>NC_139142.1:111443014-112081117 GCF_964270905.1 Leucopleurus acutus | reverse complement strand
GGCCCTCTTCTGTGAGTTCACTGTGGCCTGGATCCCATAGCCTCGGTGCTCTGGGCCGCCTGCTGGGAGGTTCCAACTGCTGGATTCCTCACTTTTTTATTCTATGTGCCCAGTGTTGTGAGGCTACTCCTGCCTGCCTCACTCCGAGGTCCTTGGTGATGTGGGTCCTCTGGTTTGAGGACACATGTGCTGAGTACCTCAGCTTTCGATGATGTGGCCCCACTGATGTGAAGACACTCCTGCCTGGTTCCCATCCCCTTGGTGATGTGGGCCCTCTGGTGAGAGTCTGATGTTGGCTGGGTTTCTCACACTTCTGTGAGGTGGGACCTCTGCTGTGAGGTAACTCCTGCCTGGCATGCTCACGTTGCCTTGGCAATGTGAGCCCTCAGGTGGCAGTTGGAGCCTGCTGGGAATCTCCTCCCCTCAGTTATGAGAGCTCTGGATAAAACACATATGCCCTTTTTTGCCAAGTGCATTATTTTCCAAGTTCTGTCTCTTTTCCTATGCTTTAAGAGCTACTCCCGTGTACGTTCTGAAATCAGTTTCCAGCAATTCTGCCCCGCATTCAAGTCCTCTTCGCAGCCTTACTTCAGTATAATTTTGGATGATAGCTGTCATTTATAACTCCGCAGGTTTCTGAATTACAGTGCCCCTGAGCTCCTTTCTTCAACTCGCTTTCTTGTGAGCTGGCCGCAACACCGCAGGATCTCCTCAGGCCCTAATCTAGTTCCAGCATGGCACACAGAGCCTTTGGTTCATTTATCTTCCTGGTGGGAAATGAGAGTTAAATTTGCCCGTCCAGACACCTCCACCTAGTCTCTCATTGGTTCTGCCTATTCCTGTTCATTTTCCACAGAAATTGCAAACTGGGCCAAACAGGAGGTTAAAGGCACTGACTCTCCAAGTGGGGAGAGTGTTAGTAAAGCGTCTGGAATGTTGCACCCGAGTACCAGGGGACGAAAACTGAGACACATTTGAACACGTTTCCCGATCACACGGTGGATCATACTCTGGGTTCCACATGCATGTTTTAGCTGAAGGAAGAATCCCTTAAACCTGGAGAGCTGAGACCCATGGAATGGGTACCATGCAATATGACTTCAAAGGGTCTGCATTTGCTCACTGAACCTCACCAATCCTATCACTGCTGCGTTTATGCCACTGTACACACGCTTGATTCTCTTTCGGAGACATATAAATCCATAGGTTTTAAGATTCTTACTAGTCAGGTATATTCTTAGGCGTTTAATATGGGGTGTTGAGTCCACTTCGTTGAGCAAGGAGTAGCTCTTGTCTATTACATATTTGGCTTATGGAACGGTATCTGTGCTAATTTCAATCTCTGGTTTTATGCAGCACCCCAACTCACCTTTCGCCTTAAGCAAGCATAAGTTGGTTTTCTACATTTGAGACCCTGTTCTGTTTTGTAATTCAGTTCCTGTGTAGCCAAGTTTACATTCCGTGTATTAGTTATACCTTATGATGTTTCTTTTTCTGTGTGACTTATTTCACTTAGAATCATCGTACCTGAATCCACTCATTATGCTGCTACGGGCCTGATGACATAGATTTCATTGCTGAGTGATATTGCATTGTACGTAAGTACCACAACTTCTTTATCCATTTTTCGCTTTCTGTGATATTGAACTTGTACCATAAACGAGGTTCTTGTAAACAGAGCCGTCCCATCTTTGGGGTGGCTGTGTCTTTTTGATTTTAATTTCCCTAAGCTATAGGACCATAAGTGGAAGTGCCCTAGCCTGTGTTGCTTTCTTTTTTAGATGTTTCAGGAAACACCATACACTTCTCCAGAGTGGCTGCTGGCAATTTACATCCCGCCCATCAGCATAACAAGGCTCACAGTTCTCCATGGCCTGTCCTGCCTTTCTGGATTTTACACTTTTTTCAGATGGCCCTTTGACCGGGGTGAAGTGAGACTTCATTGTAGTGCAGATTTCCTTTGAGAGCTTGCTTGGTTGGCCAGAAAGGGCGTATGCGTTTCTTCCTGAATATATTCAGGAATAAACGCATACGCCCTTTTTGGCCAAGTGCATCATTGTCGACGTTCTGAGTGTTTTCATATGTTTTCAGTGCAATTCCTGTCTACCTCCTGAAATCAGTTTCCTGCAGTTCTGCCTTGCTCTCAGTGCCTCTTCATAGCCTTACCTCAATATACTTTTGGAGAATAGTTGGCCTTTATAACTCTGCAGGTTTTTGAATTGCAGTGGCCCTTAGCTCCATTTTTCAGCTCTTATTTTTGTGATCTTGCCTCATATCCACAGGATTTCTTCAGGCCCTATTCTTCTTCTGGGGCGCCTTGCTCTGCCTTTGGTTAATTCTTCTTCCTGATGTGAAATTAGAGTGACATGTGCCCATTGAAACCGCTACAGCTATTTTCTCACTGGTTCCCCCTATTCCCATTCATCCTCCGCACTAACTGCAGACTGTGCGATACCGGAACTTAAAGGCATTGACTCTCCATGTGGAGATGTTGTTAGTAAAGTGGCTGGAATGTTGATCCGGAGCCCCAGGAGAGGAAAATGAGGTGCATTTTAGAAACCTTTCCCGATCATATGGTATACCATCCGCTGGATTTCCCATGCATGGTTTAGCTGTAGGAAGATTCCCTTCAACTTGGAGTGTTGGGACCCTTGGAATAAGTAGCATGAAGTATTGCATTAAACTTTCGGCAGTTGCTCACCAAAGCTCTCCAATCCTTTCAGCCCCAAGTGTCCAGCCTTATGTCTTATCCAGCTGTGGGTTTATATGTGGTCATTCCAGGTTGCATCACAGCCCCTGAGCGAATTTTGTAAGAATTTTTCTCTCTTTCATTGTTTCTGCGTTTTGGTTTTAAAATTTATTTCTATAATGAGGTTTAGCTTATTTTCACTGCTGTGTTTGTGCCGCTCTGCGCACACTTGATTCCCTTATGGAGATATATCAATACATGGGTTTTAAGATTCTTATTACTCAGATATATTTCTCTGCGGTGTATAGGGTGTGTTGAGGCCAGTTCATTGAGCGAGGTGTAGATCTTGTCTGATACCTATTTGGTTTATTGAACGGTATCTGTGCTAATTTCAAACTCTGGTTTTATGCATCACCCCACCTCTCCTTTCCCCTTAAGCTGACATAAGTGTGTTTTCTAAATGTGAGACACTGTTCTGTTTTGTAATTCATTTTTTGTGCAGCCATATTTATCCTCCCTCTATAAGTGATATCTTATGATATGTTTCTTTTTCTGTTTGACTTATTTCAAGTAGTATTATCGGACCTCAATCCACTCTTTATCCTTCTACTAGCCTTATTACATTGATTTCATGGTGAAGAGATATTCCATTGTACATAAGTACCACATTTTCTTTATCCATTGTTCTCTTTCCTGGGATATTTAAGGTGTACTGAAGTTGAGGTTCTTGTAAACAGAGTAGCCCTAAACTGTGGTGTGCTTGTGTCTTGTTGATTTTTAGACTTCCCTAGATATACTCCCGTGATTGGAAGTGCCCTATGCTCTGTCGCTCTGTTTTTTAGATGATTTAGGAACCACCATACACTTCTCCAGAGTGGCTCTCGGCAGTTCACACACTGTCCATCAGCGTATAAAGGCTCCCTGTTCTCCATGGCCTGTCCTGCATTTCTGGTGTTTACAATTTTTTCGGATGGCCCTTTTGACCGGTGGGAAATGAGACTTCTTTGTTGTGCACATTTGCATTGCTTGCTTGCTTGGTTGCCCATAAAGTGCGTATGCGTTTTTTCCTGGATATATTCAGGAAAAAACGCATACTCCCTTTTGGGCCAACTGCATCATTGTCGAAATTCTGCCGCTTTTCATGTGCTTTAAAGGCGAGTCCAATCTATCTCTTGAAATCTGTTTCTTGCAATTCTGTCTTGCATTCAGATCCTCTTCTTTGCCTTACCTCAACATATTTTTGGACGTTAGTTTTCATTTATAACTCTGCAGGTTTGTGAATTGCAGTGACCCTGAGCTCCATTTTTTAAGTTGCTCTTTTGTGAGCTGGCCTCAAAACCGCAGGATTGCTTCAGGCCCTATTTTGGCTCCGGCGAGGCGGGCTGAGCCTTTTTTTAATTCTTATTCTTAATGGGAAATTAGAGTGACATGTGCCCGTCCAAACCCCTACAACTCTTCTCTCATTGTTTCCCCCTCTTCCCGTTCATCCTCCTCACAATTTGCAAAATGTGTGAAACAGAAGTTTAAATGTGCTGATTCTCTAAGTGGGGAGATTCTAAGTAACGTGGCTGGAATGATGAACAGGAGCACCAGGAGAGGATAAATGAGGTGCATTTTAGACACATCTCCCGATCACATGGTGTACAGTCCTCTGGGTTTTCCATGCATGTTTTAGCTGTAGGAAGATTCCTTGAACCTGCAGATTTGGGACCCATTGAATGGGTACCAGGTAGTATTACTTTAAAGGGTGTGCATTTCCTCACCCAACCTCACATTTCTCTTAGCATGAACAGTTTCCAGCCTTATGTCTCATCCTGCTGTGGGTCTAGATGTGTTCAATCCATGTTGCATCACCGTCCCTGAGGAAAAGTTGTAAGAGGTTTTCTCTGTCTCTCTGTCGTTTATTTTTTTCAATTTATTACTATATTGGTTACAGCTGATTTTCAAAGCTCTGTTTCTTGCTGCTGTACATCCACTTGATTCACGTACAGAGAGACATCAATAAATTCTTATTCAGATTCTTACCAGTCATAGATATTCTTTTCCGGTGACTTGAGTGTGCTGAGTGCAGTTCTTTTAGCTACCGTGTAGGCCTTGTTGATTATCAGTTTGGTATTTGGAATGGTATCTTTGCTAATTTCAACCTCCTGGATGATGCCTCACCCCTCCCCACCTTTCCCGTTTAGCAGCCTTACGCGTTTTCTACATATTTGACTATGTTTTTGTTTTGTAATTTATTTCATGTGTAGCCATTTTGGATTCCACCTTTAAGTGATATCTTATGATATGTGTCTTTTTCTTTTTGAATTATGTCACTTAGAATGATCATACGTAACTCCTCCGGAGTTGTTACAACTGGCCATATTTCATTGATTTCCAGGCTGAGTAATATTCCACTCTACATAAGTACCACATCTCTATCCATTTTTTCCCTCCAGAGACATTTAAGTTATATCCTAGTCGAGGATCTTTTAAACAGAGAGGCAGTAAACATTGGGGTGCCTGTGTCCTCTCGATTTTTGTTTTTCCCAAGATATACGCCCATGAGTGCAAGTGCCCTATGCTCTGTAGCTCATTTTTTAGATGCTTTAGTAAACACAATACACTTCTCCAGAATGGCCGTTGGCAATATACATTTCCACTATAAGCCTCACAGGGCTCCCTCTTCTCCTTGCCCTGTCCTGCATTTCTGGCATTTACACTTTATGAGGATGGCTCTTCTGACTGATGCGAAGTGATATCTTTTGTAGTATTGATTTCCAGTGCCCACCTGTTTGGTTGGCTAAACAAGTGTATGCCCTTTTCTTGAATATATACAGAAAAAAACACATACAGCCTTTTTGGCCAACTGCAATGTCGGCAATGTTCAGCCCCTTTTCTTGTGCTTAATGGCGAGTCCTTTCTACCTCCTCAAATCCCTTTCCTGCCATTCTCCCTTGCTTGCCAATCCTTTTCTTTGACTTTCCTCAAGACATTTTTCAGTGATAGATATTTTCAACTCTGCAGTTTCGTGAATTTTACTGCCCCTGAGTTCCATTGTTCAACTTGTGTTTATGGGAACTGGCCACAAAGCAGTGGGATTTCCTCAAGCCCTATACTGTTTCCATGGGCAACCCTAGCCTTTGGTCAATTCATCTTCCTGATTGGAAATTAGAGTGACATGTGCCTGTCTGAACACCTAGGACTTGTCTCTCATTGTTCCTCATCCTTCCGCTTCATCCTCTGGACAAATTCCAAACTGTACGCAACAGGATGTTGACAGTGCTGACATCTCCAAGTGGGGAGACTGTTAGTAAAGACGCTGGAGGGGTGAACCCGAGCACCAGGAGATGAGGAGATGAGATGCCTTTTCCAAACTCTTCCCGATCAGACGGTATACCATCCTCTGGGTGTGACAGACATGTTTTAGCAGTAGGAAGAGTCCCATTCATGTAAGGAGAACACCAGGGCTTTTTCAAAATCAGTGTCTCCCCGAAACCCAAACTGGGGAGTTTTTTAAGCTACGGCTACACATATGTTCATTAAGGGCCTTGGGAAGTAGGCAGAGTCCAAACTTTAGATGACTGAAGTCTTCAGGGTCAGAAGCACTCACCACCGGCTTCCCTTAGGTTACACTTTAACTGTCATTGATAGATGATGTCAATAAAAATATCTATTCTTTTTCCGATTATTTCCCCTTATAGGTTATTGCACAATATTGAGTGTAGTTCCCTGTGCTATACAGTAGTTCCTTGTTGATGATCTATTTTATACATAGCAGTGTGTATGTGTTAATTCCAAACTGTTAATTTATCCCTCCTCCCACCTTTCCCCTTTGGTAATAATAAATTATAAGATTTTATACTTCTCAGAAATGGGGGAGCTGAAAGAGAGGTATCATTTTCAATGGAAAAGCATTTAAAACAAGATTGAAGCTTTAACCAAGATTATTAGATGTACATCCTTGGAAAGAAATCACTTCATTTCTCTAATATTGACCTGACAAATAAGACAAACCTTTTCACTGAACTTGCTTATAATAAAGTGATGGAAATATCAAATGGAAGTGTTAGAAACATCTTATTTTACCCGAGCCTTATAAACTGTTCTATGTTAACTACAGTTCGGCTCACACATCTGTTCATTGAAGTTACAATAGTCTCAATTTCTGTTACTGATCCTCCAGAGTGGACCCCAACAAGGGTCCCCCTGCCCAGTGTCATTGGGGCCAACAGATCGAGACTGAGTTTGGTTCCCAAGCAAAGGAAACTTTATATTTTGATCAGAGAATGGAGAGGTGAGAGCATGCACTACCCCGTGGGCTGTGGGCTGGGCTGCTGTGTAGAGATCCTGTCAGAGTCAGTGAGAGGGAGGGGGCGGAGCTCTCAAGGGCCGGGTTGGCTGCAGCTTAGGCTCTATATCTCGGAGTCTGCACTGGGCCCCAGGAGCTGAGGTGTCGACCCAGCCATTCTGCACCAGGAAATCTGGTCTGAAGTGCCGGGTGTGGAACCTCTGCATGCGGGACCCTAGGAGCACGTGAAATTAGACAAAGCACAAAGGATAAAAAAGGTCAGACTTGACTTTATTGCCCACATTCTATTTTTATCTCCCAGGGATTTTTAATGGGCTTTGCTGGGGACAAACCCCTCCTCTGCCTTTTGTCCCGTTCCTCATTCTTGGAGTGCTGAGGGTGCAGACCCTTCTTCTGTAACTGCTGAGTGCTGAGTTGGGAGCCCTCATACCAGGGGACGAGGGTCAGAACTTCTCCCCAGCAGCCTCCAGGTGACGTTGATTGGCCCCAGGACCCCTGCCTCCCTGCTCGTCCGCCTGAGCACCAGCATTGGAAGTGTTATAGATTCTAATGACCTTTAAGGGTCCAGGAAAGAGATGTGCAGAGACGCTGTGGGGGCCGGTTTCACCCCGCCCCACATTTGTTCGGCCACCTTAGGCTGACCGTTTCTGCCAGCCTAGATGCTCTGACCAGTAGTCTGCTCTTTCTTCAGTTAGGCCCCTGAATTAACGTAAAAACAGCACCAGGTGTCAGAGCCCTGCCCGCTCAACTCCCAGACAGTCCAGGGTCAGTGGTGATCAAGGACCATGATGGCCACTGAGTCAACAGCCTTTTGAAGTAAACAGGAGTCCAGCCGGTCTTATTGGCCACCATCATCACGGTGTCTGTAGGCTTTTCTATGGTGACAGTGTGATATACGGTTCCCCCGCCAAGATTATTAGCTCCCCTCCGGGTGCAGGAAGTCCTGCAAGCAGTAGTCTACTCCTTTGGGACACACTATTGTTGTTTTATGAGAGAAACTCCAGGTCAAGTGATGTTCACACGAGTCGTCATGGTGCCCTGTTGCCCCCGGTTATCTCTCTGGATGTTGGAGTTGGAGGGCCTCCTCACTCGAGGTCGGTGTGCCCACGGAGCGAACCCTGCAACTTCAGGGCATGGTTGGTGATTAGGATCACCACGTGGGGTCCTTTTCCCTTAGGAGGGAGGTGGCCTTTTGGGCTGCTGATTTCCAGGTTTTTAGATACCGCCAGTATCTTGGCCAGATGTGGCAGTGGGCCAAGCCCTTTGGTGACTGTAGTTTATCCTACCTGGATGGCATTCTTGCGTTGTTCCATTTCAAGTGGTCCCAGTTTTTGCACTAATTCTCCAATGGCGATTCACCTTTCACCGGGAATGGAAAGGTCAAAGGGTTTAGCTCAATTAGGGAGTTCCAGGGCAAGGGTCTGAATTGACTGCTCTTTCCATTCTTGAAAGGCCACTTCTGGATTCTGTTCAAAAGGATCATCATCTTTTCCTTTCAGTGTTTCATATAGAGGCCCAGCTAGTAGACTGTAGTTAGGGATCCAGAAGCAGCAAACCCTGGCCTCCCCAGGAACCCCTAAGCTGTCTTCTAGTTTTAGAAAGGGGTAAGGCTGCAAATGGTTTCTTCCCTTTCCTGGGATGGGCTTCTCTGACCTTGTGTGAGAATGAAGCCCAGGCAGGTCACTGCAGTCTGTGATATTTGAGCTTTTTCTTGGACAACTTCTATCCTTTATTGGCTTGGTAGTTCAGAGGCCTCCTTAGTAGGGCTGGCGATCAGAATGTCGTCTGCATATTGAAGGAGGGTTTCCTTTTCCAGAGGTAGAACTTTTCGGTCTTTAGCTAAGCTTTCCCCAAAGATGGTGTGGGAATTTTTGAACCCTTGGGGCAAGACGGCCCGGAAGTATTGTTTTAGTTGTATGTTGAGTCCTGCCACTCACAAGCCAAAATTTCTTGTGACTCTGGGACTAATGGAATACAAAAGAAGGCATCATTGAAGACTAATACAGAATACCATGTCCTGGTGGTTGGTAGAATGACCAGCAGGGTGTAGGTATCAGGAGCAACTGGAGGTATATCCTCGGTGGCTTCACTGACTGTCCTGACATCCTTTACCAGGTCCCCAGCAGCCCATGGGGCTCTCGTGGTCAGGCCAATCCCAGGATATGGAGCTCTCCTGGGCAGGTACCCCACCCCCAACCCAGCCCACGGGGCTCTCATGGTCAGGCCCCTCCCAGGATACAGAGCTACCCTTGCAGGTACCGTGGCAGGGCTGGGCACACAGGAACCGTGCACATAGCCCTCATTGAAGAGCACCCCCAGCTCACCTGTCGCTCAGAGCTGACACAGAGCACCTCAGAGCAGGACTTGAACTAACAAACAGCAGCTCCGACAGGTCTGTGACCCTGGGCATCACTCTGTGTGGCCTCCCTCCACCTGGTCTTCCAGAGACTTCCACTGCACCCAGGGCACCAGGCCTCTGTCTCCAACCACCACCCACCCCTCCTCTCCCTGACTCCTGGGTTCCTCTCATTAGGAGAGGGTTTTCTTGAAGTTGTCTCCCACTCATGGGCCAGATAAAATGATTAGAAAACAAGCCAAAGCTGCAGCCCCTTGTCTATCCTGACTCTCAGGAGCCCACACCTGTTCCTTGGACCTGGCTGGTTCAGCAAGTTCCATTTTCTGCAACTGTGAGCCCCTGAGGGGTGATGATTGGTTACCTGGGCAGCCTTACCATGCCGGCCAGCCCTCCCCAGGTGTGCCTGGGTTGAGATCAATATAAATACCACTCCAGGCAGCAAAAGCCCCTGCAGCTGTGCCTGACGCCATTTTCTCTGCCCTGTCAGCAGTCTCGGGGCTGGGCTGGTGGGAGGGAGTGAGAGGCCACGGCTTTGTGGGTGGCCCAGTGTGAGTGGGGCTCTGCTGGACTTTCTGCAGCAGTTGCCAGGCTGCCACCTGCTAAAGAAGAGGATGTGTCACCCATACCTGCTGCTGGAATTTCTCCCTGGGCAGAGGTGAGGAAGGAAAAAAGCAGTGGGGGCAGGGACAGGACGGGTATCTCAGGCAGGGAAATAGAAATCTTCCAGAAGAGCACCCAGGGCCAGGACCATCCTGGCTGGCCTGCAGGCACCAAGTCAGCTGGCATGCTGTCACTCGTGTGGCTCCATGGCCCTTCCTCTAGGCTTTCAAGTCCTTGTATATATTCAGGTGTTTTACCTGGGAAGGGCGGGAACAGTTCAGCAGCAACTGGCCTGGGGCTCAGCTCACGTTTACTCACAGATGCCTCGGCACGGTGCCCCAGCTTTGCAATGAGGACGCTTGTTGTGTGGGGGCTGCTGGCTGAATGGGAGACGATTCCCCACCACTGACCAACTTCAGAATTGTTTACAACTGGAGCAAGTGCCCTGATACGGTTTTCCTCTGAGTAACTGGTGGGTTCTGTTTTTTTTTTTTCTCTTTTTTGTTTTTGGTTCAAGGTAGATTTTATTCCTCTTTTTTGTATTTACAGATATAAGCATGGAAATAATTTATTCATATAAATGTATGTGAAGGGAATAATTGTTTTTTCTGTTTTATTTTTTAAATTTTATTTCTTTTTAATTTTGAATTTTATTTTATATTTTTATACAGCAGCTTCTCATTGGTTATCTATTTTATACATATAAATGTTTACATGCCAATCCCAATCTCTCAACTCCTCCCACCACCACCCCTCCAAGAGCTTTCCCCCCTTGTTGTCCATACGATTGTTGTCTACATCTGTTGCTCTATTTATGCCTTGCAAAACGGTTAATCTGTACAGTTTTTCTAGGTTCCACATATATGCATGAATATACAAGATTTGTTTTTCTCTTTCTGACTTACTTCACTCTGTATGACAGTCTCTAGATCCATCGACATCTCTACAAATGACCCAATTTCATTCCTTTCATGGCTTAGTAATATTCCATTTTATATATGTACCACATCTTTATGCATTCGTCTGTCTGTGGGCATTTAGGTTGCTTCCATTACCTCGATATTGTAAATAGTGATGCAATGAACATTGCGGTGAATGTCTCTTTTTGATTTATGGTTTTGTCTGGGTATATGTCCAGTCCTGGGATCGCTGTATCATATGGTAATTCTATTATTAGTTTCTTAAGAAACTCCATATTGTTCTCCATAGTGACTGTATCAACTTATATTCCCAACAATAATGGAAGAGGGTTCCTTTTCTCCACACCCTTTCCAGCATTTGTTGTTTGTAGATTTTCAGATGATGCCCATTCTAACAGGTGTGAGGTGATACCTCATTGTTGAGTCCATTTCGTTGAGCAGGGGGTAGGTCTTGTCTATTACATATTTGGCTTATGGAACGGTATCTGTGCTAATTTCAATCTCTGGTTTTATGCAGCAACCCCTTAACTCACCTTTCCCTTTAAGCAAGCATAAGTTGGTTTTCTAATCTTGAGACCCTGTTCTGTTTTGTAATTCAGTTCATGTGTAGCCAAGTTTACATTCCGTGCATTAGTGATACCTTATGATGTTTCTTTTTCTGTGTGACTTATTTCACTTAGAATCATCATGCCTCAATCCACTCATTATGCTGGTACAGGCCTGGTGACACAGATTTCATTGCTGAGTGGTATTCTGTTGTACGTAAGTACCGCAACTTCTTTATCAATTATTTGTTCTCTGGGATATTTAACTCGTACTGTAGAAGAGGTTCCTGTAAACAGAGCCGTCCCAAATTTTGGGGTGGCTGTGTCTTTTTGATTTTAATTTCCCTAAGCTATAGGACCATAAGTGGAAATGCCCTAGACTCTGTTGCTTTGTTTTTCAGATGTATCAGGAAACACCATACACTTCTCCAGAGTGGCTGTTGGCAATTTACATCCCGCCATCAGCATAACAAGGCTCCTTTTTCCCCATGGCCTGTCTTGCCTTTCTGGATTTTACACTTTTCTCAGATGGCCCTTTAGACCGGGGGGAAGTGACACTTCATAGTAGTTCGCATTTCCATTGCAAGCTTGCTTGGTTTGCCAAAAAGGGCATATGTGTTTTTTCCTGAATATATTCAGGAACAAACTCATACGCCCTTTGTTGCCAAGTGCATCATTGTCGATGTTCTGCCTCTTTTCCTATGCTTTAAATGCAATTCCAGTCTACCTCCTGAAATCGGTTTCCTGAAATTCTGCCCCGCTTTCAAGTCCTCTTCGCAGCCTTACTTCAATATATTTTTGGACGTTATCTGTTATTTATAACTCTCCAGGTTTGTGAATTACAGGGTCCCTGAGCTCCTTTCTTCAACTCGCTTTCTTGTGAGCTGGCCGCAAACCCGCAAGACTGCTTCAGGCCCTAATCTGCTTCTGGCAGGGCACGCTGAGCCTTTGGTTAATTCCTCTTCCTGGTGGGAAATGAGTGTTAAATATACCCGTCCAGACACCTACCTCACTCTCAACCCCTTGGTGATGTGGGTCCTCTGGTTTGTGGCCACCTTTGCTGGGTTCCTCACCTTTCGATGATGTGGCCCCACTAGTGTGAGGACACTCCTGCTTGGTTCTCATCCACGTGGTTATGTGGACCCCCTGGTGAGAGTCTGTTCCTGGCTTTGTTCCTCACCCACCTGTGAGGGAGACCCTCTGCTGATAGGTCACTCCTGCATGGCTGGCACACATTGCCTTGGTGAAGTCAGCCGTGTGGTGGCAGTTGGAGCGTGCTGGGAATCTCCTCCCCCCGGTGATGAGGACCCTCTTGCGTCAGGCCCTAACTGCTGGACTCACCAACTTTTCTTAGGGAGCCCGGTGATGCTTTGGCACTCCTCTTAGGATCCCATCTCCATGGGGTTGTGGGCCTTCTGCTCTGAGGTCCCAATGGCTGGGTTGTTCACATTTTCATGATGTGGGCTCTCTGGTGTTCACAGAAGCCTGGATCCCATAGCCTCTGTGCTCTTGGCCGCCTGCTGGGAGGCTCCAACTGCTGGATTCCTCACTTTTTTAACTTTTTGGGCCCTCTGTTGTGAGGATCCTCCTGCCTGCCTCACTCCCATCCCCTTCGTGATGTGTGTCGTCTGGTTTGAGGCCACATGTGCTGGGTTCCTCACCTTTCGATGATGTGGGACCAATGGTCTTAGGAGACTCCTGCCTGGTTCACATCACCTTGGTGATGTGGGCCCTCTGTTGAGAGTCTGATCCTGGCTGGGTTCCTCAACCATCTGTGAGGTGGGCCGTCTGCTGTGAGGTCACTCCTGCCTGGCTTGCTCACCTCGCCTTGTGGACATGAGCCCTCTGGTGGCACTTGGAGCCTGCTGGGAGCCTCCTCTCCTCGGTGATGAGGGCCCTCTGGCATCAGGCCTTAACTGCTGGGCTCCCCACATTTTGTGATGTGCGCCCAGTGGTGCGAGGACACTCCAGCCAGGTTCACATCCCCATTGGGATGTGGGCCTTCTGCTCTGAGGTCCCAAAGCCTGGGTTGCTCACAGTTTCATGATGTGGGCTCTCTGGTATTAGTTCACTCCTGCCTGCATCCCATAGCTTCTGTGCTCTGGGCCGCCTGCTGGGAGGTTCCAACTGCTGGATTCCTCACCTTTCTTATTCTTTGGGCCCTCTGATTTTAGGCTACTCCTGCCTGCCTCACTCCCATTCCCTTTGTGATATGTGTCCTCTGATTTGAGGCCACATGTGCTGGGTTCCGCACCTTTCGATGATGTGACCCCACTGGAGGGAAGACAGTCCTGACTGGTTCCCATCCCCTTGCTGATGTGGGCCCTCAGGTGAGAGTCTGCTCCTGGCTGGGTTCCTCACCCTTCTGTGAGGTGGGCCCTCTGCTGTGAGGTCAATCATGCCTGTCTGGCACAGGTCACCTTGGCGACGTGGGCCCTCTGGTGGCAGTTGGAGTGTGCTGGGATCCTCCTTCCCTCAGTGATGAGGGCCCTCTTGCCTTAGGCCATAACTGCAGGGCTCCCCACATTTTCTGATGTGCGCCAAGTGAGTGAGGAGACTCTTGCCAGGTTCCCATCCCCATGGCGATATGGGCCTTCTGCTCTGAGGTCAAAACGGCTGGCTTGCTCACAGTACCATGATGTGGGCCCTCTGTGAGTTCACTCCGGCAAGGATCCCTTATCATCGGTGCTCTGAGCCGCCTGCTGGGAGGTTCCAACTGCTGGATTCCTCAACTTTTTTATTCTATGTGCCCTCTGTTGTGAGGCTCCTCCTGCCTGCCTCACTGCCAGCCCCTTGGTGATGACTGTCCTATGGCTTGAGGCCACATGTGCTGCGTTCCTCACCTTTCGATGATGTGACCCCACTCGTGTGAGGACACTCCTGCCTGGTTTCCATCCCCTTGGTGATGTGGGCCTTCTGGTGACAGTCTTATACTGGCTGGGTTCCTCACTCTTCTGTGAGGTAGGCCCTCTGCTGTGAGGTCAATACTGCCTGACTTGCACACATCACCTTGGTGACGTGGGCCCTCTGTTGGCACATGGAACCTGCTGGGAGCCTCCTGCCCTCGGTGATGACGGCCCTCTAGCATCAGGCTCTAACTGCTGGGCTCCCCACGTTTTCTGATGTGAGCCCAGTGATGCCAGGACACTCCTGTCAGGTTCCCATCCCCATGGGGATGTGGGCTTTCTGCTCTGAGGTCCCAATGCCTGGGTTGCTCACAGTTTCATGATGTGGGCTCTCTGGTGTTAGTTCACTCCTGCCTGCATCCCATAGCTTCTGTGCTCTCGGCCGCCTGCTGGGAGGTTCCAAATGCTGGATTCCTCACTTTTTTTATTCTTTGGGCCCTCTGTTTTTAGGCTCCTCCTACCTGCCTCACTCCCATCCCCTTTGTGATGTATGTCCTCTGATATGAGGCCACATGTGCTGGGTTCCTCAGCTTTCGATGATGTGGCCCCACTGGTGGGAGGACAGTCCTGACTGGTTCCCATCCCCTTGGTGTTGTGGGCCCTCTGGTGAGAGTCTCATCCTGCCTCGGTTCCTCACCCTTCTGTGAGATAGGCCCTCTGCTGTGAGGTCACTACTGCCTGGCTGGCGCATGCCACCTTGTAGACGTGGGCCCTCTGTTGGCAGTTGGAACCTGCTGGGAGTCTCCTCCCCTCAGTTATGAGGGCCCCCTGGCGTCAGGCCCTAACTGCTGGGCTCCTAACTTTTTCTGATATGTGCTAAGTGGTGCAAAGCCACTCCTGCCAGGTTCCCATCCCAATGGGGATGTGGGCCTTCTGTTCTGAGGTCCCAACAGCTGGGCTGCTCACAGGTTCATGATGTGGGCCCTCTGCTGTGAGTTCACTGCGGCCTGGATCCCATAGCCTCGGTGCTCTGGGCCACTTGCTGGGAGGTTCCAACTGCTGGATTCCTCAACTTTTATATTCTATGGACCCTGTGTTGTGAGGCCAGTCCTGCCAGCCTCATTCCGAACCCCTTGGTGATGTGGTTCCTCTGGTTTGAGGACACATGTGCTGGGATCCTCACCTTTCGATGATGTTGTCCCACTGGTGTGGGGACACTCCTGCCTGGTTCCCATCCCCTTGGTGATGTGGGCCCTCTGGTGAGAGTCTGATCCTGGCTGTGTTCCTCACCCTTCTGTGAGGTGGGCCCTCTGCTGTGAGGTCACTCCTGCCAGGCTGGCACACATCGCCTTGGCGACGTTGGCCCTCTGGTGGCAGCTGGAGCCTGCTGGGAGCCTCCTCCTCTCGGTGATGAGTGCCCTCTAGCGTCAGGCCCTAACTTCTGAGCACCCCACGTTTTCTGATGTGAGCCCAGTGATGCCAGGACACTCCTGTCATGTTCCCATCACCATGGAGATGTGGGCCTTCTGCTCTGAGGTCCCAATGTCTGGGTTGCTCACAGTTTCATGATGTGGGCTGTCTGGTGTTAGTTCACTCTGGCCTGGTTCCTCTAGCCTCTGTGCTCTGGGCCGCCTGCTGGGAGGTTCCAACTGCTGGATTCCTCATCTTTCTTATTTTTGGGCCCTCTGTTATGAGGCTCCTCCTGCCTGCCTCACTCCCAGCCCCTTGGTGATGGGTGTCCTATGGTTTGAAGCCACATGTTCTGGGTTCCTCACCTTTAGATGATGTGGCCCTACTCATGTGAGGACACTCCTGCCTGGTTCCAATCCATTTGGTGATGTGGGCCCTCTGGTGCGAGTCTGATCCTGACTGGGTTCGTCACACTTCTCTGAGGTGGGCCCTCTGCTGTGAGGTCATTCGTGCCTGGTTGGCACACATCGCCTTGGCGACGTCAGCCCTCTGGTGGCAGTTGGAGCCTGCTGGGAGCCTCCTTCCCTTGGTGATGAGGGTCCTCTGGCGTCAGGCCCTAACTGCTGGTCGCCCAAAATTTTCTGATACGTTCTCAGTGGTGCGAGGACACTCCTACCAGAATTCCATCCCCATGGGGATGTGGGCCTCCTGCTCTGAGGTCCCAATGGCTGGGTTGCTCAGTTTCATGACATGGGCCCTCTTCTGTGAGTTCACTGTGGCCTGGATCCCATAGCCTCGGTGCTCTGGGCCGCCTGCTGGGAGGTTCCAACTGCTGGATTCCTCACTTTTTTATTCTATGTGCCCAGTGTTGTGAGGCTACTCCTGCCTGCCTCACTCCGAGGTCCTTGGTGATGTGGGTCCTCTGGTTTGAGGACACATGTGCTGAGTACCTCAGCTTTCGATGATGTGGCCCCACTGATGTGAAGACACTCCTGCCTGGTTCCCATCCCCTTGGTGATGTGGGCCCTCTGGTGAGAGTCTGATGTTGGCTGGGTTTCTCACCCTTCTGTGAGGTGGGACCTCTGCTGTGAGGTAACTCCTGCCTGGCATGCTCACGTTGCCTTGGCAATGTGAGCCCTCAGGTGGCAGTTGGAGCCTGCTGGGAATCTCCTCCCCTCAGTTATGAGAGCTCTGGATAAAACACATATGCCCTTTTTTGCCAAGTGCATTATTTTCCAAGTTCTGTCTCTTTTCCTATGCTTTAAGAGCTACTCCCGTGTACGTTCTGAAATCAGTTTCCAGCAATTCTGCCCCGCATTCAAGTCCTCTTCGCAGCCTTACTTCAGTATAATTTTGGATGATAGCTGTCATTTATAACTCCGCAGGTTTCTGAATTACAGTGCCCCTGAGCTCCTTTCTTCAACTCGCTTTCTTGTGAGCTGGCCGCAACACCGCAGGATCTCCTCAGGCCCTAATCTAGTTCCAGCATGGCACGCGGAGCCTTTGGTTCATTTATCTTCCTGGTGGGAAATGAGAGTTAAATTTGCCCGTCCAGACACCTCCACCTAGTCTCTCATTGGTTCTCCCTATTCCTGTTCATTTTCCACAGAAATTGCAAACTGGGCCAAACAGGAGGTTAAAGGCACTGACTCTCCAAGTGGGGAGAGTGTTAGTAAAGCGTCTTGAATGTTGCACCCGAGTACCAGGGGACGAAAACTGAGACACATTTGAACACGTTTCCTGATCACACGGTGGATCATACTCTGTGTTCCACATGCATGTTTCAGCTGAAGGAAGAATCCCTTAAACCTGGAGAGTTGAGACCCATGGAATGGGTACCATGCAGTATGACTTCAAAGGGTCTGCATTTGCTCACCGAACCTCACCAATCCTATCACTGCTGCGTTTATGCCGCTGTACACACCCTTGATTCTCTTTCGGAGACATATAAATCCGTAGGTTTTAAGATTCTTACTAGTCAGGTATATTCTTAGGCGTTTAATATGGGGTGTTGAGTCCACTTCGTTGAGCAAGGAGTAGCTCTTGTCTATTACATATTTGGCTTATGGAACGGTATCTGTGCTAATTTCAATCTCTGGTTTTATGCAGCACCCCAACTCACCTTTCCCCTTAAGCAAGCATAAGTTGGTTTTCTACATTTGAGACCCTGTTCTGTTTTGTAATTCAGTTCCTGTGTAGCTAAGTTTACATTCCGTGTAGTAGTGATATCTTATGATGTTTCTTTTTCTGTGTGACTTATTTCACTTAGAATCATCGTACCTGCATCCACTCATTATGCTGCTATGGGCCTGATGACATAGATTTCATTGCTGAGTGATATTGCATTGTACGTAAGTACCACAACTTCTTTATCCATTTTTCGCTTTCTGTGATATTGAACTTGTACCGTAAAGGAGGTTCTTGTAAACAGAGCCATCCCAAACTTTGGGGTGGCTGTGTCTTTTTGATTTTAATTTCCCTAAGCTATAGGACCATAAGTGGAAGTGCCCTAGGCTCTGTTGCTTTGTTTTTTGAATATTTCAGGAAACACCATACACTTCTCCAGAGTGGCTGCTGGCAATTTACATCCCACCCATCAGCATAACAAGGCTCCCAGTTCTCCTTGGCCTGTCCTGCCTTTCTGGATTTTACACTTTTTTCAGATGGCCCTTTTGACCGGGAGGCAGTGAGACTTCATGGTAGTGCAGATTTCCTTTGCAAGCTTGCTTGGTTGGCCAAAAAGGGCGTATGCGTTTTTTCCTGAATATATTCAGGAAAAAACGCATACGCCCTTTTTGGCCAAGTGCATCATTGTGGACGTTCTGCCTCTTTTCCTATGCTTTACATGCAATTCCAGTCTACGTCCTGAAATCGGTTTCCTGCAATTCTGCCCCGCTTTCAACTCCTCTTGGCATCCTTACTTCAATATATTTTTGGAGGATAGCTGTCATTTATAACTCTGCAGGTTTGTGAATTACAGTGCCCCTGAGCTCCTTTCTTCAACTCGCTGTCTTGTGAGCTGGCCGCAACACTGCAGGATTGCTTCTGGCCCTAGTGTGGTTCCGGCATAGCACACTGAGCCTTTGGTTAATTCCTCTTCCTGGTGGGAAATGAGAGTTAAATTTGCCCGTACAGACACCTACAGATGGTCTCTCCTTGGTTCTCCATCTTCCTGTTCATCTTCCAGAGAAACTGCAAACTGGGCGAAACAGGAGGTTAAAGGCACTGACTCTCCAAGTGGGGAGAGTGTTAGTAAAGCGTCTGGAATGTTGAACCCCAGTACCAGGGTATGAAAATTGAGACACATTTGAATACGTTTCCCGATCACACGGTGGATCATACTCTGGGTTCCACATGCATGTTTTAGCTGAAGGAAGAATCCCTTAAACATGGAGAGTTGAGACCCATGGAATGGGTACCACGCAATATGACTTCAAAGGGTCTGCATTTGCTCACCGAACCTCACCAATCCTATCACTGCTGCGTTTATGCCGCCGTACACACCCTTGATTCTCTTTCGGAGACATATAAATCCGTAGGTTTTAAGATTCTTACTAGTCAGGTATATTCTTAGGCGTTTAATATGGGGTTTTGAGTCCACTGCGTTGAGCAAGGAGTAGCTCTTGTCTATTACATATTTGGCTTATGGAACGGTATCTGTGCTAATTTCAATCTCTGGTTTTATGCAGCACCCCAACTCACCTTTCCCCTTAAGCAAGCATAAGTTGGTTTTCTACATTTGAGACCCTGTTCTGTTTTGTAATTCAGTTCCTGTGTAGCTAAGTTTACATTCCGTGTAGTAGTGATATCTTATGATGTTTCTTTTTCTGTGTGACTTATTTCACTTAGAATCATCGTACCTGCATCCACTCATTATGCTGCTACGGGCCTGATGACATAGATTTCATTGCTGAGTGATATTGCATTGTACGTAAGTACCACAACTTCTTTATCCATTTTTCGCTTTCTGTGATATTGAACTTGTACCGTAAACAAGGTTCTTGTAAACAGACCTGGCCCAAATTTTGGGGTGGCTGTGTCTTTTTGATTTTAATTTCCCTAAGCTATAGGATCATAAGTGGAAGTGCCCTAGGCTCTGTTGCTTTGTTTTTTAGATGTTTCAGGAAACACCATACACTTCTCCAGAGTGGCTGTTGGCAATTTACATCCCGCCCACCAGCATAACAAGGCTCCCAGTTCTCCATGGCCTGTCCTGCCTTTCTGGATTTTACACTTTTTTCAGATGGCCCTTTTGACCGGGGGGTAGTGAGACTTCATTGTAGTGCAGATTTCCTTTGAAAGCTTGCTTGGTTGGCCAAAAAGTGCGTATGAGTTTTTTCCTGAATATATTCAGGAAAATACGCATACGCCCTTTTTGGCCAAGTGCATCATTGTGGACATTCTGCCTCTTTTCCTATGCTTTACATGCAATTCCCGTCTACCTCCTGAAATCGGTTTCCTGCAATTCTGCCCCGCTTTCAAGTCCTCTTGGCAGCCTTACTTCAATATATTTTTGGACGATAGCTGTCATTTATAACTCTGCAGGTTTGTGAATTACAGTGCCCCTGAGCTCCTTTCTTCAACTCGCTTTCTTGTGAGCTGGCCGCAACACCGCAGGATTGCTTCAGGCCCTAGTGTGGTTCCGGCACGGCACGCTGAGCCTTTGGTTAATTCCTCTTCCTGGTGGGAAATGAGAGTTAAATTTGCCCGTCCACACACCTCCAGCTAGTCTCTCATTGGTTCTCCCTATTCCTGTACATTTTCCGCAGAAATTGCAAACTGGGCCAAACAGGAATTTAAAGACAATGACTCTCCAAGTGGGGAGAGTGTTAGTAAAGCGTCTTGAATGTTGCACCCGAGTACCAGGGGACGAAAACTGAGACACATTTGAACACGTTTCCTGATCACACGGTGGATCATACTCTGTGTTCCACATGCATGTTTCAGCTGAAGGAAGAATCCCTTAAACCTGGAGAGTTGAGACCCATGGAATGGGTACCATGCAATATGACTTCAAAGGGTCTGCATTTGCTCACCGAACCTCACCAATCCTATCACTGCTGCGTTTATGCCGCCGTACACACGCTTGATTCTCTTTCGGAGACATATAAATCCGTAGGTTTTAAGATTATTTCTAGTCAGGTATATTCTTAGGCGTTTAATATGGGGTGTTGAGTCCACTGCATTGAGCAAGGAGTAGCTCTTGTCTATTACATATTTGGCTTATGGAACGGTATCTGTGCTAATTTCAATCTCTGGTTTTATGCAGCACCCCAACTCACCTTTCCCCTTAAGCAAGCATAAGTTGGTTTTCTACATTTGAGACCCTGTTCTGTTTTGTAATTCAGTTCCTGTGTAGCCAAGTTTACATTCCGTGTAGTAGTGATATCTTATGATGTTTCTTTTTCTGTGTGACTTATTTCACTTAGAATCATCGTACCTGCATCCACTCATTATGCTGCTATGGGCCTGATGACATAGATTTCATTGCTGAGTGATATTGCATTGTACGTAAGTACCACAACTTCTTTATCCATTTTTCGCTTTCTGTGATATTGAACTTGTACCGTAAAGGAGGTTCTTGTAAACAGAGCCATCCCAAACTTTGGGGTGGCTGTGTCTTTTTGATTTTAATTTCCCTAAGCTATAGGACCATAAGTGGAAGTGCCCTAGGCTCTGTTGCTTTGTTTTTTGAATATTTCAGGAAACACCATACACTTCTCCAGAGTGGCTGCTGGCAATTTACATCCCGCCCATCAGCATAACAAGGCTCCCAGTTCTCCTTGGCCTGTCCTGCCTTTCTGGATTTTACACTTTTTTCAGATGGCCCTTTTGACCGGGAGGCAGTGAGACTTCATGGTAGTGCAGATTTCCTTTGCAAGCTTGCTTGGTTGGCCAAAAAGGGCGTATGCGTTTTTTCCTGAATATATTCAGGAAAAAACGCATACGCCCTTTTTGGCCAAGTGCATCATTGTGGACGTTCTGCCTCTTTTCCTATGCTTTACATGCAATTCCAGTCTACCTCCTGAAATCGGTTTCCTGCAATTCTGCCCCGCTTTCAACTCCTCTTGGCATCCTTACTTCAATATATTTTTGGAGGATAGCTGTCATTTATAACTCTGCAGGTTTGTGAATTACAGTGCCCCTGAGCTCCTTTCTTCAACTCGCTGTCTTGTGAGCTGGCCGCAACACCGCAGGATTGCTTCTGGCCCTAGTGTGGTTCCGGCATAGCACACTGAGCCTTTGGTTAATTCCTCTTCCTGGTGGGAAATGAGAGTTAAATTTGCCCGTACAGACACCTACAGATGGTCTCTCCTTGGTTCTCCATCTTCCTGTTCATCTTCCAGAGAAACTGCAAACTGGGCGAAACAGGAGGTTAAAGGCACTGACTCTCCAAGTGGGGAGAGTGTTAGTAAAGCGTCTGGAATGTTGAACCCCAGTACCAGGGTATGAAAATTGAGACACATTTGAATACGTTTCCCGATCACACGGTGGATCATACTCTGGGTTCCACATGCATGTTTTAGCTGAAGGAAGAATCCCTTAAACATGGAGAGTTGAGACCCATGGAATGGGTACCACGCAATATGACTTCAAAGGGTCTGCATTTGCTCACCGAACCTCACCACTCCTATCACTGCTCTGTTTATGCCGCTGTACACACGCTTGATTCTCTTTCGGAGACATATAAATCCATAGGTTTTAAGATTCTTACTAGACAGGTATATCGTTAGGCGTTTAATATGGGGTGTTGAGTCCAATTGGTTGAGCAAGGAGTAGCTCTTGTCTATTACATATTTGGATTATGGAATGGTATCTGTGCTAATTTCAATCTCTGGTTTTATGCAGCAACCCAACTCACCTTTTCCCTTAAGCAAGCATAAGTTGGTTTTCTACATTTGAGACGCTGTTCTGTTTTGTAATTCAGTTCCTGTGTAGCCAAGTTTACATTCCGTGTAGTAGTGATATCTTATGATGTTTCTCTTTCTGTGTGACTTATTTCACTTAGAATCATTGTACCTGAATCCACTCATTATGCTGCTACGGGCCTGATGACATAGATTTCATTGCTGAGTGATATTGCATTGTACGTAAGTACCACAACTTCTTTATCCATTTTTCGCTTTCTGTGATATTGAACTTGTACCGTAAACGAGGTTCTTGTAAACAGAGCCGTCCCAAACTTTGGGGTGGCTGTGTCTTTTTGATTTTAATTTCCCAAAGCTATAGGACCCTAAGTGGAAGTGCCCTAGGCTCTGTTGCTTTGTTTTTTAGATGTTTCAGGAAACACCATACACTTCTCCAGAGTGGCTGTTGGCAATTTACATCCCACCCATCAGCATAACAAGGCTCCCAGTTTTCCATGGCCTGTCCTGCCTTTCTGGATTTTACACTTTTTTCAGATGGCCCTTTTGACCGGGGGGCAGTGAGACTTCATTGTAGTGCAGATTTCCTTTGCAAGCTTTCTTGGTTGGCCAAAAAGGGCGTATGCGTTTTTTCCTGAATATATTCAGGAAAAAACGCATACGCCCTTTTTGGCCTAGTGCATCATTGTGGACTTTCTGCCTTTTTTCCTATGCTTTACATGCAATTCCAGTCTACCTCCTGAAATCGGTTTCGTGCAATTCTGCACCACTTTCAAATCCTCTTGGCAGCCTTACTTCAATATATTTTTGGACGATAGCTGTCATTTATAACTCTGCAGGTTTGTGAATTACAGTGCCCCTGAGCTCCTTTCTTCAACTCGCTTTCTTGTGAGCTGGCCGCAACACCGCAGGATTGCTTCAGGCCCTAGTGTGGTTCTGGCATGGCACGCTGAGCCTTTGGTTAATTCCTCTTCCTGGTGGGAAATGAGAGTTAAATTTGCCCGTCCACACACCTCCAGCTAGTCTCTCATTGGTTCTCCCTATTCCTGTAAATTTTCCGCAGAAATTGCAAACTGGGCCAAACAGGAGTTTAAAGACACTGACTCTCCAAGTGGGGAGAGTGTTAGTAAAGCGTCTTGAATGTTGCACCCGAGTACCAGGGGACGAAAACTGAGACACATTTGAACACGTATCCCGATCACACGGTGGATCATACTCTGGGTTCCACATGCATGTTTTAGCTGAAGGAAGAATCCCTTAAACCTGGAGAGTTGAGACCCATGGAATGGGTACCATGCAATATGACTTCAAAGGGTCTGCATTTGCTCACCGAACCTCACCAATCCTATCACTGCTGCGTTTATGCCGCCGTACACACGCTTGATTCTCTTTCGGAGACATATAAATCCGTAGGTTTTAAGATTATTTCTAGTCAGGTATATTCTTAGGCGTTTAATATGGGGTGTTGAGTCCACTTCGTTCAGCAAGGAGTATCTCTTGTCTATTGCATATTTGGCTTATGGAACGGTATCTGTGCTAATTTCAATCTCTGGTTTCATGCAGCACCCCAACTCACCTTTCCCCTTAAGCAAGCGTAAGTTGGTGTTCTACATTTGAGACCCTGTTCTGTTTTGTAATTCAGTTCCTGTGTATCCAAGTTTATATTCCGTGTAGTAGTGATATCTTATGATGTTTCTTTTTCTGTGTGACTTATTTCACTTAGAATCATCGTACCTGAATCCACTCATTATGCTGCGATGGGCCTGATGACAAGATTTCATTGCTGAGTGATATTGCATTGTACGTAAGTACCACAACTTCTTTATCCATTTTTCACTTTTGTGATATTGAACTTGTACTGTAAACGAGATTCTTGTAAGCAGAGCCGTCGCAAACTTTGGGGTGGCTGTGTCTTTTTGATTTTAATTTCCCTAAGCTATAGGACCATAAGTGGAAGTGCCCTAGGCTTTGTTGCTTGTTTTTTAGATGTTTCAGGAAACACCATACACTTCTCCAGAGTGGCTGTTGGTAATTTACATCCCGCCCATCAGCATAACAAGGCTCCCAGTTCTCCATGGCCTGTCCTGCCTTTCTGGATTTTACACTTTTTTCAGTTGGCCCTTTTCACCGGGGGGTAGTGAGACTACATTGTAGTGCAGATTTCCTTTGAAAGCTTGCTTGGTTGGCCAAAAAGGGCGTATGCGTTTTTTCCTGAATATATTCAGGAAAAAACGCATACGCCCTTTTTGGCCAAGTGAATCATTGTGGACGTTCTGCCTCTTTTCCTATGCTTTACATGCAATTCCCGTCTACCTCCTGAAATCGGTTTCCTGCAATTCTGCCCCGCTTTCAAGTCCTCTTGGCAGCCTTACTTCAATATATTTTTGGACGATAGCTGTCATTTATAACTCTGCAGGTTTGTGAATTACAGTGCCCCTGAGCTCCTTTCTTCAACTCGCTTTCTTGTGAGCTGGCCGCAACACCGCAGGATTGCTTCAGGCCCTAGTGTGGTTCCGGCACGGCACGCTGAGCCTTTGGTTAATTCCTCTTCCTGGTGGGAAATGAGAGTTAAATTTGCCCGTCCACACACCTCCAGCTAGTCTCTCATTGGTTCTCCCTATTCCTGTACATTTTCCGCAGAAATTGCAAACTGGGCCAAACAGGAGTTTAAAGACACTGACTCTCCAAGTGGGGAGAGTGTTAGTAAAGCGTCTGCAATGTTGCACCCGAGTACCAGGGGACGAAAACTGAGACACATTTGAACACGTTTCCTGATCACACTGTGGATCATACTCTGTGTTCCACATGCATGTTTCAGCTGAAGGAAGAATCCCTTAAACCTGGAGAGTTGAGACCCATGGAATGGGTACCATGCAGTATGACTTCAAAGGGTCTGCATTTGCTCACCGAACCTCACCAATCCTATCACTGCTGCGTTTATGCCGCTGTACACACGCTTGATTCTCTTTCGGAGACATATAAATCCGTAGGTTTTAAGATTCTTACTAGTCAGGTATATTCTTAGGTGTTTAATATGGGGTGTTGAGTCCACTGCGTTGAGCAAGGAGTAGCTCTTGTCTATTACATATTTGGCTTATGGAACGGTATCTGTGCTAATTTCAATCTCTGGTTTTATGCAGCACCCCAACTCACCTTTCCCCTTAAGCAAGCATAAGTTGGTGTTCTACATTTGAGACCCTGTTCTGTTTTGTAATTCAGTTCCTGTGTAGCCAAGTTTACATTCCGTGTAGTAGTGATATCTTATGATGTTTCTTTTTCTGTGTGACTTATTTCACTTAGAATCATCGTACCTGCATCCACTCATTATGCTGCTACGGGCCTGATGACATAGATTTCATTGCTGAGTGATATTGCATTGTACGTAAGTACCACAACTTCTTTATCCATTTTTCGCTTTCTGTGATATTGAACTTGTACCGTAAACAAGGTTCTTGTAAACAGACCTGGCCCAAACTTTGGGATGGCTGTGTCTTTTTGATTTTAATTTCCCTAAGCTATAGGACCATAAGTGGAAGTGCCCTAGGCTCTGTTGCTTTGTTTTTTAGATGTTTCAGGAAACACCATACACTTCTCCAGAGTGGCTGTTGGCAATTTACATCTCGCCCACCAGCATAACAAGGCTCCCAGTTTTCCATGGCCTGTCCTGCCTTTCTGGATTTTACACTTTTTTCAGATGGCCCTTTTGACCGGGGGGCAGTGAGACTTCATTGTAGTGCAGATTTCCTTTGCAAGCTTGCTTGGTTGGCCAAAAAGGGCGTATGCGTTTTTTCCTGAATATATTCAGGAAAAAACGCATACGCCCTTTTTGGCCAAGTGCATCATTGTGGACGTTCTGCCTCTTTTCCTATGCTTTACATGCAATTCCCGTCTACCTCCTGAAATCGGTTTCCTGCAATTCTGCCCCGCTTTCAAGTCCTCTTGGCAGCCTTACTTCAATATATTTTTGGACGATAGCTGTCATTTATAACTCTGCAGGTTTGTGAATTACAGTGCCCCTGAGCTCCTTTCTTCAACTCATTTTTTTGTGAGCTGGCCGCAACACCGCAGGATTGCTTCAGGCCCTAGTGTGGTTCCGGCACGGCACGCTGAGCCTTTGGTTAATTCCTCTTCCTGGTGGGAAATGAGAGTTAAATTTGCCCGTCCAGACACCTCCAGCTAGTCTCTCTTTGGTTCTCCCTATTCCTGTTCATTTTCCACAGAAATTGCAAACTGGGCCAAACAGGAGGTTAAAGGCACTGACTCTCCAAGTGGGGAGAGTGTTAGTAAAGCATCTGGAATGTTGCAACCGAGTTCCATGGGAGGAAAACTGAGACACATTTGAACACGTTTCCTGATCACACGGTGGATCAAACTCTGTGTTCCACATGCATGTTTTAGCTGAAGGAAGAATCCCTTAAACCTGGAGAGTTGAGACCCATGGAATGGGTACCATGCAATATGACTTCAAAGGGTCTGCATTTGCTCACCGAACCTCACCAATCCTATTACTGCTGCGTTTATGCCGCTGTACACACGCTTGATTCTCTTTCTGAGACATATAAATCCATAGGTTTTAAGATTCTTACTAGTCAGGTATATTGTTAGGCGTTTAATATGGGGTGTTGAGTCTACTTCGTTAAGCAAGGAGTAGCTCTTGTCTATTACATATTTGGCTTATGGAATGGTATCTGTGCTAATTTCAATCTCTTGTTGTATGCAACACCCCAACTCACCTTTCCATTTAAGCAAGCATAAGTTGGTTTTCTACATTTGACACCCTGTTCTGTTTAGTAATTGTGTTCCTGTGTAGCCAAGTTTACATTCCGTGTAGTAGTGATATCTTATGATGTTTCTTTTTCTGTGTGACTTATTTCAGTTAGAATCATCGTACCTGAATCCACTCATTATTCTGCTACGGGCTTGATGACATAGATTTCATTGCTGAGTGATATTGCATTGTACGTAAGTACCACAACTTCTTTATCCATTTTTTGCTTTCTGTGATATTGAACTTGTACTGTAAACGAGGTTCTTGTAAACAGAGCCATCCCAAACTTTGGGGTGATGTGTCTTTTTGATTTTAATTTCCCTAAGCTATAGGACCATAAGTGGGAGTGCCCTAGGCTCTGTTGCTCTGTTTTTTGGATGTTTCAGGAAACACCATACACTTCTAAAGAGTGGCTGTTGGCAATTTACATCCCACCCATCAGCATAAAAAGGCTCCCTGTTCTCCTTAGCCTGTCCTGCCTTTATGGATTTTAGACTTTTTTCAGATGGCTCTTTTGACTGGGGGGCAGTGAGACTTCATTGTAGTGCAGATTTCCTTTGCAAGCTTGCTTGGTTGGCCAAAAAGGGCGTATGCGTTTTTTCCTGAATATATTCAGGAAAAAACGCATACGCCCTTTTTGGCCAAGTGCATCATTGTGGACGTTCTGCCTCTTTTCGTATGCTTTACATGCAATTCCAGTCTACCTCCTGAAATCGGTTTCCTGCAATTCTGCCCTGCTTTCAACTCCTCTTGGCAGCCTTACTTCAATATATTTTCGGAAGATAGCTGTCATTTATAACTGTGCAGGTTTGTGAATTAGAGTGCCCCTGAGCTCCTTTCTTCAACTCGCTTTCTTGTGAGCTGGCCGCAACACCACAGGATTGCTTCAGGCCTTAGTGTGCTTCTGGCATGGCACGCTGAGCCTTTGGTTACTTCCTCTTCCTGGTGGGAAATGAGAGTTAAATTTGCCCGTCCAGACAGCTCCAGCTAGTCTCTCATTGGTTCTCCCTATTCCTGTTCATCTTACGCAGAAATTGCAAACTGGGCCAAACAGGAGGTTAAAGGCACTCACTCTCCAAGTGGGGAGAGTGTTAGTAAAGCGCCTGGAATGTTGCACCCGAGTACCAGGGGACGAAAACTGAGACACATTTGAACACGTTTCCCGATCACACGGTGGATCATACTCTGGGTTCCACATGCATGTTTTAGCTGAAGGAAGAATCCCTTAAACATGGAGAGTTGAGACCCATGGAATGGGTACCATGCAATATGACTTCAAAGGGTCTGCATTTGCTCACCGAACCTCACCAGTCCTAACACTGCTGCGTTTATGCCGCTGTACACACGCTTGATTCTCTTTCGGAGACATATAAATCCATAGGTTTTAAGATTCTTACTAGTCAGGTATATTGTTAGGCGTTTAATATGGGGTGTTGAGTCCACTTCGTTGAGCAAGGAGTAGCTCTTGTCTATTACATATTTGGCTTATGGAGCGGTATCTGTGCTAATTTCAATCTGTGGTTTCATGCAGCACCCCAACTCACCTTTCCACTTAAGCAAGCATAAGTTGGTTTTCTACTTTGAGACCCTGTTCTGTTTTGTAATTCAGTTCCTGTGTAGCCAAGTTTACATTCCGTGTATTAGTGATACCTTATGATGTTTCTTGTTCTGTGTGACTTATTTCACTTAGAATCATCGTACCTGAATCCACTCATTATGCTGCTACGGGCCTGATGACATAGATTTCATTGCTGAGTGATATTGCATTGTACGTAAGTACCACAACTTCTTTATCCATTTTTCGCTTTCTGTGATATTGAACTTGTACATTAAACGAGGTTCTTGTAAACAGAGCTGTCCGAAGCTTTGGGGTGGCTGTGTCTTTTTGATTTTAATTTCCCTAAACTATAGGACCATAAGTGGAAGTGCCCTAGGCTCTGTTGCTTTGTTTTTTGAATGTTTCAGGAAACACCATTCACTTCTCCAGAGTGTCTGTTGGCAATTTACATTCCACCCATCTGAATAACAAGGCTCCCAGTTCTCCATGGCCAGTCCTGCCTTTCTGGATTTTACACTTTTTTCAGATAGCCTTTTGACCGGGGAGCAGTGAGACTTCATTGTAGTGCAGATTTCATTTGCAAGCTTGCTTGGTTGGCCAAAAAGAGCGTATGCGTTTTTTCCTGAATATATTCAGGAAAAAACGCATAAGCCCTTTTTGGCCAAGTGCATCATTGTGGACGTTCTGCCTCTTTTCCTATGCTTTACATGCAATTCCAGTCTACCTCCTGAAATCGGTTTCCTGCAATTCTGCCCCGCTTTCAACTCCTCTTGGCAGCCTTACTTCAATATATTTTTGGAGGATAGCTGTCATTTATAACTCTGCAGGTTTGTGAATTACAGTGTCCCTGAGTTCCTTTCTTCAACTTGCTTTCTTGTGAGCTCGCTGCAACACCGCAGGATTGCTTCAGGCCCTAGTGTGCTTCTGGCATGGGACGCTGAGCCTTTGGTTAATTCCTCTTCCTGGTGGGAAATGAGAGTTAAATTTGCCCGTCCAGACACCTCCATCTAGTCTCTCATTGGTTCTCCCTATTCCTGTTCATCTTACGCAGAAATTGCAAACTGGGCCAACCAGGAGGTTAAAGGCACTGACTCTCCAAGTGGGGAGAGTGTTAGTAAAGCGTCTGGAATGTTGCACCCGAGGACCAGGGGACGAAAACTGAGACACATTTGAACACGTTACCTGATCACACGGTGGATCATACTCTGGGATCCACATGCATGTTTTAGCTGAAGGAAGAATCCCTTAAACCTGGAGAGTTGAGACCCATGGAATGGGTACCATGCAATATGACTTCAAAGGGTCTGCATTTGCTCACCGAACCTCACCAATCCTATCACTGCTGCGTTTATGCCGCTGTACACACACTTGATTCTCTTTTGGAGACATATAAATCCAAAGGTTTTAAGATTCTTACTAGTCAGGTATATTCATAGGCGTTTATTATGGGGTGTTGAGTCCACTTCGTTGAGCAAGGAGTAGCTCTTGTCTATTACATATTTGGCTTATGGAACGGTATCTGTGCTAATTTCAATCTCTGGTTTATGCAGTACCCCAACTCACCTTTCCCCTTAAGCAAGCATAAGTTGGTTTTCTACATTTGAGACCCTGTTTTGCTTTGTAATTCAGTTCCTGTGTAGCCAAGTTTACATTGCGTGTATTAGTGATACCTTATGATGTTTCTTTTTCTGTGTGACTTATTTCACTTAGAATCATCGTACCTGAATCCACTCATTATGCTGCTACGGGCCTGATGACATAGATTTCATTGCTGAGTGATATTGCATTGTACGTAAGTACCACGACTTCTTTATCCATTTTTCGCTTTCTGTGATATTGAACTTGTACCGTAAACGAGGTTCTTGTAAACATGGCCGGCCCAAACTTTGTGGTTGCTGTGTCTTTTTGATTTTAATTTCCCTAAGCTATAGGACCATAAGTGGAAGTGCCCTAGGCTCTGTTGCTTTGTTTTTTAGATGTTTCAGGAAACACCATACACTTCTCCAGAGTGGTTGTTGGCAATTTACATCCCGCCCATCAGCATAACAAGGCTCCCAGTTCTCCATGGCCTGTCCTGCCTTTCTGGATTTTACACTTTTTTCAGATGGCCCTTTTGACCGGGGGGCAGTGAGACTTCATTGTAGTGCAGATTTCCTTTGCAAGCTTGCTTGGTTGGCCAAAAAGGGCGTATGCGTTTTTTCTTGAATATATTCAGGAAAAAACGCATACGCCCTTTTCGGCCAAGTGCATCATTGTGGACGTTCTGCCTCTTTTCCTATGCTTTACATGCAATTCCCGTCTACCTCCTGAAATCGGTTTCCTGCAATTCTGACCCGCTTTCAAATCCTCTTGGCAGCCTTACTTCAATATATTTGTGGACGATATCTGTCATTTATAACTCTGCAGGTTTGTGAATTACAGTGCCCCTGAGCTTCTTTCTTCAACTCGCTTTCTTGTGAGCTGGCCGCAACACCGCAGGATTGCTTCAGGCCCTAGTGTGGTTCCGGCACGGCACGCTGAACCTTTGGTTAATTCCTCTTCCTGGTGGGAAATGAGAGTTAAATTTGCCCGTCCAGACACCTCCAGCTAGTCTCTCATTGGTTCTCCCTATTCCTGTACATTTTCCGCAGAAATTGCAAACTGGGCCAAACAGGAGTTTAAAGGCACTGACTCTCCAAGTGGGGAGAGTGTTAGTAAAGCGTCTTGAATGTTGCACCCGAGTACCAGGGGACGAAAACTGAGACACATTTGAACACGTTTCCCGATCACACGGTGGATCATACTCTGGGTTCCACATGCATGTTTTAGCTGAAGGAAGAATCCCTTAAACCTGGAGAGTTGAGACCCATGGAATGGGTACCATGCAATATGACTTCAAAGGGTCTGCATTTGCTCACCGAACCTCACCAATCCTATCACTGCTGCGTTTATGCCGCTGTACACACGCTTGATTCTCTTTCGGAGACATATAAATCCGTAGGTTTTAAGATTATTTCTAGTCAGGTATATTCTTAGGCGTTTAATATGGGGTGTTGAGTCCACTTCGTTGAGCAAGGTGTAACTGTTGTCTATTACATATTTGGCTTATGGAGCGGTATCTGTGCTAATTTAATTCTCTGGTTTCATGCAGCACCCCAACTCACCTTTCCCCTTAAGCAAGCATAATTTGGTTTTCTACATTTGAGACCCTGTTCTGTTTTGTAATTCAGTTCCTGTGTAGCCAAGTTTACATTCCGTGTATTAGTGATATCTTATGACGTTTCTTTTTCTGTGTGACTTATTTCACTTAGAATCATCGTACCTGAATCCACTCATTATGCTGCTATGGGCCTGGTGACATAGATTTCATTGCTGAGTGATATTGCATTGTACGTAAGTACCACAACTTCTGTATCCATTTTTCACTTTCTGTGATATTGAACTTGTACCGTAAACGAGGTTCTTGTAAACAGAGCCGTTCCAAAGTTTGGGGAGGCTGTGTCTTTTTGATTTTAATTTCCCTAAGCTATAGGACCATAAGTGGAAGTGCCCTAAGCTCTGTTGCTTTGTTTTTTAGATGTTTCAGGAAACACCATACACTTCTCCAGAGTGGCTGTTGGCAATTTACATCCCGCCCATCAGCATAACAAGGCTCCCAATTCTCCATGTCCTGTCTTGCCTTTCTGGATTTTACACTTTTTTCAGATGGCCCTTTTGACCGGGGGGCAGTGAGACTTCATTGTAGTGCAGATTTCCTTTGCAAGCTTGCTTGGTTGGCCAAAAAGGGCGTATGCGTTTTTCCCTGAATATATTCAGGAAAAAACGCATACGCACTTTTTGGCCAAGTGCATCATTGTGGACGTTCTGCCTCTTTTCCTATGCTTTACATGCAATTCCCGTCTACCTCCTGAAATCGGTTTCCTGCAATTCTGCCCCGCTTTCAAGTCCTCTTGGCAGCCTTACTTCAATATATTTTTGGACGATAGCTGACATTTATAACTCTGCAAGTTTGTGAATTACAGTGCCCCTGAGCTCCTTTCTTCAACTCGCTTTCTTGTGAGCTGGCCGCAACACCGCAGGATTGCTTCAGGCCCTAGTGTGGTTCCGGCACGGCACGCTGAACCTTTGGTTAATTCCTCTTCCTGGTGGCAAATGAGAGTTAAATTTGCCCGTCCAGACACCTCGACCTAGTCTCTCATTGGTTCTCCCTATTCCTGTACATTTTCCGCTGAAATTGCAAACTGGGCCAAACAGGAGTTTAAAGGCACTGACTCTCCAAGTGGGGAGACTGTTAGTAAAGCGTTTTGAATGTTGCACCCGAGTACCAGGGGACGAAAACTGAGACACATTTTAACACGTTTCCCGATCACACGGTGGATCATAATCGGTGTTCCACATGCATGTTTTAGCTGAAGGAAGAATCCCTTAAACCTGGAGAGTTGAGACCCATGAAATGGGTACCATGCAATATGACTTCAGAGGGTCTGCATTTGCTCACCGAACCTCACCAATCCTATCACTGCTGCATTTATGCAGCTGTACACACGCTTGATTCTGTTTCGGAGACATATAAATCCGTAGGTTTTAAGGTTATTTCTAGTCAGGTATATTCTTAGGCGTTTAATATGGGGTGTTGAGTCCACTTCGTTCAGCAAGGAGTAGCTCTTGTCTATTGCATATTTGGCTTATGGAACGGTATCTGTGCTAATTTCAATCTCTGGTTTCATGCAGCACCCCAACTCACCTTTCCCCTTAAGCAAGCGTAAGTTGGTTTTCTACATTTGAGACCCTGTTCTGTTTTGTAATTCAGTTCCTGTGTAACCAAGTTTACATTCCGTGTAGTAGTGATATCTTATGATGTTTCTTTTTCTGTGTGACTTATTTCACTTAGAATCATCGTACCTGAATCCACTCATTATGCTACGACGGGCATGATGACATAGAGTTCATTGCTGAGTGATATTGCATTGTACGTAAGTACCACAACTTCTTTATCCATTTTTTGCTTTTGTGCTATTGAACTTGTACCGTAAACAAGATTCTTGTAAAGAGAGCCGTCCCAAACTTTGGGGTGGCTGTGTCTTTTTGATTTTAATTTCCCTAAGCTATAGGACCATAAGTGGAAGTGCCCTAGGCTCTGTTGCTTGTTTTTTAGATGTTTCAGGAAACACCATACACTTCTCCAGAGTGGCTGTTGGCAATTTACATCCCGCCCATCAGCATAACAAGGCTCCCAGTTCTCCATGGCCTGTCCTGCCTTTCTGGATTTTACACATTTTTCAGATGGCCCTTTTGACTGGGCGGCAGTGAGACTTCATTGTAGTGCAGATTTCCTTTGCAAGCTTGCTTGGTTGGCCAAAAAGGGCGTATGCGTTTTTTCCTGAATATATTCAGGAAAAAACGCATACGCCCTTTTTGGCCAAGTGCATCGTTGTGGACGTTCTGCCTCTTTTCCTATGCTTTACATGCAATTCCAGTCTACCTCCTGAAATCGGTTTCGTGCAATTCTGCACCACTTTCAAGTCCTCTTGGCAGCCTTGCTTCAATATATTTTTGGACGATAGCTATCATTTATAACTCTGCAGGTTTGTGAATTACAGTGCCCCTGAGCTCCTTTCTTCAACTCGCTTTTTTGTGAGCTGGCCGCAACACCGCAGGATTGCTTCAGGCCCTAGTGTGGATCCGGCACGGCACGCTGAGCCTTTGGTTAATTCCTCTTCCTGGTGGGAAATGAGAGTTAAATTTGCCCGTCCACACACCTCCAGCTAGTTTATCATTAGTTCTCCTTATTCCTGTACATTTTCCGCAGAAATTGTAAACTGGGCCATACAGGAGGTTAAAGGCACTGACTCTCCAAGTGGGGAGAGTGTTAGTAAAGCGTCTGGAGTGTTGCACCCGAGTACCAGGGGACGAAAACTGAGACACATTTGAACACGTTTCCGGATCACACGGTGGATCATACTCTGTGTTCCACATGCATGTTTTAGCTGAAGGAAGAATCCCTTAAACTTGGAGAGTTGAGACCCATGGAATGGGTACCATGCAATATGACTTCAAAGGGTCTGCGTTTGCTCACCGAACCTCACCAATCCTATCACTGCTGCATTTATGCTGCTGTACACATGCTTGATTCTCTTTCGGAGACATATAAATCCGTAGGTTTTAAGATTATTTCTAGTCAGGTATATTCTTAGGCGTTTAATATGGGCTGTTGAGTCCACTTCGTTGAGCAAGGTTTAGCTGTTGTCTATTACATATTTGGCTTATGGAGCGCTATCTGTGCTAATTTCAATCTCTGGTTTCATGGAGCACCCCAACTCACCTTTCCCCTTAAGCAAGCGTAAGTTGGTTTTCTACATTTGAGACCCTGTTCTGTTTTGTAATTCAGTTCCTGTGTAGCCAAGTTTACATTCCGTGTAGTAGTGATATCTTATGATGTTTCTTTTTCTGTGTGACTTATTTCACTTAGAATCATCGTACCTGAATCCACTCATTATGCTGCGACGGGCCTTATGACATAGATTTCATTGCTGAGTGATATTGCATTGTACGTAAGTACCACAACTTCTTTATCCATTTTTCGCTTTTGTGATATTGAACTTGTACCGTAAACGAGATTCTTGGAAACAGAGCCGTCCCAAACTTTGGGGTGGCTGTGTCTTTTTGATTTTAATTTCCCTAAGCTATAGGACCATAAGTGGAAGTGCGCTAGGCTCTGTTGCTTGTTTTTTAGATGTTTCAGGAAACACCATACACTTCTCCAGAGTGGCTGTTGGCAATTTACATCCCGCCCATCAGCATATCAAGGCTCCCAGTTCTCCATGGCCTGTCCTGCCTTTCTGGATTTTACACTTTTTTCAGATGGCCCTTTTGACCGGGGGGCAGTGAGACTTCATTGTAGTGCAGATTTCCTTTGCAAGCTTGCTTGGTTGGCCAAAAAGGGCGTGTGCGTTTTTCCCTGAATATATTCAGGAAAAAACGCATACGCCCTTTTTGGCCAAGTGCATCATTGTGGACGTTCTGCCTCTTTTCCTTTGCTTTACATGCAATTCCCGTCTATCTCCTGAAATCGGTTTCCTGCAATTCTGACCCGCATTCAAATCCTCTTGGCAGCCTTACTTCAATATATTTGTGGACGATAGCTGTCATTTATAACTCTGCAGGTTTGTGAATTACAGTGCCCCTGAGCTCCTTTCTTCAACTCGCTTTCTTGTGAGCTGGCCGCAACACCGCAGGATTGCTTCAGGCCCTAGTGTGGTTCCGGCACGGCACGCTGAACCTTTGGTTAATTCCTCTTCCTGGTGGGAAATGAGAGTTAAATTTGCCCGTCCAGACACCTCCAGCTAGTCTCTCATTGGTTCTCCCTATTCCTGTACATTTTCCGCAGAAATTGCAAACTGGGCCAAACAGGAGTTTAAAGGCACTGACTCTCAAAGTGGAGAGAGTGTTAGTAAAGCGTCTTGAATGTTGCACCCGAGTACCAGGAGACGAAAACTGAGACACATTTGAACACGTTTCCCGATCACACGGTGGATCATACTCTGGGTTCCACATGCATGTTTTAGCTGAAGGAAGAATCCCTTAAACCTGGAGAGTTGAGACCCATGGAATGGGTACCATGCAATATGACTTCAAAGGGTCTGCATTTGCTCACCGAACCTCACCAATCCTATCACTGCTGCGTTTATGCCGCTGTACACACGCTTGATTCTCTTTTGGAGACATATAAATCCGTAGGTTTTAAGATTATTTCTAGTCAGGTATATTCTTAGGCGTTTAATATGGGGTGTTGAGTCCACTTCGTTGAGCAAGGTGTAGCTGTTGTCTATTACATATTTGGCTTATGGAGCGGTATCTGTGCTAATTTCATTCTCTGGTTTCATGCAGCACCCCAACTCACCTTTCCCCTTAAGCAAGCATAATTTGGTTTTCTACATTTGAGACCCTGTTCTGTTTTGTAATTCAGTTCCTGTGTAGCCAAGTTTACATTCCGTGTATTAGTGATATCTTACGACGTTTCTTTTTCTGTGTGACTTATTTCACTTAGAATCATCGTACCTGAATCCACTCATTATGCTGCTACGGGCCTGTTGACATAGATTTCATTGCTGAGTGATATTGCATTGTACGTAAGTACCACAACTTCTGTATCCATTTTTCACTTTCTGTGATATTGAACTTGTACCGTAAACGAGGTTCTTGTAAACAGAGCCGTCCCAAAGTTTGGGGAGGCTGTGTCTTTTTGATTTTAATTTCCCTAAGCTATAGGACCATAAGTGGAAGTGCCCTAAGCTCTGTTGCTTTGTTTTTTAGATGTTTCAGGAAACACCATACACTTCTCCAGAGTGGCTGTTGGCAATTTACATCCCGCCCATCAGCATAACAAGGCTCCCAATTCTCCATGTCCTGTCTTGCCTTTCTGGATTTTACACTTTTTTCAGATGGCCCTTTTGACCGGGGGGCAGTGAGACTTCATTGTAGTGCAGATTTCCTTTGCAAGCTTGCTTGGTTGGCCAAAAAGGGCGTATGCGTTTTTTCCTGAATATATTCAGGAAAAAACGCATATGCCCTTTTTGGCCAAGTGCATCATTGTGGACGTTCTGCCTCTTTTCCTATGCTTTACATGCAATTCCCGTCTACCTCCTGAAATCGGTTTCCTGCAATTCTGCCCCGCTTTCAAGTCCTCTTGGCAGCCTTACTTCAATATATTTTTGGACGATAGCTGACATTTATAACTCTGCAAGTTTGTGAATTACAGTGCCCCTGAGCTCCTTTCTTCAACTCGCTTTCTTGTGAGCTGGCCGCAACACCGCAGGATTGCTTCCGGCCCTAGTGTGGTTCCGGCACCACACGCTGAACCTTTGGTTAATTCCTCTTCCTGGTGGCAAATGAGAGTTAAATTTGCCCGTCCAGACACCTCGACCTAGTCTCTCATTGGTTCTCCCTATTCCTGTACATTTTCCGCTGAAATTGCAAACTGGGCCAAACAGGAGTTTAAAGGCACTGACTCTCCAAGTGGGGAGACTGTTAGTAAAGCGTTTTGAATGTTGCAACCGAGTACCAGGGGACGAAAACTGAGACACATTTTAAAACGTTTCCCGATCACACGGTGGACCATAATCAGTGTTCCACATGCATGTTTTAGCTGAAGGAAGAATCCCTTAAACCTGGAGAGTTGAGACCCATGAAATGGGTACCATGCAATATGTCTTCAAAGGGTCTGCATTTGCTCACCGAACCTCACCAATCCTATCACTGCTGCAATTATGCCGCTGTACACACGCTTGATTCTCTTTCGGAGACATATAAATCCGTAGGTTTTAAGGTTATTTCTAGTCAGGTATATTCTTAGGCGTTTAATATGGGGTGTTGAGTGCACTTCGTTCAGCAAGGAGTAGCTCTTGTCTATTGCATATTTGGCTTATGGAACGGTATCTGTGCTAATTTCAATCTCTGGTTTCATGCAGCACCCCAACTCACCTTTCCCCTTAAGCAAGTGTAAGTTGGTTTTCTACATTTGAGACCCTGTTCTGTTTTGTAATTCAGTTCCTGTGTAGCCAAGTTTACATTCCGTGTAGTAGTGATATCTTATGATGTTTCTTTTTCTGTGTGACTTATTTCACTTAGGATCATCGTACCTGAATCCACTCATTATGCTACGACGGGCATGATGACATAGATTTCATTGCTGAGTGATATTGCATTGTACGTAAGTACCACAACTTCTTTATCCATTTTTTGCTTTTGTGCTATTGAACTTGTACCGTAAACAAGATTCTTGTAAACAGAGCCATCCCAAACTTTGGGGTGGCTGTGTCTTTTTGATTTTAATTTCCCTAAGCTATAGGACCATAAGTGGAAGTGCCCTAGGCTCTGTTGCTTGTTTTTTAGATGTTTCAGGAAACAGCATACACTTCTCCAGAGTGGCTGTTGGCAATTTACATCCCGCCCATCAGCATAACAAGGCTCCCAGTTCTCCATGGCCTGTCCTGCCTTTCTGGATTTTACACATTTTTCAGATGGCCCTTTTGACTGGGCGGCAGTGAGACTTCATTGTAGTGCAGATTTCCTTTGCAAGCTTGCTTGGTTGGCCAAAAAGGGCGTATGCGTTTTTTCCTGAATATATTCAGGAAAAAACGCATACGCCCTTTTTGGCCAAGTGCATCGTTGTGGACGTTCTGCCTCTTTTCCTATGCTTTACATGCAATTCCCGTCTACCTCCTGAAATCGGTTTCCTGCAATTCTGCCCCGCTTTCAAGTCCTCTTGGCAGCCTTACTTCAATATATTTTTGGACGATAGCTGTCATTTATAACTCTGCAGGTTTGTGAATTACAGTGCCCCTGAGCTCCTTTCTTCAACTCGCTTTCTTGTGAGCTGGCCGCAACACCGCAGGATTGCTTCAGGCCCTAGTGTGGTTCCGGCATGGCACCCTGAGCCTTTGGTTAATTCCTCTTCCTGGTGGGAAATGAGAGTTAAATTTTCCCGTCCAGACACCTCCACCTAGTCTCTCATTGGTTCTCCCTATTCCTGTACATTTTCCGCAGAAATTGCAAACTGGGCCAAACAGGAGTTTAAAGGCACTGACTCTCCAAGTGGGGAGAGTGTTAGTAAAGCGTCTTGATTGTTGCACCCGAGTACCAGGGGACGAAAACTGAGACACATTTGAACACGTTTCCTGATCACACGGTGGATCATACTCTGTGTTCCACATGCATGTTTCAGCTGAAGGAAGAATCCCTTAAACCTGGAGAGTTGAGACCCATGGAATGGGTACCATGCAATATGACTTCAAAGGGTCTGCATTTGCTCACCGAACCTCACCAATACTATCACTGCTGCGTTTATGCCGCTGTACACACGCTTGATTCTCTTTCGGAGACATATAAATCCGTAGGTTTTAAGATTATTTCTAGTCAGGTATATTCTTAGGTGTTTAATATGGGGTGTTGATTCCACTGCGTTGAGCAAGGAGTAGCTCTTGTCTATTACATATTTGGCTTATGGAACGGTATCTGTGCTAATTTCAATCTCTGGTTTTATGCAGCACCCCAACTCACCTTTCCCCTTAATCAAGCATAAGTTGGTTTTCTACATTTGAGACCCAGTTCTGTTTTGTAATTCAGTTCCTGTGTAGCCAAGTTTACATTCCGTGTAGTAGTGATATCTTATGATGTTTCTTTTTCTGTGTGACTTATTTCACTTAGAATCATCGTACCTGAATCCACTCATTATGCTGCGACGGGCCTTATGACATAGATTTCATTGCTGAGTGATATTGCATTGTACGTAAGTACCACAACTTCTTTATCCATTTTTCGCTTTTGTGATATTGAACTTGTACCGTAAACGAGATTCTTGTAAACAGAGCCGTCCCAAACTTTGGGGTGGCTGTGTCTTTTTGATTTTAATTTGCCTAAGCTATAGGACCATAAGTGGAAGTGCGCTAGGCTCTGTTGCTTGTTTTTTAGATGTTTCAGGAAACACCATACACTTCTCCAGAGTGGCTGTTGGCAATTTACATCCCGCCCATCAGCATATCAAGGCTCCCAGTTCTCCATGGCCTGTCCTGCCTTTCTGGATTTTACACTTTTTTCAGATGGCCCTTTTGACCGGGGGGCAGTGAGACTTCATTGTAGTGCAGATTTCCTTTGCAAGCTTGCTTGGTTGGCCAAAAAGGGCGTATGCGTGTTTTCCTGAATATATTCAGGAAAACACGCATACGCCCTTTTTGGCCAAGTGCATCATTGTGGACGTTCTGCCTCTTTTCCTATGCTTTACATGCAATTCCCGTCTACCTCCTGAAATCGGTTTCCTGCAATTCTGCCCCGCTTTCAAGTCCTCTTGGCAGCCTTACTTCAATATATTTTTGGACGATAGCTGACATTTATAACTCTGCAAGTTTGTGAATTACAGTGCCCCTGAGCTCCTTTCTTCAACTCGCTTTCTTGTGAGCTGGCCGCAACACCGCAGGATTGCTTCAGGCCCTAGTGTGGTTCCGGCACGGCACGCTGAACCTTTGGTTAATTCCTCTTCCTGGTGGCAAATGAGAGTTAAATTTGCCCGTCCAGACACCTCGACCTAGTCTCTCATTGGTTCTCCCTATTCCTGTACATTTTCCGCTGAAATTGCAAACTGGGCAAAACAGGAGTTTAAAGGCACTGACTCTCCAAGTGGGGAGACTGTTAGTAAAGCGTTTTGAATGTTGCACCCGAGTACCAGGGGACGAAAACTGAGACACATTTTAACACGTTTCCCGATCACACGGTGGATCATAATCGGTGTTCCACATGCATGTTTTAGCTGAAGGAAGAATCCCTTAAACCTGGAGAGTTGAGACCCATGAAATGGGTACCATGCAATATGACTTCAAAGGGTCTGCATTTGCTCACCGAACCTCACCAATCCTATCACTGCTGCATTTATGCCGCTGTACACACGCTTGATTCTCTTTCGGAGACATATAAATCCGTAGGTTTTAAGGTTATTTCTAGTCAGGTATATTCTTAGGCGTTTAATATGGGGTGTTGAGTCCACTTCGTTCAGCAAGGAGTAGCTCTTGTCTATTGCATATTTGGCTTATGGAACGGTATCTGTGCTAATTTGAATCTCTGGTTTCATGCAGCACCCCAACTCACCTTTCCCCTTAAGCAAGCGTAAGTTGGTTTTCTACATTTGAGACCCTGTTCTGTTTTGTAATTCAGTTCCTGTGTAGCCAAGTTTACATTCCGTGTAGTAGTGATATCTTATGATGTTTCTTTTTCTGTGTGACTTATTTCACTTAGAATCATCGTACCTGAATCCACTCATTATGCTACGACGGGCATGATGACATAGATTTCATTGCTGAGTGATATTGCATTGTACGTAAGTACCACAACTTCTTTATCCATTTTTTGCTTTTGTGCTATTGAACTTGTACCGTAAACAAGATTCTTGTAAACAGAGCCATCCCAAACTTTGGGGTGGCTGTGTCTTTTTGATTTTAATTTCCCTAAGCTATAGGACCATAAGTGGAAGTGCCCTAGGCTCTCTTGCTTGTTTTTTAGATGTTTCAGGAAACACCATACACTTCTCCAGAGTGGCTGTTGGCAATTTACATCCCGCCCATCAGCATAACAAGGCTCCCAGTTCTCCATGGCCTGTCCTGCCTTTCTGGATTTTACACATTTTTCAGATGGCCCTTTTGACTGGGCGGCAGTGAGACTTCATTGTAGTGCAGATTTCCTTTGCAAGCTTGCTTGGTTGGCCAAAAAGGGCGTATGCGTTTTTTCCTGAATATATTCAGGAAAAAACGCATACGCCCTTTTTGGCCAAGTGCATCATTGTGGACGTTCTGCCTCTTTTCCTATGCTTTACATGCAATTCCAGTCTACCTCCTGAAATCGGTTTCGTGCAATTCTGCACCACTTTCAAGTCCTCTTGGCAGCCTTACTTCAATATATTTTTGGACGATAGCTATCATTTATAACTCTGCAGGTTTGTGAATTACAGTGCCCCTGAGCTCCTTTCTTCAACTCGCTTTTTTGTGAGCTGGCCGCAACACCGCAGGATTGCTTCAGGCCCTAGTGTGGATCCGGCACGGCATGCTGAGCCTTTGGTTAATTCCTCTTCCTGGTGGGAAATGAGAGTTAAATTTGCCCGTCCAGACACCTCCAGCTAGTTTATCATTGGTTCTCCTTATTCCTGTACATTTTCCGCAGAAATTGTAAACTGGGCCATACAGGAGGTTAAAGGCACTGACTCTTCAAGTGGGGAGAGTGTTAGTAAAGCGTCTGGAGTGTTGCACCCGAGTACCAGGGGACGAAAACTGAGACACATTTGAACACGTTTCCGGATCACACGGTGGATCATACTCTGTGTTCCACATGCATGTTTTAGCTGAAGGAAGAATCCCTTAAACTTGGAGAGTTGAGACCCATGGAATGGGTACCATGCAATATGACTTCAAAGGGTCTGCATTTGCTCACCGAACCTCACCAATCCTATCACTGCTGCATTTATGCTGCTGTACACACGCTTGATTCTCTTTCGGAGACATATAAATCCGTAGGTTTTAAGATTATTTCTAGTCAGGTATATTCTTAGGCGTTTAATATGGGGTGTTGAGTCCACTTCGTTGAGCAAGGTGTAGCTGTTGTCTATTACATATTTGGCTTATGGAGCGGTATCTGTGCTAATTTCAATCTCTGGTTTCATGCAGCACCCCAACTCACCTTTCCCCTTAAGCAAGCGTAAGTTGGTTTTCTACATTTGAGACCCTGTTCTGTTTTGTAATTCAGTTCCTGTGTAGCCAAGTTTACATTCCGTGTAGTAGTGATATCTTATGATGTTTCTTTTTCTGTGTGACTTATTTCACTTAGAATCATCGTACCTGAATCCACTCATTATGCTGCGACGGGCCTTATGACATAGATTTCATTGCTGAGTGATATTGCATTGTACATAAGTACCACAACTTCTTTATCCATTTTTCGCTTTTGTGATATTGAACTTGTACCGTAAACGAGATTCTTATAAACAGAGCCGTCCCAAACTTTGGGGTGGCTGTGTCTTTTTGATTTTAATTTGCCTAAGCTATAGGACCATAAGTGGAAGTGCGCTAGGCTCTGTTGCTTGTTTTTTAGATGTTTTAGGAAACACCATACACTTCTCCAGAGTGGCTGTTGGCAATTTACATCCCGCCCATCAGCATATCAAGGCTCCCAGTTCTCCATGGCCTGTCCTGCCTTTCTGGATTTTACACTTTTTTCAGATGGCCCTTTTGACCGGGGGGCAGTGAGACTTCATTGTAGTGCAGATTTCCTTTGCAAGCTTGCTTGGTTGGCCAAAAAGGGCGTATGCGTGTTTTCCTGAATATATTCAGGAAAAAACGCATACGCCCTTTTTGGCCAAGTGCATCATTGTGGACGTTCTGCCTCTTTTCCTATGCTTTACATGCAATTCCCGTCTACCTCCTGAAATCGGTTTCCTGCAATTCTGCCCCGCTTTCAAGTCCTCTTGGCAGCCTTACTTCAATATATTTTTGGACGATAGCTGACATTTATAACTCTGCAAGTTTGTGAATTACAGTGCCCCTGAGCTCCTTTCTTCAACTCGCTTTCTTGTGAGCTGGCCGCAACACCGCAGGATTGCTTCAGGCCCTAGTGTGGTTCCGGCACGGCACGCTGAACCTTTGGTTAATTCCTCTTCCTGGTGGCAAATGAGAGTTAAATTTGCCCGTCCAGACACCTCGACCTAGTCTCTCATTGGTTCTCCCTATTCCTGTACATTTTCCGCTGAAATTGCAAACTGGGCAAAACAGGAGTTTAAAGGCACTGACTCTCCAAGTGGGGAGACTGTTAGTAAAGCGTTTTGAATGTTGCACCCGAGTACCAGGGGACGAAAACTGAGACACATTTTAACACGTTTCCCGATCACACGGTGGATCATAATCGGTGTTCCACATGCATGTTTTAGCTGAAGGAAGAATCCCTTAAACCTGGAGAGTTGAGACCCATGAAATGGGTACCATGCAATATGACTTCAAAGGGTCTGCATTTGCTCACCGAACCTCACCAATCCTATCACTGCTGCATTTATGCCGCTGTACACACGCTTGATTCTCTTTCGGAGACATATAAATCCGTAGGTTTTAAGGTTATTTCTAGTCAGGTATATTCTTAGGCGTTTAATATGGGGTGTTGAGTCCACTTCGTTCAGCAAGGAGTAGCTCTTGTCTATTGCATATTTGGCTTATGGAACGGTATCTGTGCTAATTTCAATCTCTGGTTTCATGCAGCACCCCAACTCACCTTTCCCCTTAAGCAAGCGTAAGTTGGTTTTCTACATTTGAGACCCTGTTCTGTTTTGTAATTCAGTTCCTGTGTAGCCAAGTTTACATTCCGTGTAGTAGTGATATCTTATGATGTTTCTTTTTCTGTGTGACTTATTTCACCTAGAATCATCGTACCTGAATCCACTCATTATGCTACGACGGGCATGATGACATAGATTTCATTGCTGAGTGATATTGCATTGTACGTAAGTACCACAACTTCTTTATCCATTTTTTGCTTTTGTGCTATTGAACTTGTACCGTAAACAAGATTCTTGTAAACAGAGCCGTCCCAAACTTTGGGGTGGCTGTGTCTTTTTGATTTTAATTTCCCTAAGCTATAGGACCATAAGTGGAAGTGCCCTAGGCTCTGTTGCTTTGTTTTTTAGATGTTTCAGGAAACACCATACACTTCTCCAGAGTGGCTGTTGGCAATTTACATCCCGCCCATCAGCATAACAAGGCTCCCAGTTCTCCATGGCCTGTCCTGCCTTTCTGGATTTTACACATTTTTCAGATGGCCCTTTTGACTGGGCGGCAGTGAGACTTCATGGTAGTGCAGATTTCCTTTGCAAGCTTGCTTGGTTGGCCAAAAAGGGCGTATGCGTTTTTCCTGAATATATTCAGGAAAAAACGCATACGCCCTTTTTGGCCAAGTGCATCGTTGTGGACGTTCTGCCTCTTTTCCTATGCTTTACATGCAATTCCAGTCTACCTCCTGAAATCGGTTTCGTGCAATTCTGCACCACTTTCAAGTCCTCTTGGCAGCCTTACTTCAATATATTTTTGGACGATAGCTATCATTTATAACTCTGCAGGTTTGTGAATTACAGTGCCCCTGAGCTCCTTTCTTCAACTCGCTTTTTTGTGAGCTGGCCGCAACACCGCAGGATTGCTTCAGGCCCTAGTGTGGATCCGGCACGGCACGCTGAGCCTTTGGTTAATTCCTCTTCCTGGTGGGAAATGAGAGTTAAATTTGCCCGTCCAGACACCTCCAGCTAGTTTATCATTGGTTCTCCTTATTCCTGTACATTTTCCGCAGAAATTGTAAACTGGGCCATACAGGAGGTTAAAGGCACTGACTCTCCAAGTGGGGAGAGTGTTAGTAAAGCGTCTGGAGTGTTGCACCCGAGTACCAGGGGACGAAAACTGAGACACATTTGAACACGTTTCCGGATCACACGGTGGATCATACTCTGTGTTCCACATGCATGTTTTAGCTGAAGGAAGAATCCCTTAAACTTGGAGAGTTGAGACCCATGGAATGGGTACCATGCAATATGACTTCAAAGGGTCTGCATTTGCTCACCGAACCTCACCAATCCTATCACTGCTGCATTTATGCTGCTGTACACATGCTTGATTCTCTTTCGGAGACATATAAATCCGTAGGTTTTAAGATTATTTCTAGTCAGGTATATTCTTAGGCGTTTAATATGGGCTGTTGAGTCCACTTCGTTGAGCAAGGTTTAGCTGTTGTCTATTACATATTTGGCTTATGGAGCGCTATCTGTGCTAATTTCAATCTCTGGTTTCATGGAGCACCCCAACTCACCTTTCCCCTTAAGCAAGCGTAAGTTGGTTTTCTACATTTGAGACCCTGTTCTGTTTTGTAATTCAGTTCCTGTGTAGCCAAGTTTACATTCCGTGTAGTAGTGATATCTTATGATGTTTCTTTTTCTGTGTGACTTATTTCACTTAGAATCATCGTACCTGAATCCACTCATTATGCTGCAACGGGCCTTATGACATAGATTTCATTGCTGAGTGATATTGCATTGTACGTAAGTACCACAACTTCTTTATCCATTTTTCGCTTTTGTGATATTGAACTTGTACCGTAAACGAGATTCTTGTAAACAGAGCCGTCCCAAGCTTTGGGGTGGCTGTGTCTTTTTGATTTTAATTTGCCTAAGCTATAGGACCATAAGTGGAAGTGCGCTAGGCTCTGTTGCTTGTTTTTTAGATGTTTCAGGAAACACCATACACTTCTCCAGAGTGGCTGTTGGCAATTTACATCCCGCCCATCAGCATATCAAGGCTCCCAGTTCTCCATGGCCTGTCCTGCCTTTCTGGATTTTACACTTTTTTCAGATGGCCCTTTTGACCGGGGGGCAGTGAGACTTCATTGTAGTGCAGATTTCCTTTGCAAGCTTGCTTGGTTGGCCAAAAAGGGCGTATGCGTGTTTTCCTGAATATATTCAGGAAAAAACGCATACGCCCTTTTTGGCCAAGTGCATCATTGTGGACGTTCTGCCTCTTTTCCTATGCTTTACATGCAATTCCCGTCTACCTCCTGAAATCGGTTTCCTGCAATTCTGCCCCGCTTTCAAGTCCTCTTGGCAGCCTTACTTCAATATATTTTTGGACGATAGCTGACATTTATAACTCTGCAAGTTTGTGAATTACAGTGCCCCTGAGCTCCTTTCTTCAACTCGCTTTCTTGTGAGCTGGCCGCAACACCGCAGGATTGCTTCAGGCCCTAGTGTGGTTCCGGCACGGCACGCTGAACCTTTGGTTAATTCCTCTTCCTGGTGGCAAATGAGAGTTAAATTTGCCCGTCCAGACACCTCGACCTAGTCTCTCATTGGTTCTCCCTATTCCTGTACATTTTCCGCTGAAATTGCAAACTGGGCAAAACAGGAGTTTAAAGGCACTGACTCTCCAAGTGGGGAGACTGTTAGTAAAGCGTTTTGAATGTTGCACCCGAGTACCAGGGGACGAAAACTGAGACACATTTTAACACGTTTCCCGATCACACGGTGGATCATAATCGGTGTTCCACATGCATGTTTTAGCTGAAGGAAGAATCCCTTAAACCTGGAGAGTTGAGACCCATGAAATGGGTACCATGCAATATGACTTCAAAGGGTCTGCATTTGCTCACCGAACCTCACCAATCCTATCACTGCTGCATTTATGCCGCTGTACACACGCTTGATTCTCTTTCGGAGACATATAAATCTGTAGGTTTTAAGGTTATTTCTAGTCAGGTATATTCTTAGGCGTTTAATATGGGCTGTTGAGTCCACTTCGTTCAGCAAGGAGTAGCTCTTGTCTATTACATATTTGGCTTATGGAGCGGTATCTGTGCTAATTTCAATCTCTGGTTTCATGGAGCACCCCAACTCACCTTTCCCCTTAAGCAAGCGTAAGTTGGTTTTCTACATTTGAGACCCTGTTCTGTTTTGTAATTCAGTTCCTGTGTAGCCAAGTTTACATTCCGTGTAGTAGTGATATCTTATGATGTTTCTTTTTCTGTGTGACTTATTTCACTTAGAATCATCGTACCTGAATCCACTCATTATGCTGCGACGGGCATGATGACATAGATTTCATTGCTGAGTGATATTGCATTGTACGTAAGTACCACAACTTCTTTATCCATTTTTCGCTTTTGTGATATTGAACTTGTACCGTAAACGAGATTCTTGTAAACAGAGCCGTCCCAAACTTTGGGGTGGCTGTGTCTGTTTGATTTTAATTTGCCTAAGCTATAGGACCATAAGTGGAAGTGCGCTAGGCTCTGTTGCTTGTTTTTTAGATGTTTCAGGAAACACCATACACTTCTCCAGAGTGGCTGTTGGCAATTTACATCCCGCCCATCAGCATAACAAGGCTCCCAGTTCTCCATGGCCTGTCCTGCCTTTCTGGATTTTACACTTTTTTCAGATGGCCCTTTTGACCGGGGGGCAGTGAGACTTCATTGTAGTGCAGATTTCCTTTGCAAGCTTGCTTGGTTGGCCAAAAAGGGCGTATGCGTTTTTCCCTGAATATATTCAGGAAAAAACGCATACGCCCTTTTTGGCCAAGTGCATCATTGTGGACGTTCTGCCTCTTTTCCTATGCTTTACATGCAATTCCCGTCTACCTCCTGAAATCGGTTTCCTGCAATTCTGCCCCGTTTTCAAGTCCTCTTGGCAGCCTTACTTCAATATATTTTTGGACGATAGCTGTCATTTATAACTCTGCAGGTTTGTGAATTACAGTGCCCCTGAGCTCCTTTCTTCAACTCGCTTTCTTGTGAGCTGGCCGCAACACCGCAGGATTGCTTCAGGCCCTAGTGTGGTTCCGGCATGGCACGCTGAGCCTTTGGTTAATTCCTCTTCCTGGTGGGAAATGAGAGTTAAATTTTCCCGTCCAGACACCTCCACCTAGTCTCTCATTGGTTCTCCCTATTCCTGTACATTTTCCGCAGAAATTCCAAACTGGGCCAAACAGGAGTTTAAAGGCACTGACTCTCCAAGTGGGGAGAGTGATACTAAAGCGTCTTGATTGTTGCACCCGAGTACCAGGGGACGAAAACTGAGACACATTTGAACACGTTTCCTGATCACACGGTGGATCATACTCTGTGTTCCACATGCATGTTTCAGCTGAAGGAAGAATCCCTTAAACCTGGAGAGTTGAGACCCATGGAATGGGTACCATGCAATATGACTTCAAAGGGTCTGCATTTGCTCACCGAACCTCACCAATACTATCACTGCTGCGTTTATGCCGCTGTACACACGCTTGATTCTCTTTCGGAGACATATAAATCCGTAGGTTTTAAGATTATTTCTAGTCAGGTATATTCTTAGGTGTTTAATATGGGGTGTTGAGTCCACTGCGTTGAGCAAGGAGTAGCTCTTGTCTATTACATATTTGGCTTATGGAACGGTATCTGTGCTAATTTCAATCTCTGGTTTTATGCAGCACCCCAAGTCACCTTTCCCCTTAATCAAGCATAAGTTGGTTTTCTACATTTGAGACCCTGTTCTGTTTTGTAATTCAGTTCCTGTGTAGCCAAGTTTACATTCCGTGTAGTAGTGATATCTTATGATGTTTCTTTTTCTGTGTGACTTATTTCACTTAAAATCATCGTACCTGAATCCACTCATTATGCTGCGACGGGCCTGATGACATAGATTTCATTGCTGAGTGATATTGCATTGTACGTAAGTACCACAACTTCTTTATCCATTTTTCCCTTTCTGTGATATTGAACTTGTACCGTAAACGAGGTTCTTGTAAACAGAGCCCTCCCAAACTTTGGGGTGGCTGTGTCTTTTTGATTTTAATTTCCCAAAGCTATAGGACCATTAGTGGAAGTGCCCTAGGCTCTGTTGCTTTGTTTTTTAGATGTTTCAGGAAACACCATACACTTCTCCAGAGTGGCTGTTGGCAATTTACATCCCACCCATCAGCATAACAGGGCTCCCAGTTTTCCATGGCCTGTCCTGCCTTTCTGGAATTTACACTTTTTTCAGATGGCCCTTTTGACTGGGCGGCAGTGAGACTTCATGGTATTGCAGATTTCCTTTGCAAGCTTGCTTGGTTGGCCAAAAAGGGCGTATGCGTTTTTCCTGAATATATTCAGGAAAAAACGCATACGCCCTTTTTGGCCAAGTGCATCGTTGTGGACGTTCTGCCTCTTTTCCTATGCTTTACATGCAATTCCAGTCTACCTCCTGAAATCGGTTTCGTGCAATTCTGCACCACTTTCAAGTCCTCTTGGCAGCCTTACTTCAATATATTTTTGGACGATAGCTATCATTTATAACTCTGCAGGTTTGTGAATTACAGTGCCCCTGAGCTCCTTTCTTCAACTCGCTTTTTTGTGAGCTGGCCGCAACACCGCAGGATTGCTTCAGGCCCTAGTGTGGATCCGGCACGGCACGCTGAGCCTTTGGTTAATTCCTCTTCCTGGTGGGAAATGAGAGTTAAATTTGCCCGTCCAGACACCTCCAGCTAGTTTATCATTGGTTCTCCTTATTCCTGTACATTTTCCGCAGAAATTGTAAACTGGGCCATACAGGAGGTTAAAGGCACTGACTCTCCAAGTGGGGAGAGTGTTAGTAAAGCATCTGGAGTGTTGCACCCGAGTACCAGGGGACGAAAACTGAGACACATTTGAACACGTTTCCCGATCACACGGTGGATCATACTCTGTGTTCCACATGCATGTTTTAGCTGAAGGAAGAATCCCTTAAACTTGGAGAGTTGAGACCCATGGAATGGGTACCATGCAATATGACTTCAAAGGGTCTGCATTTGCTCACCGAACCTCACCAATCCTATCACTGCTGCATTTATGCTGCTGTACACATGCTTGATTCTCTTTCGGAGACATATAAATCCGTAGGTTTTAAGATTATTTCTAGTCAGGTATATTCTTAGGCGTTTAATATGGGCTGTTGAGTCCACTTCGTTGAGCAAGGTTTAGCTGTTGTCTATTACATATTTGGCTTATGGAGCGGTATCTGTGCTAATTTCAATCTCTGGTTTCATGGAGCACCCCAACTCACCTTTCCCCTTAAGCAAGCGTAAGTTGGTTTTCTACATTTGAGACCCTGTTCTGTTTTGTAATTCAGTTCCTGTGTAGCCAAGTTTACATTCCGTGTAGTAGTGATATCTTATGATGTTTCTTTTTCTGTGTGACTTATTTCACTTAGAATCATCGTACCTGAATCCACTCATTATGCTGCGACGGGCCTTATGACATAGATTTCATTGCTGAGTGATATTGCATTGTACGTAAGTACCACAACTTCTTTATCCATTTTTCGCTTTTGTGATATTGAACTTGTACCGTAAACGAGATTCTTGTAAACAGAGCCGTCCCAAACTTTGGGGTGGCTGTGTCTTTTTGATTTTAATTTGCCTAAGCTATAGGACCATAAGTGGAAGTGCGCTAGGCTCTGTTGCTTGTTTTTTAGATGTTTCAGGAAACACCATACACTTCTCCAGAGTGGCTGTTTGCAATTTACATCCCGCCCATCAGCATATCAAGGCTCCCAGTTCTCCATGGCCTGTCCTGCCTTTCTGGATTTTACACTTTTTTCAGATGGCCCTTTTGACCGGGGGGCAGTGAGACTTCATTGTAGTGCAGATTTCCTTTGCAAGCTTGCTTGGTTGGCCAAAAAGGGCGTATGCGTGTTTTCCTGAATATATTCAGGAAAAAACGCATACGCCCTTTTTGGCCAAGTGCATCATTGTGGACGTTCTGCCTCTTTTCCTATGCTTTACATGCAATTCCCGTCTACCTCCTGAAATCGGTTTCCTGCAATTCTGCCCCGCTTTCAAGTCCTCTTGGCAGCCTTACTTCAATATATTTTTGGACGATAGCTGACATTTATAACTCTGCAAGTTTGTGAATTACAGTGCCCCTGAGCTCCTTTCTTCAACTCGCTTTCTTGTGAGCTGGCCGCAACACCGCAGGATTGCTTCAGGCCCTAGTGTGGTTCCGGCACGGCACGCTGAACCTTTGGTTAATTCCTCTTCCTGGTGGCAAATGAGAGTTAAATTTGCCCGTCCAGACACCTCGACCTAGTCTCTCATTGGTTCTCCCTATTCCTGTACATTTTCCGCTGAAATTGCAAACTGGGCAAAACAGGAGTTTAAAGGCACTGACTCTCCAAGTGGGGAGACTGTTAGTAAAGCGTTTTGAATGTTGCACCCGAGTACCAGGGGACGAAAACTGAGACACATTTTAACACGTTTCCCGATCACACGGTGGATCATAATCGGTGTTCCACATGCATGTTTTAGCTGAAGGAAGAATCCCTTAAACCTGGAGAGTTGAGACCCATGAAATGGGTACCATGCAATATGACTTCAAAGGGTCTGCATTTGCTCACCGAACCTCACCAATCCTATCACTGCTGCATTTATGCCGCTGTACACACGCTTGATTCTCTTTCGGAGACATATAAATCCGTAGGTTTTAAGGTTATTTCTAGTCAGGTATATTCTTAGGCGTTTAATATGGGGTGTTGAGTCCACTTCGTTCAGCAAGGAGTAGCTCTTGTCTATTGCATATTTGGCTTATGGAACGGTATCTGTGCTAATTTCAATCTCTGGTTTCATGCAGCACCCCAACTCACCTTTCCCCTTAAGCAAGCGTAAGTTGGTTTTCTACATTTGAGACCCTGTTCTGTTTTGTAATTCAGTTCCTGTGTAGCCAAGTTTACATTCCGTGTAGTAGTGATATCTTATGATGTTTCTTTTTCTGTGTGACTTATTTCACCTAGAATCATCGTACCTGAATCCACTCATTATGCTACGACGGGCATGATGACATAGATTTCATTGCTGAGTGATATTGCATTGTACGTAAGTACCACAACTTCTTTATCCATTTTTTGCTTTTGTGCTATTGAACTTGTACCGTAAACAAGATTCTTGTAAACAGAGCCGTCCCAAACTTTGGGGTGGCTGTGTCTTTTTGATTTTAATTTCCCTAAGCTATAGGACCATAAGTGGAAGTGCCCTAGGCTCTGTTGCTTGTTTTTTAGATGTTTCAGGAAACACCATACACTTCTCCAGAGTGGCTGTTGGCAATTTACATCCCGCCCATCAGCATAACAAGGCTCCCAGTTCTCCATGGCCTGTCCTGCCTTTCTGGATTTTACACATTTTTCAGATGGCCCTTTTGACTGGGCGGCAGTGAGACTTCATTGTAGTGCAGATTTCCTTTGCAAGCTTGCTTGGTTGGCCAAAAAGGGCGTATGCGTTTTTTCCTGAATATATTCAGGAAAAAACGCATACGCCCTTTTTGGCCAAGTGCATCGTTGTGGACGTTCTGCCTCTTTTCCTATGCTTTACATGCAATTCCAGTCTACCTCCTGAAATCGGTTTTGTGCAATTCTGCACCACTTTCAAGTCCTCTTGGCAGCCTTACTTCAATATATTTTTGGACGATAGCTGTCATTTATAACTCTGCAGGTTTGTGAATTACAGTGCCCCTGAGCTCCTTTCTTCAACTCGCTTTCTTGTGAGCTGGCCGCAACACCGCAGGTTTGCTTCAGGCCCTAGTGTGGTTCCGGCATGGCACGCTGAGCCTTTGGTTAATTCCTCTTCCTGGTGGGAAATGAGAGTTAAATTTGCCCGTCCAGACACCTCCACCTAGTCTCTCATTGGTTCTCCCTATTCCTGTACATTTTCCGCAGAAATTCCAAACTGGTCCAAACAGGAGTTTAAAGGCACTGACTCTCCAAGTGGCGAGAGTGTTAGTAAAGCGTCTTGATTGTTGCACCCGAGTACCAGGGGACGAAAACTGAGACACATTTGAACACGTTTCCTGATCACACGGTGAATCATACTCTGTGTTCCACATGCATGTTTCAGCTGAAGGAAGAATCCCTTAAACCTGGAGAGTTGAGACCCATGGAATGGGTACCATGCAATATGACTTCAAAGGGTCTGCATTTGCTCACCGAACCTCACCAATACTATCACTGCTGCGTTTATGCCGCTGTACACACACTTGATTCTCTTTCGGAGACATATAAATCCGTAGGTTTTAAGATTATTTCTAGTCAGGTATATTCTTAGGCGTTTAATATGGGGTGTTGAGTCCACTGCGTTGAGCAAGGAGTAGCTCTTGTCTATTACATATTTGGCTTATGGAACGGTATCTGTGCTAATTTCAATCTCTGGTTTTATGCAGCACCCCAACTCACCTTTCCCCTTAAGCAAGCATAAGTTGGTTTTCTACATTTGAGACCCTGTTCTGTTTTGTAATTCAGTTCCTGTGTAGCCAAGTTTACATTCCGTGTAGTAGTGATATCTTATGATGTTTCTTTTTCTGTGTGACTTATTTCACTTAAAATCATCGTACCTGAATCCACTCATTATGCTGCGACGGGCCTTATGACATAGATTTCATTGCTGAGTGATATTGCATTGTACGTAAGTACCACAACTTCTTTATCCATTTTTCACTTTTGTGATATTGAACTTGTACCGTAAACGAGATTCTTGTAAACAGAGCCGTCCCAAACTTTGGGGTGGCTGTGTCTTTTTGATTTTAATTTGCCTAAGCTATAGGACCATAAGTGGAAGTGCGCTAGGCTCTGTTGCTTGTTTTTTAGATGTTTCAGGAAACACCATACACTTCTCCAGAGTGGCTGTTTGCAATTTACATCCCGCCCATCAGCATATCAAGGCTCCCAGTTCTCCATGGCCTGTCCTGCCTTTCTGGATTTTACACTTTTTTCAGATGGCCCTTTTGACCGGGGGGCAGTGAGACTTCATTGTAGTGCAGATTTCCTTTGCAAGCTTGCTTGGTTGGCCAAAAAGGGCGTATGCGTGTTTTCCTGAATATATTCAGGAAAAAACGCATACGCCCTTTTTGGCCAAGTGCATCATTGTGGACGTTCTGCCTCTTTTCCTATGCTTTACATGCAATTCCCGTCTACCTCCTGAAATCGGTTTCCTGCAATTCTGCCCCGCTTTCAAGTCCTCTTGGCAGCCTTACTTCAATATATTTTTGGACGATAGCTGACATTTATAACTCTGCAAGTTTGTGAATTACAGTGCCCCTGAGCTCCTTTCTTCAACTCGCTTTCTTGTGAGCTGGCCGCAACACCGCAGGATTGCTTCAGGCCCTAGTGTGGTTCCGGCACGGCACGCTGAACCTTTGGTTAATTCCTCTTCCTGGTGGCAAATGAGAGTTAAATTTGCCCGTCCAGACACCTCGACCTAGTCTCTCATTGGTTCTCCCTATTCCTGTACATTTTCCGCTGAAATTGCAAACTGGGCAAAACAGGAGTTTAAAGGCACTGACTCTCCAAGTGGGGAGACTGTTAGTAAAGCGTTTTGAATGTTGCACCCGAGTACCAGGGGACGAAAACTGAGACACATTTTAACACGTTTCCCGATCACACGGTGGATCATAATCGGTGTTCCACATGCATGTTTTAGCTGAAGGAAGAATCCCTTAAACCTGGAGAGTTGAGACCCATGAAATGGGTACCATGCAATATGACTTCAAAGGGTCTGCATTTGCTCACCGAACCTCACCAATCCTATCACTGCTGCATTTATGCCGCTGTACACACGCTTGATTCTCTTTCGGAGACATATAAATCCGTAGGTTTTAAGGTTATTTCTAGTCAGGTATATTCTTAGGCGTTTAATATGGGGTGTTGAGTCCACTTCGTTCAGCAAGGAGTAGCTCTTGTCTATTGCATATTTGGCTTATGGAACGGTATCTGTGCTAATTTCAATCTCTGGTTTCATGCAGCACCCCAACTCACCTTTCCCCTTAAGCAAGCGTAAGTTGGTTTTCTACATTTGAGACCCTGTTCTGTTTTGTAATTCAGTTCCTGTGTAGCCAAGTTTACATTCCGTGTAGTAGTGATATCTTATGATGTTTCTTTTTCTGTGTGACTTATTTCACCTAGAATCATCGTACCTGAATCCACTCATTATGCTACGACGGGCATGATGACATAGATTTCATTGCTGAGTGATATTGCATTGTACGTAAGTACCACAACTTCTTTATCCATTTTTTGCTTTTGTGCTATTGAACTTGTACCGTAAACAAGATTCTTGTAAACAGAGCCGTCCCAAACTTTGGGGTGGCTGTGTCTTTTTGATTTTAATTTGCCTAAGCTATAGGACCATAAGTGGAAGTGCGCTAGGCTCTGTTGCTTGTTTTTTAGATGTTTCAGGAAACACCATACACTTCTCCAGAGTGGCTGTTGGCAATTTACATCCCGCCCATCAGCATATCAAGGCTCCCAGTTCTCCATGGCCTGTCCTGCCTTTCTGGATTTTACACTTTTTTCAGATGGCCCTTTTGACCGGGGGGCAGTGAGACTTCATTGTAGGGCAGATTTCCTTTGCAAGCTTGCTTGGTTGGCCAAAAAGGGCGTATGCGTGTTTTCCTGAATATATTCAGGAAAAAACGCATACGCCCTTTTTGGCCAAGTGCATCATTGTGGACGTTCTGCCTCTTTTCCTATGCTTTACATGCAATTCCCGTCTACCTCCTGAAATCGGTTTCCTGCAATTCTGCCCCGCTTTCAAGTCCTCTTGGCAGCCTTACTTCAATATATTTTTGGACGATAGCTGACATTTATAACTCTGCAAGTTTGTGAATTACAGTGCCCCTGAGCTCCTTTCTTCAACTCGCTTTCTTGTGAGCTGGCCGCAACACCGCAGGATTGCTTCAGGCCCTAGTGTGGTTCCGGCACGGCACGCTGAACCTTTGGTTAATTCCTCTTCCTGGTGGCAAATGAGAGTTAAATTTGCCCGTCCAGACACCTCGACCTAGTCTCTCATTGGTTCTCCCTATTCCTGTACATTTTCCGCTGAAATTGCAAACTGGGCAAAACAGGAGTTTAAAGGCACTGACTCTCCAAGTGGGGAGACTGTTAGTAAAGCGTTTTGAATGTTGCACCCGAGTACCAGGGGACGAAAACTGAGACACATTTTAACACGTTTCCCGATCACACGGTGGATCATAATCGGTGTTCCACATGCATGTTTTAGCTGAAGGAAGAATCCCTTAAACCTGGAGAGTTGAGACCCATGAAATGGGTACCATGCAATATGACTTCAAAGGGTCTGCATTTGCTCACCGAACCTCACCAATCCTATCACTGCTGCATTTATGCCGCTGTACACACGCTTGATTCTCTTTCGGAGACATATAAATCCGTAGGTTTTAAGGTTATTTCTAGTCAGGTATATTCTTAGGCGTTTAATATGGGGTGTTGAGTCCACTTCGTTCAGCAAGGAGTAGCTCTTGTCTATTGCATATTTGGCTTATGGAACGGTATCTGTGCTAATTTCAATCTCTGGTTTCATGCAGCACCCCAACTCACCTTTCCCCTTAAGCAAGCGTAAGTTGGTTTTCTACATTTGAGACCCTGTTCTGTTTTGTAATTCAGTTCCTGTGTAGCCAAGTTTACATTCCGTGTAGTAGTGATATCTTATGATGTTTCTTTTTCTGTGTGACTTATTTCACCTAGAATCATCGTACCTGAATCCACTCATTATGCTACGACGGGCATGATGACATAGATTTCATTGCTGAGTGATATTGCATTGTACGTAAGTACCACAACTTCTTTATCCATTTTTTGCTTTTGTGCTATTGAACTTGTACCGTAAACAAGATTCTTGTAAACAGAGCCGTCCCAAACTTTGGGGTGGCTGTGTCTTTTTGATTTTAATTTCCCTAAGCTATAGGACCATAAGTGGAAGTGCCCTAGGCTCTGTTGCTTTGTTTTTTAGATGTTTCAGGAAACACCATACACTTCTCCAGAGTGGCTGTTGGCAATTTACATCCCGCCCATCAGCATAACAAGGCTCCCAGTTCTCCATGGCCTGTCCTGCCTTTCTGGATTTTACACATTTTTCAGATGGCCCTTTTGACTGGGCGGCAGTGAGACTTCATTGTAGTGCAGATTTCCTTTGCAAGCTTGCTTGGTTGGCCAAAAAGGGCGTATGCGTTTTTTCCTGAATATATTCAGGAAAAAACGCATACGCCCTTTTTGGCCAAGTGCATCGTTGTGGACGTTCTGCCTCTTTTCCTATGCTTTACATGCAATTCCAGTCTACCTCCTGAAATCGGTTTTGTGCAATTCTGCACCACTTTCAAGTCCTCTTGGCAGCCTTACTTCAATATATTTTTGGACGATAGCTGTCATTTATAACTCTGCAGGTTTGTGAATTACAGTGCCCCTGAGCTCCTTTCTTCAACTCGCTTTCTTGTGAGCTGGCCGCAACACCGCAGGTTTGCTTCAGGCCCTAGTGTGGTTCCGGCATGGCACGCTGAGCCTTTGGTTAATTCCTCTTCCTGGTGGGAAATGAGAGTTAAATTTGCCCGTCCAGACACCTCCACCTAGTCTCTCATTGGTTCTCCCTATTCCTGTACATTTTCCGCAGAAATTCCAAACTGGGCCAAACAGGAGTTTAAAGGCACTGACTCTCCAAGTGGGGAGAGTGTTAGTAAAGCGTCTTGATTGTTGCACCCGAGTACCAGGGGACGAAAACTGAGACACATTTGAACACGTTTCCTGATCACACGGTGAATCATACTCTGTGTTCCACATGCATGTTTCAGCTGAAGGAAGAATCCCTTAAACCTGGAGAGTTGAGACCCATGGAATGGGTACCATGCAATATGACTTCAAAGGGTCTGCATTTGCTCACCGAACCTCACCAATACTATCACTGCTGCGTTTATGCCGCTGTACACACGCTTGATTCTCTTTCGGAGACATATAAATCCGTAGGTTTTAAGATTATTTCTAGTCAGGTATATTCTTAGGCGTTTAATATGGGGTGTTGAGTCCACTGCGTTGAGCAAGGAGTAGCTCTTGTCTATTACATATTTGGCTTATGGAACGGTATCTGTGCTAATTTCAATCTCTGGTTTTATGCAGCACCCCAACTCACCTTTCCCCTTAAGCAAGCATAAGTTGGTTTTCTACATTTGAGACCCTGTTCTGTTTTGTAATTCAGTTCCTGTGTAGCCAAGTTTACATTCCGTGTAGTAGTGATATCTTATGATGTTTCTTTTTCTGTGTGACTTATTTCACTTAAAATCATCGTACCTGAATCCACTCATTATGCTGCGACGGGCCTGATGACATAGATTTCATTGCTGAGTGATATTGCATTGTACGTATGTACCACAACTTCTTTATCCATTTTTCCCTTTCTGTGATATTGAACTTGTACCGTAAACGAGGTTCTTGTAAACAGAGCCCTCCCAAACTTTGGGGTGGCTGTGTCTTTTTGATTTTAATTTCCCAAAGCTATAGGACCATTAGTGGAAGTGCCCTAGGCTCTGTTGCTTTGTTTTTTAGATGTTTCAGGAAACACCATACACTTCTCCAGAGTGGCTGTTGGCAATTTACATCCCACCCATCAGCATAACAGGGCTCCCAGTTTTCCATGGCCTGTCCTGCCTTTCTGGATTTTACACTTTTTTCAGATGGCCCTTTTGACCGGGGGGCAGTGAGACTTCATTGTAGTGCAGATTTCCTTTGCAAGTTTTCTTGGTTGGCCAAAAAGGGCATATGCGTTTTTTCCTGAATATATTCAGGAAAAAACGCATACGCCCTTTTTGGCCTAGTGCATCGTTGTGGACTTTCTGCCTCTTTTCCTATGCTTTACATGCAATTCCAGTCTACCTCCTGAAATCGGTTTCGTGCAATTCTGCACCACTTTCAAGTCCTCTTGGCAGCCTTACTTCAATATATTTTTGGACGATAGCTGTCATTTATAACTCTGCAGGTTTGTGAATTACAGTGCCCCTGAGCTCCTTTCTTCAACTCGCTTTCTTGTGAGCTGGCCGCAACACCGCAGGATTGCTTCAGGCCCTAGTGTGGTTCCGGCATGGCACGCTGAGCCTATGGTTAATTCCTCTTCCTGGTGGGAAATGAGAGTTAAATTTGCCCGTCCACACACCTCCAGCTAGTCTCTCATTGGTTCTCCCTATTCCTGTAAATTTTCCGCAGAAATTGCAAACTGGGCCAAACAGGAGTTTAAAGACACTGACTCTCCAAGTGGGGAGAGTGTTAGTAAAGCGTCTTGAATGTTGCACCCGAGTACCAGGGGACGAAAACTGAGACACATTTGAACACGTTTCCCGATCACACGGTGGATCATACTCTGGGTTCCACATGCATGTTTTAGCTGAAGGAAGAATCCCTTAAACCTGGAGAGTTGAGACCCATGGAATGTGTACCATGCAATATGAATTCAAAGGGTCTGCATTTGCTCACCGAACCTCACCAATCCTATCACTGCTGCGTTTATGCCGCTGTACACACGCTTGATTCTCTTTCGGAGACATATAAATCCGTAGGTTTTAAGATTATTTCTAGTCAGGTATATTCTTAGGCGTTTAATATGGGGTGTTGAGTCCACTTCGTTCAGCAAGGAGTATCTCTTGTCTATTGCATATTTGGCTTATGGAACGGTATCTGTGCTAATTTCAATCTCTGGTTTCATGCAGCACCCCAACTCACCTTTCCCCTTAAGCAAGCATAAGTTGGTGTTCTACATTTGAGACCTTGTTCTGTTTTGTAATTCAGTTCCTGTGTAGCCAAGTTTATATTCCGTGTAGTAGTGATATCTTGTGATGTTTCTTTTTCTGTGTGACTTATTTCACTTAGAATCATCGTACCTGAATCCACTCATTATGCTGCTACGGGCCTGATGACATTGATTTCATTGCTGAGTGATATTGCATTGTACGTAAGTACCACAACTTCTTTATCCGTTTTTCGCTTTCTGTGATATTGAACTTGTACCGTAAACGAGGTTCTTGTAAACAGAGCCGTCCCAAGCTTTGGGGTGGCTGTGTCTTTTTTATTTTATTTCCCTAAGCTATAGGACCATAAGTGGAAGTGCCCTAGGCTCTGTTGCTTTGTTTTTTGGATGTTTCAGGAAACACCATACACTTCTCCAGAGTGGCTGTTGGCAATTTACATCCCGCCCATCAGAAGAACAAGGCTCCCAGTTCTCCATGGCCTGTCCTGCTTTTCTGGATTTTACACTTTTTTCAGATGGCCCTTTTGACCCAGTGGGGCAGTGAGACTTCATTGTAGTGCAGATTTCCTTTGCAAGCTTGCTTGGTTGGCCAAAAAGTGCGTATGCGTTTTTTCCTGAATATATTCAGGAAAAAACACATACGTCCTTTTTGGCCAAGTGCATCATTGTGGACGTTCTGCCTCTTTTCCTATGCTTTACATGCAATTCCAGTCTACCTCCTGAAATCGGTTTCCTGCAATTCTGCCCCGCTTTCAACTCCTCTTGGCTGCCTTACTTCAATATATTTTTGGAGGATAGCTGTCATTTATAACTCTGCAGGTTTGTGAATTACAGTGCCCCTGAGCTCCTTTCTTCAACTCGCTTTCTTGTGAGCTGGCCGCAACACCGCAGGATTGCTTCAGGCCCTAGTGTGGTTCCGGCACGGCACGCTGAGCCTTTGGTTAATTCCTCTTCCTGGTGGGAAATGAGAGTTAAATTTGCCCGTTCAGACACCTCCAGCTAGTTTCTCATTGGTTCTCCCTATTCCTGTACATTTTCCGCAGAAATTGCAAACTGGGCCATACAGGAGGTTAAAGGCACTGACTCTCCAAGTGGGGAGAGTGTTAGTAAAGCGTCTGGAATGTTGCATCCGAGTACCAGGGGACGAAAACTGAGACACATTTGAACACGTTTCCCGATCACATGGTGGATCATACTCTGGGTTCCACATGCATGTTTTAGCTGAAGGAAGAATCCCTTAAACCTGGAGAGTTGAAACCCATGGAATGGGTACCATGCAATATGACTTCAAAGGGTCTGCATTTGCTCACCGAACCTCACCAGTCCTATCACTGCTGCGTTTATGCCGCTGTACACACGCTTGATTCTCTTTCGGAGACATATAAATCCATAGGTTTTAAGATTCTTACTAGTCAGGTATATTGTTAGGCGTTTAATATGGGGTGTTGAGTCCACTTCGTTGAGCAAGGAGTAGCTCTTGTCTATTACATATTTGGCTTATGGAGCGGTATCTGTGCTAATTTCAATCTGTGGTTTCATGCAGCACCCCAACTCACCTTTCCACTTAAGCAAGCATAAGTTGGTTTTCTACTTTGAGACCCTGTTCTGTTTTGTAATTCAGTTCCTGTGTAGCCAAGTTTACATTCCGTGTATTAGTGATACCTTATGATGTTTCTTTTTCTGTGTGACTTATTTCACTTAGAATCATCGTACCTGAATCCACTCATTATGCTGCTACGGGCCTGATGACATAGATTTCATTGCTGAGTGATATTGCATTGTACGTAAGTACCACAACTTCTTTATCCATTTTTCGCTTTCTGTGATATTGAACTTGTACATTAAACGAGGTTCTTGTAAACAGAGCTGTCCGAAGCTTTGGGGTGGCTGTGTCTTTTTGATTTTAATTTCCCTAAACTATAGGACCATAAGTGGAAGTGCCCTAGGCTCTGTTGCTTTGTTTTTTGAATGTTTCAGGAAACACCATTCACTTCTCCAGAGTGTCTGTTGGCAATTTACATTCCACCCATCTGAATAACAAGGCTCCCAGTTCTCCATGGCCAGTCCTGCCTTTCTGGATTTTACACTTTTTTCAGATAGCCTTTTGACCGGGGAGCAGTGAGACTTCATTGTAGTGCAGATTTCATTTGCAAGCTTGCTTGGTTGGCCAAAAAGGGCGTATGCGTTTTTTCCTGAATATATTCAGGAAAAAACGCATACGCCCTTTTTGGCCAAGTGCATCATTGTGGACGTTCTGCCTCTTTTCCTATGCTTTACATGCAATTCCAGTCTACCTCCTGAAATCGGTTTCCTGCAATTCTGCCCCGCTTTCAACTCCTCTTGGCAGCCTTACTTCAATATATTTTTGGAGGATAGCTGTCATTTATAACTCTGCAGGTTTGTGAATTACAGTGCCCCTGAGTTCCTTTCTTCAACTTGCTTTCTTGTGAGCTCGCTGCAACACCGCAGGATTGCTTCAGGCCCTAGTGTGCTTCTGGCATGGGACGCTGAGCCTTTGGTTAATTCCTCTTCCTGGTGGGAAATGAGAGTTAAATTTGCCCGTCCAGACACCTCCACCTAGTCTCTCATTGGTTCTCCCTATTCCTGTTCATCTTACGGAGAAATTGCAAACTGGGCCAACCAGGAGGTTAAAGGCACTGACTCTCCAAGTGGGGAGAGTGTTAGTAAAGCGTCTGGAATGTTGCACCCGAGTACCAGGGCACGAAAACTGAGACACATTTGAACACGTTTCCCGATCACACAGTGGATCATACTCTGGGTTCCACATGCATGTTTTAGCTGAAGGAAGAATCCCTTAAACCTGGAGAGTTGAGACCCATGGAATGGGTACCATGCAATATGACTTCAAAGGGTCTGCATTTGCTCACCGAACCTCACCAATCCTATCACTGCTGCGTTTATGCCGCTGTACACACGCTTGATTCTCTTTTGGAGACATATAAATCCAAAGGTTTTAAGATTCTTACTAGTCAGGTATATTCTTAGGCGTTTATTATGGGGTGTTGAGTCCACTTCGTTGAGCAAGGAGTAGCTCTTGTCTATTACATATTTGGCTTATGGAACGGTATCTGTGCTAATTTCAATCTCTGGTTTTATGCAGTACCCCAACTCACCTTTCCCCTTAAGCAAGCATAAGTTGGTTTTCTACATTTGAGACCCTGTTCTGTTTTGTAATTCAGTTCCTGTGTAGCCAAGTTTACATTCCGTGTATTAGTGATATCTTATGATGTTTCTTTTTCTGTGTGACTTATTTCACTTAGAATCATCGTACCTGAATCCACTCATTATGCTTCTACGGGCCTGATGACATAGATTTCATTTCTGAGTGATATTGCATTGTACGTAAGTACCACAACTTCTTTATCCATTTTTCGCTTTCTGTGATATTGAACTTGTACTGTAAACGAGGTTCTTGTAAACAGAGCCCTCCCAAACTTTGGGGTGGCTGTGTCTTTTTGATTTTAATTTCCCTAAGCTATAGGACCATAAGTGGAATTGCCCTAGGCTCTGTTGCTTTGTTTTTTAGATGTTTCAGGAAACACCATACACTTTTCCAGAGTGGCTGCTGGCAATTTACATCCCGCCCATCAGCATAACAAGGCTCCCAGTTCTCCATGGCCTGTCCTGCCTTTCTGGATTTTACACTTTTTTCAGATGGCCCTTTTGACCGTGGGGCAGTGAGACTTCATAGTAGTGCAGATTTCCTTTGCAAGCTTGCTTGGTTGGCCAAAAAGTGTGTATGCGTTTTTTCCTGAATATATTCAGGAAAAAACGCATACGCCCTTTTTGGCCAAGTGCATCATTGTGGACTTTCTGCCTCTTTTCCTATGCTTTACATGCAATTTCAGTCTACCTCCTGAAATCGGTTTCCTGCAATTCTGCCCCGCTTTCAACTCTTCTTGGCAGCCTTACTTCAATATATTTTTGGACGATAGCTGTCATTTATCTCTGCAGGTTTGTGAATTACAGTGCCCCTGAGCTCCTTTCTTCAACTCGCTTTCTTGTGAGCTGGCCGCAACACCGCAGGATTTCTTCAGGCCCTAGTGTGCTTCCGGCATGGCATGCTGAGCCTTTGGTTAATTCTTCTTCTTGGTGGGAAATGAGAGTTAAATTTGCCCGTCCAGACACCTCCACCTAGTCTCTCATTGGTTCTCCCTATTCCTGTTCATATTCCACAGAAATTGCAAACTGGGCCAAACAGGAGGTTAAAGGCACTGACTCTCCAAGTGGGGAGAGTGTTCTTAAAGCGTCTGGAATGTTGCATCCGAGTACCAGGGGACGAAAACTGAGACACATTTGAACACGTTTCCCGATCACACGGTGGATCATACTCTGGGTTCCACATGCATGTTTTAGCTGAAGGAAGAATCCCTTAAACCTGGAGAGTTGAGACCCATGGAATGGGTACCATGCAATATGACTTCAAAGGGTCTGCATTTGCTCACCGAACCTCACCAATACTATCACTGCTGCATTTATGCCGCTGTACACACGCTTGATTCTCTTTCGGAGACATATAAATCCGTAGGTTTTAAGATTATTTCTAGTCAGGTATATTCTTAGGCGTTTAATATGGGGTGTTGAGTCCACTTCGTTGAGCAAGGAGTAGCTCTTGTCTATTACATATTTGGCTTATGGAACGGTATCTGTGCTAATTTCAATCTCTGGTTTTATGCAGTACCCCAACTCACCTTTCCCCTTAAGCAAGCATAAGTTGGTTTTCTACATTTGACACCCTGTTCTGTTTTGAAATTCAGTTGTTGTGTAGCCAAGTTTATAATCCGTGTATTAGTGATATCTTATGATGTTTCTTTTTCTTTGTGACTTATTTCACTTAGAATCATCGTACCTGAATCCACTCATTATGCTGCTACGGGCATGATGACATAGATTTCATTGCTGAGTGATATTGCATTGTACGTAAGTACCACAACTTCTTTATCCATTTTTCGCTTTCTGTGATATTGAACTTGTACCGTAAACGAGGTTCTTGTAAACAGAGCCGTCCCAAGCTTTGGGGTGGCTGTGTCTTTTTTATTTTATTTCCCTAAGCTATAGGACCATAAGTGGAAGTGCCCTAGGCTCTGTTGCTTTGTTTTTTGGATGTTTCAGGAAACACCATACACTTCTCCAGAGTGGCTGTTGGCAATTTACATCCCGCCCATCAGAAGAACAAGGCTCCCAGTTCTCCATGGCCTGTCCTGCTTTTCTGGATTTTACACTTTTTTCAGATGGCCCTTTTGACCCAGGGGGGCAGTGAGACTTCATTGTAGTGCAGATTTCCTTTGCAAGCTTGCTTGGTTGGCCAAAAAGTGCGTATGCGTTTTTTCCTGAATATATTCAGGAAAAAACACATACGTCCTTTTTGGCCAAGTGCATCATTGTGGACGTTCTGCCTCTTTTCCTATGCTTTACATGCAATTCCAGTCTACCTCCTGAAATCGGTTTCCTGCAATTCTGCCCCGCTTTCAACTCCTCTTGGCTGCCTTACTTCAATATATTTTTGGAGGATAGCTGTCATTTATAACTCTGCAGGTTTGTGAATTACAGTGCCCCTGAGCTCCTTTCTTCAACTCGCTTTCTTGTGAGCTGGCCGCAACACCGCAGGATTGCTTCAGGCCCTAGTGTGGTTCCGGCACGGCACGCTGAGCCTTTGGTTAATTCCTCTTCCTGGTGGGAAATGAGAGTTAAATTTGCCCGTCCAGACACCTCCAGCTAGTTTCTCATTGGTTCTCCCTATTCCTGTACATTTTCCGCAGAAATTGCAAACTGGGCCATACAGGAGGTTAAAGGCACTGACTCTCCAAGTGGGGAGAGTGTTAGTAAAGCGTCTGGAATGTTGCATCCGAGTACCAGGGGACGAAAACTGAGACACATTTGAACACGTTTCCCGATCACATGGTGGATCATACTCTGGGTTCCACATGCATGTTTTAGCTGAAGGAAGAATCCCTTAAACCTGGAGAGTTGAAACCCATGGAATGGGTACCATGCAATATGACTTCAAAGGGTCTGCATTTGCTCACCGAACCTCACCAGTCCTATCACTGCTGCGTTTATGCCGCTGTACACACGCTTGATTCTCTTTCGGAGACATATAAATCCATAGGTTTTAAGATTCTTACTAGTCAGGTATATTGTTAGGCGTTTAATATGGGGTGTTGAGTCCACTTCGTTGAGCAAGGAGTAGCTCTTGTCTATTACATATTTGGCTTATGGAGCGGTATCTGTGCTAATTTCAATCTGTGGTTTCATGCAGCACCCCAACTCACCTTTCCACTTAAGCAAGCATAAGTTGGTTTTCTACTTTGAGACCCTGTTCTGTTTTGTAATTCAGTTCCTGTGTAGCCAAGTTTACATTCCGTGTATTAGTGATACCTTATGATGTTTCTTTTTCTGTGTGACTTATTTCACTTAGAATCATCGTACCTGAATCCACTCATTATGCTGCTACGGGCCTGATGACATAGATTTCATTGCTGAGTGATATTGCATTGTACGTAAGTACCACAACTTCTTTATCCATTTTTCGCTTTCTGTGATATTGAACTTGTACATTAAACGAGGTTCTTGTAAACAGAGCTGTCCGAAGCTTTGGGGTGGCTGTGTCTTTTTGATTTTAATTTCCCTAAACTATAGGACCATAAGTGGAAGTCCCCTAGGCTCTGTTGCTTTGTTTTTTGAATGTTTCAGGAAACACCATTCACTTCTCCAGAGTGTCTGTTGGCAATTTACATTCCACCCATCTGAATAACAAGGCTCCCAGTTCTCCATGGCCAGTCCTGCCTTTCTGGATTTTACACTTTTTTCAGATAGCCTTTTGACCGGGGAGCAGTGAGACTTCATTGTAGTGCAGATTTCATTTGCAAGCTTGCTTGGTTGGCCAAAAAGGGCGTATGCGTTTTTTCCTGAATATATTCAGGAAAAAACGCATACGCCCTTTTTGGCCAAGTGCATCATTGTGGACGTTCTGCCTCTTTTCCTATGCTTTACATGCAATTCCAGTCTACCTCCTGAAATCAGTTTCCTGCAATTCTGCCCCGCTTTCAACTCCTCTTGGCAGCCTTACTTCAATATATTTTTGGAGGATAGCTGTCATTTATAACTCTGCAGGTTTGTGAATTACAGTGCCCCTGAGTTCCTTTCTTCAACTTGCTTTCTTGTGAGCTCGCTGCAACACCGCAGGATTGCTTCAGGCCCTAGTGTGCTTCTGGCATGGGACGCTGAGCCTTTGGTTAATTCCTCTTCCTGGTGGGAAATGAGAGTTAAATTTGCCCGTCCAGACACCTCCACCTAGTCTCTCATTGGTTCTCCCTATTCCTGTTCATCTTACGGAGAAATTGCAAACTGGGCCAACCAGGAGGTTAAAGGCACTGACTCTCCAAGTGGGGAGAGTGTTAGTAAAGCGTCTGGAATGTTGCACCCGAGTACCAGGGCACGAAAACTGAGACACATTTGAACACGTTTCCCGATCACACAGTGGATCATACTCTGGGTTCCACATGCATGTTTTAGCTGAAGGAAGAATCCCTTAAACCTGGAGAGTTGAGACCCATGGAATGGGTACCATGCAATATGACTTCAAAGGGTCTGCATTTGCTCACCGAACCTCACCAATCCTATCACTGCTGCGTTTATGCCGCTGTACACACGCTTGATTCTCTTTTGGAGACATATAAATCCAAAGGTTTTAAGATTCTTACTAGTCAGGTATATTCTTAGGCGTTTATTATGGGGTGTTGAGTCCACTTCGTTGAGCAAGGAGTAGCTCTTGTCTATTACATATTTGGCTTATGGAACGGTATCTGTGCTAATTTCAATCTCTGGTTTTATGCAGTACCCCAACTCACCTTTCCCCTTAAGCAAGCATAAGTTGGTTTTCTACATTTGAGACACTGTTCTGTTTTGTAATTCAGTTCCTGTGTAGCCAAGTTTACATTCCGTGTATTAGTGATATCTTATGATGTTTCTTTTTCTGTGTGACTTATTTCACTTAGAATCATCGTACCTGAATCCACTCATTATGCTTCTACGGGCCTGATGACATAGATTTCATTTCTGAGTGATATTGCATTGTACGTAAGTACCACAACTTCTTTATCCATTTTTCGCTTTCTGTGATATTGAACTTGTACTGTAAACGAGGTTCTTGTAAACAGAGCCCTCCCAAACTTTGGGGTGGCTGTGTCTTTTTGATTTTAATTTCCCTAAGCTATAGGACCATAAGTGGAATTGCCCTAGGCTCTGTTGCTTTGTTTTTTAGATGTTTCAGGAAACACCATACACTTTTCCAGAGTGGCTGCTGGCAATTTACATCCCGCCCATCAGCATAACAAGGCTCCCAGTTCTCCATGGCCTGTCCTGCCTTTCTGGATTTTACACTTTTTTCAGATGGCCCTTTTGACCGTGGGGCAGTGAGACTTCATTGTAGTGCAGATTTCCTTTGCAAGCTTGCTTGGTTGGCCAAAAAGTGTGTATGCGTTTTTTCCTGAATATATTCAGGAAAAAACGCATACGCCCTTTTTGGCCAAGTGCATCATTGTGGACTTTCTGCCTCTTTTCCTATGCTTTACATGCAATTTCAGTCTACCTCCTGAAATCGGTTTCCTGCAATTCTGCCGCGCTTTCAACTCTTCTTGGCAGCCTTACTTCAATATATTTTTGGAAGATAGCTGTCATTTATCTCTGCAGGTTTGTGAATTACAGTGCCCCTGAGCTCCTTTCTTCAACTCGCTTTCTTGTGAGCTGGCCGCAACACCGCAGGATTTCTTCAGGCCCTAGTGTGCTTCCGGCATGGCACACTGAGCCTTTGGTTAATTCTTCTTCTTGGTGGGAAATGAGAGTTAAATTTGCCCGTCCAGACACCTCCACCTAGTCTCTCATTGGTTCTCCCTATTCCTGTTCATATTCCACAGAAATTGCAAACTGGGCCAAACAGGAGGTTAAAGGCACTGACTCTCCAAGTGGGGAGAGTGTTCTTAAAGCGTCTGGAATGTTGCATCCGAGTACCAGGGGACGAAAACTGAGACACATTTGAACACGTTTCCCGATCACACGGTGGATCATACTCTGGGTTCCACATGCATGTTTTAGCTGAAGGAAGAATCCCTTAAACCTGGAGAGTTGAGACCCATGGAATGGGTACCATGCAATATGACTTCAAAGGGTCTGCATTTGCTCACCGAACCTCACCAATACTATCACTGCTGCATTTATGCCGCTGTACACACGCTTGATTCTCTTTCGGAGACATATAAATCCGTAGGTTTTAAGATTATTTCTAGTCAGGTATATTCTTAGGCGTTTAATATGGGGTGTTGAGTCCACTTCGTTGAGCAAGGAGTAGCTCTTGTCTATTACATATTTGGCTTATGGAACGGTATCTGTGCTAATTTCAATCTCTGGTTTTATGCAGTACCCCAACTCACCTTTCCCCTTAAGCAAGCATAAGTTGGTTTTCTACATTTGACACCCTGTTCTGTTTTGAAATTCAGTTGTTGTGTAGCCAAGTTTATAATCCGTGTATTAGTGATATCTTATGATGTTTCTTTTTCTTTGTGACTTATTTCACTTACAATCATCGTACCTGAATCCACTCATTATGCTGCTACGGGCATGATGACATAGATTTCATTGCTGAGTGATATTGCATTGTACGTAAGTACCACAACTTCTTTATCCATTTTTCGCTTTCTGTGATATTGAACTTGTACCGTAAACAAGGTTCTTGTAAACAGAGCCGTCCCAAGCTTTGGGGTGGCTGTGTCTTTTTGATTTTAATTCCCTAAGCTATAGGACCATAAGTGGAAGTGCCCTAGGCTCTGTTGCTTTGTTTTTTGGATGTTTCAGGAAACACCATACACTTCTCCAGAGTGGCTGTTGGCAATTTACATCCCGCCCACCAGCATAACAAGGCTCCCAGTTCTCCATGGCCTGTCCTGCTTTTCTGGATTTTACACTTTTTTCAGATGGCCCTTTTGACCCAGGGGGGCAGTGAGACTTCATTGTAGTGCAGATTTCCTTTGCAAGCTTGCTTGGTTGGCCAAAAAGTGCGTATGCGTTTTTTCCTCAATATATTCAGGAAAAAACACATACGTCCTTTTTGGCCAAGTGCATCATTGTGGACGTTCTGCCTCTTTTCCTATGCTTTACATGCAATTCCAGTCTACCTCCTGAAATCGGTTTCCTGCAATTCTGCCCCGCTTTCAACTCCTCTTGGCTGCCTTACTTCAATATATTTTTGGAGGATAACTGTCATTTATAACTCTGCAGGTTTGTGAATTACAGTGCCCCTGAGCTCCTTTCTTCAACTTGCTTTCTTGTGAGCTGGCCGCAACACCGCAGGATTGCTTCAGGCCCTAGTGTGGTTCCGGCACGGCACGCTGAGCCTTTGGTTAATTCCTCTTCCTGGTGGGAAATGAGAGTTAAATTTGCCCTTCCAGACACCTCCAGCTAGTTTCTCATTGGTTCTCCCTATTATTGTACATTTTCCGCAGAAATTACAAACTGGGCCATACAGGAGGTTAAAGGCACTGACTCTCCAAGTGGGGAGAGTGTTAGTAAAGCGTCTGGAATGTTGCATCCGAGTACCAGGGGACGAAAACTGAGACACATTTGAACACGTTTCCCGATCACATGGTGGATCATACTCTGGGTTCCACATGCATGTTTTAGCTGAAGGAAGAATCCCTTAAACCTGGAGAGTTGAGACCCATGGAATGGGTACCATGCAATATGACTTCAAAGGGTCTGCATTTGCTCACCGAACCTCACCAGTCCTATCACTGCTGCGTTTATGCCGCTGTACACACGCTTGATTCTCTTTCGGAGACATATAAATCCATAGGTTTTAAGATTCTTACTAGTCAGGTATATTGTTAGGCGTTTAATATGGGGTGTTGAGTCCACTTCATTGAGCAAGGAGTAGCTCTTGTCTATTACATATTTGGCTTATGGAGCGGTATCTGTGCTAATTTCAATCTGTGGTTTCATGCAGCACCCCAACTCACCTTTCCACTTAAGCAAGCATAAGTTGGTTTTCTACTTTGAGACCCTGTTCTGTTTTGTAATTCAGTTCCTGTGTAGCCAAGTTTACATTCCGTGTATTAGTGATACCTTATGATGTTTCTTTTTCTGTGTGACTTATTTCACTTAGAATCATCGTACCTGAATCCACTCATTATGCTGCTACGGGCCTGATGACATAGATTTCATTGCTGAGTGATATTGCATTGTACGTAAGTACCACAACTTCTTTATCCATTTTTCGCTTTCTGTGATATTGAACTTGTACATTAAACGAGGTTCTTGTAAACAGAGCTGTCCGAAGCTTTGGGGTGGCTGTGTCTTTTTGATTTTAATTTCCCTAAACTATAGGACCATAAGTGGAAGTGCCCTAGGCTCTGTTGCTTTGTTTTTTGAATGTTTCAGGAAACACCATTCACTTCTCCAGAGTGTCTGTTGGCAATTTACATTCCACCCATCTGAATAACAAGGCTCCCAGTTCTCCATGGCCAGTCCTGCCTTTCTGGATTTTACACTTTTTTCAGATAGCCTTTTGACCGGGGAGCAGTGAGACTTCATTGTAGTGCAGATTTCATTTGCAAGCTTGCTTGGTTGGCCAAAAAGGGCGTATGCGTTTTTTCCTGAATATATTCAGGAAAAAACGCATACGCCCTTTTTGGCCAAGTGCATCATTGTGGACGTTCTGCCTCTTTTCCTATGCTTTACATGCAATTCCAGTTTACCTCCTGAAATCGGTTTCCTGCAATTCTGCCCCGCTTTCAACTCCTCTTGGCAGCGTTACTTCAATATATTTTTGGAGGATAGCTGTCATTTATAACTCTGCAGTTTTGTGAATTACAGTGCCCCTGAGTTCCTTTCTTCAACTTGCTTTCTTGTGAGCTCGCTGCAACACCGCAGGATTGCTTCAGGCCCTAGTGTGCTTCTGGCATGGGACGCTGAGCCTTTGGTTAATTCCTCTTCCTGGTGGGAAATGAGAGTTAAATTTGCCCGTCCAGACACCTCCACCTAGTCTCTCATTGGTTCTCCCTATTCCTGTTCATCTTACGGAGAAATTGCAAACTGGGCCAACCAGGAGGTTAAAGGCACTGACTCTCCAAGTGGGGAGAGTGTTAGTAAAGCGTCTGGAATGTTGCACCCGAGTACCAGGGCACGAAAACTGAGACACATTTGAACACGTTTCCCGATCACACGGTGGATCATACTCTGGGTTCCACATGCATGTTTTAGCTGAAGGAAGAATCCCTTAAACCTGGAGAGTTGAGACCCATGGAATGGGTACCATGCAATATGACTTCAAAGGGTCTGCATTTGCTCACCGAACCTCACCAATCCTATCACTGCTGCGTTTATGCCGCTGTACACACACTTGATTCTCTTTTGGAGACATATAAATCCAAAGGTTTTAAGATTCTTACTAGTCAGGTATATTCTTAGGCGTTTATTATGGGGTGTTGAGTCCACTTCGTTGAGCAAGGAGTAGCTCTTGTCTATTACATATTTGGCTTATGGAACGGTATCTGTGCTAATTTCAATCTCTGGTTTTATGCAGTACCCCAACTCACCTTTCCCCTTAAGCAAGCATAAGTTGGTTTTCTACATTTGAGACCCTGTTCTGTTTTGTAATTCAGTTCCTGTGTAGCCAAGTTTACATTCCGTGTATTAGTGATATCTTATGATGTTTCTTTTTCTGTGTGACTTATTTCACTTAGAATCATCGTACCTGAATCCACTCATTATGCTTCTACGGGCCTGATGACATAGATTTCATTTCTGAGTCATATTGCATTGTACGTAAGTACCACAACTTCTTTATCCATTTTTCGCTTTCTGTGATATTGAACTTGTACTGTAAACGAGGTTCTTGTAAACAGAGCCCTCCCAAACTTTGGGGTGGCTGTGTCTTTTTGATTTTAATTTCCCTAAGCTATAGGACCATAAGTGGAATTGCCCTAGGCTCTGTTGCTTTGTTTTTTAGATGTTTCAGGAAACACCATACACTTCTCCAGAGTGGCTGCTGGCAATTTACATCCCGCCCATCAGCATAACAAGGCTCCCAGTTCTCCTTGACCTGTCCTGCCTTTCTGGATTTTACACTTTTTTCAGATGGCCCTTTTGACCGGGGGGCAGTGAGACTTCATTGTAGTGCAGATTTCCTTTGCAAGCTTGCTTGGTTGGCCAAAAAGTGTGTATGCGTTTTTTCGTGAATATATTCAGGACAAAACGCATACGCCCTTTTTGGCCAAGTGCATCATTGTGGACGTTCTGCCTCTTTTCCTATGCTTTACATGCAATTCCAGTCTACCTCCTGAAATCGGTTTCCTGCAATTCTGCCCCGCTTTCAACTCTTCTTGGCAGCCTTACTTCAATATATTTTTGGAAGATAGCTGTCATTTATCTCTGCAGGTTTGTGAATTACAGTGCCCCTGAGCTCCTTTCTTCAACTCGCTTTCTTTTGAGCTGGCCGCAACACCGCAGGATTTCTTCAGGCCCTAGTGTGCTTCCGGCATGGCATGCTGAGCCTTTGGTTAATTCTTCTTCTTGGTGGGAAATGAGAGTTAAATTTGCCCGTCCAGACACCTCCACCTAGTCTCTCATTGGTTCTCCCTATTCCTGTTCATATTCCACAGAAATTGCAAACTGGGCCAAACAGGAGGTTAAAGGCACTGACTCTCCAAGTGGGGAGAGTGTTAGTAAAGCGTCTGGAATGTTGCATCCGAGTACCAGGGGACGAAAACTGACACACATTTGAACACGTTTCCCGATCACACGGTGGATCATACTCTGGGTTCCACATGCATGTTTTAGCTGAAGGAAGAATCCCTTAAACCTGGAGAGTTGAGACCCATGGAATGGGTACCATGCAATATGACTTCAAAGGGTCTGCATTTGCTCACCGAACCTCACCAATCCTATCACTGCTGCGTTTATGCCGCTGTACACACGCTTGATTCTCTTTCGGAGACATATAAATCCGTAGGTTTTAAGATTATTTCTAGTCAGGTATATTCTTAGGCGTTTAATATGGGGTGTTGAGTCCACTTCGTTGAGCAAGGAGTAGCTCTTGTCTATTACATATTTGGCTTATGGAACGGTATCTGTGCTAATTTCAATCTCTGGTTTTATGCAGTACCCCAACTCACCTTTCCCCTTAAGCAAGCATAAGTTGGTTTTCTACATTTGACACCCTGTTCTGTTTTGAAATTCAGTTGTTGTGTAGCCAAGTTTATAATCCATGTATTAGTGATATCTTATGATGTTTCTTTTTCTGTGTGACTTATTTCACTTACAATCATCGTACCTGAATCCACTCATTATGCTGCTACGGGCCTGATGACATAGATTTCATTGCTGAGTGATATTGCATTGTACGTAAGTACCACAACTTCTTTATCCATTTTTCGCTTTCTGTGATATTGAACTTGTACCGTAAACGAGGTTCTTGTAAACATGTCCGGCCCAAACTTTGTGGTTGCTGTGTCTTTTTGATTTTAATTTCCCTAAGCTATAGGACCGTAAGTGGAAGTGCCCTAGGCTCTGTTGCTTTGTTTTTTGAATATTTCAGGAAACACCATACACTTCTCCAGAGTGGCTGCTGGCAATTTACATTCCGCCCATCAGCATAACAAGGCTCCCAGTTCTCCTTGGCCTGTCCTGCCTTTCTGGATTTTACACTTTTTTCAGATGGCCCTTTTGACTGTGGGGCAGTGAGACTTCATGGTAGTGCAGATTTCCTTTGCAAGCTTGTTTGGTTGGCCAAAAAGGGCGTATGCGTTTTTTCCTGAATATATTCAGGAAAAAACGCATACGCCCTTTTTGGCCAAGTGCATCATTGTGGACGTTCTGCCTCTTTTCCTATGCTTTACATGCAATTCCAGTCTACCTCCTGAAATCGGTTTCCTGCAATTCTGCCCCGCTTTCAACTCCTCTTGGCAGCCTTACTTCAATATATTTTTGGAGGATAGCTGTCATTTATAACTCTGCCGGTTTGTGAATTACAGTGCCCCTGAGCTCCTTTCTTCAACTCGCTTTCTTGTGAGCTGGCCGCAACACCGCAGGATTGCTTCTGGCCCTAGTGTGGTTCCGGCATGGCACGCTGAGCTTTTGGTTAATTCCTCTTCCTGGTGGGAAATGAGAGTTAAATTTGCCCGTCCGGACACCTCCACCTAGTCTCTCATTGGTTCTCAATATTCCTGTTTATTTTCCACAGAAAATGCAAACTGGTCCAAACAGAAGTTTAAAGGCACTGACTGTCCAAGTGGGGAGAGTGTTAGTAAAGCGTCTGCAATGTTGCACCCGAGTACCAGGGAACGAAAACTGAGACACATTTGAACACGTTTTCTGATCACACGGTGGATCGTACTCTGGGTTCCACATGCATGTTTTAGCTGAAGGTAGAATCCCTTAAACATGGAGAGTTGAGACCCATGGAATGGGTACCATGCAATATGACTTCAAAGGGTCTGCATTTGCTCACCGAACCTCACCAATCCTATCACTGCTGCGTTTATGCCGCTGTACACACGCTTGATTCTCTTTCGGAGACATATAAATCCATAGGTTTTAAGATTCTTACAATCAGGTATATTCTTGGGTGTTTAATATGTGGTGTTGAGTCCACTTCGTTGAGCAAGGAGTAGCTCTTGTCTATTGCATATTTGGCTTATGGAACGGTATCTGTGCTAATTTCAATCTCTTGTTGTATGCAGCACCCCAACTCACCTTTCCCCTTAAGCAAGCATAAGTTGGTTTTCTACATTTGACACCCTGTTCTGTTTTGTAATTCAGTTCTTGTGTAGCCACGTTTACATTCCGTGTAGTAGTGATATCATATGATGTTCCTTTTTATGTGTGACTTATTTCACTTAGAATCATCGTACCTGAATCCACTCATTATGCTGCTATGGGCCTGATGACATAGATTTCATTGCTGAGTGATATTGCATTGTACGTAAGTACCACAACTTCTTTATCCATTTTTCGCTTACTGTGATATTGAACTTGTACGGTAAACGAGGTTCTTGTAAACAGAGCCCTCCCAAACTTTGGGGTGGCTGTGTCTTTTTGATTTTAATTTCCCTAAGCTATAGGACCATAAGTGGAAGTGCCCTAGGCTCTGTTGCTTTGTTTTTTGGATGTTTCAGGAAACACCGTACACTTCTCCAGAGTGGCTGCTGGCAATTTACTTCCCACCCATCAGCAAAACAAGACTCCCAGTCCTCCATGGCCTGTCCTGCCTTTCTGGATTTTACACTTTTTGCAGATGGCCCTTTGGACCGGGGGGCAGTGAGACTTCATTGTAGTGCAGATTTCCTTTGCAAGCTTGCTTGGTTGGCCAAAAATGGCGTATGCGTTTTTTCCTGAATATATTCAGGGAAAAACGCATACGCCCTTTTTGGCAAGTGCATCATTGTGGACGTTCTGCCTCTTTTCCTATGCTTTACATGCAATTCCAGTCTACCTCCTGAAATCGGTTTCCTGCAATTCTGCCCCGCTTTCAAGTCCTCTTGGCAGCCTTACTTTAATATATTTTGGACGATAGCTGTCATTTATAACTCTGCAGGTTTGTGAATTACAGTGTCCCTGAACTCCTTTCTTCAACTCGCTTTCTTGTAATCTGGCCGCAACACCGCAGGATTGCTTCAGGCCCTAGTTTGGTTCCGGCATAGCACACTGAGCCTTTGGTTAATTCCTCTTCCTGGTGGGAAATGAGAGTTAAATTTGCCCGTACAGACACCTACAGATGGTCTCTCCTTGGTTCTCCATCTTCCTGTTCATCTTCCAGAGAAACTGCAAACTGGGCCATACAGGAGGTTAAAGGCACTGACTCTCCAAGTGGGGAGAGTGTTAGTAAAGCGTCTGGAATGTTGCACCCGAGTACCAGGGGACAAAAACTGAGACACATTTGAACACGTTTCCCGATCACACGGTGGATCATACTCTGGGTTACACATGCATGTTTTAGCTGAAGTAAGAATCCCTTAAACCTGGAGAGTTGAGACCCATGGAATGGTACCATGCAATATGACTTCAAAGGGTCTGCATTTGCTCACCGAACCTCACCAATCCTATCACTGCTGCGCTTATGCCGCTGTACACACGCTTGATTCTCTTTCGGAGACATATAAATCCATAGGTTTTAAGTTTCTTACTAGTCAGGTATATTCTTAGACGATTAATATGGGGTGTTGAGTCCACTTCGTTGAGCAAGGAGTAGCTCTTGTCTATTACATATTTGGCTTATGGAACGGTATCTGTGCCAATTTCAATCTCTGGTTTCATGCAGCACCTCAACTCACCTTTCCCATTAAGGAAGCATAAGTTGGTTTTCTACATTTGAGACCCTGTTTTGCTTTGTAATTCAGTTCCTGTGTAGCCAAGTTTACATTCCATGTATTAGTGATACCTTATGATGTTTCTTTTTCTGTGTGACTTATTTCACTTAGAATCATCGTACCTGAATCCACTCATTATTCTGCTACAGGCCTGATGACATAGATTTCATTGCTGAGTGATATTGCATTGTACGTAAGTACCACAACTTCTTTATCCATTTTTCGCTTTCTGTGATATTGAACTTGTACTGTAAACGAGGTTCTTGTAAACAGAGCCGTCCCAAACTTTGGGGTGGCTCTGTCTTTTTGATTTTAATTTCCCTAAGCTATAGGACCATAAGTGGAAGTGCCCTAGGCTCTGTTGCTTTGTTTATTGGATGTTTCAGGAACCACCATACACTTCTCCAGAGTGGCTGCTAGCAATTTACATCCCGCCCATCAGCATAAAAAGGCTCCCAGTTCTCCATGACCTGTCCTGCCTTTCTGGATTTTACACTTTTTGCAGATGGCCCTTTGGACCGGGGGGCAGTGAGACTTCATTGTAGTGCAGATTTCCTTTGCAAGCTTGCTTGGTTGGCCAAAAAGGGCGTATGCGTTTTTTCCTGAATATATTCAGGAAAAAACGCATACGCCCTTTTTGGCCAAGTGCATCATTGTGGACGTTCTGCCTCTTTTCCTATGCTTTACATGCAATTCCAGTCTACCTCCTGAAATCGGTTTCCTGCAATTCTGCCCCGCTTTCAAGTCCTCTCGGCAGCCTTACTTCAATATATTTTGGACGATAGCTGTCATTTATACCTCTGCAGGTTTGTGAATTACAGTGTCCCTGAACTCCTTTCTTCAACTTGCTTTCTTGTAAGCTGGCCGCAACACCGCAGGATTGCTTCAGGCCCTAGTTTGGTTCCGGCATAGCACACTGAGCCTTTGGTTAATTCCTCTTCCTGGTGGGAAATGAGAGTTAAATTTGCCCGTACAGACACCTACAGATAGTCTCTCCTTGGTTCTCCATCTTCCTGTTCATCTTCCAGAGAAACTGCAAACTGGGCGAAACAGGAGGTTAAAGGCACTGACTCTCCAAGTGGGGAGAGTGTTAGTAAAGCGTATGGAATGTTGAACCCCAGTACCAGGGTATGAAAATTGAGACACATTTGAATACGTTTCCCGATCACACGGTGGATCATACTCTGGGTTCCACATGCATGTTTTAGCTGAAGGAAGAATCCCTTAAACCTGGAGAGTTGAGACCCATGGAATGGGTACCACGCAATATGACTTCAAAGGGTCTGCATTTGCTCACCGAACCTCACCAATCCTATCACTGCTCTGTTTATGCCGCTGTACACACGCTTGATTCTCTTTCGGAGACATATAAATCCATAGGTTTTAAGATTCTTACTAGACAGGTATATCGTTAGGCGTTTAATATGGGGTGTTGAGTCCAATTGGTTGAGCAAGGAGTAGCTCTTGTCTATTACATATTTGGCTTATGGAACGGTATCTGTGCTAATTTCAATCTCTGGTTTTATGCAACAACCCAACTCACCTTTTCCCTTAAGCAAGCATAAGTTGGTTTTCTACATTTGAGACCCTGTTCTGTTTTGTAATTCAGTTCCTGTGTAGCCAAGTTTACATTCCGTGTAGTAGTGATATCTTATGATGTTTCTCTTTCTGTGTGACTTATTTCACTTAGAATCATTGTATCTGAATCCACTCATTATGCTGCTACGGGCCTGATGACATAGATTTCATTGCTGAGTGATATTGCATTGTACGTAAGTACCACAACTTCTTTATCCATTTTTCGCTTCCTGTGATATTGAACTTGTATCATAAATGAGGTTCTTGTAAACATGGCCGGCCCAAACTTTGTGGTTGCTGTGTCTTTTTGATTTTAATTTCCCTAAGATATAGGACCTTAAGTGGAAGTGCCATAGGCTCTGTTGCTTTGTTTTTTGGATGTTTCAGGAAACACCATACACTTCTCCAGAGTGGCTGTTGGCAATTTACATCCCGCCCATCAGCATAACAAGGCTCCCAGTTCTCCATGGCCTGTCCTGCCTTTCTGGATTTTACACTTTTTTCAGATGTCCCTTTGGACCGGGGGGCAGTGAGACTTCATTGTAGTGCAGATTTCCTTTGCAAGCTTGCTTGGTTGGCCAAAAAGGGCGTATGCGTTTTTTCGTGAATATATTCAGGAAAAAACGCATACGCACTTTTTGGCCAAGTGCATCATTGTGGACGTTCTGCCTCTTTTCTTATGCTTTACATGCAATTCCTGTCTACCTCCTGAAATCGGTTTTCTGCAATTCTGCCCCACTTTCAAGTCCTCTTGGCAGCCTTACTTCAATATATTTTGGACGATAGCTGTCATTTATAACTCTGCAGGTTTGTGAGTTACAGTGCCCCTGAGCTCCTTTCTTCAACTCGCTTTCTTGTGAGCTGGCCGCAACACCACAGGATTGCTTCTGGCAATAGTGTGGTTCCGGCATGGCACACTGAGCCTTTGGTTAATTCCTCTTCCTGGTGGGATATGAGAGTTAAATTTGCCCGTCCAGACGCCTCCAGCTAGTCTCTCATTGGTTCTCCCTTTTCCTGTTCATTTTCCGCAGAAATTGCAAACTGGGCCAAACAGGAGGTTAAAGGCACTGACTCTCCAAGTGGGGAGAGTGTTAGTAAAGCGTCTGGAATGTTGCACCCGAGTACCAGGGGACAAAAACTGAGACACATTTGAACACGTTTCCCGATCACACGGTGGATCATACTCTGGGTTACACATGCATGTTTTAGCTGAAGTAAGAATCCCTTAAACCTGGAGAGTTGAGACCCATGGAATGGTACCATGCAATATGACTTCAAAGGGTCTGCATTTGCTCACCGAACCTCACCAATCCTATCACTGCTGCGCTTATGCCGCTGTACACACGCTTGATTCTCTTTCGGAGACATATAAATCCATAGGTTTTAAGTTTCTTACTAGTCAGGTATATTCTTAGACGATTAATATGGGGTGTTGAGTCCACTTCGTTGAGCAAGGAGTAGCTCTTGTCTATTACATATTTGGCTTATGGAACGGTATCTGTGCCAATTTCAATCTCTGGTTTCATGCAGCACCTCAACTCACCTTTCCCATTAAGCAAGCATAAGTTGGTTTTCTACATTTGAGACCCTATTTTGCTTTGTAATTCAGTTCCTGTGTAGCCAAGTTTACATTCCATGTATTAGTGATACCTTATGATGTTTCTTTTTCTGTGTGACTTATTTCACTTAGAATCATCGTACCTGAATCCACTCATTATTCTGCTACAGGCCTGATGACATAGATTTCATTGCTGAGTGATATTGCATTGTACGTAAGTACCACAACTTCTTTATCCATTTTTCGCTTTCTGTGATATTGAACTTGTACTGTAAACGAGGTTCTTGTAAACAGAGCCGTCCCAAACTTTGGGGTGGCTCTGTCTTTTTGATTTTAATTTCCCTAAGCTATAGGACCATAAGTGGAAGTGCCCTAGGCTCTGTTGCTTTGTTTTTTGGATGTTTCAGGAAACACCATACACTTCTCCAGAGTGGCTGCTAGCAATTTACATCCCGCCCATCAGCATAAAAAGGCTCCCAGTTCTCCATGACCTGTCCTGCCTTTCTGGATTTTACACTTTTTGCAGATGGCCCTTTGGACCGGGGGGCAGTGAGACTTCATTGTAGTGCAGATTTCCTTTGCAAGCTTGCTTGGTTGGCCAAAAAGGGCGTATGCGTTTTTTCCTGAATATATTCAGGAAACAACGCATACGCCCTTTTTGGCCAAGTGCATCATTGTGGACGTTCTGCCTCTTTTCCTATGCTTTACATGCAATTCCAGTCTACCTCCTGAAATCGGTTTCCTGCAATTCTGCCCCGCTTTCAAGTCCTCTCGGCAGCCTTACTTCAATATATTTTGGACGATAGCTGTCATTTATACCTCTGCAGGTTTGTGAATTACAGTGTCCCTGAACTCCTTTCTTCAACTTGCTTTCTTGTAAGCTGGCCGCAACACCGCAGGATTGCTTCAGGCCCTAGTTTGGTTCCGGCATAGCACACTGAGCCTTTGGTTAATTCCTCTTCCTGGTGGGAAATGAGAGTTAAATTTGCCCGTACAGACACCTACAGATAGTCTCTCCTTGGTTCTCCATCTTCCTGTTCATCTTCCAGAGAAACTGCAAACTGGGCGAAACAGGAGGTTAAAGGCACTGACTCTCCAAGTGGGGAGAGTGTTAGTAAAGCGTATGGAATGTTGAACCCCAGTACCAGGGTATGAAAATTGAGACACATTTGAATACGTTTCCCGATCACACGGTGGATCATACTCTGGGTTCCACATGCATGTTTTAGCTGAAGGAAGAATCCCTTAAACCTGGAGAGTTGAGACCCATGGAATGGGTACCACGCAATATGACTTCAAAGGGTCTGCATTTGCTCACCGAACCTCACCAATCCTATCACTGCTCTGTTTATGCCGCTGTACACACGCTTGATTCTCTTTCGGAGACATATAAATCCATAGGTTTTAAGATTCTTACTAGACAGGTATATCGTTAGGCGTTTAATATGGGGTGTTGAGTCCAATTGGTTGAGCAAGGAGTAGCTCTTGTCTATTACATATTTGGCTTATGGAACGGTATCTGTGCTAATTTCAATCTCTGGTTTTATGCAACAACCCAACTCACCTTTTCCCTTAAGCAAGCATAAGTTGGTTTTCTACATTTGAGACCCTGTTCTGTTTTGTAATTCAGTTCCTGTGTAGCCAAGTTTACATTCCGTGTAGTAGTGATATCTTATGATGTTTCTCTTTCTGTGTGACTTATTTCACTTAGAATCATTGTATCTGAATCCACTCATTATGCTGCTACGGGCCTGATGACATAGATTTCATTGCTGAGTGATATTGCATTGTACGTAAGTACCACAACTTCTTTATCCATTTTTCGCTTCCTGTGATATTGAACTTGTATCATAAATGAGGTTCTTGTAAACATGGCCGGCCCAAACTTTGTGGTTGCTGTGTCTTTTTGATTTTAATTTCCCTAAGATATAGGACCTTAAGTGGAAGTGCCATAGGCTCTGTTGCTTTGTTTTTTGGATGTTTCAGGAAACACCATACACTTCTCCAGAGTGGCTGTTGGCAATTTACATCCCGCCCATCAGCATAACAAGGCTCCCAGTTCTCCATGGCCTGTCCTGCCTTTCTGGATTTTACACTTTTTTCAGATGTCCCTTTGGACCGGGGGGCAGTGAGACTTCATTGTAGTGCAGATTTCCTTTGCAAGCTTGCTTGGTTGGCCAAAAAGGGCGTATGCGTTTTTTCCTGAATATATTCAGGAAAAAACGCATACGCACTTTTTGGCCAAGTGCATCATTGTGGACGTTCTGCCTCTTTTCTTATGCTTTACATGCAATTCCTGTCTACCTCCTGAAATCGGTTTTCTGCAATTCTGCCCCACTTTCAAGTCCTCTTGGCAGCCTTACTTCAATATATTTTGGACGATAGCTGTCATTTATAACTCTGCAGGTTTGTGAGTTACAGTGCCCCTGAGCTCCTTTCTTCAACTCGCTTTCTTGTGAGCTGGCCGCAACACCACAGGATTGCTTCTGGCAATAGTGTGGTTCCGGCATGGCACACTGAGCCTTTGGTTAATTCCTCTTCCTGGTGGGATATGAGAGTTAAATTTGCCCGTCCAGACGCCTCCAGCTAGTCTCTCATTGGTTCTCCCTTTTCCTGTTCATTTTCCGCAGAAATTGCAAACTGGGCCAAACAGGAGGTTAAAGGCACTGACTCTCCAAGTGGGGAGAGTGTTAGTAAAGCGTCTGGAATGTTGCACCCGAGTACCAGGGGACAAAAACTGAGACACATTTGAACACGTTTCCCGATCACACGGTGGATCATACTCTGGGTTACACATGCATGTTTTAGCTGAAGTAAGAATCCCTTAAACCTGGAGAGTTGAGACCCATGGAATGGTACCATGCAATATGACTTCAAAGGGTCTGCATTTGCTCACCGAACCTCACCAATCCTATCACTGCTGCGCTTATGCCGCTGTACACACGCTTGATTCTCTTTCGGAGACATATAAATCCATAGGTTTTAAGTTTCTTACTAGTCAGGTATATTCTTAGACGATTAATATGGGGTGTTGAGTCCACTTCGTTGAGCAAGGAGTAGCTCTTGTCTATTACATATTTGGCTTATGGAACGGTATCTGTGCCAATTTCAATCTCTGGTTTCATGCAGCACCTCAACTCACCTTTCCCATTAAGCAAGCATAAGTTGGTTTTCTACATTTGAGACCCTATTTTGCTTTGTAATTCAGTTCCTGTGTAGCCAAGTTTACATTCCGTGTATTAGTGATACCTTATGATGTTTCTTTTTCTGTGTGACTTATTTCACTTAGAATCATCGTACCTGAATCCACTCATTATTCTGCTACAGGCCTGATGACATAGATTTCATTGCTGAGTGATATTGCATTGTACGTAAGTACCACAACTTCTTTATCCATTTTTCGCTTTCTGTGATATTGAACTTGTACTGTAAACGAGGTTCTTGTAAACAGAGCCGTCCCAAACTTTGGGGTGGCTCTGTCTTTTTGATTTTAATTTCCCTAAGCTATAGGACCATAAGTGGAAGTGCCCTAGGCTCTGTTGCTTTGTTTTTTGGATGTTTCAGGAAACACCATACACTTCTCCAGAGTGGCTGCTAGCAATTTACATCCCGCCCATCAGCATAAAAAGGCTCCCAGTTCTCCATGACCTGTCCTGCCTTTCTGGATTTTACACTTTTTGCAGATGGCCCTTTGGACCGGGGGGCAGTGAGACTTCATTGTAGTGCAGATTTCCTTTGCAAGCTTGCTTGGTTGGCCAAAAAGGGCGTATGCGTTTTTTCCTGAATATATTCAGGAAAAAACGCATACGCCCTTTTTGGCCAAGTGCATCATTGTGGACGTTCTGCCTCTTTTCCTATGCTTTACATGCAATTCCAGTCTACCTCCTGAAATCGGTTTCCTGCAATTCTGCCCCGCTTTCAAGTCCTCTCGGCAGCCTTACTTCAATATATTTTGGACGATAGCTGTCATTTATACCTCTGCAGGTTTGTGAATTACAGTGTCCCTGAACTCCTTTCTTCAACTTGCTTTCTTGTAAGCTGGCCGCAACACCGCAGGATTGCTTCAGGCCCTAGTTTGGTTCCGGCATAGCACACTGAGCCTTTGGTTAATTCCTCTTCCTGGTGGGAAATGAGAGTTAAATTTGCGCGTACAGACACCTACAGATAGTCTCTCCTTGGTTCTCCATCTTCCTGTTCATCTTCCAGAGAAACTGCAAACTGGGCGAAACAGGAGGTTAAAGGCACTGACTCTCCAAGTGGGGAGAGTGTTAGTAAAGCGTATGGAATGTTGAACCCCAGTACCAGGGTATGAAAATTGAGACACATTTGAATACGTTTCCCGATCACACGGTGGATCATACTCTGGGTTCCACATGCATGTTTTAGCTGAAGGAAGAATCCCTTAAACCTGGAGAGTTGAGACCCATGGAATGGGTACCACGCAATATGACTTCAAAGGGTCTGCATTTGCTCACCGAACCTCACCAATCCTATCACTGCTCTGTTTATGCCGCTGTACACACGCTTGATTCTCTTTCGGAGACATATAAATCCATAGGTTTTAAGATTCTTACTAGACAGGTATATCGTTAGGCGTTTAATATGGGGTGTTGAGTCCAATTGGTTGAGCAAGGAGTAGCTCTTGTCTATTACATATTTGGCTTATGGAACGGTATCTGTGCTAATTTCAATCTCTGGTTTTATGCAACAACCCAACTCACCTTTTCCCTTAAGCAAGCATAAGTTGGTTTTCTACATTTGAGACGCTGTTCTGTTTTGTAATTCAGTTCCTGTGTAGCCAAGTTTACATTCCGTGTAGTAGTGATATCTTATGATGTTTCTCTTTCTGTGTGACTTATTTCACTTAGAATCATTGTACCTGAATCCACTCATTATGCTGCTACGGGCCTGATGACATAGATTTCATTGCTGTGTGATATTGCATTGTACGTAAGTACCACAACTTCTTTATCCATTTTTCGCTTCCTGTGATATTGAACTTGTACCATAAATGAGGTTCTTGTAAACATGGCCGGCCCAAACTTTGTGGTTGCTGTGTCTTTTTGATTTTAATTTCCCTAAGATATAGGACCTTAAGTGGAAGTGCCATAGGCTCTGTTGCTTTGTTTTTTGGATGTTTCAGGAAACACCATACACTTCTCCAGAGTGGCTGTTGGCAATTTACATCCCGCCCATCAGCATAACAAGGCTCCCAGTTCTCCATGGCCTGTCCTGCCTTTCTGGATTTTACACTTTTTTCAGATGTCCCTTTGGACCGGGGGGCAGTGAGACTTCATTGTAGTGCAGATTTCCTTTGCAAGCTTGCTTGGTTGGCCAAAAAGGGCGTATGCGTTTTTTCGTGAATATATTCAGGAAAAAACGCATACGCACTTTTTGGCCAAGTGCATCATTGTGGACGTTCTGCCTCTTTTCTTATGCTTTACATGCAATTCCTGTCTACCTCCTGAAATCTGTTTCCTGCAATTCTGCCCCACTTTCAAGTCCTCTTGGCAGCCTTACTTCAATATATTTTGGACGATAGCTGTCATTTATAACTCTGCAGGTTTGTGAGTTACAGTGCCCCTGAGCTCCTTTCTTCAACTCGCTTTCTTGTGAGCTGGCCGCAACACCGCAGGATTGCTTCTGGCAATAGTGTGGTTCCGGCATGGCACACTGAGCCTTTGGTTAATTCCTCTTCCTGGTGGGATATGAGAGTTAAATTTGCCCGTCCAGATGCCTCCAGCTAGTCTCTCATTGGTTCTCCCTTTTCCTGTTCATTTTCCGCAGAAATTGCAAACTGGGCCAAACAGGAGGTTAAAGGCACTGACTCTCCAAGTGGGGAGAGTGTTAGTAAAGCGTCTGGAATGTTGCACCCGAGTACCAGGGGACAAAAACTGAGACACATTTGAACACGTTTCCCGATCACACGGTGGATCATACTCTGGGTTACACATGCATGTTTTAGCTGAAGGAAGAATCCCTTAAACCTGGAGAGTTGAGACCCATGGAATGGTACCATGCAATATGACTTCAAAGGGTCTGCATTTGCTCACCGAACCTCACCAATCCTATCACTGCTGTGCTTATGCCGCTGTACACACGCTTGATTCTCTTTCGGAGACATATAAATCCATAGGTTTTAAGTTTCTTACTAGTCAGGTATATTCTTAGACGATTAATATGGGGTGTTGAGTCCACTTCGTTGAGCAAGGAGTAGCTCTTGTCTATTACATATTTGGCTTATGGAACCGTATCTGTGCCAATTTCAATCTCTGGTTTCATGCAGCACCCCAACTCACCATTCCCCTTAAGCAAGCATAAGTTGGTATTCTACATTTGAGACCCTGTTCTTTTTTGTAATTCAGTTCCTGTGTAGCCAAGTTTACATTCTGTGTGTTAGTGATATCTTATGATGTTTCTTTTTCTGTGTGACTTATTTCACTTAGAATCATCGTACCTGAATCCACTCATTATGCTGCTACGGGCCTGATGACATAGATTTCATTGCTGAGTGATATTGCATTGTACGTAAGTACCACAACTTCTTTATCCGTTTTTCGCTTTCTGCGATATTGAACCTGTACCGTAAACGTGGTTCTTGTAAACAGAGCCGTCCCAAACATTGGGGTGGCTGTGTCTTTTTGAGTTTAATTTCCCTAAGCTATAGGACCATAAGTGGAAGTGCCCTAGGCTCTGTTGCTTTGTTTTTTGGATGTTTCAGGAAACACCATACACTTCTCCAGAGTGGCTGTTGGCAATTTACATGCCGCCCATCAGCATAACAAGGCTCCCAGTTCTCCATGGCCTGTCCTGCCTTTCTGGATTTTACACTTTTTTCAGATGGCCCTTTTGACTGGGGGGCAGTGAGACTTCATTGTAGTGCAGATTTCCTTTGCAGGCTTGCTTGGTTGGCCAAAAAGGGCGTATGCGTTTTTTCCTGAATATATTCAGGAAAATACGCATACGCCCTTTTTGTCAAAGTGCATCATTGTCCACGTTCTGAGTGTTTTCATATGTTTTCAGTGCAATTCCTGTCTACCTCCTGAAATCGTTTTCCTGCAGTTCTGCCTTGCTCTCAGTGCCTCTTCATAGCCTTACCTCAATATACGTTTGGAAAATAGTTGGCCTTTATAACTCTGCAGGTTTTTGAATTGCAGTGGCCCTTAGCTCCATTTTTCTGCTCTTATTTTTGTGATCTTGCCTCATATCCACAGGATTTCTTCAGTCCCTATTCTTCTTCTGGGACGCCTTGCTCTGACTTTGGTTAATTTTTCTTCCTGATGTGAAATTAGAGTGACATGTGCCCATTGAAACCGCTACAGCTATTTTCTCACTGGTTCCCCCTATTCCCATTCATCCTCCGCACTAACTGCAGACTGTGCGATACCGGAACTTAAAGGCATTGACTCTCCATGTGGAGATGTTGTTAGTAAAGTGGCTGGAATGTTGATCCGGAGCCCCAGGAGAGGAAAATGAGGTGCATTTTAGAAACCTTTCCCGATCATATGGTATACCATCTGCTGGATTTCTCATGCATGGTTTAGCTGTAGGAAGATTCCCTTCAACTTGGAGTGTTGGGACCCTTGGAATAAGTAGCATGAAGTATTGCATTAAACTTTCGGCAGTTGCTCACCAAAGCTCTCCAATCCTTTCAGCCCCAAGTGTCCAGCCTTATGTCTTATCCAGCTGTGGGTTTATATGTGGTCATTCCAGGTTGCATCACAGCCCCTGAGCGAATTTTGTAAGAATTTTTCTCTCTTTCATTGTTTCTGCGTTTTGGTTTTAAAATTTATTTCTATAATGAGGTTTAGCTCATTTTCACTGCTGTGTTTGTGCCGCTCTGCGCACACTTGATTCCCTTATGGAGAGATATCAATACATGGGTTTTAAGATTCTTATTACTCAGATATATATATTTCTCTGCGGTGTATAGGGTGTGTTGAGACCAGTTCATTGAGCAAGGTGTAGATCTTGTCTGATACCTATTTGGTTTATTGAACGGTATCTGTGCTAATTTCAAACTCTGGTTTCATGCATCACCCCACCTCTCCTTTCCCCTTAAGCTGACATAAGTGTGTTTTCTAAATGTGAGACACTGTTCTGTTTTGTAATTCATTTTTTGTGCAGCCATATTTATCCTCCCTCTATAAGTGATATCTTATGATATGTTTCTTTTTCTGTTTGACTTATTTCAAGTAGTATTATCGCACCTAAATCCACTCTTTATCCTTCTACTAGCCTTATTACATTGATTTCATGGTGAAGAGATATTCCATTGTACATAAGTACCACATTTTCTTTATCCATTGTTCTCTTTCCTGGGATATTTAAGGTGTACTGAAGTTGAGGTTCTTGTAAACAGAGTAGCCCTAAACTGTGGTGTGCTTGTGTCTTGTTGATTTTTAGACTTCCCTAGATATACTCCCGTGATTGGAAGTGCCCTATGCTCTGTCGCTCTGTTTTTTAGATGATTTAGGAACCACCATACACTTCTCCAGAGTGGCTCTCGGCAGTTCACACACTGTCCATCAGCGTATAAAGGCTCCCTGTTCTCCATGGCCTGTCCTGCATTTCTGGTGTTTACAATTTTTTCGGATGGCCCTTTTGACCGGTGGGAAATGAGACTTCTTTGTTGTGCACATTTGCATTGCTTGCTTGCTTGGTTGCCCATAAAGTGCGTATGCGTTTTTTCCTGCATATATTCAGGAAAAAACGCATACTCCCTTTTGGGCCAACTGCATCGTTGTCGAAATTCTGCCGCTTTTCATGTGCTTTAAAGGCGAGTCCAATCTATCTCTTGAAATCTGTTTCTTGCAATTCTGTCTTGCATTCAGATCCTCTTCTTTGCCTTACCTCAACATATTTTTGGACGTTAGTTTTCATTTATAACTCTGCAGGTTTGTGAATTGCAGTGACCCTGAGCTCCATTTTTTAAGTTGCTCTTTTGTGAGCTGGCCTCAAAACCGCAGGATTGCTTCAGGCCCTATTTTGGCTCCGGCGAGGCGGGCTGAGCCTTTTTTTAATTCTTATTCTTAATGGGAAATTAGAGTGACATGTGCCCGTCCAAACCCCTACAACTATTCTCTCATTGGTTCCCCCTCTTCCCGTTCATCCTCCTCACAATTTGCAAAATGTGTGAAACAGAAATTTAAATGTGCTGATTCTCTAAGTGGGGAGATTCTAAGTAACGTGGCTGGAATGATGAACAGGAGCACCAGGAGAGGATAAATGAGGTGCATTTTAGACACATCTCCCGATCACATGGTGTACAGTCCTCTGGGTTTTCCATGCATGTTTTAGCTGTAGGAAGATTCCTTGAACCTGCAGATTTGGGACCCATTGAATGGGTACCAGGTAGTATTACTTTAAAGGGTGTGCATTTCCTCACCCAACCTCACATTTCTCTTAGCGCGAACAGTTTCCAGCCTTATGTCTCATCCTGCTGTGGGTCTAGATGTGTTCAATCCATGTTGCATCACCGTCCCTGAGGAAAAGTTGTAAGAGGTTTTCTCTGTCTCTCTGTCGTTTATTTTTTTCAATTTATTACTATATTGGTTACAGCTGATTTTCAAAGCTCTGTTTCTTGCTGCTGTACATCCACTTGATTCACGTACAGAGAGACATCAATAAATTCTTTTTCAGATTCTTACCAGTCATAGATATTCTTTTCCGGTGACTTGAGTGTGCTGAGTGCAGTTCTTTTAGCTACCGTGTAGGCCTTGTTGATTATCAGTTTGGTATTTGGAATGGTATCTTTGCTAATTTCAACCTCCTGGATGATGCCTCACCCCTCCCCACCTTTCCCGTTTAGCAGCCTCACGCGTGTTTTCTACATATTTGACTATGTTTTTGTTTTGTAATTTATTTCATGTGTAGCCATTTTGGATTCCACCTTTAAGTGATATCTTATGATATGTGTCTTTTTCTTTTTGAATTATGTCACTTAGAATGATCATACGTAACTCCTCCGGAGTTGTTACAACTGGCCATATTTCATTGATTTCCAGGCTGAGTAATATTCCACTCTACATAAGTACCACATCTCTATCCATTTTTTCCCTCCAGAGACATTTAAGTTATATCCTAGTCAAGGATCTTTTAAACAGAGAGGCAGTAAACATTGGGGTGCCTGTGTCCTCTCGATTTTTGTTTTTCCCAAGATATACGCCCATGAGTGCAAGTGCCCTATGCTCTGTAGCTCATTTTTTAGATGCTTTAGTAAACACAATACACTTCTCCAGAATGGCCGTTGGCAATATACATTTCCACTATAAGCCTCACAGGGCTCCCTCTTCTCCTTGCCTTGTCCTGCATTTCTGGCGTTTACACTTTATGAGGATGGCTCTTCTGACTGATGCGAAGTGATATCTTTTGTAGTATTGATTTCCAGTGCCCACCTGTTTGGTTGGCTAAAAAAGTGTATGCCCTTTTCTTGAATATATACAGAAAAAAACACATACAGCCTTTTTGGCCAACTGCAATGTCGGCAATGTTCAGCCCCTTTTCTTGTGCTTAATGGCGAGTCCTTTCTACCTCCTCAAATCCCTTTCCTGCCATTCTCCCTTGCTTGCCAATCCTTTTCTCTGACTTTCCTCAAGACATTTTTCAGTGATAGATATTTTCAACTCTGCAGTTTCGTGAATTTTACTGCCCCTGAGTTCCATTGTTCAACTTGTGTTTATGGGAACTGGCCACAAAGCAGTGGGATTTCCTCAAGCCCTATACTGTTTCCATGGGCAACCCTAGCCTTTGGTCAATTCATCTTCCTGATTGGAAATTAGAGTGACATGTGCCTGTCTGAACACCTAGGACTTGTCTCTCATTGTTCCTCATCCTTCCGCTTCATCCTCTGGACAAATTCCAAACTGTACGCAACAGGATGTTGACAGTGTTGACATCTCCAAGTGGGGAGACTGTTAGTAAAGACGCTGGAGGGGTGAACCCGAGCACCAGGAGATGAGGAGATGAGATGCCTTTTCCAAACTCTTCCCGATCAGACGGTATACCATCCTCTGGATGTGACAGACATGTTTTAGCAGTAGGAAGAGTCCCATTCATGTAAGGAGAACACCAGGGCTTTTTCAAAATCAGTGTCTCCCCGAAACCCAAACTGGGGAGTTTTTTAAGCTACGGCTACACATATGTTCATTAAGGGCCTTGGGAAGTAGGCAGAGTCCAAACTTTAGATGACTGAAGTCTTCAGGGTCAGAAGCACTCACCACCGGCTTCCCTTAGGTTACACTTTAACTGTCATTGATAGATGATGTCAATAAAAATATCTATTCTTTTTCCGATTATTTCCCCTTATAGGTTATTGCACAATATTGAGTGTAGTTCCCTGTGCTATACAGTAGTTCCTTGTTGATGATCTATTTTATACATAGCAGTGTGTATGTGTTAATTCCAAACTGTTAATTTATCCCTCCTCCCACCTTTCCCCTTTGGTAATAATAAATTATAAGATTTTATACTTCTCAGAAATGGGGGAGCTGAAAGAGAGGTATCATTTTCAATGGAAAAGCATTTAAAACAAGATTGAAGCTTTAACCAAGATTATTAGATGTACATCCTTGGAAAGAAATCACTTCATTTCTCTAATATTGACCTGACAAATAAGACAAACCTTTTCACTGAACTTGCTTATAATAAAGTGATGGAAATATCAAATGGAAGTGTTAGAAACATCTTATTTTACCCGAGCCTTATAAACTGTTCTATGTTAACTACAGTTTGGCTCACACATCTGTTCATTGAAGTTACAATAGTCTCAATTTCTGTTACTGATCCTCCAGAGTGGACCCCAACAAGGGTCCCCCTGCCCAGTGTCATTGGGGCCAACAGATCGAGACTGAGTTTGGTTCCCAAGCAAAGGAAACTTTATATTTTCATCAGAGAATGGAGAGGTGAGAGCATGCACTACCCCGTGGGCTGTGGGCTGGGCTGCTGTGTAGAGATCCTGTCAGAGTCAGTGAGAGGGAGGGGGCGGAGCTCTCAAGGGCCGGGTTGGCTGCAGCTCAGGCTCTATATCTCGGAGTCTGCACTGGGCCCCAGGAGCTGAGGTGTCGACCCAGCCATTCTGCACCAGGAAATCTGGTCTGAAGTGCCGGGTGTGGAACCTCTGCATGCGGGACCCTAGGAGCACGTGAAATTAGACAAAGCACAAAGGATAAAAAAGGTCAGACTTGACTTTATTGCCCACATTCTATTTTTATCTCCCAGGGATTTTTAATGGGCTTTGCTGGGGACAAACCCCTCCTCTGCCTTTTGTCCCGTTCCTCATTCTTGGAGTGCTGAGGGTGCAGACCCTTCTTCTGTAACTGCTGAGTGCTGAGTTGGGAGCCCTCATACCAGGGGACGAGGGTCAGAACTTCTCCCCAGCAGCCTCCAGGTGACGTTGATTGGCCCCAGGACCCCTGCCTCCCTGCTCGTCCGCCTGAGCACCAGCATTGGAAGTGTTATAGATTCTAATGACCTTTAAGGGTCCAGGAAAGAGATGTGCAGAGACGCTGTGGGGGCCGGTTTCACCCCGCCCCACATTTGTTCGGCCACCTTAGGCTGACCGTTTCTGCCAGCCTAGATGCTCTGACCAGTAGTCTGCTCTTTCTTCAATTAGGCCCCTGAATTAACGTAAAAACAGCACCAGGTGTCAGAGCCCTGCCCGCTCAACTCCCAGACAGTCCAGGGTCAGTGGTGATCAAGGACCATGATGGCCACTGAGTCAACAGCCTTTTGAAGTAAACAGGAGTCCAGCCGGTCTTATTGGCCACCATCATCACGGTGTCTGTAGGTTTTTCTATGGTGACAGTGTGATATACGGTTCCCCTGCCAAGATTATTAGCTCCCCTCCGGGTGCAGGAAGTCCTGCAAGCAGTAGTCTACTCCTTCGGGACACACTATTGTTGTTTTATGAGAGAAACTCCAGGTCAAGTGATGTTCACACGAGTCGTCATGGTGCCCTGTTGCCCCCGGTTATCTCTCTGGATGTTGGAGTTGGAGGGCCTCCTCACTCGAGGTTGGTGTGCCCACGGAGCGAACCCTGCAACTTCAGGGCATGGTTGGTGATTAGGATCACCACGTGGGGTCCTTTTCCCTTAGGAGGGAGGTGGCCTTTTGGGCTGCTGATTTCCAGGTTTTTAGATACCGCCAGTATCTTGGCCAGATGTGGCAGTGGGCCAAGCCCCTTGGTGACTGTAGTTTATCCTACCTGGATGGCATTCTTGCGTTGTTCCATTTCAAGTGGTCCCAGTTTTTGCACTAATTCTCCAATGGCGATTCACCTTTCACCGGGAATGGAAAGGTCAAAGGGTTTAGCTCAATTAGGGAGTTCCAGGGCAAGGGTCTGAATTGACTGCTCTTTCCATTCTTGAAAGGCCACTTCTGGATTCTGTTCAAAAGGATCATCATCTTTTCCTTTCAGTGTTTCATATAGAGGCCCAGCTAGTAGACTGTAGTTAGGGATCCAGAAGCAGCAAACCCTGGCCTCCCCAGGAACCTCTAAGCTGTCTTCTAGTTTTAGAAAGGCGTAAGGCTGCAAATGGTTTCTTCCCTTTCCTGGGATGGGCTTCTCTGACCTTGTGTGAGAATGAAGCCCAGGCAGGTCACCGCAGTCTGTGATATTTGAGCTTTTTCTTGGACAACTTCTATCCTTTATTGGCTTGGTAGTTCAGAGGCCTCCTTAGTAGGGCTGGCGATCAGAATGTCGTCTGCATATTGAAGGAGGGTTTCCTTTTCCAGAGGTAGAACTTTTCGGTCTTTAGCTAAGCTTTCCCCAAAGATGGTGTGGGAATTTTTGAACCCTTGGGGCAAGACGGCCCGGAAGTATTGTTTTAGTTGTATGTTGAGTCCTGCCACTCACAAGCCAAAATTTCTTGTGACTCTGGGACTAATGGAATACAAAAGAAGGCATCATTGAAGACTAATACAGAATACCATGTCCTGGTGGTTGGTAGAATGACCAGCAGGGTGTAGGAATCAGGAGCAACTGGAGGTATATCCTCGGTGGCTTCACTGACTGTCCTGACATCCATTACCAGGTCCCCAGCAGCCCATGGGGCTCTCGTGGTCAGGCCAATCCCAGGATATGGAGCTCTCCTGGGCAGGTACCCCACCCCCAACCCAGCCCACGGGGCTCTCATGGTCAGGCCCCTCCCAGGATACAGAGCTACCCTTGCAGGTACCGTGGCAGGGCTGGGCACACAGGAACCGTGCACATAGCCCTCATTGAAGAGCACCCCCAGCTCACCTGTCGCTCAGAGCTGACACAGAGCACCTCAGAGCAGGACTTGAACTAACAAACAGCAGCTCCGACAGGTCTGTGACCCTGGGCATCACTCTGTGTGGCCTCCCTCCACCTGGTCTTCCAGAGACTTCCACTGCACCCAGGGCACCAGGCCTCTGTCTCCAACCACCACCCACCCCTCCTCTCCCTGACTCCTGGGTTCCTCTCATTAGGAGAGGGTTTTCTTGAAGTTGTCTCCCACTCATGGGCCAGATAAAATGATTAGAAAACAAGCCAAAGCTGCAGCCCCTTGTCTATCCTGACTCTCAGGAGCCCACACCTGTTCCTTGGACCTGGCCGGTTCAGCAAGTTCCATTTTCTGCAACTGTGAGCCCCTGAGGGGTGATGATTGGCTACCTGGGCAGCCTTACCATGCCGGCCAGCCCTCCCCAGGTGTGCCTGGGTTGAGATCAATATAAATACCACTCCAGGCAGCAAAAGCCCCTGCAGCTGTGCCTGACGCCATTTTCTCTGCCCTGTCAGCAGTCTCGGGGCTGGGCTGGTGGGAGGGAGTGAGAGGCCACGGCTTTGTGGGTGGCCCAGTGTGAGTGGGGCTCTGCTGGACTTTCTGCAGCAGTTGCCAGGCTGCCACCTGCTAAAGAAGAGGATGTGTCACCCATACCTGCTGCTGGAATTTCTCCCTGGGCAGAGGTGAGGAAGGAAAAAAGCAGTGGGGGCAGGGACAGGACGGGTATCTCAGGCAGGGAAATGGAAATCTTCCAGAAGAGCACCCAGGGCCAGGACCATCCTGGCTGGCCTGCAGGCACCAAGTCAGCTGGCATGCTGTCACTCGTGTGGCTCCATGGCCCTTCCTCTAGGCTTTCAAGTCCTTGTATATATTCAGGTGTTTTACCTGGGAAGGGCGGGAACAGTTCAGCAGCAACTGGCCTGGGGCTCAGCTCACGTTTACTCACAGATGCCTCAGCACGGTGCCCCAGCTTTGCAATGAGGACGCTTGTTGTGTGGGGGCTGCTGGCTGAATGGGAGACGATTCCCCACCACTGACCAACTTCAGAATTGTTTACAACTGGAGCAAGTGCCCTGATACGGTTTTCCTCTGAGTAACTGGTGGGTTCTGTTTTTTTTTTTCTCTTTTTTGTTTTTGGTTCAAGGTAGATTTTATTCCTCTATTTTGTATTTACAGATATAAGCATGGAAATAATTTATTCATATAAATACATGTATGTGAAGGGAATAATTGTTTTTTTCTGTTTTATTTTTTAAATTTTATTTCTTTTTAATTTTGAATTTTATTTTATATTTTTATACAGCAGCTTCTCATTGGTTATCTATTTTATACATATAAATGTTTACATGCCAATCCCAATCTCTCAACTCCTCCCACCACCACCCCTCCAAGAGCTTTCCCCCCTTGTTGTCCATACGATTGTTGTCTACATCTGTTGCTCTATTTATGCCTTGCAAAACGGTTAATCTGTACAGTTTTTCTAGGTTCCACATATATGCATGAATATACAAGATTTGTTTTTCTCTTTCTGACTTACTTCACTCTGTATGACAGTCTCTAGATCCATCGACGTCTCTACAAATGACCCAATTTCATTCCTTTCATGGCTTAGTAATATTCCATTTTATATATGTACCACATCTTTATGCATTCGTCTGTCTGTGGGCATTTAGGTTGCTTCCATTACCTCGATATTGTAAATAGTGATGCAATGAACATTGCGGTGAATGTCTCTTTTTGATTTATGGTTTTGTCTGGGTATATGTCCAGTCCTGGGATCGCTGTATCATATGGTAATTCTATTATTAGTTTCTTAAGAAACTCCATATTGTTCTCCATAGTGACTGTATCAATTTATATTCCCAACAATAGTGGAAGAGGGTTCCTTTTCTCCACACCCTTTCCAGCATTTGTTGTTTGTAGATTTTCAGATGATGCCCATTCTAACAGGTGTGAGGTGATACCTCATTGTTGAGTCCATTTCGTTGAGCAGGGGGTAGGTCTTGTCTATTACATATTTGGCTTATGGAACGGTATCTGTGCTAATTTCAATCTCTGGTTTTATGCAGCACCCCCTTAACTCACCTTTCCCCTTAAGCAAGCATAAGTTGGTTTTCTAATCTTGAGACCCTGTTCTGTTTTGTAATTCAGTTCATGTGTAGCCAAGTTTACATTCCGTGCATTAGTGATACCTTATGATGTTTCTTTTTCTGTGTGACTTATTTCACTTAGAATCATCATGCCTCAATCCACTCATTATGCTGGTACAGGCCTGGTGACACAGATTTCATTGCTGAGTGGTATTCTGTTGTACGTAAGTACCGCAACTTCTTTATCAATTATTTGTTCTCTGGGATATTTAACTTGTACTGTAGAAGAGGTTCCTGTAAACAGAGCCGTCCCAAATTTTGGGGTGGCTGTGTCTTTTTGATTTTAATTTCCCTAAGCTATAGGACCATAAGTGGAAATGCCTTAGACTCTGTTGCTTTGTTTTTCAGATGTATCAGGAAACACCATACACTTCTCCAGAGTGGCTGTTGGCAATTTACATCCCGCCCATCAGCATAACAAGGCTCCTTTTTCCCCATGGCCTGTCTTGCCTTTCTGGATTTTACACTTTTCTCAGATGGCCCTTTAGACCGGGGGGAAGTGACACTTCATAGTAGTTCGGATTTCCATTGCAAGCTTGCTTGGTTTGCCAAAAAGGGCGTATGTGTTTTTTCCTGAATATATTCAGGAACAAACTCATACGCCCTTTGTTGCCAAGTGCATCATTGTCGATGTTCTGCCTCTTTTCCTATGCTTTAAATGCAAATCCAGTCTACCTCCTGAAATCGGGTTCCTGAAATTCTGCCCCGCTTTCAAGTCCTCTTCACAGCCTTACTTCAATATATTTTTGGACGTTATCTGTCATTTATAACTCTCCAGGTTTGTGAATTACAGGGCCCCTGAGCTCCTTTCTTCAACTCGCTTTCTTGTGAGCTGGCCGCAAACCCGCAAGACTGCTTCAGGCCCTAATCTGCTTCTGGCAGGGCACGCTGAGTCTTTGGTTAATTTCTCTTCCTGGTGGGAAATGAGTGTTAAATATGCCCGTCCAGACACCTACCTCACTCTCAACCCCTTGGTGATGTGGGTCCTCTGGTTTGTGGCCACCTTTGCTGGGTTCCTCACCTTTCGATGATGTGGCCCCACTAGTGTGAGGACACTCCTGCCTGGTTCTCATCCACGTGGTTATGTGGACCCCCTGGTGAGAGTCTGTTCCTGGCTTTGTTCCTCACCCACCTGTGAGGGAGACCCTCTGCTGATAGGTCACTCCTGCATGGCTGGCACACATTGCCTTGGTGAAGTCAGCCGTGTGGTGGCAGTTGGAGCGTGCTGGGAATCTCCTCTCCCCGGTGATGAGGGCCCTCTTGCGTCAGGCCCTAACTGCTGGGCTCACCAACCTTTCTTAGGGAGCCCAGTAATGCTTTGGCACTCCTCTTAGGATTCCATCTCCATGGGGATGTGGGCCTTCTGCTCTGAGGTCCCAACGGCTGGGTTGTTCACATTTTCATGATGTGGGCTCTCTGGTGTTCACAGAGGCCTGGATCCCATAGCCTCTGTGCTCTTGGCCGCCTGCTGGGAGGTTCCAACTGCTGGATTCCTCACTTTTTTAATTTTTTGGGCCCTCTGTTGTGAGGATCCTCCTGCCTGCCTCACTCCCAGCCCCTTCGTGATGTGTGTCGTCTGGTTTGAGGCCACATGTGCTGGGTTCCTCACCTTTCGATGATGTGGGACCAATGGTCTTAGGAGACTCCTGCCTGGTTCACATCCCCTTGGTGATGTGGGCCCTCTGTTGAGAGTCTGATCCTGGCTGGGTTCCTCACCCATCTGTGAGGTAGGCCGTCTGCTGTGAGGTCACTCCTGCCTGGCTTGCTCACCTCGCCTTGTGGACATGAGCCCTCTGGTGGCACTTGGAGCCTGCTGGGAGCCTCCTCTCCTCGGTGATGAGGGCCCTCTGGCGTCAGGCCCTAACTGCTGGGCTCCCCACATTTTGTGATGTGCGCCCAGTGGTGCGAGGACACTCCAGCCAGGTTCACATCCCCATTGGGATGTGGGCCTTCTGCTCTGAGGTCCCAAAGCCTGGGTTGCTCACAGTTTCATGATGTGGGCTCTCTGGTATTAGTTCACTCCTGCCTGCATCCCATAGCTTCTGTGCTCTGGGCCGCCTGCTGGGAGGTTCCAACTGCTGGATTCCTCACCTTTCTTATTCTTTGGGCCCTCTGTTTTTAGGCTACTCCTGCCTGCCTCACTCCCATTCCCTTTGTGATATGTGTCCTCTGATTTGAGGCCACATGTGCTGGGTTCCGCACCTTTCGATGATGTGACCCCACTGGAGGGAAGACAGTCCTGACTGGTTCCCATCCCCTTGCTGATGTGGGCCCTCAGGTGAGAGTCTGATCCTGGCTGGGTTCCTCACCTTTCTGTGAGGTGGGCCCTCTGCTGTGAGGTCAATCATGCCTGTCTGGCACACGTCACCTTGGCGACGTGGGCCCTCTGGTGGCAGTTGGAGTGTGCTGGGATCCTCCTCCCCTCGGTGATGAGGGCCCTCTTGCCTTAGGCCATAACTGCAGGGCTCCCCACATTTTCTGATGTGCGCCAAGTGAGTGAGGAGACTCTTGCCAGGTTCCCATCCCCATGGCGATATGGGCCTTCTGCTCTGAGGTCAAAACGGCTGGCTTGCTCACAGTACCATGATGTGGGCCCTCTGCGGTGAGTTCACTCCGGCAAGGATCCCTTATCATCGGTGCTCTGAGCCGCCTGCTGGGAGGTTCCAACTGCTGGATTCCTCAACTTTTTTATTCTATGTGCCCTCTGTTGTGAGGCTCCTCCTGCCTGCCTCACTGCCAGCCCCTTGGTGATGACTGTCCTATGGCTTGAGGCCACATGTGCTGCGTTCCTCACCTTTCGATGATGTGACCCCACTCGTGTGAGGACACTCCTGCCTGGTTCCCATCCCCTTGGTGAGGTGGGCCCTCTGGCGAGAGTCTAATCCTGGCTGGGTTCCTCAACGTTCTGTGAGGTAGGCCCTCTGCTGTGAGGTCACTCCTGCCTGGCTGGCACATGTCACCTTGGAGACGTGAGCCCTCTGGTGGCAGTTGGAGCGTGCAGGGCACCTCCTCCTCTCGGTGATGACGGCCCTCTGGCGTCAGGCCCTAAATGGTGGGCTCCCCACATTTTCTGATGTGCGCCCAGTGGTGCGAGGACACTCCAGCCAGGTTCCCATTCCCATGGGGATGTGGGCCTTCTGCGCTGAGGTCTCAACTCCTGGGTTGCTCACAGTTTTGTGATGTGGGCCCTCTGCTGTGAGTTCACTGTGGCCTGGATCCCATAGCCTCGGTGTTCTGGGCCGCCTGCTGGAAGGTCTAAATGCTGGAATTCTCACGTTTTTTATATTATGTGCCCTGTGTTGTGAGGCTACTCCTGCCTGCCTCACTCCAAGGCCCTTGGTGATGTGGGTCCTCTGGTTTGAGGACACATGTGCTGAGTACCTCAGCTTTCGATGATGTGGCCCCACTGATGTGAAGACACTCCTGCCTGGTTCCCATCCCCTTGGTGATGTGGGCCCTCTGGTGAGAGTCTGATGTTGGCTGGGTTTCTCACCCTTCTGTGAGGTGGGACCTCTGCTGTGAGGTAACTCCTGCCTGGCATGTTCACGTTGCCTTGGCAATGTGAGCCCTCAGGTGGCAGTTGGAGCCTGCTGGGAATCTCCTCCCCTCAGTATGAGAGCTCTGGATAAAACACATATGCCCTTTTTTGCCAAGTGCATTATTTTCCAAGTTCTGTCTCTTTTCCTATGCTTTAAGAGCTACTCCCGTGTACGTTCTGAATTCAGTTTCCAGCAATTCTGCCCCGCATTCAAGTCCTCTTCGCAGCCTTACTTCAGTATAATTTTGGATGATAGCTGTCATTTATAACTCCGCAGGTTTCTGAATTACAGTGCCCCTGAGCTCCTTTCTTCAACGCGCTTTCTTGAGAGCTGGCCGCAACACCGCAGGATCTCCTCAGGCCCTAATCTAGTTCCAGCATGGCACGTGGAGCTTTTGGTTCATTTATCTTCCTGGTGGGAAATGAGACTTAAATTTGCCCGTCCAGACACCTACACATAGTCTCCCATTGCTTCTCCTTATTCCTGTTCATCTTCCGAAGAAATTGCAAACTGGGCCAAACAGGAGGTTAAAGGCACTGACTCTCCAAGTGGGGAGAGTGTTAGTAAAGCGTCTTGAATGTTGCACCCGAGTACCAGGGGACGAAAACTGAGACACATTTGAACACGTTTCCCGATCACACGGTGGATCATACTCTGGGTTCCACATGCATGTTTTAGCTGAAGGAAGAATCACTTAAACCTGGAGAGTTGAGACCCATGGAATGGGTACCATGCAATATGACTTCAAAGGGTCTGCATTTGATCACCGAACCTCAACAAACCTATCACTGCTGCGTTTATGCCGCTGTACACATGCTTGATTCTCTTTCGGAGACATATAAATCCATAGGTTTTAAGATTCTTACTAGTCAGGTATATTCTTAGGCGTTTAATATGGGGTGTTGAGTCCACTTCGTTGAGCAAGGAGTAGCTCTTGTCTATTACATATTTGGCTTATGGAACGGTATCTGTGCTAATTTCAATCTCTGGTTTTATGCAGCACCCCAACTCACCTTTCCCCTTAAGCAAGCATAAGTTGGTTTTCTACATTTGACACCCTGTTCTGTTTTGTAATTCAGTTCTTGTGTAGCCAAGTTTACATAGTGATATCTTATGATGTTTCTTTTTCTGGGTGACTTATTTCACTTAGAATCATCGTACCTGAATCCACTCATTATGCTTCTACGGGCCTGATGACATAGATTTCATTGCTGAGTGATATTGCATTGTACGTAAGTACCACAACTTCTTTATCCATTTTTCGCTTTCTGTGATATTGAACTTGTACCGTAAACGAGGTTCTTGTAAACAGAGCCGTCCCAAACTTTGGGGTGGTGTGTCTTTTTGATTTTAATTTCCCTAAGCTATAGGACCATAAGTGGAAGTGCCCTAGGCTCTGTTGCTTTGTTTTTTGGATGTTTCAGGAAACACCATACACTTCTCCAGAGTGACTGCTGGTAATTTACATCCCGCCCATCAGCATAAGAAGGCTCCCTGTTCTCCATGGCCTGTCCTGCCTTTCTGGATTTTACACTTTTTTCAGATGGCCCTTTTGACCGGGGGGCAGTGAGACTTCATTGTAGTGCAGATTTCCTTTGCAAGCTTGCTTGGTTGGCCAAAAAGGGCATATGCGTTTTTTCCTGAATATATTCAGGAAAAAACGCATATGCCCTTTTTGGCCAAGTGCATCATTGTGGACGTTCTGCCTCTTTTCCTATGCTTTACATGCAATTCCAATGTACCTCCTGAAATCGGTTTCCTGCAATTCTGCCCCGCTTTCAACTCCTCTTAGCTGCCTTACTTCAATATATTTTTGGAAGATAGCTGTCATTTATAACTCTGCAGGTTTGTGAATTACAGTGCCCCTGAGCTCCTTTCTTCAACTCGCTTTCTTCTGAGCTGGCCGCAACACTGCAGGAATGCTTCAGGCCCTAGTTTGGTTCCGGCATGGAATGTTGAGCCTTTGGTTAATTCCTCTTCCTGGTGGGAAATGAGAGTTAAATTTGCCCGTTTAGACACCTCCACCTAGTCTCTCATTGTTTCTCCCTATTCCTGTTCATTTTCCACAGAAATTGCAAACTGGGCCAAACAGGAGGTTAAGGGCACTGACTCTCCAAGTGGGGAGAGTGTTAGTAAAGTTTCTGGAATGTTGCACCCGAGTACCAGGGGCAGAAAACTGAGACATATTTGAACACGTTTCCCGATCACACAGTGGATCATACTCTGGGTTCCACATGCATGTTTTAGCTGAAGGAAGAATCCCTTAAACATTGAGAGTTGAGACCCATGGAATGGGTACCATGCAATATGACTTCAAAGGGTCTGCATTTGCTCACCGAACCTCACCAATCCTATCACTGCTGCGTTTATGCCGCTGTACACACGCTTGATTCTCTTTCAGAGACATATAAATCCATAGGTTTTAAGATTCTTACTAGTCAGGTATATTCTTAGGCGTTTAATATGGGGTGTTGAGTCCACTTCGTTGAGCAAGGAGTAGCTCTTGTCTATTACATATTTGGCTTATGGAACGGTATCTGTGCTAATTTCAATCTCTGGTTTTATGCAGCACCCCAACTCACCTTTCCCCTTAAGCAAGCATAAGTTGGTTTTCTACATTTGACACCCTGTTCTGTTTTGTAATTCAGTTCTTGTGTAGCCAAGTTTACATAGTGATATCTTATGATGTTTCTTTTTCTGGGTGACTTATTTCACTTAGAATCATCGTACCTGAATCCACTCATTATGCTTCTACGGGCCTGATGACATAGATTTCATTGCTGAGTGATATTGCATTGTACGTAAGTACCACAACTTCTTTATCCATTTTTCGCTTTCTGTGATATTGAACTTGTACCGTAAACGAGGTTCTTGTAAACAGAGCCGTCCCAAACTTTGGGGTGGGTGTGTCTTTTTGATTTTAATTTCCCAAAGCTATAGGACCATAAGTGGAAGTGCCCTAGGCTCTGTTGCTTTGTTTTTTGGATGTTTCAGGAAACACCATACACTTCTCCAGAGTGGCTGCTGGCAATTTACATCCCGCCCATCAGCATAACAAGGCTCCCAGTTCTCCATGGCCTGTCCTGCCTTTCTGGATTTTACACTTTTTTCAGATGGCCCTTTTGACTGGGGGGCAGTGAGACTTCATTGTAGTGCAGATTTCCTTTGCAAGCTTGCTTGGTTGGCCAAAAAGAGCGTATGCGTTTTTTCCTGAATCTATTCAGGAAAAAACGCATACACACTTTTTGGCCAAGTGCATCATTGTCGAGGTTCTGCCTCTTTTCCTATGCTTTACATGCAATTCCAATGTACCTCCTGAAATCGGTTTCCTGCAATTCTGCCCCGCTTTCAACTCCTCTTGGCTGCCTTACTTCAATATATTTTTGGAACATAGCTGTCATTTATAACTCTGCAGGTTTGTGAATTACAGTGCCCCTGAGCTCCTTTCTTCAACTCGCTTTCTTGTGAGCTGGCCGCAACACCGCAGGAATGCTTCAGCCCTAGTTTGGTTCCAGCATGGCATGTTGAGCCTTTGGTTAATTCCTCTTCCTGGTGGGAAATGAGAGTTAAATTTGCCCGTTCAGACACCTCCACCTAGTCTCTCATTGTTTCTCCCTATTCCTGTTCATTTTCCACAGAAATTGCAAACTGGGCCAAACAGGAGGTTAAAGGCACTGACTCTCCAAGTTGGGAGAATGTTAGTAAAGCGTCTGGAATTTTGCACCCGAGTACCAGGGGCAGAAAACTGAGACACATTTGAACACGTTTCCCGATCACACAGTGGATCATACTCTGGGTTCCACATGCATGTTTTAGCTGAAGGAAGAATCCCTTAAACATGGAGAGTTGAGACCCATGGAATGGGTACCATGCAATATGACTTCAAAGGGTCTGCATTTGCTTACCGAACCTCACCAATCCTATCACTGCTGCGTTTATGGCGCTGTATACACGCTTGATTCTCTTTCGGAGACATATAAATCCATAGGTTTTAAGATTCTTACTAGTCAGGTATATTTTTAGGCGTTTAATATGGGGTGTTGAGTCCACTTCGTTGAGCAAGGAGTAGCTCTTGTCTATTACATATTTGGCTTATGGAACGGTATCTGTGCTAATTTCAATCTCTGGTTTTATGCAGCACCCCAACTCACCTTTCCCCTTAAGCAAGCATAAGTTGGTTTTCTACATTTGACACCCTGTTCTGTTTTGTAATTCAGTTCTTGTGTAGCCAAGTTTACATAGTGATATCTTATGATGTTTCTTTTTCTGTGTGATTTATTTCACTTAGAATCATCGTACCTGAATCCACTCATTATGCTTCTACGGGCCTGATGACATAGATTTCATTGCTGAGTGATATTGCATTGTACGTAAGTACCACAACTTCTTTATCCATTTTTCACTTTCTGTGATATTGAACTTGTACCGTAAACGAGGTTCTTGTAAACAGAGCCGTCCCAAACTTTGGGGTGGTGTGTCTTTTTGATTTTAATTTCCCTAAGCTATAGGACCATAAGTGGAAGTGCCCTAGGCTCTGTTGCTTTGTTTTTTGGATGTTTCAGGAAACACCATACACTTCTCCAGAGTGACTGCTGGTAATTTACATCCCGCCCATCAGCATAAGAAGGCTCCCTGTTCTCCATGGCCTGTCTTGCCTTTCTGGATTTTACACTTTTTTCAGATGGCCCTTTTGACCGGGGGGCAGTGAGACTTCATTGTAGTGCAGATTTCCTTTGCAAGCTTGCTTGGTTGGCCAAAAAGGGCATATGCGTTTTTTCCTGAATATATTCAGGAAAAAACGCATATGCCCTTTTTGGCCAAGTGCATCATTGTGGACGTTCTGCCTCTTTTCCTATGCTTTACATGCAATTCCAATGTACCTCCTGAAATCGGTTTCCTGCAATTCTGCCCCGCTTTCAACTCCTCTTAGCTGCCTTACTTCAATATATTTTTGGAAGATAGCTGTCATTTATAACTCTGCAGGTTTGTGAATTACAGTGCCCCTGAGCTCCTTTCTTCAACTCGCTTTCTTGTGAGCTGGCCGCAACACCGCAGGAATGCTTCAGGCCCTAGTTTGGTTCCGGCATGGAATGTTGAGCCTTTGGTTAATTCCTCTTCCTGGTGGGAAATGAGAGTTAAATTTGCCCGTTTAGACACCTCCACCTAGTCTCTCATTGTTTCTCCCTATTCCTGTTCATTTTCCACAGAAATTGCAAACTGGACCAAACAGGAGGTTAAGGGCACTGACTCTCCAAGTGGGGAGAGTGTTAGTAAAGTTTCTGGAATGTTGCACCCGAGTACCAGGGGCAGAAAACTGAGACATATTTGAACACGTTTCCCGATCACACAGTGGATCATACTCTGGGTTCCACATGCATGTTTTAGCTGAAGGAAGAATCCCTTAAACATTGAGAGTTGAGACCCATGGAATGGGTACCATGCAATATGACTTCAAAGGGTCTGCATTTGCTCACCGAACCTCACCAATCCTATCACTGCTGCGTTTATGCCGCTGCACACACGCTTGATTCTCTTTCGGAGACATATAAATCCATAGGTTTTAAGATTCTTACAAGTCAGGTATATTCTTAGGCGTTTAATATGGGGTGTTGAGTCCACTTCGTTGAGCAAGGAGTAGCTCTTGTCTATTACATATTTGGCTTATGGAACGGTATCTGTGCTAATTTCAATCTCTGGTTTTATGCAGCACCCCAACTCACCTTTCCCCTTAAGCAAGCATAAGTTGGTTTTCTACATTTGACACCCTGTTCTGTTTTGTAATTCAGTTCTTGTGTAGCCAAGTTTACATAGTGATATCTTATGATGTTTCTTTTTCTGTGTGACTTATTTCACTTAGAATCATCGTACCTGAATCCACTCATTATGCTTCTACGGGACTGATGACACAGATTTCATTGCTGAGTGATATTGCATTGTACGTAAGTACCACAACTTCTTTATCCATTTTTCGCTTTCTGTGATATTGAACTTGTACCGTAAACGAGGTTCTTGTAAACAGAGCCGTCCCAAACTTTGGGGTGGCTGTGTCTTTTTGATTTTAATTTCCCTAAGCTATAGGACCATAAGTGGAAGTGCCCTAGGCTCTGTTGCTTTGTTTTTTTGGATGTTTCAGGAAACACCATACACTTCTCCAGAGTGGCTGTTGGCAATTTACATCCCGCCCATCAGCACAACAAGGCTCCCAGTTCTCCTTGGCCTGTCCTGCCTTTCTGGATTTTACACTTTTTTCAGATGGCCCTTTTGACCGGGGGGCAGTGAGACTTCATTGTAGTGCAGATTTCCTTTGCAAGCTTGCTTGGTTGGCCAAAATGGGCGTATGCGTTTTTTCCTGAATATATTCAGGAAAAAACGCATACGCCCTTTTTGGCCAAGTGCACCATTGTGGACGTTCTGCCTCTTTTCCTATGCTTTACATGCAATTCCAGTCTACCTCCTGAAATCGGTTTCCTGCAATTCTGCCCCGCTTTCAACTCCTCTTGGCAGCCTTACTTCAATATATTTTTAGAAGATAGCTGTCATTTATAACTCTGCAGGTTTGTGAATTACAGTGCCCCTGAGCTCCTTTCTTCAACTCACTTTCTTGTGAGCTGGCCGCAACACCGCAGGATTGCTTCAGGCCCTAGTTAGATTCCGGCATGGCATGCTGAGCCTTTGGTTAATTCCTCTTCCTGGTGGGAAATGAGAGTTAAATTTGCCCGTCCAGACACCTCCAGCTAGTCTCTCATTGGTTCTCCCTATTCCTCTCCATTTTCCACAGAAATTGCAAACTGGGCCAAATAGGAGTTTAAAGGCACTGACTCTCCCAGTGGGGAGAGTGTTAGTAAAGCGTCTGGAATGTTGCACCCGAGTACCAGGGGACAAAAACTGAGACACATTTGAACACGTTTCCCGATCACATGGTGGATCATACTCTGGGTTCCACATGCATGTTTTAGCTGAAGGAAGAATCCCTTAAACCTGGAGAGTTGAGAACCATGGAATGGGTACCATGCAATATGACTTCAAAGGGTCTGCATTTGCTCACCGAACCTCACCAATCCTATCACTGCTGCGTTTATGCCGCTGTACACACGCTTGATTCTCTTTCGGAGACATATAAATCCATAGGTTTTAAGATTCTTACTAGTCAGGTATATTCTTAGGCGTTTAATATGGGGTGTTGAGTCCACTTTGTTGAGCAAGGAGTAGCTCTTGTCTATTACATATTTGGCTTATGGAACGGTATCTGTGCTAATTTCAATCTCTGGTTTTATGCAGCACCCCAACTCACCTTTCCCCTTAAGCAAGCATAAGTTGTTTTTCTACATTTGACACCCCGTTCTGTTTTGTAATTCAGTTCTTGTGTAGCCAAGTTTACATTCCGTGTAGTAGTGATATCTTATGATGTTTCTTTTTTGTGTGACTTATTTCACTTAGAATCATCGTACCTGAATCCACTCATTATGCTGCTACGGGCCTGATGACATAGATTTCATTGCTGAGTGATATTGCATTGTACGTAAGTACCACAACTTCTTTATCCATTTTTCGCTTTCTGTGATATTGAACTTGTACCGTAAACGAGTTTCTTGTAAACAGAGTCATCCCAAACTTTGGGGTGGCTGTGTCTTTTTGATTTTAATTTCCCTAAGCTATAGGACCATAAGTGGAAGTGCCCAGGCTCTGTTGCTTTGTTCTTTGGATGTTTCAGGAAACACCATACACTTCTCCAGAGTGGCTGCTGGCAATTTACATCCCGCCCATCAGCATAACAAGGCTCCCAGTTCTCCTTGGCCTGTCCTGCCTTTCTGGATTTTACACTTTTTTCAGATGGCCCTTTTGACCGGGGGGCAGTGAGACTTCATTGTAGTGCAGATTTCCTTTCCAAGCTTGCTTGGTAGGCCAAAAAGGGCGTATGCGTTTTTTCCTGAATATATTCAGGAAAAAACGCATACGCCCTTTTTGGCCAAGTGCATCATTGTGGACATTGTGCCTCTTTTCCTATGCTTTAAATGCAATTCCAGTCTACCTCCTGAAATCGGTTTCCTGCAATTCTGCCCCGCTTTCAACTCCTCTTGGCAGCCTTACTTCAATATATATTTGGAAGATAGCTGTCATTTATAACTCTGCAGGTTTGTGAATTACAGTGCCCCTGAGCTCCTTTCTTCAACTCGCTTTCTTGTGAGCTGGCCGCAACACCGCAGGATTGCTTCAGGCCCTAGTTTGGTTCCGGCACGGCATGCTGAGCCTTTGGTTAATTCCTCTTCCTGTTGGGAAATGAGAGTTAAATTTGCCCGTCCACACACCTCCAGCTAGTCTCTCATTGGTTCTCCCTATTCCTGTACATTTTGCGCAGAAATTGCAAACTGGGCCAAACAGGAGTTTAAAGACACTGACTCTCCAAGTGGGGAGAGTGTTAGTAAAGCGTCTTGAATGTTGCACCCGAGTACCAGGGAACGAAAACTGAGACACATTTGAACACGTTTCCCGATCACACGGTGGATCATACTCTGGGTTCCACATGCATGTTTTAGCTGAAGGAAGAATCCCTTAAACATGGAGAGTTGAGACCCATGGAATGGGTACCATGCAATATGGCTTCAAAGGGTCTGCATTTGCTCACCGAACCTTACCAATCCTATCACTGCTGCGTTTATGCCGCCGTACACACGCTTGATTCTCTTTCGGAGACATATAAATCCGTAGGTTTTAAGATTGTTTCTAGTCAGGTATATTCTTAGGCGTTTAATATGGGGTGTTGAGTCCACTTCGTTCAGCAAGGAGTAGCTCTTGTCTATTGCATATTTGGCTTATGGAACGGTACCTGTGCTAATTTCAATCTCTGGTTTCATGCAGCACCCCAACTCACCTTTCCCCTTAAGCAAGCATAAGTTGGTGTTCTACATTTGAGACCCTGTTCTGTTTTGTAATTCAGTTCCTGTGTAGCCAAGTTTATATTCCGTGTAGCAGTGATATCTTATGATGTTTCTTTTCCTGTGTGACTTATTTCACTTAGAATCATCGTACCTGAATCCACTCATTATGTTGCGATGGGCCTGATGACATAGATTTCATTGCTGAGTGATATTGCATTGTACGTAAGTACCACAACTTCTTTATCCATTTTTCGCTTTTGTGATATTGAACTTGTACCGTAAACGAGATTCTTGTAAACAGAGCCGTCGCAAACTTTGGGGTGGCTGTGTCTTTTTGATTTTAATTTCCCTAAGCTATAGGACCATAAGTGGAAGTGCCCTAGGCTCTGTTACTTGTTTTTTAGATGTTTCAGGAAACACCATACACTTCTCCAGAGTGGCTGCTGGCAATTTACATCCCCCCCATCAGCATATCAAGGCTCCCAATTCTCCATGGCCTGTCCTGACTTTCTGGATTTTACACTTTTTTCAGATGGCCCTTTTGACCGGGGGGCAGTGAGACTTCATTGTAGTGCAGATTTCCTTTGAAAGCTTGCTTGGTTGGCCAAAAAGGGCGTATGCGTTTTTTCCTGAATATATTCAGGAAAAAACGCATACGCCCTTTTTGGCCAAGTGCATCATTGTGGACGTTCTGCCTCTTTTCCTATGCTTTACATGCAATTCCCGTCTACCTCCTGAAATCGGTTTCCTGCAATTCTGCCCCGCTTTCAAGTCCTCTTGGCAGCCTTACTTCAATATATTTTTGGACGATAGCTGTCATTTATAACTCTGCAGGTTTGTGAATTACAGTGCCCCTGAGCTCCTTTCTTCAACTCGCTTTCTTGTGAGCTGGCCGCAACACCGCAGGATTGCTTCAGGCCCTAGTGTGGTTCCGGCACGGCACGGTGAGCCTTTGGTTAATTCCTCTTCCTGGTGGGAAATGAGAGTTAAATTTGCCCGTCCACACACCTCCAGCTAGTGTCTCATTGGTTCTCCCTATTCCTGTACATTTTCCGCAGAAATTGCAAACTGGGCCAAACAGGAGTTTAAAGACACTGACTCTCCAAGTGGGGAGAGTATTAGTAAAGCGTCTTGAATGTTGCACCCGAGTACCAGGGGACGAAAACTGAGACACATTTCAACACGTTTCCTGATCACACGGTGGATCATACTCTGTGTTCCACATGCATGTTTCAGCTGAAGGAAGAATCCCTTAAACCTGGAGAGTTGAGACCCATGGAATGGGTACCATGCAGTATGACTTCAAAGGGTCTGCATTTGCTCACCGAACCTCACCAATCCTATCACTGCTGCGTTTATGCCGTTGTACACACGCTTGATTCTCTTTCGGAGACATATAAATCCGTAGGTTTTAAGATTATTTCTAGTCAGGTATATTCTTAGGCGTTTAATATGGGGTGTTGAGTCCACTGCGTTGAGCAAGGAGTAGCTCTTGTCTATTACATATTTGGCTTATGGAACGGTATCTGTGCTAATTTCAATCTCTGGTTTCATGCAGCACCCCAACTCACCTTTCCCCTCAAGCAAGCATAAGTTGGTTTTGTACATTTGAGACCCTGTTCTGTTTTGTAATTCAGTTCTTGTGTAGCCAAGTTTACCTTCCGTGTAGTAGTGATATCTTATGGTGTTTCTTTTTCTGTGTGACTTATTTCACTTAGAATCATCATACCTGAATCCACTCATTATGCTGCTACGGGCCTGATGACTTAGATTTCATTGCTGAGTGATATTGCATTGTACGTAAGTACCACAACTTCTTTATCCATTTTTCGCTTTCTGTGATATTGAACTTGTACCGTAAACGAGGTTCTTGTAAACAGAGCCATCCCAAACTTTGGGGTGACTGTGTGTTTTTGATTTTAATTTCCCTAAGCTATAGGACCATAAGTGGAAGTGCCCTAGGCTCTGTTGCTTTGTTTTTTAGATGTTTCAGGAAACACCATACACTTCTCCAGAGTGGCTGTTGGCAATTTACATCCCGCCCATCAGCATAACAAGGCTTCCAGTTCTCCATGGCCTGTCCTGCCTTTCTGGATATTACACTTTTTTCAGATGGCCCTTTTGACCGGGGGCAGTGAGACTTCATTGTAGTGTAGATTTCCTTTGCAAGCCTGCTTGGTTGGCCAAAAAGGGCGTATGCGTTTTTTCCTGAATATATTCAGGAAAGAACACATACACCCTGTTAGGCCAAGTGCATCATTGTGGACGTTCTGCCTCTTTTCCTATGCTTTACATGCAATTCCCGTCTACCTCCTGAAATCGGTTTCCTGCAATTCTGCCCCGCTTTCAAGTCCTCTTGGCAGCCTTACTTCAATATATTTTTGGACGATAGCTGTCATTTATAACTCTGCAGGTTTGTGAATTACAGTGCCCCTGAGCTCCTTTCTTCAACTCGCTTTCTTGTGAGCTGGGCGCAACACCGCAGGATTGCTTCAGGCCCTAGTGTGGTTCCGGCACGGCATGCTGAGCCTTTGGTTAATTCCTCTTTCTGGTCGGAAATGAGAGTTAAATTTGCCCGTCCAGACACCGCCAGCTAGTTTATCATTGGTTCTCCCTATTCCTGTACATTTTCCGCAGAAATTGCAAACTGGGCCATACAGGAGGTTAAAGGCACTGACTCTCCAAGTGGAGAGAGTGTTAGTAAAGCGTCTGGAGTGTTGCACCCGAGTACCAGGGGACGAAAACTGAGACACATTTGAACACGTTTCCCGATCACACGGTGGATCATACTCTGGGTTCCACATGCATGTTTTAGCTGAAGGAAGAATCCCTTAAACCTGGAGAGTTGAGACCCATGGAATGGGTAGCATGCAATATGACTTCAAAGGGTCTGCATTTGCTCACCGAACCTCACCAATCCTATCACTGCTGCGTTTATGCCGCTGTACACACGCTTGATTCTCTTTCGGAGACATATAAATCCATAGGTTTTAAGATTATTTCTAGTCAGGTATATTCTTAGGCGTTTAATATGGGGTGTTGAGTCCACTTCGTTGAGCAAGGTGTAGCTGTTGTCTATTACATATTTGGCTTATGGAGCGGTATCTGTGCTAATTTCAATCTCTGGTTTCATGCAGCACCCCAACTCACCTTTCCCCTTAAGCAAGCATAAGTTGGTTTTCTGCATTTGAGACCCTGTTCTGTTTTGTAATTCAGTTCCTGTGTAGCCAAGTTTATATTCCGTGTAGTAGTGATATCTTATGATGTTTCTTTTTCTGTGTGACTTATTTCACTTAGAATCATCGTACCTGAATCCACTCATTATGCTGCTACGGGCCTGATGACATAGATTTCATTGCTGAGTGATATTGCATTGTACGTAAGTACCACAACTTCTTTATCCATTTTTCGCTTTCTGTGATATTGAACTTGTACCATAAACGAGCTTCTTGTAAACAGAGCCGTCCCAAACTTTTCGGTGGCTGTGTCTTTTTGATTTTAATTTCCCTAAGCTATAGGACCATAAGTGGAAGTGCCCTAGGCTCTGTTGCTTTGTTTTTTAGATGTTTCAGGAAACACCATACACTTCTCCAGAGTGGCTGTTGGCAATTTACATCCCGCCCGTCAGCATAACAAGGCTCCCAGTTCTCCATGGCCTGTCCTGCCTTTCTGGATTTTACACATTTTTCAGATGGTCCTTTTGACTGGGCGGCAGTGAGACTTCATTGTAGTGCAGATTTCCTTTGCAAGCTTTCTTTGTTGGCCAAAAAGGGCGTATGCGTTTTTTCCTGAATATATTCAGGAAAACACGCATACGCTCTTTTTGGCCAAGTGCATCGTTGTGGACGTTCTGCCTCTTTTCCTATGCTTTACATGCAATTCCAGTCTACCTCCTGAAATCGGTTTCGTGCAATTCTGCACCACTTTCAAGTCCTCTTGGCAGCCTTACTTCAATATATTTTTGGACGATAGCTGTTATTTATAACTCTGCAGGTTTGTGAATTACAGTGCCCCTGAGCTCCTTTCTTCAACTCGCTTTTTTGTGAGCTGGTCGCAACACCGCAGGATTGCTTCAGGCCCTAGTGTGTTTCAGGCACGGCACGCTGAGCCTTTGGTTAATTCCTCTTCCTGGTGGGAAATGAGAGTTAAATTTGCCCGTCCAGACACCTCCAGCTAGTTTATCATTGGTTCTCCCTATTCCTGTACATTTTCCGCAGAAATTGCAAACTGGGCCATACAGGAGGTTAAAGGCACTGACTCTCCAAGTGGAGAGAGTGTTAGTAAAGCGTCTGGAGTGTTGCACCCGAGTACCAGGGGACGAAAACTGAGACACATTTGAACACGTTTCCTGATCACACGGTGGATCATACTCTGTGTTCCACATGCATGTTTTAGCTGAAGGAAGAATCCCTTAAACTTGGAGAGTTGAGACCCATGGAATGGGTACCATGCAATATGACTTCAAAGGGTCTGCATTTGCTCACCGAACCTCACCAATCCTATCACTGCTGCGTTTATACCGCTGTACACACGCTTGATTCTCTTTCGGAGACATATAAATCCGTAGGTTTTAATATTCTTACTAGTCAGGTATATTCTTAGGCGTTTAATATGGGGTGTTGAGTCCACTTCGTTGAGCAAGGAGTAGCTCTTGTCTATTACATATTTGGCTTATGGAACGGTATCTGTGCTAATTTCAATCTCTGGTTTTATGCAGCACCCAACTCACCTTTCCTCTTAAGCAAGCATAAGTTGGTTTTCTACATTTGACACCCTGTTCTGTTTTGTAATTCAGTTCCTGTGTAGCCAAGTTTACATTCCGTGTAGTAGTGATATCTTATGATGTTTCTTTTTCTGTGTGACTTATTTCACTTAGACTCATCATACCTGCATCCACTCATTATGGTGCTATGGGCCTGATGACATAGATTTCATTGCTGAGTGATATTGCATTGTACGTAAGTACCACAACTTCTTTATCCATTTTTTGCTTTCTGTGATATTGAACTTGTACCGTAAACGAGGTTCTTGTAAACAGAGCCGTCCCAAACTTTTGGGTGGCTGTGTCTTTTTGATTTTAATTTCCCTAAGCTATAGGACCATAAGTGGAAGTGCCCTAGGCTCTGTTCCTTTGTTTTTTAGATGTTTCAGGAAACACCATACACTTCTCCAGAGTGGCTGTTGGCAATTTACATCCCGCCCATCAGCATAACAAGGCTCCCAGTTCTCCATGGCCTGTCCTGCCTTTCTGGATTTTACACATTTTTCAGATGGTCCTTTTGACCCGGGGGGGCAGTGAGACTTCATTGTAGTGCAGATTTCCTTTGCAAGCTTTCTTTGTTGGCCAAAAAGGGCGTATGCGTGTTTTCCTGAATATATTCAGGAAAACACGCATACGCTCTTTTTGGCCAAGTGCATCGTTGTGGACGTTCTGCCTCTTTTCCTATGCTTTACATGCAATTCCAGTCTACCTCCTGAAATCGGTTTCGTGCAATTCTGCACCACTTTCAAGTCCTCTTGGCAGCCTTACTTCAATATATTTTTGGACGATAGCTGTCATTTATAACTCTGCAGGTTTGTGAATTACAGTGCCCCTGAGCTCCTTTCTTCAACTCGCTTTTTTGTGAGCTGGCCGCAACACCGCAGGATTGCTTCAGGCCCTAGTGTGTTTCAGGCACGGCACGCTGAGCCTTTGGTTAATTCCTCTTCCTGGTGGGAAATGAGAGTTAAATTTGCCCGTCCAGACACCTCCAGCTAGTTTATCATTGGTTCTCCCTATTCCTGTACATTTTCCGCAGAAATTGCAAACTGGGCCATACAGGAGGTTAAAGGCACTGACTCTCCAAGTGGAGAGAGTGTTAGTAAAGCGTCTGGAGTGTTGCACCCGAGTACCAGGGGACGAAAACTGAGACACTTTTGAACACGTTTCCCGATCACACGGTGGATCATACTCTGTGTTCCACATGCATGTTTTAGCTGAAGGAAGAATCCCTTAAACTTGGAAAGTTGAGACCCATGGAATGGGTACCATGCAATATGACTTCAAAGGGTCTGCATTTGCTCACCGAACCTCACCAATCCTATCACTGCTGCGTTTATGCCGCTGTACACACGCTTTATTCTCTTTCGGAGACATATAAATCGGTAGGTTTTTAGATTATTTCTAGTCAGGTATATTCTTAGGCGTTTAATATGGGGTGTTGAGTCCACTTCGTTGAGCAAGGAGTAGCTCTTGTCTATCACATATTTGGCTTATGGAACGGTATCTGTGCTAATTTCAATCTCTGGTTTCATGCAGCACCCCAACTCACCTTTCCCCTTAAGCAAGCATAAGTTGGTTTTCTACATTTGAGACCCTGTTCTGTTTTGTAATTCAGTTCCTGTGTAGCCAAGTTTACATTCCGTGTAGTAGTGATATCTTATGATGTTTCTTTTTCTGTGTGACTTATTTCACTTAGAATCATCGTACGTGCATCCACTCATTATGCTGCTACGGGCTTGATGACATAGATTTCATTGCTGAGTGATATTGCATTGTACGTAAGTACCACAACTTCTTTATCCATTTTTCGCTTTCTGTGATATTGAACTTGTACCGTAAATGAGGTTCTTGTAAGAAGAGCCGTCCCAAAGTTTGGGGTGGCTGTGTCTTTTTGATTATAATTTCCCTAACTATAGGACCATAAGTGGAAGTGCCCTAGGCTCTGTTGCTTTGTTTTTTAGATGTTTCAGGAAATACCATATACTTCTCCAGAGTGGCTGTTGGCAATTTACATTCCGCCCATCAGCATAACAAGTCTCCCAGTTCTCCATGGCCTGTCATGCCTTTCTGGATTTTACACTTTTTTTTAGATGGCCCTTTTGACCGGGGGGAAGTGAGACTTCATTGTAGTGCAGATTTCCTTTGCAAGCTTGCTTTGTTGGCCAAAACGGGCATATGCGTTTTTTCCTGAATATATTCAGGAAAAAAGGTATAGGGCTTTTTTGGCCAAGTGCATCATTGTGGATGTTCTGCCTCTTTTCTTATGCTTTAAATGCAATTCCAGTCTACCTCCTGAAATCCGTTTTTTGCAATTCTGCCCCACTTTCAAGTCCTCTTGGCAGCCTCACTTCAATATATTTTTGGACGATAGCTGTCATTTATAACTCTGCAGTTTTGTGAATTACAGTGCCCCTGAGCTCCTTTCTTCAACTCGCTTTCTTGTGAGCTGGCCGCAACACTGCATGATTGCTTCAGGACCTCTTGTGGTTACGGCATGGCACGCTGAGCCTTTGGTTATTCCTCTTCCTCGTGGGAAGTGAGAGTTAAATTTGCCCGTCCGGACACCTCCAGCTAGTCTCTCATTGGTTCTCCCTATTCCTTTTCATCTTCCATAGAAATTGTAGCTCTCTTTTTTAGATGATTTAGGAACCACCATACACTTCTCCAGAGTGGCTCTCTGCAGTTCACACACTGTTCATCAGCATATAAAGGCTCCCTGTTCTCCATGGCCTGTCCTGCATTTCTGGTTTTTACAAATTTTTCGGATGGCCCTTTTGACCGGTGGGAAATGAGACTTCTTTGTTGTGCACATTTGCATTGCTTGCTTGCTTGGTTGCCCATAAATTGTGTATGCGTTTTTTCCTGGATATATTCAGGAAAAAACGCATACTCCCTTTTGGGCCAACTGCATCATTGTCGAAATTCTGCCGCTTTTCTTGTACTTTAAAGACGAGTGTAATCTATCTCTTGAAATCTGTTTCTTCCAATTCTATCTTGCATCAGATCCTCTTCTTTGCCTTACCTCAACATATTTTTGGATGTTAGTTTTCATTTATAACTCTGCAGGTTTGTGAATTGCAGTGACCCTGAGCCCCATTTTTTAAGTTGCTCTTTTGTGAGCTGGCCTCAAAGCCGCAGGATTGCTTCAGGCCCTATTTTGGCTCCGGCGAGGCGGGCTGAGCCTTTTTTTAATTCTTATTCTTAATGGGAAATTAGAGTGACATGTGCCCGTCCAAACCCCTACAACTATTCTCTCATTGGTTCCCCCTCTTCCCGTTCATCCTCCTCACAATTTGCAAAATGTGTGAAACAGAAGTTTAAATGTGCTGATTCTCTAAGTGGGGAGGTTCTAAGTAACGTGGCTGGAATGATGAACAGGAGCACCAGGAGAGGATAAATGAGGTGCATTTTAGACACATCTCCCAATCACATGGTGTACAGTCCTCTGGGTTTTCCATGCATGTTTTAGCTGTAGGAAGATTCCTTGAACCTGCAGATTTGGGACCCATTGAATGGGTACCAGGTAGTATTACTTTAAAGGGTGTGTATTTCCTCACCCAACCTCACATTTCTCTTAGCGTGAACAGTTTCCAGCCTTATGTCTCATCCTGCTGTGGGTCTAGATGTGTTCAATCCATGTTGCATCACCGTCCCTGAGGAAAAGTTGTAAGAGGTTTTCTCTGTCTCTCTGTCATTCATTTTTTTCAATTTATTACTATGTTGGTTACAGCTGATTTTCAAAGCTCTGTTTCTTGCTGCTGTACATCCACTTGATTCACGTACAGAGAGACATCAATAAATTCTTTTTCAGATTCTTACCAGTCATAGATATTCTTTTCCGGTGACTTGAGTGTGCTGAGTGCAGTTCTTTTAGCTACCGTGTAGGCCTTGTTGATTATCAGTTTGGTATTTGGAATGGTATCTTTGCTAATTTCAACCTCCTGGATGATGTCTCACCCCTCCCCACCTTTCCCGTTTAGCAGCCTTACGCATGTTTTCTACATATTTGACTATGTTTTTGTTTTGTAATTTATTTCATGTGTAGCCATTTTGGATTCCACCTTTAAGTGATATCTTATGATATGTGTCTTTTTCTTTTTGAATTATGTCACTTAGAATGATCATACGTAACTCCTCCGGAGTTGTTACAACTGGCCATATTTCATTGATTTCCAGGCTGAGTAATATTCCACTCTACATAAGTACCACATCTCTATCCATTTTTTCCCTCCAGAGACATTTAAGTTATATCCTAGTCAAGGATCTTTTAAACAGAGAGGCAGTAAACATTGGGGTGCCTGTGTCCTCTCGATTTTTGTTTTTCCCAAGATATACGCCCATGAGTGCAAGTGCCCTATGCTCTGTAGCTCATTTTTTAGATGCTTCAGTAAACACAATACACTTCTCCAGAATGGCCGTTGGCCATATACATTTCCACTATAAGCCTCACAGGGCTCCCTCTTCTCCTTGCCCTGTCCTGCATTTCTGGTGTTTACACTTTATGAGGATGGCTCTTCTGACTGATGCGAAGTGATATCTTTTGTAGTATTGATTTCCAGTGCCCACCTGTTTGGTTGGCTAAAAAAGTGTATGCCCTTTTCTTGAATATATGCAGAAAAAAACGCATACAGCCTTTTTGGCCAACTGCAGTGTTGGCAATGTTCAGCCCCTTTTCTTGTGCTTAATGGCGAGTCCTTTCTACCTCCTCAAATCCCTTTCCTGCCATTCTCCCTAGCTTACCAATCCTTTTCTCTGACTTTCCTCAAGACATTTTTCAGTGATAGATATTTTCAACTCTGCAGTTTCATGAATTTTACTGCCCCTGAGTTCCATTGTTCAACTTGTGTTTATGGGAACTGGCCACAAAGCAGTGGGATTTCCTCAAGCCCTATACTGTTTCCATAGGCAACCCTAGCCTTTGGTCAATTCGTCTTCCTGATTGGAAATTAGAGTGACATGTGCCTGTCTGAACACCTAGGACTTGTCTCTCATTGTTCCTCATCCTTCCGCTTCATCCTCTGGACAAATTCCAAACTGTACGCAACAGGATGTTGACAGTGCTGACATCTCCAAGTGGGGAGACTGTTAGTAAAGACGCTGGAGGGGTGAACCCGAGCACCAGGAGATGAGGAGATGAGATGCCTTTTCCAAACTCTTCCCGATCAGACGGTATACCATCCTCTGGATGTGACAGACATGTTTTAGCAGTAGGAAGAGTCCCATTCATGTAAGGAGAACACCAGGGCTTTTTCAAAATCAGTGTCTCCCCGAAACCCAAACTGGGGAGTTTTTTAAGCTACGGCTACACATATGTTCATTAAGGGCCTTGGGAAGTAGGCAGAGTCCAAACTTTAGATGACTGAAGTCTTCAGGGTCAGAAGCACTCACCACCGGCTTCCCTTAGGTTACACTTTAACTGTCATTGATAGATGATGTCAATAAAAATATCTATTCTTTTTCCGATTATTTCCCCTTATAGGTTATTGCACAATATTGAGTGTAGTTCCCTGTGCTATACAGTAGTTCCTTGTTGATGATCTATTTTATACATAGCAGTGTGTATGTGTTAATTCCAAACTGTTAATTTATCCCTCCTCCCACCTTTCCCCTTTGGTAATAATAAATTATAAGATTTTATACTTCTCAGAAATGGGGGAGCTGAAAGAGAGGTATCATTTTCAATGGAAAAGCATTTAAAACAAGATTGAAGCTTTAACCAAGATTATTAGATGTACATCCTTGGAAAGAAATCACTTCATTTCTCTAATATTGACCTGACAAATAAGACAAACCTTTTCACTGAACTTGCTTATAATAAAGTGATGGAAATATCAAATGGAAGTGTTAGAAACATCTTATTTTACCCGAGCCTTATAAACTGTTCTATGTTAACTACAGTTTGGCTCACACATCTGTTCATTGAAGTTACAATAGTCTCAATTTCTGTTACTGATCCTCCAGAGTGGACCCCAACAAGGGTCCCCCTGCCCAGTGTCATTGGGGCCAACAGATCGAGACTGAGTTTGGTTCCCAAGCAAAGGAAACTTTATATTTTGATCAGAGAATGGAGAGGTGAGAGCATGCACTACCCCGTGGGCTGTGGGCTGGGCTGCTGTGTAGATATCCTGTCAGAGTCAGTGGGAGGGAGGGGGCGGAGCTCTCAAGGGCCGGGTTGGCTGCAGCTCAGGCTCTATATCTCGGAGTCTGCACTGGGCCCCAGGAGCTGAGGTGTCAACCCAGCCATTCTGCACCAGGAAATCTGGTCTGAAGTGCCGGGTGTGAAACCTCTGTATGCGGGACCCTAGGAGCACGTGAAATTAGACAAAGCACAAAGGATAAAAAAGGTCAGACTTGACTTTATTGCCCACATTCTATTTTTATCTCCCAGGGATTTTTAATGGGCTTTGCTGGGGACAAACCCCTCCTCTGCCTTTTGTCCCGTTCCTCATTCTTGGAGTGCTGAGGGTGCAGACCCTTCTTCTGTAACTGCTGAGTGCTGAGTTGGGAGCCCTCATACCAGGGGACGAGGGTCAGAACTTCTCCCCAGCAGCCTCCAGGTGACGTTGATTGGCCCCAGGACCCCTGCCTCCCTGCTCGTCCGCCTGAGCACCAGCATTGGAAGTGTTATAGATTCTAATGACCTTTAAGGGTCCAGGAAAGAGATGTGCAGAGACGCTGTGGGGGCCGGTTTCACCCCGCCCCACATTTGTTCGGCCACCTTAGGCTGACCGTTTCTGCCAGCCTAGATGCTCTGACCAGTAGTCTGCTCTTTCTTCAATTAGGCCCCTGAATTAACGTAAAAACAGCACCAGGTGTCAGAGCCCTGCCCGCTCAACTCCCAGACAGTCCAGGGTCAGTGGTGATCAAGGACCATGATGGCCACTGAGTCAACAGCCTTTTGAAGTAAACAGGAGTCCAGCCGGTCTTATTGGCCACCATCATCACGGTGTCTGTAGGCTTTTCTATGGTGACAGTGTGATATACGGTTCCCCCGCCAAGATTATTAGCTCCCCTCCGGGTGCAGGAAGTCCTGCAAGCAGTAGTCTACTCCTTCGGGACACACTATTGTTGTTTTATGAGAGAAACTCCAGGTCAAGTGATGTTCACACGAGTCGTCATGGTGCCCTGTTGCCCCCGGTTATCTCTCTGGATGTTGGAGTTGGAGGGCCTCCTCACTCGAGGTCGGTGTGCCCACGGAGTGAACCCTGCAACTTCAGGGCATGATTGGTGATTAGGATCACCACGTGGGGTCCTTTTCCCTTAGGAGGGAGGTGGCCTTTTGGGCTGCTGATTTCCAGGTTTTTAGATACCGCCAGTATCTTGGCCAGATGTGGCAGTGGGCCAAGCCCCTTGGTGACTGTAGTTTATCCTACCTGGATGGCATTCTTGCGTTGTTCCATTTCAAGTGGTCCCAGTTTTTGCACTAATTCTCCAATGGCGATTCACCTTTCACTGGGAATGGAAAGGTCAAAGGGTTTAGCTCAATTAGGGAGTTCCAGGGCAAGGGTCTGAATTGACTGCTCTTTCCATTCTTGAAAGGCCACTTCTGGATTCTGTTCAAAAGGATCATCATCTTTTCCTTTCAGTGTTTCATATAGAGGCCCAGCTAGTAGACTGTAGTTAGGGATCCAGAAGCAGCAAACCCTGGCCTCCCCAGGAACCCTTAAGCTGTCTTCTAGTTTTAGAAAGGGGTAAGGCTGCAAATGGTTTCTTCCCTTTCCTGGGATGGGCTTCTCTGACCTTGTGTGAGAATGAAGCCCAGGCAGGTCACTGCAGTCTGTGATATTTGAGCTTTTCCTTGGACAACTTCTATCCTTTATTGGCTTGGTAGTTCAGAGGCCTCCTTAGTAGGGCTGGCGATCAGAATGTCGTCTGCATATTGAAGGAGGGTTTCCTTTTCCAGAGGTAGAACTTTTCGGTCTTTAGCTAAGCTTTCCCCAAAGATGGTGTGGGAATTTTTGAACCCTTGGGGCAAGACGGCCCGGAAGTATTGTTTTAGTTGTATGTTGAGTCCTGCCACTCACAAGCCAAAATTTCTTGTGACTCTGGGACTAATGGAATACAAAAGAAGGCATCATTGAAGACTAATACAGAATACCATGTCCTGGTGGTTGGTAGAATGACCAGCAGGGTGTAGGAATCAGGAGCAACTGGAGGTATATCCTCGGTGGCTTCACTGACTGTCCTGACATCCTTTACCAGGTCCCCAGCAGCCCATGGGGCTCTCGTGGTCAGGCCAATCCCAGGATATGGAGCTCTCCTGGGCAGGTACCCCACCCCCAACCCAGCCCACGGGGCTCTCATGGTCAGGCCCCTCCCAGGATACAGAGCTACCCTTGCAGGTACCGTGGCAGGGCTGGGCACACAGGAACCGTGCACATAGCCCTCATTGAAGAGCACCCCCAGCTCACCTGTTGCTCAGAGCTGACACAGAGCACCTCAGAGCAGGACTTGAACTAACAAACAGCAGCTCCGACAGGTCTGTGACCCTGGGCATCACTCTGTGTGGCCTCCCTCCACCTGGTCTTCCAGAGACTTCCACTGCACCCAGGGCACCAGGCCTCTGTCTCCAACCACCACCCACCCCTCCTCTCCCTGACTCCTGGGTTCCTCTCATTAGGAGAGGGTTTTCTTGAAGTTGTCTCCCACTCATGGGCCAGATAAAATGATTAGAAAACAAGCCAAAGCTGCAGCCCCTTGTCTATCCTGACTCTCAGGAGCCCACACCTGTTCCTTGGACCTGGCTGGTTCAGCAAGTTCCATTTTCTGCAACTGTGAGCCCCTGAGGGGTGATGATTGGCTGACCTGGGCAGCCTTACCATGCCGGCCAGCCCTCCCCAGGTGTGCCTGGGTTGAGATCAATATAAATACCACTCCAGGCAGCAAAAGCCCCTGCAGCTGTGCCTGACGCCATTTTCTCTGCCCTGTCAGCAGTCTCGGGGCTGGGCTGGTGGGAGGGAGTGAGAGGCCACGGCTTTGTGGGTGGCCCAGTGTGAGTGGGGTTCTACTGGACTTTCTGCAGCAGTTGCCAGGCTGCCACCTGCTAAAGAAGAGGATGTGTCACCCATACCTGCTGCTGGAATTTCTCCCTGGGCAGAGGTGAGGAAGGAAAAAAGCAGTGGGGGCAGGGACAGGACGGGTATCTCAGGCAGGGAAATGGAAATCTTCCAGAAGAGCACCCAGGGCCAGGACCATCCTGGCTGGCCTGCAGGCACCAAGTCAGCTGGCATGCTGTCACTCGTGTGGCTCCATGGCCCTTCCTCTAGGCTTTCAAGTCCTTGTATATATTCAGGTGTTTTACCTGGGAAGGGCGGGAACAGTTCAGCAGCAACTGGCCTGGGGCTCAGCTCAGGTTTACTCACAGATGCCTCGGCAGGTGCCCCAGCTTTGCAATGAGGACGCTTGTTGTGTGGGGGCTGCTGGCTGAATGGGAGACGATTCCCCACCACTGACCAACTTCAGAATTGTTTACAACTGGAGCAAGTGCCCTGATACGGTTTTCCTCTGAGTAACTGGTGGGTTCTGTTTTTTTTTTTTCTCTTTTTTGTTTTTGGTTCAAGGTAGATTTTATTCCTCTTTTTTGTATTTACAGATATAAGCATGGAAATAATTTATTCATATAAATACATGTATGTGAAGGGAATAATTGTTTTTTCTGTTTTATTTTTTAAATTTTATTTCTTTTTAATTTTGAATTTTATTTTATATTTTTATACAGCAGCTTCTCATTGGTTATCTATTTTATACATATAAATGTTTACATGCCAATCCCAATCTCTCAACTCCTCCCACCACCACCCCTCCAAGAGCTTTCCCCCCTTGTTGTCCATACGATTGTTGTCTACATCTGTTGCTCTATTTATGCCTTGCAAAACGGTTAATCTGTACAGTTTTTCTAGGTTCCACATATATGCATGAATATACAAGATTTGTTTTTCTCTTTCTGACTTACTTCACTCTGTATGACAGTCTCTAGATCCATCGACGTCTCTACAAATGACCCAATTTCATTCCTTTCATGGCTTAGTAATATTCCATTTTATATATGTACCACATCTTTATGCATTCGTCTGTCTGTGGGCATTTAGGTTGCTTCCATTACCTCGATATTGTAAATAGTGATGCAATGAACATTGCGGTGAATGTCTCTTTTTGATTTATGGTTTTGTCTGGGTATATGTCCAGTCCTGGGATTGCTGTATCATATGGTAATTCTATTATTAGTTTCTTAAGAAACTCCATATTGTTCTCCATAGAGACTGTATCAATTTATATTCCCAACAATAGTGGAAGAGGGTTCCTTTTCTCCACACCCTTTCCAGCATTTGTTGTTTGTAGATTTTCAGATGATGCCCATTCTAACAGGTGTGAGGTGATACCTCATTGTTGAGTCCATTTCGTTGAGCAGGGGGTAGGTCTTGTCTATTACATATTTGGCTTATGGAACGGTATCTGTGCTAATTTCAATCTCTGGTTTTATGCAGCACCCCCTTAACTCACCTTTCCCTTTAAGCAAGCATAGTTGGTTTTCTAATCTTGAGACCCTGTTCTGTTTTGTAATTCAGTTCATGTGTAGCCAAGTTTACATTCCGTGCATTAGTGATACCTTATGATGTTTCTTTTTCTGTGTGACTTATTTCACTTAGAATCATCATGCCTCAATCCACTCATTATGCTGGTACAGGCCTGGTGACACAGATTTCATTGCTGAGTGGTATTCTGTTGTACGTAAGTACCGCAACTTCTTTATCAATTATTTGTTCTCTGGGATATTTAACTCGTACTGTAGAAGAGGTTCCTGTAAACAGAGCCGTCCCAAATTTTGGGGTGGCTGTGTCTTTGATTTTAATTTCCCTAAGCTATAGGACCATAAGTGGAAATGCCTTAGACTCTGTTGATTTGTTTTTCAGATGTATCAGGAAACACCATACACTTCTCCAGAGTGGCTGTTGGCAATTTACATCCCGCCCATCAGCATAACAAGGCTCCTTTTTCCCCATGGCCTGTCTTGCCTTTCTGGATTTTACACTTTTCTCAGATGGCCCTTTAGACCGGGGGGAAGTGACACTTCATAGTAGTTCGGATTTCCATTGCAAGCTTGCTTGGTTTGCCAAAAAGGGCGTATGTGTTTTTTCCTGAATATATTCAGGAACAAACTCATACGCCCTTTGTTGCCAAGTGCATCATTGTCGATGTTCTGCCTCTTTTCCTATGCTTTAAATGCAATTCCGGTCTACCTCCTGAAATCGGTTTCCTGAAATTCTGCCCCGCTTTCAAGTCCTCTTCGCAGCCTTACTTCAATATATTTTTGGATGTTATCTGTTATTTATAACTCTCCAGGTTTGTGAATTACAGGGCCCCTGAGCTCCTTTCTTCAACTCGCTTTCTTGTGAGCTGGCCGCAAACCCGCAAGACTGCTTCAGGCCCTAATCTGCTTCTGGCAGGGCACGCTGAGCCTTTGGTTAATTTCTCTTCCTGGTGGGAAATGAGTGTTAAATATACCCGTCCAGACACTACCTCACTCTCAACCCCTTGGTGATGTGGGTCCTCTGGTTTGTGGCCACCTTTGCTGGGTTCCTCACCTTTCGATGATGTGGCCCCACTAGTGTGAGGACACTCCTGCTTGGTTCTCATCCACGTGGTTATGTGGACCCCCTGGTGAGAGTCTGTTCCTGGCTTTGTTCCTCACCCACCTGTGAGGGAGACCCTCTGCTGATAGGTCACTCCTGCATGGCTGGCACACATTGCCTTGGTGAAGTCAGCCGTGTGGTGGCAGTTAGAGCGTGCTGGGAATCTCCTCCCCCCGGTGATGAGGACCCTCTTGCGTCAGGCCCTAACTGCTGGACTCACCAACTTTTCTTAGGGAGCCCAGTGATGCTTTGGCACTCCTCTTAGGATCCCATCTCCATGGGGTTGTGGGCCTTCTGCTCTGAGGTCCCAACGGCTGGGTTGTTCACATTTTCATGATGTGGGCTCTCTGGTGTTCACAGAAGCCTGGATCCCATAGCCTCTGTGCTCTTGGCCGCCTGCTGGGAGGTTCCAACTGCTGGATTCCTCACTTTTTTAATATTTTGGGCCCTCTGTTGTGAGGATCCTCCTGCCTGCCTCACTCCCATCCCCTTCGTGATGTGTGTCGTCTGGTTTGAGGCCACATGTGCTGGGTTCCTCACCTTTCGATGATGTGGGACCAATGGTCTTAGGAGACTCCTGCCTGGTTCACATCCCCTTGGTGATGTGGGCCCTCTGTTGAGAGTCTGATCCTGGCTGGGTTCCTCAACCATCTGTGAGGTGGGCCGTCTGCTGTGAGGTCACTCCTGCCTGGCTTGCTCACCTCGCCTTGTGGACATGAGCCCTCTGGTGGCACTTGGAGCCTGCTGGGAGCCTCCTCTCCTCGGTGATGAGGGCCCTCTGGCATCAGGCCTTAACTGCTGGGCTCCCCACATTTTGTGATGTGCGCCCAGTGGTGCGAGGACACTCCAGCCAGGTTCACATCCCCATTGGGATGTGGGCCTTCTGCTCTGAGGTCCCAAAGCCTGGGTTGCTCACAGTTTCATGATGTGGGCTCTCTGGTATTAGTTCACTCCTGCCTGCATCCCATAGCTTCTGTGCTCTGGGCCGCCTGCTGGGAGGTTCCAACTGCTGGATTCCTCACCTTTCTTATTCTTTGGGCCCTCTGGTTTTAGGCTACTCCTGCCTGCCTCACTCCCATTCCCTTTGTGATATGTGTCCTCTGATTTGAGGCCACATGTGCTGGGTTCCGCACCTTTCGATGATGTGACCCCACTGGAGGGAAGACAGTCCTGACTGGTTCCCATCCCCTTGCTGATGTGGGCCCTCAGGTGAGAGTCTGATCCTGGCTGGGTTCCTCACCCTTCTGTGAGGTGGGCCCTCTGCTGTGAGGTCAATCATGCCTGTCTGGCACACGTCACCTTGGCGACGTGGGCCCTCTGGTGGCAGTTGGAGTGTGCTGGGATCCTCCTTCCCTCAGTGATGAGGGCCCTCTTGCCTTAGGCCATAACTGCAGGGCTCCCCACATTTTCTGATGTGCGCCAAGTGAGTGAGGAGACTCTTGCCAGGTTCCCATCCCCATGGCGATATGGGCCTTCTGCTCTGAGGTCAAAACAGCTGGCTTGCTCACAGTACCATGATGTGGGCCCTCTGTGAGATCACTCCGGCAAGGATCCCTTATCATCGGTGCTCTGAGCCGCCTGCTGGGAGGTTCCAACTGCTGGATTCCTCAACTTTTTTATTCTATGTGCCCTCTGTTGTGAGGCTCCTCCTGCCTGCCTCACTGCCAGCCCCTTGGTGATGACTGTCCTATGGCTTGAGGCCACATGTGCTGCGTTCCTCACCTTTCGATGATGTGACCCCACTCGTGTGAGGACACTCCTGCCTGGTTCCCATCCCCTTGGTGAGGTGGGCCCTCTGGCGAGAGTCTAATCCTGGCTGGGTTCCTCAACGTTCTGTGAGGTAGGCCCTCTTCTGTGAGGTCACTCCTGCCTGGCTGGCACACGTCACCTTGGAGACGTGAGCCCTCTGGTGGCAGTTGGAGCGTGCAGGGCACCTCCTCCTCTCGGTGATGACGGCCCTCTGGCGTCAGGCCCTAAATGGTGGGCTCCCCACATTTTCTGATGTGCGCCCAGTGGTGCGAGGACACTCCAGCCAGGTTCCCATTCCCATGGGGATGTGGGCCTTCTGCGCTGAGGTCTCAACTCCTGGGTTGCTCACAGTTTTGTGATGTGGGCCCTCTGCTGTGAGTTCACTGTGGCCTGGATCCCATAACCTCGGTGTTCTGGGCCGCCTGCTGGAAGGTCTAAATGCTGGAATTCTCACGTTTTTTATATTATGTGCCCTGTGTTGTGAGGCTACTCCTGCCTGCCTCACTCCAAGGCCCTTGGTGATGTGGGTCCTCTGGTTTGAGGACACATGTGCTGGGTTCCTCACCTTAAGATGATGAGGCCCCACTGGTGTGAGGATAATCCTGACTGGGTCCCATCCCCTTTGTGATGTGGGCCCTCTGGTGAGAGTCTGATCCTGGCTGGGTTCCTCACCCATCTGTGAGGTGGGCCCTCTACTATCAGGTAACTCTTGCCTGGGTTGCTCACCTCGCCTTGTTGACATGAGCCCTCTGGTGGCAATTGGACCCTGCTGGGAGCCTCCTCAGCTTTTTGATGAGGGCCCTCTGACGTCAGGCCCTAACTGCTGGGCTCCCCAACTTTTCTTAGTGAGCCCAGTGTTGCTCAAGCACTCCTCTTAGGTTCCCATCCCCATGGGGATGTGGGCCTTCTGCTCTGAGGTTCCAACGGCTGGGTTGATCACAATTTCATGATGTGGGCTCTCTGGTGTTAGTTCACTGTGGCCTGGATCCCATAGCCTCTGTGGTCTTGGCTGCCTGCTGGGAGGTTCCAACTGCTCGATTCCTCAACTTTTGTATTCTATGGGTCCTGTGTTGTGATGCTCCTCCTGCCTGCCTCACTCGCAACCCCTTCGTGATGTGGGTCTTCTGGTTTGAGGCCACATGTGCTGGGTTAGGCAACTTTCAATAATGTGGCCCCACTGGTGTGAGGACACTCCTGCCTGGTTCCCATCCCCTTGGTGATGTGGGCCTTCTGGTGACAGTCTTATCCTGGCTGGGTTCCTCACTCTTCTGTGAGGTAGGCCCTCTGCTGTGAGGTCAATACTGCCTGACTTGCACACATCACCTTGGCGATGTGGTCCCTCTGTTGGCACATGGAACCTGCTGGGAGCCTCCTGCCCTCGGTGATGACGGCCCTCTAGCATCAGGCTCTAACTGCTGGGCTCCCCACGTTTTCTGATGTGAGCCCAGTGATGCCAGGACACTCCTGTCAGGTTCCCATCCCCATGGGGATGTGGGCTTTCTGCTCTGAGGTCCCAATGCCTGGGTTGCTCACAGTTTCATGATGTGGGCTCTCTGGTGTTAGTTAACTCTTGCCTGCATCCCATAGCTTCTGTGCTCTGGGCCGCCTGCTGGGAGGTTCCAACTGCTGGATTCCTCACCTTTCTTATTCTTTTGGCCTTCTGTTTTTAGGCTACTCCTGCCTGCCTCACTCCCATTCCCTTTGTGATATGTGTCCTCTGATTTGAGGCCACATGTGCTGGGTTCTGCACCTTTCAATGATGTGACCCCACTGGAGGGAAGACAGTCCTGACTGGTTCCCATCCCCTTGCTGATGTGGGTCCTCAGGTGAGAGTCTGATCCTGGCTGGGTTCCTCACCCTTCTGTGAGGTGGGCCCTCTGCTGTGAGGTCAATCATGCCTGTTTGGCACACGTCACCTTGGCGACGTGGGCCCTCTGGTGGCAGTTGGAGTGTGCTGGGATCCTCCTCCCCTCGGTGATGAGGGCCCTCTTGCCTTAGGCCATAACTGCTGGGCTCCCCACATTTTCTGATGTGCGCCAAGTGAGTGAGGAGACTCTTGCCAGGTTCCCATCCCCATGGCGATATGGGCCTTCTGCTCTGAGGTCAAAACGGCTGGCTTGCTCACAGTACCATGATGTGGGCCCTCTGCTGTGAGTTCACTCCGGCAAGGATCCCTTATCATCGGTGCTCTGAGCCGCCTGCTGGGAGGTTCCAACTGCTGGATTCCTCAACTTTTTTATTCTATGTGCCCTCTGTTGTGAGGCTCCTCCTGCCTGCCTCACTGCCAGCCCCTTGGTGATGACTGTCCTATGGCTTGAGGCCACATGTGCTGCGTTCCTCACCTTTCGATGATGTGACCCCACTCGTGTGAGGACACTCCTGCCTGGTTCCCATCCCCTTGGTGAGGTGGGCCCTCTGGCGAGAGTCTAATCCTGGCTGGGTTCCTCAACGTTCTGTGAGGTAGGCCCTCTGCTGTGAGGTCACTCCTACCTGGCTGGCACACGTCACCTTGGAGACGTGAGCCCTCTGGTGGCAGTTGGAGCGTGCAGGGCGCCTCCTCCTCTCGGTGATGACGGCCCTCTGGCGTCAGGCCCTAAATGGTGGGCTCCCCACATTTTCTGATGTGCGCCCAGTGGTGCGAGGACACTCCAGCCAGGTTCCCATTCCCATGGGGATGTGGGCCTTCTACGCTGAGGTCTCAACTCCTGGGTTGCTCACAGTTTTGTGATGTGGGCCCTCTGCTGTGAGTTCACTGTGGCCTGGATCCCATAGCCTCGGTGTTCTGGACCGCCTGCTGGAAGGTCTAAATGCTGGAATCCTCACGTTTTTTATATTATGTGCCCTGTGTTGTGAGGCTACTCCTGCCTGCCTCACTTCAAGGCCCTTGGTGATGTGGGTCCTCTGGTTTGAGGACACATGTGCTGGGTTCCTCACCTTAAGATGATGAGGCCCCACTGGTGTGAGGATAATCCTGACTGGGTCCCATCCCCTTTGTGATGTGGGCCCTCTGGTGAGAGTCTGATCCTGGCTGGGTTTCTCACCCATCTGTGAGGTGGGCCCTCTACTATCAGGTAACTCTTGCCCGGCTTGCTCACCTCGCCTTGTTGACATGAGCCCTCTGGTGGCAATTGGACCCTGCTGGGAGCCTCCTCAGCTTTTTGATGAGGGCCCTCTGACGTCAGGCCCTAACTGCTGGGCTCCCCAACTTTTCTTAGTGAGCCCAGTGTTGCTCAAGCACTCCTCTTAGGTTCCCATCCCCATGGGGATGTGGGCCTTCTGCTCTGAGGTTCCAACGGCTGGGTTGATCACAATTTCATGATGTGGGCTCTCTGGTGTTAGTTCACTGTGGCCTGGATCCCATAGCCTCTGTGGTCTTGGCTGCCTGCTGGGAGGTTCCAACTGCTCGATTCCTCAACTTTTGTATTCTATGGGTCCTGTGTTGTGATGCTCCTCCTGCCTGCCTCACTCGCAACCCCTTCGTGATGTGGGTCTTCTGGTTTGAGGCCACATGTGCTGGGTTAGGCAACTTTCAATGATGTGGCCCCACTGGTGTGAGGACACTCCTGCCTGGTTTCCATCCCCTTGGTGATGTGGGCCTTCTGGTGACAGTCTTATCCTGGCTGGGTTCCTCACTCTTCTGTGAGGTAGGCCCTCTGCTGTGAGGTCACTACTGCCTGGCTGGCGCATGCCACCTTGTAGACGTGGGCCCTCTGTTGGCAGTTGGAACCTGCTGGGAGTCTCCTCCCCTCAGTTATGAGGGCCCCCTGGCGTCAGGCCCTAACTGCTGGGTTCCTAACATTTTCTGATATGTGCTAAGTGGTGTGAAGCCACTCCTGCCAGGTTCCCATCCCAATGGGGATGTGGGCCTTCTGTTCTGAGGTCCCAACAGCTGGGCTGCTCACAGGTTCATGATGTGGGCCCTCTGCTGTGAGTTCACTGCGGCCTGGATCCCATAGCCTCGGTGCTCTGGGCCACTTGCTGGGAGGTTCCAACTGCTGGATTCCTCAACTTTTATATTCTATGGACCCTGTGTTGTGAGGCCAGTCCTGCCAGCCTCATTCCGAACCCCTTGGTGATGTGGTTCCTCTGGTTTGAGGACACATGTGCTGGGATCCTCACCTTTCGATGATGTTGTCCCACTGGTGTGGGGACACTCCTGCCTGGTTCCCATCCCCTTGGTGATGTGGGCCCTCTGGTGAGAGTCTGATCCTGGCTGTGTTCCTCACCCTTCTGTGAGGTGGGCCCTCTGCTGTGAGGTCACTCCTGCCAGACTGGCACACATCGCCTTGGCGACGTTGGCCCTCTGGTGGCAGCTGGAGCCTGCTGGGAGCCTCCTCCTCTCGGTGATGAGTGCCCTCTAGCGTCAGGCCCTAACTTCTGAGCACCCCACGTTTTCTGATGTGAGCCCAGTGATGCCAGGACACTCCTGTCATGTTCCCATCACCATGGGGATGTGGGCCTTCTGCTCTGAGGTCCCAGTGTCTGGGTTGCTCACAGTTTCATGATGTGGGCTGTCTGGTGTTAGTTCACTCTGGCCTGGTTCCTCTAGCCTCTGTGCTCTGGGCCACCTGCTCGGAGGTTCCAACTGCTGGATTCCTCACCTTTCTTATTTTTGGGCCCTCTGTTATGAGGCTCCTCCTGCCTGCCTCACTCCCAGCCCCTTGGTGATGGGTGTCCTATGGTTTGAAGCCACATTTTCTGGGTTCCTCACCTTTAGATGATGTGGCCCTACTCATGTGAGGACACTCCTGCCTGGTTCCAATCCATTTGGTGATGTGGGCCCTCTGGTGCGAGTCTGATCCTGACTGGGTTCGTCACACTTCTCTGAGGTGGGCCCTCTGCTGTGAGGTCATTCGTGCCTGGTTGGCACACATCGCCTTGGCGACGTCAGCCCTCTGGTGGCAGTTGGAGCCTGCTGGGAGCCTCCTTCCCTTGGTGATGAGGGTCCTCTGGCGTCAGGCCCTAACTGCTGGTCGCCCAAAATTTTCTGATACGTTCTCAGTGGTGCGAGGACACTCCTACCAGAATTCCATCCCCATGGGGATGTGGGCCTCCTGCTCTGAGGTCCCAATGGCTGGGTTGCTCAGTTTCATGACATGGGCCCTCTTCTGTGAGTTCACTGTGGCCTGGATCCCATAGCCTCGGTGCTCTGGGCCGCCTGCTGGGAGGTTCCAACTGCTGGATTCCTCACTTTTTTATTCTATGTGCCCAGTGTTGTGAGGTTATTCCTGCCTGCCTCACTCCGAGGTCCTTGGTGATGTGGGTCCTCTGGTTTGAGGACACATGTGCTGAGTACCTCAGCTTTCGATGATGTGGCCCCACTGATGTGAAGACACTCCTGCCTGGTTCCCATCCCCTTGGTGATGTGGGCCCTCTGGTGAGAGTCTGATGTTGGCTGGGTTTCTCACCCTTCTGTGAAGTGGGACCTCTGCTGTGAGGTAACTCCTGCCTGGCATGCTCACGTTGCCTTGGCAATGTGAGCCCTCAGGTGGCAGTTGGAGCCTGCTGGGAATCTCCTCCCCTCAGTTATGAGAGCTCTGGATAAAACACATATGCCCTTTTTTGCCAAGTGCATTATTTTCCAAGTTCTGTCTCTTTTCCTATGCTTTAAGAGCTACTCCCGTGTACGTTCTGAAATCAGTTTCCAGCAATTCTGCCCGGCATTCAAGTCCTCATCGCAGCCTTACTTCAGTATAATTTTGGATGATAGCTGTCATTTATAACTCCGCAGGTTTCTGAATTACAGTGCCCCTGAGCTCCATTCTTCAACTCGCTTTCTTGTGAGCTGGCCGCAACACCGCAGGATGTCCTCAGGCCCTAACCTAGTTCCAGCATGGCATGCAGAGCCTTTGGTTCATTTATCTTCCTGGTGGGAAATGAGAATTAAATTTGCCCGTCCAGACACCTACAGATAGTCTCCCATTGCTTCTCCTTATTCCTGTTCATCTTCCGAAGAAATTGCAAACTGGGCCAAACAGGAGGTTAAAGGCACTGACTCTCCAAGTGGGGAGAGTGTTAGTAAAGCGTCTGGAATGTTGCACCCGAGTACCAGGGGACGAAAACTGAGACACATTTGAACACGTTTCCCGATCACACGGTGGATCATACTCTTGGTTCCACATGCATGTTTTAGCTGAAGGAAGAATCCCTTAAACATGGAGAGTTGAGACCCATGGAATGGGTACCATGCAATATGACTTCAAAGGGTCTGCATTTGCTCACCAAACCTCACCAATCCTATCACTGCTGCGTTTATGCCACGGTACACACGCTTCATTCTCTTCCGGAGACATATAAATCCATAGGTTTTAAGATTCTTACTAGTCAGGTATATTCTAAGGCGTTTAATAGGGGGTGTTGAGTCCACTTCGTTGAGCAAGGAGTAGCTCTTGTCTATTACATATTTGGCTTATGGAACGGTATCTGTGCTAATTTCAATCTCTGGTTTTATGCAGCACACCAACTCACCTTTCCCCTTAAGCAAGCATAAGTTGGTTTTCTACATTTGACACCCTGTTCTGTTTTGTAATTCAGTTCTTGTGTAGCCAAGTTTACATTCCGTGTAGTAGTGATATCTTATGATGTTTCTTTTTCTGTGTGACTTATTTCACTTAGAATCATCGTACCTGAATCCACTCATTATGCTGCTACGGGCCTGATGACATAGATTTCATTGCTGAGTGATATTGCATTGTACGTAAGTACCAAAACTTCTTTATCCATTTTTCGCTTTCTGTGATATTGAACTTGTACCGTAAACGAGGTTCTTGTAAACAGAGCCGTCCCAAACTTTGGGGTGGCTGTGTCTTTTTGATTTTAATTTCCCTAAGCTATAGGACCATAAGTGGAAGTGCCCTAGGCTCTGTTGCTTTGTTTTTTGGATGTTTCAGGAAACACCATACACTTCTCCAGAGTGGCTGCTGGCAATTTACATCCTGCCCATCAGCATAACAAGGCTTCCAGTTCTCCATAACCTGTCCTGCCTTTCTGGATTTTACACTTTTTTCAGATGGCCCTTTTGACCGGGGGGCAGTGAGACTTCATTGTAGTGCAGATTTCCTTTGCAAGCTTGCTTGGTTGGCCAAAAAGGGCGTATGCGTTTTTTCCTGAATATATTCAGGAAAAAACGCATACGCCCTTTTTGGTCAAGTGCATCATTGTGGACATTCTGCCTCTTTTCCTATGCTTTACATGCAATTCCAGTCTACCTCCTGAAATCGGTTTCCTGCAATTCTGCCCCGCTTTCAACTCATCTTGGCAGCCTTACTTCAATATATTTTTGAAAGATAGCTGTCATTTATAACTCTGCAGGATTGTGAATTACAGTGCCCCTGAGCTCCTTTCTTCAACTCACTTTCTTGTGAGCTGGCCGCAACACAGCAGGATTGCTTCAGGCCCTAGTTTGGTTCCGGCACAGCATGCTGAGCCTTTGGTTAATTCCTCTTCCTGGTGGGAAATGAGAGTTAAATTTGCCCGTCCAGACACCTCCAGCTAGTCTCTCATTGGTTCTCCCTATTCCTGTTCATTTTCCACAGAATTTGCAAACTGGGCCAAACAGGAGGTTAAAGGCACTGACTCTCCAAGTGGGGGAGTGTTAGTAAAGAGTCTGGAATGTTGCACCCGAATACCAGGGGACGAAAACTGAGACACATTTGAACACGTTTTCCGATCACATGGTGGATCATACTCTGCGTTCCACATGCATGATTTAGCTGAAGGAAGAATCCCTTAAACATGGAGAGTTGAGACCCATGGAATGGGTACCATGCAATATGACTTCAAAGGGTCTGCATTTGCTCACCGAACCTCACCATTCCTATCACTGCTGCGTTTATGCTGCTGTACACACGCTTGATTCTCTTTTGGAGACATATAAATCCATAGGTTTTAAGATTCTTACTAGTCAGGTATATTCTTAGGCGTTTAATATGGGGTGTTGAGTCCACTTCGTTGAGCAAGGAGTAGCTCTTGTCTATTACATATTTGGCTTATGGAACGGTATCTGTGCTAATTTCAATCTCTGGTTTTATGCAGCACCCCAACTCACCTTTCCCCTTAAGCAAGCATAAGTTGGTTTTCTACATTTGACACCCTGTTTTGTTTTGTAATTCAGTTCTTGTGTAGCCAAGTTTACATTCCGTGTAGTAGTGATATCTTATGATGTTTCTTTTTCTGTGTGACTTATTTCACTTAGAATCATCGTACCTGAATCCACTCATTATGCTGCTATGGGCCTGATGACATAGGTTTCATTGCTGAGTGATATTGCATTGTACGTAAGTACCACAACTTCTTTATCCATTTTTCGCTTTCTGTGATATTGAACTTGTACCGTAAACGAGGTTGTTGTAAACAGAGCCGGCCCAAACTTTGGGGTGGCTGTGTCTTTTTGATTTTAATTTCCCTAAGCTATAGGACCATAAGTGGAAGTGCCCTAGGCTCTGTTGCTTTGTTTTTTTGATGTTTCAGGAAACACCATTCACTTCTCCAGAGTGGCTGCTGGTAATTTTCATCCCAACCATCAGCATAACAAGGCTCCCAGTTCTCCATGGCCTGTCCTGCCTTTCTGGATTTTACACTTTTTTCAGATGGCCCTTTTGACCCGGGGGGGCAGTGAGACTTCATTGTAGTGCAGATTTCCTTTGCAAGCTTGCTTGGTTGGCCAAAAAGGGCGTATGCGTTTTTTCCTGAATATATTCAGGAAACAACGCATACGCCCTTTTTGGCCAAGTGCATCATTGTGGACGTTCTGCCTCTTTTCCTATGCTTTACATGCAATTCCAGTCTACCTCCTGAAATCGGTTTCCTGCAATTCTGCCCCGCTTTCAACTCCTCTTGGCAGCCTTACTTCAATTTATTTTTGGAAGATAGCTGTCATTTATAACTCTGCAGGTTTGTGAATTACAGTGCCCCTGAGCTCCTTTCTTCAACTCGCTTTCTTGTGAGCTGGCCGCAACACCGCAGGATTGCTTCAGGCCCTAGTTTTGTTCTGGCATGGCATGCTGAGCCTTTGGTTAATTCCTCTTCCTGGTGGGAAATGAGAGTTAAATTTGCCCGTCCAGACACCTCCACCTAGTCGCTCATTGGTTCGCCCTATTCCTGTTCATTTTCCACAGAAATTGCAAACTGGGCCAAACAGGAGGTTAAAGGCACTGACTCTCCAAGTGGGGAGAGTGTTAGTAAAGCGTATGGAATGTTGCACCCGAGTACCAGGGGACGAAAACTGAGACACATTTGAACACGTTTTCCGATCACACGGTGGATCATACTCTGGGTTCCACATGCATGTTTTAGCTGAAGGAAGAATCCCTTAAACATGGAGAGTTGAGACCCATGGAATGGGTACCATGCAATATGACTTCAAAGGGTCTGCATTTGCTCACCGAACCTCACCAATCCTATCACTGCTGCGTTTATGCCGCTGTACACACGCTTGATTATCTTTCGGAGACATATAAATCCATAGGTTTTAAGATTTTTACTAGTCAGGTATATTGTTAGGCGTTTAATATGGGGTGTTGAGTCCACTTCGTTGAGCAAGGAGTAGCTCTTGTCTATTACATATTTGGCTTATGGAACGGTATCTGTGCTAATTTCAATCTCTGGTTTTATGCAGCACCCCAACTCACCTTACCCCTTAAGCAAGCATAAGTTGGTTTTCTACATTTGACACCCTGTTCTGTTTTGTAATTCAGTTCCTGTGTAGCCAAGTTTACATTCCGTGTAGTAGTGATATCTTATGATGTTTCTTTTTCTGTGTGACTTATTTCACTTAGAATCATCGTACCTGAATCCACTCATTATGCTGCTATGGGCCTGATGACATAGATTTCATTGCTGAGTGATATTGCATTGTACGTAAGTACCAAAACTTCTTTATCCATTTTTCGCTTTCTGTGATATTGAACTTGTACCATAAACGAGGTTCTTGTAAACAGAGCCGTCCCAAACTTTGGGGTGGCTGTGTCTTTTTGATTTTAATTTCCCTAAGCTATAGGACCATAAGTGGAAGTGCCCTAGGCTCTGTTGCTTTGTTTTTTGAATATATCAGGAAACACCATACACTTCTCCAGAGTGGCTGCTGGCAATTTACATCCCGCCCATCAGCATAACAAGGCGCCCAGTTCTCCTTGGCCTGTCCTGCCTTTCTGGATTTTACACTTTTTTCAGATGGCCCTTTTGACCCAGGGGGGCAGTGAGACTTCATTGTAGTGCAGATTTCCTTTGCAAGCTTGCTTGGTTGGCCAAAAAGGGCGTATGCGTTTTTTCCTGAATATATTCAGGAAAAAACGCATACGCCTTTTTTGGCCAAGTGCATCATTGTGGACGTTCTGCCTCTTTTCCTATGCTTTACATGCAATTCCAGTCTACCTCCTGAAATCGGTTTCCTGCAATTCTGCCCCGCTTTCAACTCCTCTTGGCAGCCTTACTTCAATATATTTTTGGACGATAGCTGTCATTTATAACTCTGCAGGTTTGTGAATTACAGTGCCCCTGAGCTCCTTTCTTCAACTCGCTTTCTTATGAGCTGGCCGCAACACCGCAGGATTGCTTCAGGCCTTAGTGTGCTTCTGGCATGGCACGCTGAGCCTTTGGTTACCTCCTCTTCCTGGTGGAAAATGAGAGTTAAATTTGCCCGTCCAGACACCTCCAGCTAGTCTCTCATTGGTTCTCGCTATTCCTGTTCATCTTACGCAGAAATTGCAAACTGGGCCAACCAGGAGGTTAAAGGCACTGACTCTCCAAGTGTGGAGAGTGTTAGTAAAGCGTCTGGAATGTTGCACCCGAGTACCAGGGGACGAAAACTGAGACACATTTGAACACGTTTCCCGATCACACGGTGGATCATACTCTGGGTTCCCCATGCATGTTTTAGCTGAAGGAAGAATCCCTTAAACCTGGAGAGTTGAGACCCATGGAATGGGTACCATGCAATATGACTTCAAAGGGTCTGCATTTGCTCACCGAACCTCACCAGTCCTATCACTGCTGCGTTTATGCCGCTGTACACACGCTTGATTCTCTTTCGGAGACATGTAAATCCATAGGTTTTAAGATTCTTACTAGTCAGGTATATTGTTAGGCGTTTAATATGGGGTGTTGAGTCCACTTCGTTGAGCAAGGAGTAGCTCTTGACTATTACATATTTGGCTTATGGAGCGGTATCTGTGCTAATTTCAATCTCTGGTTTTATGCAGCACCCCAACTCACCTTTCCACTTAAGCAAGCATAAGTTGGTTTTCTACTTTGAGACCCTGTTCTGTTTTGTAATTCAGTTCCTGTGTAGCCAAGTTTACATTCCGTGTATTAGTGATACCTTATGATGTTTCTTTTTCTGTGTGACTTATTTCACTTAGAATCATCGTACCTGAATCCACTCATTATGCTGCTACGGGCCTGATGACATAGATTTCATTGCTGAGTGATATTGCATTGTACGTAAGTACCACAACTTCTTTATCCATTTTTCGCTTTCTGTGATATTGAACTTGTACCGTAAACGAGGTTGTTGTAAACAAAGCTGTCCCAAGCTTTGGGGTGGCTGTGTCCTTTTGATTTTAATTTCCCTTAGCTATAGGCCCATAAGTGGAAGTGCCCTAGGCTCTGTTGCTTTGTTTTTTGAATGTTTCAGGAAACACCATTCACTTCTCCAGAGTGGCTGCTGGTAATTTTCATCCCAACCATCAGCATAACAAGGCTCCCAGTTCTCCATGGCCTGTCCTGCCTATCTGGATTTTACACTTTTTTCAGATGGCCCTTTTGACCCGGGGGGGCAGTGAGACTTCATTGTAGTGCAGATTTCCTTTGCAAGCTTGCTTGGTTGGCCAAAAAGGGCGTATGCGTTTTTTCCTGAATATATTCAGGAAACAACGCATACGCCCTTTTTGGCCAAGTGCATCATTGTGGACGTTCTGCCTCTTTTCCTATGCTTTACATGCAATTCCAGTCTACCTCCTGAAATCGGTTTCCTGCAATTCTGCCCCGCTTTCAACTCCTCTTGGCAGCCTTACTTCAATTTATTTTTGGAAGATAGCTGTCATTTATAACTCTGCAGGTTTGTGAATTACAGTGCCCCTGAGCTCCTTTCTTCAACTCGCTTTCTTGTGAGCTGGCCGCAACACCGCAGGATTGCTTCAGGCCCTAGTTTTGTTCTGGCATGGCATGCTGAGCCTTTGGTTAATTCCTCTTCCTGGTGGGAAATGAGAGTTAAATTTGCCCGTCCAGACACCTCCACCTAGTCGCTCATTGGTTCGCCCTATTCCTGTTCATTTTCCACAGAAATTGCAAACTGGGCCAAACAGGAGGTTAAAGGCACTGACTCTCCAAGTGGGGAGAGTGTTAGTAAAGCGTATGGAATGTTGCACCCGAGTACCAGGGGACGAAAACTGAGACACATTTGAACACGTTTTCCGATCACACGGTGGATCATACTCTGGGTTCCACATGCATGTTTTAGCTGAAGGAAGAATCCCTTAAACATGGAGAGTTGAGACCCATGGAATGGGTACCATGCAATATGACTTCAAAGGGTCTGCATTTGCTCACCGAACCTCACCAATCCTATCACTGCTGCGTTTATGCCGCTGTACACACGCTTGATTCTCTTTCGGAGACATATAAATCCATAGGTTTTAAGATTTTTACTAGTCAGGTATATTGTTAGGCGTTTAATATGGGGTGTTGAGTCCACTTCGTTGAGCAAGGAGTAGCTCTTGTCTATTACATATTTGGCTTATGGAACGGTATCTGTGCTAATTTCAATCTCTGGTTTTATGCAGCACCCCAACTCACCTTACCCCTTAAGCAAGCATAAGTTGGTTTTCTACATTTGACACCCTGTTCTGTTTTGTAATTCAGTTCCTGTGTAGCCAAGTTTACATTCCGTGTAGTAGTGATATCTTATGATGTTTCTTTTTCTGTGTGACTTATTTCACTTAGAATCATCGTACCTGAATCCACTCATTATGCTGCTATGGGCCTGATGACATAGATTTCATTGCTGAGTGATATTGCATTGTACGTAAGTACCAAAACTTCTTTATCCATTTTTCGCTTTCTGTGATATTGAACTTGTACCGTAAACGAGGTTCTTGTAAACAGAGCCGTCCCAAACTTTGGGGTGGCTGTGTCTTTTTGATTTTAATTTCCCTAAGCTATAGGACCATAAGTGGAAGTGCCCTAGGCTCTGTTGCTTTGTTTTTTGAATATTTCAGGAAACACCATACACTTCTCCAGAGTGGCTGCTGGCAATTTACATCCCGCCCATCAGCATAACAAGGCGCCCAGTTCTCCTTGGCCTGTCCTGCCTTTCTGGATTTTACACTTTTTTCAGATGGCCCTTTTGACCCAGGGGGGCAGTGAGACTTCATTGTAGTGCAGATTTCCTTTGCAAGCTTGCTTGGTTGGCCAAAAAGGGCGTATGCGTTTTTTCCTGAATATATTCAGGAAAAAACGCATACGCCTTTTTTGGCCAAGTGCATCATTGTGGACGTTCTGCCTCTTTTCCTATGCTTTACATGCAATTCCAGTCTACCTCCTGAAATCGGTTTCCTGCAATTCTGCCCCGCTTTCAACTCCTCTTGGCAGCCTTACTTCAATATATTTTTGGACGATAGCTGTCATTTATAACTCTGCAGGTTTGTGAATTACAGTGCCCCTGAGCTCCTTTCTTCAACTCGCTTTCTTATGAGCTGGCCGCAACACCGCAGGATTGCTTCAGGCCTTAGTGTGCTTCTGGCATGGCACGCTGAGCCTTTGGTTACCTCCTCTTCCTGGTGGAAAATGAGAGTTAAATTTGCCCGTCCAGACACCTCCAGCTAGTCTCTCATTGGTTCTCGCTATTCCTGTTCATCTTACGCAGAAATTGCAAACTGGGCCAACCAGGAGGTTAAAGGCACTGACTCTCCAAGTGTGGAGAGTGTTAGTAAAGCGTCTGGAATGTTGCACCCGAGTACCAGGGGACGAAAACTGAGACACATTTGAACACGTTTCCCGATCACACGGTGGATCATACTCTGGGTTCCACATGCATGTTTTAGCTGAAGGAAGAATCCCTTAAACCTGGAGAGTTGAGACCCATGGAATGGGTACCATGCAATATGACTTCAAAGGGTCTGCATTTGCTCACCGAACCTCACCAGTCCTATCACTGCTGCGTTTATGCCGCTGTACACACGCTTGATTCTCTTTCGGAGACATATAAATCCATAGGTTTTAAGATTCTTACTAGTCAGGTATATTGTTAGGCGTTTAATATGGGGTGTTGAGTCCACTTCGTTGAGCAAGGAGTAGCTCTTGTCTATTACATATTTGGCTTATGGAGCGGTATCTGTGCTAATTTCAATCTCTGGTTTTATGCAGCACCCCAACTCACCTTTCCACTTAAGCAAGCATAAGTTGGTTTTCTACTTTGAGACCCTGTTCTGTTTTGTAATTCAGTTCCTGTGTAGCCAAGTTTACATTCCGTGTATTAGTGATACCTTATGATGTTTCTTTTTCTGTGTGACTTATTTCACTTAGAATCATCGTACCTGAATCCACTCATTATGCTGCTACGGGCCTGATGACATAGATTTCATTGCTGAGTGATATTGCATTGTACGTAAGTACCACAACTTCTTTATCCATTTTTCGCTTTCTGTGATATTGAACTTGTACATTAAAAGAGGTTCTTGTAAACAAAGCTGTCCCAAGCTTTGGGGTGGCTGTGTCCTTTTGATTTTAATTTCCCTTAGCTATAGGCCCATAAGTGGAAGTGCCCTAGGCTCTGTTGCTTTGTTTTTTGAATGTTTCAGGAAACACCATACACTTCTCCAGAGTGTCTGTTGGCAATTTACATTCCACCCATCTGAATAACAAGGCTCCCAGTTCTCCATGGCCTGTCCTGCCTTTCTGGATTTTACACTTTTTTCAGATAGCCTTTTGACCGGGGAGCAGTGAGACTTTATTGTAGTGCAGATTTCATTTGCAAGCTTGCTTGGTTGGCCAAAAAGGGCGTATGCGTTTTTTCCTGAATATATTCAGGAAAAAACGCATACGCCCTTTTTGGCCAAGTGCATCATTGTGCACGTTCTGCCTCTTTTCCTATGCTTTACATGCAATTCCAGTCTACCTCCTGAAATCGGTTTCCTGCAATTCTGCCCCAATTTCAAGTCCGCTTGGCAGCCTTACTTCAATATATTTTTGGACGATAGCTGTCATTTATAACTCTGCAGGTTTGTGAATTACAGTGCCCCTGAGCTCCTTTCTTCAACTCGCTTTCTTTTGAGCTGGCCGCAACACCGCATGATTGCTTCAGGCCCTAGTGTGCTTCCGGCATGGCATGCTGAGCCTTTGGTTAATTCTTCTTCTTGGTGGGAAATGAGAGTTAAATTTGCCCGTCCAGACACCTCCACTTAGTCTCTCATTGGTTCTCCCTATTCCTGTTCATTTTCCACAGAAATTGCAAACTGGGCCAAACAGGAGGTTAAAGGCACTGACTCTCCAAGTGGGGAGAGTGTTAGTAAAGCGTCTGGAATGTTGCATCCGAGTACCAGGGGACGAAAACTGAGACACATTTGAACACGTTTCCCGATCACACGGTGGATCATACTCTGGGTTCCCCATGCATGTTTTAGCTGAAGGAAGAATCCCTTAAACCTGGAGAGTTGAGACCCATGGAATGGGTACCATGCAATATGACTTCAAAGGGTCTGCATTTGCTCACCGAACCTCACCAATCCTATCACTGCTGCGTTTATGCTGCTGTACACACGCTTGATTCTCTTTTGGAGACATATAAATCCATAGGTTTTAAGATTCTTACTAGTCAGGTATATTCTTAGGCGTTTAATATGGGGTGTTGAGTCCACTTCGTTGAGCAAGGAGTAGCTCTTGTCTATTACATATTTGGCTTATGGAACGGTATCTGTGCTAATTTCAATCTCTGGTTTTATGCAGCACCCCAACTCACCTTTCCCCTTAAGCAAGCATAAGTTGGTTTTCTACATTTGACACACTGTTTTGTTTTGTAATTCAGTTCTTGTGTAGCCAAGTTTACATTCCGTGTAGTAGTGATATCTTATGATGTTTCTTTTTCTGTGTGACTTATTTCACTTAGAATCATCGTACCTGAATCCACTCATTATGCTGCTACGGGCCTGATGACATAGATTTCATTGCTGAGTGATATTGCATTGTACGTAAGTACCACAACTTCTTTATCCATTTTTCGCTTTCTGTGATATTGAACTTGTACCGTAAACTAGGTTGTTGTAAACAGAGCCGGCCCAAACTTTGGGGTGGCTGTGTCTTTTTGATTTTAATTTCCCTAAGCTATAGGACCATAAGTGGAAGTGCCCTAGGCTCTGTTGCTTTGTTTTTTTGATGTTTCAGGAAACACCATTCACTTCTCCAGAGTGGCTGCTGGTAATTTTCATCCCAACCATCAGCATAACAAGGCTCCCAGTTCTCCATGGCCTGTCCTGCCTATCTGGATTTTACACTTTTTTCAGATGGCCCTTTTGACCCGGGGGGGCAGTGAGACTTCATTGTAGTGCAGATTTCCTTTGCAAGCTTGCTTGGTTGGCCAAAAAGGGCGTATGCGTTTTTTCCTGAATATATTCAGGAAACAACACATACGCCCTTTTTGGCCAAGTGCATCATTGTGGACGTTCTGCCTCTTTTCCTATGCTTTACATGCAATTCCAGTCTACCTCCTGAAATCGGTTTCCTGCAATTCTGCCCCGCTTTCAACTCCTCTTGGCAGCCTTACTTCAATTTATTTTTGGAAGATAGCTGTCATTTATAACTCTGCAGGTTTGTGAATTACAGTGCCCCTGAGCTCCTTTCTTCAACTCGCTTTCTTGTGAGCTGGCCGCAACACCGCAGGATTGCTTCAGGCCCTAGTGTGGTTCCGGCACGGCATGCTGAGCCTTTGGTTAATTCCTCTTCCTGGTGGGAAATGAGAGTTAAATTTGCCCGTCCAGACACCTCCACCTAGTCGCTCATTGGTTCGCCCTATTCCTGTTCATTTTCCACAGAAATTGCAAACTGGGCCAAACAGGAGGTTAAAGGCACTGACTCTCTAAGTGGGGAGCGTGTTAGTAAAGCGTATGGAATGTTGCACCCGAGTACCAGGGGACGAAAACTGAGACACATTTGAACACGTTTTCCGATCACACGGTGGATCATACTCTGGGTTCCACATGCATGTTTTAGCTGAAGGAAGAATCCCTTAAACATGGAGAGTTGAGACCCATGGAATGGGTACCATGCAATATGACTTCAAAGGGTCTGCATTTGCTCACCGAACCTCACCAATCCTATCACTGCTGCGTTTATGCCGCTGTACACACGCTTGATTCTCTTTCGGAGACATATAAATCCATAGGTTTTAAGATTTTTACTAGTCAGGTATATTGTTAGGCGTTTAATATGGGGTGTTGAGTCCACTTCGTTGAGCAAGGAGTAGCTCTTGTCTATTACATATTTGGCTTATGGAACGGTATCTGTGCTAATTTCAATCTCTGGTTTTATGCAGCACCCCAACTCACCTTACCCCTTAAGCAAGCATAAGTTGGTTTTCTACATTTGACACCCTGTTCTGTTTTGTAATTCAGTTCCTGTGTAGCCAAGTTTACATTCCGTGTAGTAGTGATATCTTATGATGTTTCTTTTTCTGTGTGACTTATTTCACTTAGAATCATCGTACCTGAATCCACTAATTATGCTGCTATGGGCCTGATGACATAGATTTCATTGCTGAGTGATATTGCATTGTACGTAAGTACCAAAACTTCTTTATCCATTTTTCGCTTTCTGTGATATTGAACTTGTACCGTAAACGAGGTTCTTGTAAACAGAGCCGTCCCAAACTTTGGGGTGGCTGTGTCTTTTTGATTTTAATTTCCCTAAGCTATAGGACCATAAGTGGAAGTGCCCTAGGCTCTGTTGCTTTGTTTTTTGAATGTTTCAGGAAACACCATACACTTCTCCAGAGTGGCTGCTGGCAATTTACATCCCGCCCATCAGCATAACAAGGCGCCCAGTTCTCCTTGGCCTGTCCTGCCTTTCTGGATTTTACACTTTTTTCAGATGGCCCTTTTGACCCAGGGGGGCAGTGAGACTTCATTGTAGTGCAGATTTCCTTTGCAAGCTTGCTTGGTTGGCCAAAAAGGGCGTATGCGTTTTTTCCTGAATATATTCAGGAAAAAACGCATACGCCCTTTTTGGCCAAGTGCATCATTGTGGACGTTCTGCCTCTTTTCCTATGCTTTACATGCAATTCCAGTCTACCTCCTGAAATCGGTTTCCTGCAATTCTGCCCCGCTTTCAACTCCTCTTGGCAGCCTTACTTCAATATATTTTTGGACGATAGCTGTCATTTATAACTCTGCAGGTTTGTGAATTACAGTGCCCCTGAGCTCCTTTCTTCAACTCGCTTTCTTATGAGCTGGCCGCAACACCGCAGGATTGCTTCAGGCCTTAGTGTGCTTCTGGCATGGCACGCTGAGCCTTTGGTTACTTCCTCTTCCTGGTGGAAAATGAGAGTTAAATTTGCCCGTCCAGACACCTCCAGCTAGTCTCTCATTGGTTCTCCCTATTCCTGTTCATCTTACGCAGAAATTGCAAACTGGGCCAACCAGGAGGTTAAAGGCACTGACTCTCCAAGTGTGGAGAGTGTTAGTAAAGCGTCTGGAATGTTGCACCCGAGTACCAGGGGACGAAAACTGAGACACATTTGAACACGTTTCCCGATCACACGGTGGATCATACTCTGGGTTCCACATGCATGTTTTAGCTGAAGGAAGAATCCCTTAAACCTGGAGAGTTGAGACCCATGGAATGGGTACCATGCAATATGACTTCAAAGGGTCTGCATTTGCTCACCGAACCTCACCAGTCCTATCACTGCTGCGTTTATGCCGCTGTACACACGCTTGATTCTCTTTCGGAGACATATAAATCCATAAGTTTTAAGATTCTTACTAGTCAGGTATATTGTTAGGCGTTTAATATGGGGTGTTGAGTCCACTTCGTTGAGCAAGGAGTAGCTCTTGTCTATTACATATTTGGCTTATGGAGCGGTATCTGTGCTAATTTCAATCTCTGGTTTTATGCAGCACCCCAACTCACCTTTCCACTTAAGCAAGCATAAGTTGGTTTTCTACTTTGAGACCCTGTTCTGTTTTGTAATTCAGTTCCTGTGTAGCCAAGTTTACATTCCGTGTATTAGTGATACCTTATGATGTTTCTTTTTCTGTGTGACTTATTTCACTTAGAATCATCGTAGCTGAATCCACTCATTATGCTGCTACGGGCCTGATGACATAGATTTCATTGCTGAGTGATATTGCATTGTACGTAAGTACCACAACTTCTTTATCCATTTTTCGCTTTCTGTGATATTGAACTTGTACATTAAAAGAGGTTCTTGTAAACAAAGCTGTCCCAAGCTTTGGGGTGGCTGTGTCCTTTTGATTTTAATTTCCCTTAGCTATAGGCCCATAAGTGGAAGTGCCCTAGGCTCTGTTGCTTTGTTTTTTTGATGTTTCAGGAAACACCATTCACTTCTCCAGAGTGGCTGCTGGTAATTTTCATCCCAACCATCAGCATAACAAGGCTCCCAGTTCTCCATGGCCTGTCCTGCCTTTCTGGATTTTACACTTTTTTCAGATGGCCCTTTTGACCCGGGGGGGGCAGTGAGACTTCATTGTAGTGCAGATTTCCTTTGCAAGCTTGCTTGGTTGGCCAAAAAGGGCGTATGCGTTTTTTCCTGAATATATTCAGGAAACAACGCATACGCCCTTTTTGGCCAAGTGCATCATTGTGGACGTTCTGCCTCTTTTCCTATGCTTTACATGCAATTCCAGTCTACCTCCTGAAATCGGTTTCCTGCAATTCTGCCCCGCTTTCAACTCCTCTTGGCAGCCTTACTTCAATTTATTTTTGGAAGATAGCTGTCATTTATAACTCTGCAGGTTTGTGAATTACAGTGCCCCTGAGCTCCTTTCTTCAACTCGCTTTCTTGTGAGCTGGCCGCAACACCGCAGGATTGCTTCAGGCCCTAGTTTTGTTCTGGCATGGCATGCTGATCCTTTGGTTAATTCCTCTTCCTGGTGGGAAATGAGGGTTAAATTTGCCCGTCCAGACACCTCCACCTAGTCGCTCATTGGTTCGCCCTATTCCTGTTCATTTTCCACAGAAATTGCAAACTGGGCCAAACAGGAGGTTAAAGGCACTGACTCTCTAAGTCGGGAGCGTGTTAGTAAAGCGTATGGAATGTTGCACCCGAGTACCAGGGGACGAAAACTGAGACACATTTGAACACGTTTTCCGATCACACGGTGGATCATACTCTGGGTTCCACATGCATGTTTTAGCTGAAGGAAGAATCCCTTAAACATGGAGAGTTGAGACCCATGGAATGGGTACCATGCAATATGACTTCAAAGGGTCTGCATTTGCTCACCGAACCTCACCAATCCTATCACTGCTGCGTTTATGCCGCTGTACACACGCTTGATTCTCTTTCGGAGACATATAAATCCATAGGTTTTAAGATTTTTACTAGTCAGGTATATTGTTAGGCGTTTAATATGGGGTGTTGAGTCCACTTCGTTGAGCAAGGAGTAGCTCTTGTCTATTACATATTTGGCTTATGGAACGGTATCTGTGCTAATTTCAATCTCTGGTTTTATGCAGCACCCCAACTCACCTTACCCCTTAAGCAAGCATAAGTTGGTTTTCTACATTTGACACCCTGTTCTGTTTTGTAATTCAGTTCCTGTGTAGCCAAGTTTACATTCCGTGTAGTAGTGATATCTTATGATGTTTCTTTTTCTGTGTGACTTATTTCACTTAGAATCATCGTACCTGAATCCACTCATTATGCTGCTATGGGCCTGATGACATAGATTTCATTGCTGAGTGATATTGCATTGTACGTAAGTACCAAAACTTCTTTATCCATTTTTCGCTTTCTGTGATATTGAACTTGTACCGTAAACGAGGTTCTTGTAAACAGAGCCGTCCCAAACTTTGGGGTGGCTGTGTCTTTTTGATTTTAATTTCCCTAAGCTATAGGACCATAAGTGGAAGTGCCCTAGGCTCTGTTGCTTTGTTTTTTGAATGTTTCAGGAAACACCATACACTTCTCCAGAGTGGCTGCTGGCAATTTACATCCCGCCCATCAGCATAACAAGGCGCCCAGTTCTCCTTGGCCTGTCCTGCCTTTCTGGATTTTACACTTTTTTCAGATGGCCCTTTTGACCCAGGGGGGCAGTGAGACTTCATTGTAGTGCAGATTTCCTTTGCAAGCTTGCTTGGTTGGCCAAAAAGGGCGTATGCGTTTTTTCCTGAATATATTCAGGAAAAAACGCATACGCCTTTTTTGGCCAAGTGCATCATTGTGGACGTTCTGCCTCTTTTCCTATGCTTTACATGCAATTCCAGTCTACCTCCTGAAATCGGTTTCCTGCAATTCTGCCCCGCTTTCAACTCCTCTTGGCAGCCTTACTTCAATATATTTTTGGACGATAGCTGTCATTTATAACTCTGCAGGTTTGTGAATTACAGTGCCCCTGAGCTCCTTTCTTCAACTCGCTTTCTTATGAGCTGGCCGCAACACCGCAGGATTGCTTCAGGCCTTAGTGTGCTTCTGGCATGGCACGCTGAGCCTTTGGTTACTTCCTCTTCCTGGTGGAAAATGAGAGTTAAATTTGCCCGTCCAGACACCTCCAGCTAGTCTCTCATTGGTTCTCCCTATTCCTGTTCATCTTACGCAGAAATTGCAAACTGGGCCAACCAGGAGGTTAAAGGCACTGACTCTCCAAGTGTGGAGAGTGTTAGTAAAGCGTCTGGAATGTTGCACCCGAGTACCAGGGGACGAAAACTGAGACACATTTGAACACGTTTCCCGATCACACGGTGGATCATACTCTGGGTTCCACATGCATGTTTTAGCTGAAGGAAGAATCCCTTAAACCTGGAGAGTTGAGACCCATGGAATGGGTACCATGCAATATGACTTCAAAGGGTCTGCATTTGCTCACCGAACCTCACCAGTCCTATCACTGCTGCGTTTATGCCGCTGTACACACGCTTGATTCTCTTTCGGAGACATATAAATCCATAGGTTTTAAGATTCTTACTAGTCAGGTATATTGTTAGGCGTTTAATATGGGGTGTTGAGTCCACTTCGTTGAGCAAGGAGTAGCTCTTGTCTATTACATATTTGGCTTATGGAGCGGTATCTGTGCTAATTTCAATCTCTGGTTTTATGCAGCACCCCAACTCACCTTTCCACTTAAGCAAGCATAAGTTGGTTTTCTACTTTGAGACCCTGTTCTGTTTTGTAATTCAGTTCCTGTGTAGCCAAGTTTACATTCCGTGTAGTAGTGATAACTTATGATGTTTCTTTTTCTGTGTGACTTATTTCACTTAGAATCATCGTACTTGAATCCACTCATTATGCTGCTATGGGCCTGATGACATAGATTTCATTGCTGAGTGATATTGCATTGTACGTAAGTACCAAAACTTCTTTATCCATTTTTCGCTTTCTGTGATATTGAACTTGTACAGTAAACGAGGTTCTTGTAAACAGAGCCGTCCCAAACTTTGGGGTGGCTGTGTCTTTTTGATTTTAATTTCCCTAAGCTATAGGACCATAAGTGGAAGTGCCCTAGGCTCTGTTGCTTTGTTTTTTAGATGTTTCAGGAAACACCATACACTTCTCCAGATTGGCTGTTGGCAATTTACATCACGCTCACCAGCATAACAAGGCTCCCAATTCTCCATGGCCTGTCCTGCCTTTCTGGATTTTACACATTTTTCAGATGACCCTTTTGACAGGGGGGCAGTGAGACTTCATTGTAGTGCAGATTTCCTTTGCAAGCTTGCTTGGTTGGCCAAAAAGGGCGTATGCGTTTTTTCCTGAATATATTCAGGAAAAAACGCATACGCCCTTTTTGGCCAAGTGCATCATTGTGGACGTTCTGCCTCTTTTCCTATGCTTTACATGCAATTCCTGTCTACCTCCTGAAATCGGTTTCGTGCAATTCTGCACCGCTTTCAAGTCCTCTTGGCAGCCTTACTTCAATATATTTTTGGACGATAGCTGTCATTTATAACTCTGCAGGTTTGTGAATTACAGTGCCCCTGAGCTCCTTTCTTCAACTCACTTTCTTGTGAGCTGGCCGCAACACCGTAGGATTGCTTCAGGCCCTAGTGTGGTTCCGGCACGGCATGCTGAGCCTTTGGTTAATTCCTCTTTCTGATGGGAAATGAGAGTTAAATTTGCCCGTCCAGACACCTCCAGCTAGTTTCTCATTGGTTCTCCCTCTTCCTGTACATTTTCCGCAGAAATTGCAAACTGGGCCATACAGGAGGTTAAAGGCACTGACTCTCCAAGTGGGGAGAGTGTTAGTAAAGCGTCTGGAGTGTTGCACCCGAGTACCAGGGGACGAAAACTGAGACACATTTGAACACGTTTCCTGATCACACGGTGGATCATACTCTGTGTTCCACATGCATGTTTTAGCTGAAGGAAGAATCCCTTAAACTTGGAGAGGTGAGACCCATGGAATGGGTACCATGCAATATGACTTCAAAGGGTCTGCATTTGCTCACCGCACCTCACCAATCCTATCACTGCTGCGTTTATGCCGCTGTACACACGCTTGATTCTCTTTCGGAGACATATAAATCCGTAGTTTTTAAGATTATTTCTAGTCAGGTGTATTCTTAAGCGTTTAATATGGGGTGTTGAGTCCACTTCGTTGAGCAAGGAGTAGCTCTTGTCTATTACATATTTGGCTTATGGAACGGTATCTGTGCTAATTTCAATCTCTGGTTTCATGCAGCACCCCAACTCACCTTTCCCCTTAAGCAAGCATTAGTTGGTTTTCTACATTTGACACCCTGTTCTGTTTTGTAATTCAGTTCTTGTGTAGCCAAGTTTACCTTCCGTGTAGTAGTGATATCTTATGGTGTTTCTTTTTCTGTGTGACTTATTTCACTTAGAATCATCATACCTGAATCCACTCATTATGCTGCTACGGGCCTGATGACATAGATTTCATTGCTGAGTGATATTGCATTGTACGTAAGTACCACAACTTCTTTATCCATTTTTCCCTTTCTGTGATATTGAACTTGTACCGTAAACGAGGTTCTTGTAAACAGAGCCGTCCCAAACTTTGGGGTGACCGTGTCTTTTTTTTTTTTTTTTAACATCTTTATTGGAGTATAATTGCTTTACAATGGTAAGTTAGTTTCAGCTTCACAACAAAATGAATCAGTTATATATATACATATATTCCCATATCTCTTCCCGCTTGCGTCTCCCTCCCTCCCACCCTCCCTATCCGACCCCTCCAGGCGGTCACAAAGCACCGAGCTGATCTCCCTGTGCTATGCGGCTGCTTCCCACTAGCTATCTACCTTACGTTTGGTAGTGTATATATGTCCATGTCTCTTTATCGCTTTGTCACCGTTTACCCTTCCCCCTCCCCATAGCCTCAAGTCCATTCTCTAGTAAGTCTGTGTCTTTATTCCTGTTTCACCCCTAGGTTTTTCATGACATTTTTTTTTTAATTCCATATATATGTGTTAGCATACGGTATTTGTCTCTCTCTTTCTGACTTACTTCACTCTGTATGACAGACTCTAGGTCTATCCACCTCATTACAAATAGCTCAATTTCGTCTCTTTTTATGGCTGAGTAATATTCCATTGTATATATGTGCCACATCTTCTTTATCCATTCATCCGATGATGGACACTTAGGTTTTTTCCATCTCTGGGCTATTGTAAATAGAGCTGCAATGAACATTTTGGTACATGACTCTTTTTGAATTATGGTTTTCTCAGGGTATATGCCCAGTAGTGGAATTGCTGGGTCATATGGTAGTTCTATTTGTAGCTTTTTAAGGAACCTCCATACTGTTCTCCACAGTGGCTGTATCAATTTACATTCCCACCAACAGTGTAAGAGGGTTCCCTTTTCTCCACACCCTCTCCAGCATTTATTGTTTCTAGATTTTTTGATGATGGCCATTCTGACTGGTGTGAGATGATATCTCATTGTAGTTTTGATTTGCATTTCTCTCATGATTAGTGATGTTGAGCATTCTTTCATGTGTTTGTTGGCACTCTGTATATCTTCTTTGGAGAAATGTCTATTTAGGTCTTCTGCCCATTTTTGGATTGGGTTGTTTGTTTTTTTGTTATTAAGCTGCATGAGCTGCTTATAAATTTTGGAGATCAATCCTTTGTCAGTTGCTTCATTTGCAAATATTTTCTCCCATTCTGAGGGTTGTCTTTTGGTCTTCTTTATGGTTTCCTTTGCTGCGCAAAAGCTTTTAAGTTTCATTAGGTCCCATTTGTTTACTCTTCTTTTTATTTCCATTTCTCTAGGAGGTGGGTCAAAAAGGACCTTGCTGTGATTTATGTCATAGAGTGTTCTGCCTATGTTTTCCTCTAAGAGTTTGATAGTTTCTGGCCTTACATTTAGGTCTTTAATCCATTTTGAGCTTATTTTTGTGTACGGTGTTAGGGAGTGATCTAATTTCATACTTTTACATGTAGCTGTCCAGTTTTCCCAGCACCACTTATTGAATAGGCTGTCCTTTCTCCACTGTACATTTCTTCCTCCTTTGTCAAAGATAAGGTGACCATATGTGCGTGGGTTTATCTCTGGGCTTTCTATCCTGTTCCATTGATCTATCTTTCTGTTTTTGTGCCAGTACCATACCGTCTTGATAACTGTAGCTTTGTAGTATAGTCTGAAGTCTGGGAGCCTGATTCCTCCAGTTCCTTCTTTCGTTCTCAAGATTGCTTTGGCTATTCGGGGTCTTTTGTGTTTCCATACAAATTGCAAAATTTTTTGTTCTAGTTCTGTGAAAAATGCCAGTGGTAGTTTGATAGGGATTGCATTGAATCTATAGATTGCTTTCGGTAGTAAAGTCATTTTCACAATGTTGATTCTTCCAATCCAAGAACATGGTATATCTCTCCATCTATTTGTATCATCTTTAATTTCTTTCATCAGTGTCTTATAATTTTCTGCATACAGATCTTTTGTCTCCTTAGGTAGGTTTATTCCTAGATATTTTATTCTTTTTGTTGCAATGGTAAATGGGAGTGTTTTCTTGATTTCACTTTCAGATTTTTCATCATTAGTATATAGGAATGCCAGAGATTTCTGTGCATTAATTTTGTATCCTGCCACTTTACCAAATTCATTGATTAGCTCTAGTAGTTTTCTGGTAGCATCTTTAGGGTTCTCTATGTATAGGATCATGTCATCTGCAAACAGTGACAGCTTTACTTCTTCTTTTCCGATTTGGATTCCTTTTATTTCCTTTTCTTCTCTGATTGCTGTGGCTAAAACTTCCAAAACTATGTTGAATAAGAGTGGTGAGAGTGGGCAACCTTGTCTTGTTCCTGATCTTAGTGGAAATGCTTTCAGTTTTTCACCATTGAGGATGATGTTTGCTGTGGGCTTGTCATATATGGCCTTTATTATGTTGAGGAAAGTTCCCTCTATGCCTACTTTCTGCAGGGTTTTTATCATAAATGGGTGTTGAATTTTGTCAAAAGCTTTCTCTGCATCTATTGAGATGATCATATGGTTTTTCTCCTTCAGTTTGTTAATATGGTTTATCACATTGATAGATTTGCGTATATTGAAGAATCCTTGCATTCCTGGAATAAACCCCACTTGATCATGGTGTATGATCTTTTTAATGTGCTGTTGGATTCTGTTTGCTAGTATTTTGTTGAGGATTTTTGCATCTATGTTCATCAGTGATATTGGCCTGTAGTTTTCTTTCTTTGTGATATCCTTGTCTGGTTTTGGTATCAAGGTGATGGTGGCCTCGTAGAAGGAGTTTGGGAGTGTTCCTCCCTCTGCTATATTTTGGAAGAGTTTGAGAAGGATAGGTGTTAGCTCTTCTCTAAATGTTTGATAGAATTCGCCTGTGAAGCCATCTGGTCCTGGGCTTTTCTTTGTTGGAAGATTTTTAATCACAGTTTCAATTTCAGTGCTTGTGATTGGTCTGTTCATATTTTCTATTTCTTCCTGATTCAGTCTTGGCAGGTTGTGCCTCTCTAAGAATTTGTCCATTTCTTCCAGATTGTCCATTTTATTGGCATAGAGTTGCTTGTAGTAATCGCTCATGATCTCTTTTATTTCTGCAGTGTCAGTTGTTACCTCTCCTTTTTCATTTCTAATTCTATTGATTTGGGTCTTCTCCCTTTTTTTCTTGATGAGTCTGGCTAGTGGTTTATCTATTTTGTTTATCTTCTCAAAGAACCAGCTTTTAGTTTTATTGATCTTTGCTATTGTTTCCTTCATTTCTTTTTCATTTATTTCTGATCTGATTTTTATGATTTCTTTCCTTCTGCTAGCTTTGGGGTTTTTTTGTTCTTCTTTCTCTAATTGCTTGAGGTGCAAGGTTAGGTTGTTTATTCGAGATGCTTCCTGCTTCTTAAGGTGGGCTTGTATTGCTATAAACTTCCCCCTTAGAACTGCTTTTGCTGCATCCCACAGGTTTTGGGTCGTTGTGTCTCCATTGTCATTTGTTTCTAGGTATTTTTTGATTTCCTCTTTGATTTCTTCAGTGATATCTTCATTATTAAGTAGTGTATTGTTTAGCCTCCATGTGTTTGTATTTTTTACAGATCTTTTCCTGTAATTGATATCTAGTCTCATGGCGTTGTGGTCAGAAAAGATACTTGATACAATTTCAATTTTCTTAAATTTACCAAGGCTTGATTTGTGACCCAAGATATGATCTATCCTGGAGAATGTTCCATGAGCACTTGAGAAAAATGTGTATTCTGTTGTTTTTGGATGGAATGTCCTATAAATATCAATTAACTCCATCTCATTTAATGTATCATTTAAAGCTTGTGTTTCCTTATTTATTTTCATTTTGGATGATCTGTCCATTGGTGAAAGTGGGGTGTTAAAGTCCCCTACTATGAATGTGTTACTGTCGATTTCCCCTTTTATGGTTGTCAGTATTTGCCTTATGTATTGAGGTGCACCTATGTTGGGTGCATAAATATTTACAATTGTTATATCTTCCTCTTGGATTGATCCCTTGATCATTATGTAGTGTCCTTCTTTGTCTCTTCTAATAGTCTTTGTTTTAAAGTCTATTTTGTCTGATATGAGAATTGCTACTCCAGCTTTCTTTTGGTTTCCACTTGCATGAAATACCTTTTTCCATCCCCTTACTTTCAGTCTGTATGTGTCTCTAGGTCTGAAGTGGGTCTCTTGTAGACAGCAAATATATGGGTCTTGTTTTTGTATCCATTCAGCCAATCTGTGTCTTTTGGTGGGAGCATTTAGTCCATTTACATTTAAGGTAATTATCGATATGTGTGTTCCTATTCCCATTTTCTTCATTGTTTTGGGTTTGTTATTGTAGGTCCTTTCCTTCTTTTGTGTTTCTTGCCTAGAGAAGTTCCTTTAGCAGTTGTTGTAGAGGTGGTTTGGTGGTGCTGAACTCTCTCAGCTTTTGCTTGTCTGTAAAGGTTTTAATTTCTCCATCAAATCTGAATGAGATCCTTGCTGGGTAGAGTAATCTTGGTTGCAGGTTTTTCTCCTTCAACACTTTCAATATGTCCTGCCACTCCCTTCTGGCTTGCAGAGTTTCTGCTGAAAGATCAGCTGTTAACCTTATGGGGATTCCCTTGTGTGTTATTTGTTGTTTTTCCCTTGCTGCTTTTAATATGTTTTCTTTGTATTTAATTTTTGACAGTTTGATTAATATGTGTCTTGGCGTATTTCTCCTTGGATTTATCCTGTATGGGACTCTCTGTGCTTCCTGGACTTGATTAACTATTTCCTTTCCCATATTAGGGAAGTTTTCAACTATAATCTCTTCAAATATTTTCTCAGTCCCTTTCTTTTTCTCTTCTTCTTCTGGAACCCCTATAATTCGAATGTTGGTGCGTTTAATGTTGTCCCAGAGGTCTCTGAGACTGTCCTCAGTTCTTTTCATTCTTTTTTCTTTATTCTGCTCTGCAGTAGTTATTTCCACTATTTTATCTTCCAGGTCACTTATCCGTTCTTCTGCCTCAGTTATTCTGCTATTGATCCCATCTAGAGTACTTTTAATTTCATTTATTGTGTTGTTCATCGTTGCTTGTTTCATCTTTAGTTCTTCTAGGTCCTTGTTAACTGATTCTTGCAATTTGTCCATTCTATTGTCCATACTATCTCCAAGATTTCGGATCAACCTTACTATCATTATTCTGAATTCTTTTTCAGGTAGACTGCCTATTTCCTCTTCATTTGTTAGGTCTGGTGGGTTTTTATCTTGCTCCTTCATCTGCTGTGTGTTTTTCTGTCTTTTCATTTTGCTTATCTTACTGTGTTTGGGGTCTCCTTTTTTTTTTTTTTGCAGGCTGAAGGTTCGTAGTTCCTGTTGTTTTTTGAGTCTGTCCCCAGTGGCTAAGGTTGGTTCAGTGGGTTGTGTAGGCTTCCTGGTGGAGGGTACTAGTGCCTGTGTTCTGGTGTATGAGGCTGGATCTTGTCTTTCTGGTGGGCAGGTCCACGTCTGGTGGTGTGTTTTGGGGTGTCTGTGACCGTGTCTTTTTGATTTTAATTTCCCTAAGCTATAGGACCATAAGTGGAAGTGCCCTAGGCTCTGTTGCTTTGTTTTTTAGATGTTTCAGGAAACACCATACACTTCTCCAGAGTGGCTGTTGGCAATTTACATCCCGCCCATCAGCATAACAAGGCTCCCAGTTCTCCATGGCCTGTCCTGCCTTTCTGGATTTTACACTTTTTTCAGATGGCCCTTTTGACTGGGGGGCAGTGAGACTTCATTGTAGTGCAGATTTCCTTTGCAAGCTTGCTTGGTTGGCCAAAAAGGGCGTATGCGTTTTTTCCTGAATATATTCAGGAAAAAACGCATACGCACTTTTTGGCCAAGTGCATCATTGTGGACGTTCTGCCTCTTTTCCTATGCTTTACATGCAATTCCCGTCTACCTCCTGAAATCGGTTTCCTGCAATTCTGCCCCGCTTTCAAGTCCTCTTGGCAGCCTTACTTCAATATATTTTTGGACGATAGCTGTCATTTATAACTCTGCAGGTTTGTGAATTACAGTGCCCCTGAGCTCCTTTCTTCAACTCGCTTTCTTGTGAGCTGGCCGCAACACCGTAGGATTGCTTCAGGCCCTAGTGTGGTTCCGGCACGGCATGCTGAGCCTTTGGTTAATTCCTCTTTCTGATGGGAAATGAGAGTTAAATTTGCCCGTCCAGACACCTCCAGCTAGTTTCTCATTGGTTCTCCCTATTCCTGTACATTTTCCGCAGAAATTGCAAACTGGGCCATACAGGAGGTTAAAGGCACTGACTCTCCAAGTGGGGAGAGTGTTAGTAAAGCATCTGGAGTGTTGCACCCGAGTACCAGGGGACGAAAACTGAGACACATTTGAACACGTTTCCTGATCACACGGTGGATCATACTCTGTGTTCCACATGCATGTTTTAGCTGAAGGAAGAATCCCTTAAACCTGGAGAGTTGAGACCCATGGAATGGGTACCATGCAATATGACTTCAAAGGGTCTGCATTTGCTCACCGAACCTCACCAATCCTATCACTGCTGCGTTTATGCCGCTGTACACACGCTTGATTCTCTTTCGGAGACATATAAATCCGTAGTTTTTAAGATTATTTCTAGTCAGGTGTATTCTTAAGCGTTTAATATGTGGTGTTGAGTCCACTTCGTTGAGCAAGGAGTAGCTCTTGTCTATTACATATTTGGCTTATGGAACGCTATCTGTGCTAATTTCAATCTCTGGTTTCATGCAGCACCCCAACTCACCTTTCCCCTTAAGCAAGCATAAGTTGGTTTTCTACATTTGAGACCCTGTTCTGTTTTGTAATTCAGTTCTTGTGTAGCCAAGTTTACCTTCCGTGTAGTAGTGATATCTTATGGTGTTTCTTTTTCTGTGTGACTTATTTCACTTAGAATCATCATACCTGAATCCACTCATTATGCTGCTACGGGCCTGATGACATAGATTTCATTGCTGAGTGATATTGCATTGTACGTAAGTACCACAACTTCTTTATCCATTTTTCCCTTTCTGTGATATTGAACTTGTACCGTAAACGAGGTTCTTGTAAACAGAGCCGTCCCAAACTTTGGGGTGACCGTGTCTTTTTAATTTTAATTTCCCTAAGCTATAGGACCATAAGTGGAAGTGCCCTAGGCTCTGTTGCTTTGTTTTTTAGATGTTTCAGGAAACACCATACACTTCTCCAGAGTGGCTGTTGGCAATTTACATCCCGCCCACCAGCATAACAAGGCTCCCAGTTCTCCATGGCCTGTCCTGCCTTTCTAGATTTTACACTTTTTTCAGATGGCCCTTTTGACCGGGGGGCAGTGAGACTTCATTGTAGTGCAGATTTCCTTTGCAAGCTTGCTTGGTTGGCCAAAAAGGGCGTATGCGTTTTTTCCTGAATATATTCAGGAAAAAACGCATACGCCCTTTTTAGCCAAGTGCATCATTGTGGACGTTCTGCCTCTTTTCCTATGCTTTACATGCAATTCCCATCTACCTCCTGAAATCGGTTTCCTGCAATCCTGCCCCGCTTTCAACTCATCTTGGCAGCCTTACTTCAATATATTTTTGGACGATAGCTGTCATTTATAACTCTGCACGTTTGTGAATTACAGTGCCCCTGAGCTCGTTTCTTCAACTCGTATTCTAGTGAGCTGGCCGCAACACCGCAGGATTGCTTCAGGCCCTAGTGTAGTTCCGGCACGGCACGCTGAGCCTTTGGTTAATTCCTCTTCCTGGTGGGAAATGAGAGTTAAATTTGCCCGTCCAGACACCTGCAGCTAGTCTCTCTTTTGTTCTCCCTATTCCTGTTCATTTTCCACAGAAATTACAAACTGGGCGAAACAGGAGGTTAAAGGCACTGACTCTCAATGTGGGGAGAGTGTTAGTAAAGCATCTGGAATGTTGCACCCGAGTACCTGGGACGAAAACGAGACACATTTGAACACGTTTCCCGATCACACGGTGGATCATACTCTGGGTTCCACATGCATGTTTTAGCTGAAGGAAGAATCCCTTAAACCTGGAGAGTTGAGACCCATGGAAAGGGTACCATGCAATATGACTTCAAAGGGTCTGCATTTGCTCACCGAACCTCACCAATCCTATCACTGCTGCGTTTATGCCGCTGTACACACGCTTGATTCTCTTTCGGAGACATATAAATCCGTAGGTTTTAAGATTATTTCTAGTCAGGTATATTCTTAGGCGTTTAATATGGGGTGTTGAGTCCACTTCGTTCAGCAATGAGTAGCTCTTGTCTATTGCATATTTGGCTTATGGAACGGTATCTGTGCTAATTTCAATCTCTGGTTTCATGCAGCACCCCAACTCACCTTTCCCTTTAAGCAAGCATAAGTTGGTTTTCTACATTTGAGAACCTGTTCTGTTTTCTAATTCAGTTCCTGTGTAGCCAAGTTTACATTCCGTGTATTGGTGATATCTTATGATGTTTCTTTTTCTGTGTGACTTATTTCACTTAGAATCATCGTACCTGAATCCACTCATTATGCTGCTATGGGCCTAATGACATAGATTTCATTGCTGAGTGATATTGCATTGTACGTAAGTACCACAACTTCTTTATCCATTTTTTGCTTTCTGTGATATTGAACTTGTATCGTAAACGAGGTTCTTGTAAACAGAGCCGTCCCAAATTTTGGGGTGGCTGTGTCTTTTTGATTTTAATTTCCCTAAGCTATAGGACCATAAGTGGAAGTGCCCTAGGCTCTGTTGCTTTGTTTTTTAGATGTTTCAGGAAACACCATACACTTCTCCAGAGTGGCTGTTGGCAATTTACATCCCGCCCACCAGCATAACAAGGCTCCCAGTTCTCCATGGCCTGTCCTGCCTTTCTGGATTTTACACTTTTTTCAGATGACCCTTTTGACCGGGGGGCAGTGAGACTTCATTGTAGTGCAGATTTCCTTTGCAAGCTTGCTTGGTTGGCCAAAAAGGGCGTATGCGTTTTTTCCTGAATATATTCAGGAAAAAACGCATACGCCCTTTTTGGCCAAGTGCATCATTGTGGACGTTCTGCCGCTTTTCCTATGCTTTACATGCAATTCCTGTCTACCTCCTGAAATCGGTTTCCTGCAATTCTGCCCCGTTTTCAAGTCCTCTTGGCAGCCTTACTTCAATATATTTTTGGACGATAGCTGTCATTTATAACTCTGCAGGTTTGTGAATTACAGTGCCCCTGAGCTCGTTTCTTCAACTCGCTTTCTTGTGAGCTGGCCGCAACACCGCAGGATTGCTTCAGGCCCTAGTGTAGTTCCGGCACGGCACGCTGAGCCTTTGGTTAATTCCTCTTCCTGGTGGGAAATGAGAGTTAAATTTGCCCGTCCAGACACCTCCAGCTAGTCTCTCTTTCGTTCTCCCTATTCCTGTTCATTTTCCACAGAAATTACAAACTGGGCCAAACAGGAGGTTAAAGGCACTGACTCTCCAAGTGAGGAGAGTGTTAGTAAAGCATCTGGAATGTTGCACCCGAGTACCAGGGACGAAAACGAGACACATTTGAACACGTTTCCCGATCACACGGTGGATCATACTCTGGGTTCCACATGCATGTTTTAGCTGAAGGAAGAATCCCTTAAACCTGGAGAGTTGAGACCCATGGAATGGGTACCATGCAATATGACTTCAAAGGGTCTGCATTTGCTCACCGAACCTCACCAATCCTATCACTGCTGCGTTTATGCCGCTGTACACACGCTTGATTCTCTTTCAGAGACATATAAATCCGTAGGTTTTAAGATTATTTCTAGTCAGGTATATTCTTAGGCGTTTAATATGGGGTGTTGAGTCCACTTCGTTGAGCAAGGAGTAGCTCTTGTCTATTACATATTTGGCTTATGGAATGGTATCTGTGCTAATTTCAATCTCTGGTTTCATGCAGCACCCCAACTCACCTTTCCCCTTAAGCAAGCATAAGTTGGTTTTCTACATTTGACACCCTGTTCTGTTTTGTAATTCAGTTCCTGTGTAGCCAAGTTTACATTCCGTGTAGTAGTGATATCTTATGATGTTTCTTTTCCTGTGTGACTTATTTGACTTAGACTCATCATACCTGCATCCACTCATTATGCTGCTACGGGCCTGATGACATAGATTTCATTGCTGAGTGATATTGCATTGTACGTAAGTACCACAACTTCTTTATCCATTTTTTGCTTTCTGTGATATTGAACTTGTACCGTAAACAAGGTTCTTGTAAACAGAGCCGTCCCAAACTTTGGGGTGGCTGTGTCTTTTTGATTTTAATTTCCCTAAGCTATAGGACCATAAGTGGAAGTGCCCTAGGCTCTGTTGCTTTGTTTTTTAGATGTTTCAGGAAACACCATACACTTCTCCAGAGTGGCTGTTGGCAATTTACATCCCGCCCACCAGCATAACAAGGCTCCCAGTTCTCCATGGCCTGTCCTGCCTTTCTGGATTTTACACTTTTTTCAGATGGCCCTTTTGACCGGGGGGCAGTGAGACTTCATTGTAGTGCAGATTTCCTTTGCAAGCTTGCTTGGTTGGCCAAAAAGGGCGTATGCGTTTTTTCCTGAATATATTCAGGAAAAAACGCATACGCTCTTTTTGGCCAAGTGCATCATTGTGGACGTTCTGCCTCTTTTCCTATGCTTTACATGCAATTCCTGTCTACCTCCTGAAATCGGTTTCCTGCAATTCTGCCCCGCTTTCAAGTCCTCTTGGCAGCCTTACTTCAATATATTTTTGGACGACAGCTGTCATTTATAACTCTGCACGTTTGTGAATTACAGTGCCCCTGAGCTCGTTTCTTCAACTCGTATTCTAGTGAGCTGGCCGCAACACCGCAGGATTGCTTCAGGCCCTAGTGTAGTTCCGGCACGGCACGCTGAGCCTTTGGTTAATTCCTCTTCCTGGTGGGAAATGAGAGTTAAATTTGCCCGTCCAGACACCTGCAGCTAGTCTCTCTTTTGTTCTCCCTATTCCTGTTCATTTTCCACAGAAATTACAAACTGGGCGAAACAGGAGGTTAAAGGCACTGACTCTCAATGTGGGGAGAGTGTTAGTAAAGCATCTGGAATGTTGCACCCGAGTACCTGGGACGAAAATGAGACACATTTGAACACGTTTCCCGATCAAACGGTGGATCATACTCTGGGTTCCACATGCATGTTTTAGCTGAAGGAAGAATCCCTTAAACCTGGAGAGTTGAGACCCATGGAATGGGTACCATGCAATATGACTTCAAAGGGTCTGCATTTGCTCACCGAACCTCACCAAACCTATCACTGCTGCGTTTATGCCGCTGTACACACGCTTGATTCTCTTTCGGAGACATATAAATCCGTAGGTTTTAAGATTATTTCTAGTCAGGTATATTCTTAGGCGTTTAATATGGGGTGTTGAGTCCACTTCGTTCAGCAATGAGTAGCTCTTGTCTATTGCATATTTGGCTTATGGAACGGTATCTGTGCTAATTTCAATCTCTGGTTTCATGCAGCACCCCAACTCACCTTTCCCTTTAAGCAAGCATAAGTTGGTTTTCTACATTTGAGAACCTGTTCTGTTTTCTAATTCAGTTCCTGTGTAGCCAAGTTTACATTCCGTGTATTGGTGATATCTTATGATGTTTCTTTTTCTGTGTGACTTATTTCACTTAGAATCATCGTACCTGAATCCACTCATTATGCTGCTATGGGCCTAATGACATAGATTTCATTGCTGAGTGATATTGCATTGTACGTAAGTACCACAACTTCTTTATCCATTTTTTGCTTTCTGTGATATTGAACTTGTATCGTAAACGAGGTTCTTGTAAACAGAGCCGTCCCAAATTTTGGGGTGGCTGTGTCTTTTTGATTTTAATTTCCCTAAGCTATAGGACTATAAGGGGAAGTGCCCTAGGCTCTGTTGCTTTGTTTTTTAGATGTTTCAGGAAACCCCATACACTTCTCCAGAGTGGCTGTTGGCAATTTACATCCCGCCCACCAGCATAACAAGGCTCCCAGTTCTCCATGGCCTGTCCTGCCTTTCTGGATTTTACACTTTTTTCAGATGACCCTTTTGACCGGGGGGCAGTGAGACTTCATTGTAGTGCAGATTTCCTTTGCAAGCTTGCTTGGTTGGCCAAAAAGGGCGTATGCGTTTTTTCCTGAATATATTCAGGAAAAAACGCATACGCCCTTTTTGGCCAAGTGCATCATTGTGGACGTTCTGCCGCTTTTCCTATGCTTTACATGCAATTCCTGTCTACCTCCTGAAATCGGTTTCCTGCAATTCTGCCCCGCTTTCAAGTCCTCTTGGCAGCCTTACTTCAATATATTTTTGGACGATAGCTGTCATTTATAACTCTGCAGGTTTGTGAATTACAGTGCCCCTGAGCTCCTTTCTTCAACTCGCTTTCTTGTGAGCTGGCCGCAACACCGTAGGATTGCTTCAGGTCCTAGTGTGGTTCCGGCACGGCATGCTGAGCCTTTGGTTAATTCCTCTTTCTGATGGGAAATGAGAGTTAAATTTGCCCGTCCAGACACCTCCAGCTAGTTTCTCATTGGTTCTCCCTATTCCTGTACATTTTCCGCAGAAATTGCAAACTGGGCCATACAGGAGGTTAAAGGCACTGACTCTCCAAGTGGGGAGAGTGTTAGTAAAGCGTCTGGAGTGTTGCACCCGAGTACCAGGGGACGAAAACTGAGACACATTTGAACACGTTTCCTGATCACACGGTGGATCATACTCTGTGTTCCACATGCATGTTTTAGCTGAAGGAAGAATCCCTTAAACTTGGAGAGTTGAGACCCATGGAATGGGTACCATGCAATATGACTTCAAAGGGTCTGCATTTGCTCACCGCACCTCACCAATCCTATCACTGCTGCGTTTATGCCGCTGTACACACGCTTGATTCTCTTTCGGAGACATATAAATCCGTAGTTTTTAAGATTATTTCTAGTCAGGTGTATTCTTAAGCGTTTAATATGGGGTGTTGAGTCCACTTCGTTGAGCAAGGAGTAGCTCTTGTCTATTACATATTTGGCTTATGGAACGGTATCTGTGCTAATTTCAATCTCTGGTTTCATGCAGCACCCCAACTCACCTTTCCCCTTAAGCAAGCATAAGTTGGTTTTCTACATTTGAGACCCTGTTCTGTTTTGTAATTCAGTTCTTGTGTAGCCAAGTTTACCTTCCGTGTAGTAGTGATATCTTATGGTGTTTCTTTTTCTGTGTGACTTATTTCACTTAGAATCATCATACCTGAATCCACTCATTATGCTGCTACGGGCCTGATGACATAGATTTCATTGCTGAGTGATATTGCATTGTACGTAAGTACCACAACTTCTTTATCCATTTTTCCCTTTCTGTGATATTGAACTTGTACCGTAAACGAGGTTCTTGTAAACAGAGCCGTCCCAAACTTTGGGGTGACCGTGTCTTTTTGATTTTAATTTCCCTAAGCTATAGGACCATAAGTGGAAGTGCCCTAGGCTCTGTTGCTTTGTTTTTTAGATGTTTCAGGAAACAGCATACACTTCTCCAGAGTGGCTGTTGGCAATTTACATCCCGCCCATCAGCATAACAAGGCTCCCAGTTCTCCATGGCCTGTCCTGCCTTTCTGGATTTTACACTTTTTTCAGATGGCCCTTTTGACCGGGGGGCAGTGAGACTTCATTGTAGTGCAGATTTCCTTTGCAAGCTTGCTTGGTTGGCCAAAAAGGGCGTATGCGTTTTTTCCTGAATATATTCAGGAAAAAACGCATACGCCCTTTTTGGCCAAGTGCATCATTGTGGACGTTCTGCCTCTTTTCCTATGCTTTACATGCAATTCCCGTCTACCTCCTGAAATCGGTTTCCTGCAATTCTGCCCCGCTTTCAAGTCCTTTTGGCAGCCTTACTTCAATATATTTTTGGACGATAGCTGTCATTTATAACTCTGCAGGTTTGTGAATTACAGTGCCCCTGAGCTCTTTTCTTCAACTCGCTTTCTTGTGAGCTGGCCGCAACACCGTAGGATTGCTTCAGGCCCTAGTGTGGTTCCGGCACGGCATGCTGAGCCTTTGGTTAATTCCTCTTTCTGATGGGAAATGAGAGTTAAATTTGCCCGTCCAGACACCTCCAGCTAGTTTCTCATTGGTTCTCCCTATTCCTGTACATTTTCTGCAGAAATTGCAAACTGGGCCATACAGGAGGTTAAAGGCACTGACTCTCCAAGTGGGGAGAGTGTTAGTAAAGCGTCTGGAGTGTTGCACCCGAGTACCAGGGGATGAAAACTGAGACACATTTGAACACATTTCCTGATCACACGGTGGATCATACTCTGTGTTCCACATGCATGTTTTAGCTGAAGGAAGAATCCCTTAAACTTGGAGAGTTGAGACCCATGGAATGGGTACCATGCAATATGACTTCAAAGGGTCTGCATTTGCTCACCGAACCTCACCAATCCTATCACTGCTGCGTTTATGCCGCTGTACACACGCTTGATTCTCTTTCGGAGACATATAAATCCGTAGTTTTTAAGATTATTTCTAGTCAGGTGTATTCTTAAGCGTTTAATATGGGGTGTTGAGTCCACTTCGTTGAGCAAGGAGTAGCTCTTGTCTATTACATATTTGGCTTATGGAACGGTATCTGTGCTAATTTCAATCTCTGGTTTCATGCAGCACCCCAACTCACCTTTCCCCTTAAGCAAGCATAAGTTGGTTTTCTACATTTGAGACCCTGTTCTGTTTTGTAATTCAGTTCTTGTGTAGCCAAGTTTACCTTCCGTGTAGTAGTGATATCTTATGGTGTTTCATTTTCTGTGTGACTTATTTCACTTAGAATCATCATACCTGAATCCACTCATTATGCTGCTACGGGCCTGATGACATAGATTTCATTGCTGAGTGATATTGCATTGTACGTAAGTACCACAACTTCTTTATCCATTTTTCCCTTTCTGTGATATTGAACTTGTACCGTAAACGAGTTTCTTGTAAACAGAGCCGTCCCAAACTTTGGGGTGACCGTGTCTTTTTAATTTTAATTTCCCTAAACTATAGGACCATAAGTGGAAGTGCCCTAGGCTCTGTTGCTTTGTTTTTTAGATGTTTCAGGAAACACCATACACTTCTCCAGAGTGGCTGTTGGCAATTTACATCCGGCCCACCAGCATAACAAGGCTCCCAGTTCTCCATGGCCTGTCCTGCCTTTCTAGATTTTACACTTTTTTCAGATGGCCCTTTTGACCGGGGGGCAGTGAGACTTCATTGTAGTGCAGATTTCCTTTGCAAGCTTGCTTGGTTGGCCAAAAAGGGCGTATGCGTTTTTTCCTGAATATATTCAGGAAAAAACACATACGCCCTTTTTGGCCAAGTGCATCATTGTGCACGTTCTGCCGCTTTTCCTATGCTTTACATGCAATTCCCGTCTACCTCCTGAAATCGGTTTCCTGCAATTCTGCCCCGCTTTCAAGTCCTCTTGGCAGCCTTACTTCAATATATTTTTGGACGATAGCTGTCATTTATAACTCTGCAGGTTTGTGAATTACAGTGCCCCTGAGCTCCTTTCTTCAACTCGCTTTCTTGTGAGCTGGCCGCAACACCATAGGATTGCTTCAGCCCCTAGTGTGGTTCCGGCACGGTATGCTGAGCCTTTGGTTAATTCCTCTTTCTGATGGGAAATGAGAGTTAAATTTGCCCGTCCAGACACCTCCAGCTAGTTTCTCATTGGTTCTCCCTATTCCTGTACATTTTCCGCAGAAATTGCAAACTCGGCCATACAGGAGGTTAAAGGCACTGACTCTCCAAGTGGGGAGAGTGTTAGTAAAGCGTCTGGAGTGTTGCACCCGAGTACCAGGGGACGAAAACTGAGACATATTTGAACACGTTTCCTGATCACACGGTGGATCATACTCTGTGTTCCACATGCATGTTTTAGCTGAAGGAAGAATCCCTTAAACTTGGAGAGTTGAGACCCATGGAATGGGTACCATGCAATATGACTTCAAAGGGTCTGCATTTGCTCACCGCACCTCACCAATCCTATCACTGCTGCGTTTATGCCGCTGTACACACGCTTGATTCTCTTTCGGAGACATATAAATCCGTAGTTTTTAAGATTATTTCTAGTCAGGTGTATTCTTAAGCGTTTAATATGGGGTGTTGAGTCCACTTCGTTGAGCAAGGAGTAGCTCTTGTCTATTACATATTTGGCTTATGGAACGGTATCTGTGCTAATTTCAATCTCTGGTTTCATGCAGCACCCCAACTCACCTTTCCCCTTAAGCAAGCATAAGTTGGTTTTCTACATTTGAGACCCTGTTCTGTTTTGTAATTCAGTTCTTGTGTAGCCAAGTTTACCTTCCGTGTAGTAGTGATATCTTATGGTGTTTCTTTTTCTGTGTGACTTATTTCACTTAGAATCATCATACCTGAATCCACTCATTATGCTGCTACGGGCCTGATGACATAGATTTCATTGCTGAGTGATATTGCATTGTACGTAAGTACCACAACTTCTTTATCCATTTTTCCCTTTCTGTGATATTGAACTTGTACCGTAAACGAGGTTCTTGTAAACAGAGCCGTCCCAAACTTTGGGGTGACCGTGTCTTTTTGATTTTAATTTCCCTAAGCTATAGGACCATAAGTGGAAGTGACCTAGGCTCTGTTGCTTTGTTTTTTAGATGTTTCAGGAAACACCATACACTTCTCCAGAGTGGCTGTTGGCAATTTACATCCCGTCCATCAGCATAACAAGGCTCCCAGTTCTCCATGGCCTGTCCTGCCTTTCTGGATTTTACACTTTTTTCAGATGGCCCTTTTGACCGGGGGGCAGTGAGACTTCATTGTAGTGCAGATATCCTTTGCAAGCTTGCTTGGTTGGCAAAAAAGTGCGTATGCGTTTTTTCCTGAATATATTCAGGAAAAAACGCATACGCCCTTTTTGGCCAAGTGCATCATTGTGGACGTTCTGCCTCTTTTCTATGCTTTACATGCAATTCCAGTGTACCTCCTGAAATCGATTTCCTGCAATTCTGCCCCGCTTTCAAGTCCTCTTGGCAGCCTTACTTCAATATATTTTTGGACGATAGCTGTCATTTATAACTCTGCAGGTTTGTGAATTACAGTGCCCCTGAGCTCCTTTCTTCAACTCGCTTTCTTGTGAGCTGGCCGCAACACCACAGGATTGCTGCAGGCCCTAGTGTAGTTCCGGCACGGCATGCTGAGCCTTTGGTTAATTCCTCTTCCTGGTGGGAAATGAGAGTTAAATTTGCCCGTCCAGAAACCTCCAGCTAGTCTCTCTTTCGTTCTCCCTATTCCTGTTCATTTTCCACAGAAATTGCAAACTGGGCCAAACAGGAGGTTAAAGGCACTGACTCTCCAAGTGGGGAGAGTGTTAGTAAAGCATCTGGAATGTTGCACCCGAGTTCCACGGGACGAAAACTGAGACACATTTGAACACGTTTCCCGATCACACGGTGGATCATACTCTGGGTTCCACATGCATGTTTTAGCTGAAGGAAGAATCCCTTAAACCTGGAGAGTTGAGACCCATGGAATGGGTACCATGCAATATGACTTCAAAGGGTCTGCATTTGCTCACCGAACTTCACCAATCCTATCACTGCTGCGTTTATGCCGCTGTACACACGCTTGATTCTCTTTCGGAGACATATAAATCGGTAGGTTTTAATATTCTTACTAGTCAGGTATATTCTTAGGAGTTTAATATGGGGTGTTGAGTCCACTTCGTTGAGCAAGGAGTAGCTCTTGTCTATTACATATTTGGCTTATGGAACGGTATCTGTGCTAATTTCAATCTCTTCTTGTATGCAGCACACCAACTCACCTTTCCCCTCAAGCAAGCATAAGTTGGTTTTCTACATTTGAGACCCTGTTCTGTTTTGTAATTCAGTTCTTGTGTAGCCAAGTTTACCTTCCGTGTAGTAGTGATATCTTATGGTGTTTCTTTTTCTGTGTGACTTATTTCACTTAGAATCATCATACCTGAATCCACTCATTATGCTGCTACGGGCCTGATGACATAGATTTCATTGCTGAGTGATATTGCATTGTACGTAAGTACCACAACTTCTTTATCCATTTTTCCCATTCTGTGATATTGAACTTGTACCGTAAACGAGGTTCTTGTAAACAGAGCCGTCCCAAACTTTGGGGTGACCGTGTCTTTTTAATTTTAATTTCCCTAAGCTATAGGACCATAAGTGGAAGTGCCCTAGGCTCTGTTGCTTTGTTTTTTTGATGTTTCAGGAAACACCATTCACTTCTCCAGAGTGGCTGCTGGTAATTTTCATCCCAACCATCAGCATAACAAGGCTCCCAGTTCTCCATGGCCTGTCCTGCCTTTCTAGATTTTACACTTTTTTCAGATGGCCCTTTTGACCGGGGGGCAGTGAGACTTCATTGTAGTGCAGATTTCCTTTGCAAGCTTGCTTGGTTGGCCAAAAAGGGCGTATGCGTTTGGAAAAAACGCATACGCCCTTTTTGGCCAAGTGCATCATTGTGCACGTTCTGCCTCTTTTCCTATGCTTTACATGCAATTCCAGTCTACCTCCTGAAATCGGTTTCGTGCAATTCTGCACCACTTTCAAGTCCTCTTGGCAGCCTTACTTCAATATATTTTTGGACGATAGCTGTCATTTATAACTCTGCAGGTTTGTGAATTACAGTGCCCCTGAGCTCCTTTCTTCAACTCGCTTTTTTGTGAGCTGGCCGCAACACCGCAGGATTGCTTGAGGCCCTAGTGTGGATCCGGCATGGCACGCTGAGCCTTTGGTTAATTCCTCTTCCTGGTGGGAAATGAGAGTTAAATTTGCCCGTCCAGACACCTCCAGCTAGTTTATCATTGGTTCTCCCTATTCCTGTACATTTTCCGCAGAAATTGCAAACTGGGTCATACAGGAGGATAAAGGCACTGACTCTCCAAGTGGAGAGAGTGTTAGTAAAGCGTCTGGAGTGTTGCACCCGAGTACCAGGGGACGAAAACTGAGACACATTTGAACACGTTTCCTGATCACACGGTGGATCATACTCTGTGTTCCACATGCATGTTTTAGCTGAAGGAAGAATCCCTTAAACTTGGACACTTGAGAGCCATGGAATGGGTACCATGCAATATGACTTCAAAGGGTCTGCATTTGCTCACTGAACCTCACCAATCCTATCACTGCTGCGTTTATGCTGCTGTACACAGGCTTGATTCTCTTTCGGAGACATATAAATCCGTAGGTTTTAATATTCTTACTAGTCAGGTATATTTTTAGGCATTTAATATGGGGTGTTGAGTCCACTTCGTTGAGCAAGGAGTAGCTCTTGTCTATTACATATTTGGCTTATGGAACGGTATCTATGCTAATTTCAGTCTTTGGTTTCATGCAGCACCCCAACTCACCTTTCCCCTCAAGCAAGCATAAGTTGGTTTTCTACATTTGAGACCCTGTTCTGTTTTGTAATTCAGTTCTTGTGTAGCCAAGTTTACCTTCCGTGTAGTAGTGATATCTTATGGTGTTTCTTTTTCTGTGTGACTTATTTCACTTAGACTCATCATACCTGCATCCACTCATTATGCTGCTACGGGCCTGATGACATAGATTTCATTGCTGAGTGATATTGCATTGTACGTAAGTACCACAACTTCTTTATCCATTTTTTGCTTTCTGTGATATTGAACTTGTACCGTAAACGAGGTTCTTGTAAACAGAGCCGTCCCAAACTTTGGGGTGGCTCTGTCTTTTTGATTTTAATTTCCCTAAGCTATAGGACCATAAGTGGAAGTGCCCTAGGCTCTGTTGCTTTGTTTTTTAGATGTTTCAGGAAACACCATACACTTCTCCAGATTGGCTGTTGGCAATTTACATCCTGCCCACCAGCATAACAAGGCTCCCAGTTCTCCATGGCCTGTCCTGCCTTTCTGGATTTTACACATTTTTCAGATGGCCCTTTTGAATGGGCGACAGTGAGACTTCATTGTAGTGCAGATTTCTTTGCAAGCTTTCTTGGTTGGCCAAAAAGGGCGTATGCGTTTTTTCCTGAATATATTCAGGAAAAAACGCATACGCCCTTTTGGCCAAGTGCATCATTGTGGATGTTCTGCCTCTTTTCCTATGCTTTACATGCAATTCCCGTCTACCTCCTGAAATCGGTTTCCTGCAATCCTGCCCCGCTTTCAAGTCCTCTTGGAAGCCTTACTTCAATATATTTTTGGACGATAGCTGTCATTTATAACTCTGTAGGTTTGTGAATTACAGTGCCCCTGAGCTCCTTTCTTCAACTCGCTTTCTTGTGAGCTGGCCGCAACACCGCAGGATTGCTTCAGGCCCTAGTTTGGTTCCGGCACGGCATGCTGAGCCTTTGGTTAATTCCTCTTCCTGGTGGGAAATGAGAGTTAAATTTGCCCGTCCAGACACCTCCACCTAGTCTCTCATTGGTTCTCCCTATTCCTGTTCATTTTCCACAGAAATTGCAAACTGGGCCAAACAGGAGGTTAAAGGCACTGACTCTCCAAGTGGGGAGAGTGTTAGTAAAGCGTCTGGAATGTTGCAACCGAGTAGCAGGGGACGAAAACTGAGACACATTTGAAGACGTTTTCTGATCACACGGTGGATCATACTCTGGGTTCCACATGCATGTTTTAGCTGAAGGAAGAATCCCTTAAACATGGAGAGTTGAGACCCATGGAATGGGTACCATGCAATATGACTTCAAAGGGTCTGCATTTGCTCACCGAACCTCACCAATCCTATCACTGCTGCGTTTATGCCGCTGTACACACGCTTGATTCTCTTTCGGAGACATATAAATCCATAGGTTTTAAGATTCTTACTAGTCAGGTATATTCTTAGGCGTTTAATATGGGGTGTTGAGTCCACTTCGTTGAGCAAGGAGTAGCTCTTGTCTATTACATATTTGGCTTATGGAACGGTATCTGCTAATTTCAATTTCTGGTTTTATGCAGCACCCCAACTCACCGTTCCCCTTAAGCAAGCATAAGTTGGTTTTCTACATTTGAGACGCTGTTCTGTTTTGTAATTCAGTTCCTGTGTAGCCAAGTTTACATTCCGTGTAGTAGTGATATCTTATGATGTTTCTCTTTCTGTGTGACTTATTTCACTTAGAATCATCGTAGCTGAATCCACTCATTATGCTGCTACGGGCCTGATGACATAGATTTCATTGCTGAGTGATATTGCATTGTACGTAAGTACCACAACTTCTTTATCCATTTTTCGCTTTTTGCGATATTGAACTTGTACCGTAAACGAGGTTCTTGTAAACAGAGCCATCCCAAAGTTTGGGGTGGCTGTGTCTTTTTGATTTTAATTTCCCTAAGCTATAGGACCATAAGTGGAAGTGCCCTAGGCTCTGTTGCTTAGTTTTTTAGATGTTTCAGGAAAGACCATACACTTCTCCAGAGTGGCTGTTTGCAATTTACATCTCGCCCATCAGCATAACAAGGCTCCCAGTTCTCCATGGCCTGTCCTGCCTTTCTGGATTTTACTCTTTTTTCAGAAGGCCCTTTGACCGGGGGGCAGTGAAACTTCATTGTAGTGCAGATTTCCTTTGCGAGCTTGCTTGGTTGGCCAGAAAGGGCGTATGCCTTTCTTCCTGAATAAATTCAGGAAAGAACGCATACGCCCTTTTTGGCCAAGTGCATCATTGTCGACGTTCTGAGTCTTTTCATATGTTTTCAGTGCAATTCCAGTCTACCTCCTGAAATAGGTTTCTTGCAGTTCTGCCTTGCTCTCAGTGCCTCTTCATAGCCTCACTTCAATATACTTTTGGAAAATAGTTGGCCTTTATAACTTTGCAGGTTTTTGAATTGCAGTGGCCCATAGCTCCATTTTTCAGCTCTTATTTTTGTGATCTTGCCTCATATCCACAGGATTTCTTCAGGCCCTGTTCTTCTTCTGGGGCGCCTTGCCCTGCCTTTGGTTAATTCTTCTTCCTGAATTGAAATTAGAGTGACATGTGCCCATTGAAACCGCTACAGCTATTTTCTCACTGGTTCCCCCTATTCCCATTCATCCTCCGCACTAACTGCAGACTGTGTGATACCGGAACTTAAAGGCATTGACTCTCCCTGTGGAGATGTTGTTAGTAAAGTGGCTGGAATGTTGATCCGGAGCCCCAGGAGAGGAAAATGAGGTGCATTTTAGAAACCTTTCCCGATCATATGGTATACCATCCGCTGGATTTCCCATGCATGGTTTAGCTGTAGGAAGATTCCCTTCAACTTGGAGTGTTGGGACCCTTGGAATAAGTAGCATGAAGTATTGCATTAAACTTTCGGCAGTTGCTCACCAAAGCTCTCCAATCCTTTCAGCCCCAAGTGTCCAGCCTTATGTCTTATCCAGCTGTGGGTTTATATGTGGTCATTCCAGGTTGCATCACAGCCCCTGAGCGAATTTTGTAAGAATTTTTCTCTCTTTCATTGTTTCTGCGTTTTGGTTTTAAAATTTATTTCTATAATGGGGTTTAGCTCATTTTCACTGCTGTGTTTGTGCCGCTCTGCTCACACTTGATTCCCTTATGGAGATATATCAATACATGGGTTTTAAGATTCTTATTACTCAGATATATTTCTCTGCGGTTTATAGGGTGTGTTGAGGCCAGTTCATTGAGCAAGGTGTAGATCTTGTCTGATACCTATTTGGTTTATTGAACGGTATCTGTGCTAATTTCAAACTCTGGTTTTATGCATCACCCCACCTCTCCTTTCCCCTTAAGCTGACATAAGTGTGTTTTCTAAATGTGAGACACTGTTCTGTTTTGTAATTCATTTTTTGTGCAGCCATATTTATCCTCCCTCTATAAGTGATATCTTATGATATGTTTCTTTTTCTGTTTGACTTATTTCAAGTAGTATTATCGGACCTCAATCCACTCTTTATCCTTCTACTAGCCTTATTACATTGATTTCATGGTGAAGAGATATTCCATTGTACATAAGTACCACATTTTCTTTATCCATTGTTCTCTTTCCTGGGATATTTAAGGTGTACTGAAGTTGAGGTTCTTGTAAACAGAGTAGCCCTAAACTGTGGTGTGCTTGTGTCTTGTTGATTTTTAGACTTCCCTAGATATACTCCCATGATTGGAAGTGCCCTATGCTCTGTCGCTCTGTTTTTTAGATGATTTAGGAACCACCATACACATGTCCAGAGTGGCTCTCGGCAGTTCACACACTGTCCATCAGCGTATAAAGGCTCCCTGTTCTCCATGGCCTGTCCTGCATTTCTGGTTTTTACAATTTTTTCGGATGGCCCTTTTGACCGGTGGGAAATGAGACTTCTTTGTTGTGCACATTTGCATTGCTTGCTTGCTTGGTTGCCCATAAAGTGCGTATGCGTTTTTTCCTGGATATATTCAGGAAAAAACGCATACTCCCTTTTGGGCCAACTGCATCATTGTCGAAATTCTGCCGCTTTTCATGTGCTTTAAAGGCGAGTCCAATCTATCTCTTGAAATCTGTTTCTTGCAATTCTGTCTTGCATTCAGATCCTCTTCTTTGCCTTACCTCAACATATTTTTGGACGTTAGTTTTCATTTATAACTCTGCAGGTTTGTGAATTGCAGTGACCCTGAGCTCCATTTTTTAAGTTGCTCTTTTGTGAGCTGGCCTCAAAACCGCAGGATTGCTTCAGGCCCTATTTTGGCTCCGGCGAGGCGGGCTGAGCCTTTTTTTAATTCTTATTCTTAATGGGAAATTAGAGTGACATGTGCCCGTCCAAACCCCTACAACTATTCTCTCATTGGTTCCCCCTGTTCCCGTTCATCCTCCTCACAATTTGCAAAATGTGTGAAACAGAAGTTTAAATGTGCTGATTCTCTAAGTGGGGAGATTCTAAGTAACGTGGCTGGAATGATGAACAGGAGCACCAGGAGAGGATAAATGAGGTGCATTTTAGACACATCTCCCGATCACATGGTGTACAGTCCTCTGGGTTTTCCATGCATGTTTTAGCTGTAGGAAGATTCCTTGAACCTGCAGATTTGGGACCCATTGAATGGGTACCAGGTAGTATTACTTTAAAGGGTGTGCATTTCCTCACCCAACCTCACATTTCTCTTAGCGCGAACAGTTTCCAGCCTTATGTCTCATCCTGCTGTGGGTCTAGATGTGTTCAATCCATGTTGCATCACCGTCCCTGAGGAAAAGTTGTAAGAGGTTTTCTCTGTCTCTCTGTCGTTTATTTTTTTCAATTTATTACTATGTTGTTTACAGCTGATTTTCAAAGCTCTGTTTCTTGCTGCTGTACATCCACTTGATTCACGTACAGAGAGACATCAATAAATTCTTTTTCAGATTCTTACCAGTCATAGATATTCTTTTCCGGTGACTTGAGTGTGCTGAGTGCAGTTCTTTTAGCTACCGTGTAGGCCTTGTTGATTATCAGTTTGGTATTTGGAATGGTATCTTTGCTAATTTCAACCTCCTGGATGATGTCTCACCCCTCCCCACCTTTCCCGTTTAGCAGCCTTACGCATGTTTTCTACATATTTGACTATGTTTTTGTTTTGTAATTTATTTCATGTGTAGCCATTTTGGATTCCACCTTTAAGTGATATCTTATGATATGTGTCTTTTTCTTTTTGAATTATGTCACTTAGAATGATCATACGTAACTCCTCCGGAGTTGTTACAACTGGCCATATTTCATTGATTTCCAGGCTGAGTAATATTCCACTCTACATAAGTACCACATCTCTATCCATTTTTTCCCTCCAGAGACATTTAAGTTATATCCTAGTCGAGGATCTTTTAAACAGAGAGGCAGTAAACATTGGGGTGCCTGTGTCCTCTCGATTTTTGTTTTTCCCAAGATATACGCCCATGAGTGCAAGTGCCCTATGCTCTGTAGCTCATTTTTTAGATGCTTTAGTAAACACAATACACTTCTCCAGAATGGCCGTTGGCAATATACATTTCCACTATAAGCCTCACAGGGCTCCCTCTTCTCCTTGCCCTGTCCTGCATTTCTGGCGTTTACACTTTATGAGGATGGCTCTTCTGACTGATGCGAAGTGATATCTTTTGTAGTATTGATTTCCAGTGCCCACCTGTTTGGTTGGCTAAAAAAGTGTATGCCCTTTTCTTGAATATATACAGAAAAAAACGCATACAGCCTTTTTGGCCAACTGCAATGTCGGCAATGTTCAGCCCCTTTTCTTGTGCTTAATGGCGAGTCCTTTCTACCTCCTCAAATCCCTTTCCTGCCATTCTCCCTTGCTTGCCAATCCTTTTCTCTGACTTTCCTCAAGACATTTTTCAGTGATAGATATTTTCAACTCTGCAGTTTCGTGAATTTTACTGCCCCTGAGTTCCATTGTTCAACTTGTGTTTATGGGAACTGGCCACAAAGCAGTGGGATTTCCTCAAGCCCTATACTGTTTCCATGGGCAACCCTAGCCTTTGGTCAATTCATCTTCCTGATTGGAAATTAGAGTGACATGTGCCTGTCTGAACACCTAGGACTTGTCTCTCATTGTTCCTCATCCTTCCGCTTCATCCTCTGGACAAATTCCAAACTGTACGCAACAGGATGTTGACAGTGTTGACATCTCCAAGTGGGGAGACTGTTAGTAAAGACGCTGGAGGGGTGAACCCGAGCACCAGGAGATGAGGAGATGAGATGCCTTTTCCAAACTCTTCCCGATCAGACGGTATACCATCCTCTGGATGTGACAGACATGTTTTAGCAGTAGGAAGAGTCCCATTCATGTAAGGAGAACACCAGGGCTTTTTCAAAATCAGTGTCTCCCCGAAACCCAAACTGGGGAGTTTTTTAAGCTACGGCTACACATATGTTCATTAAGGGCCTTGGGAAGTAGGCAGAGTCCAAACTTTAGATGACTGAAGTCTTCAGGGTCAGAAGCACTCACCACCGGCTTCCCTTAGGTTACACTTTAACTGTCATTGATAGATGATGTCAATAAAAATATCTATTCTTTTTCCGATTATTTCCCCTTATAGGTTATTGCACAATATTGAGTGTAGTTCCCTGTGCTATACAGTAGTTCCTTGTTGATGATCTATTTTATACATAGCAGTGTGTATGTGTTAATTCCAAACTGTTAATTTATCCCTCCTCCCACCTTTCCCCTTTGGTAATAATAAATTATAAGATTTTATACTTCTCAGAAATGGGGGAGCTGAAAGAGAGGTATCATTTTCAATGGAAAAGCATTTAAAACAAGATTGAAGCTTTAACCAAGATTATTAGATGTACATCCTTGGAAAGAAATCACTTCATTTCTCTAATATTGACCTGACAAATAAGACAAACCTTTTCACTGAACTTGCTTATAATAAAGTGATGGAAATATCAAATGGAAGTGTTAGAAACATCTTATTTTACCCGAGCCTTATAAACTGTTCTATGTTAACTACAGTTTGGCTCACACATCTGTTCATTGAAGTTACAATAGTCTCAATTTCTGTTACTGATCCTCCAGAGTGGACCCCAACAAGGGTCCCCCTGCCCAGTGTCATTGGGGCCAACAGATCGAGACTGAGTTTGGTTCCCAAGCAAAGGAAACTTTATATTTTCATCAGAGAATGGAGAGGTGAGAGCATGCACTACCCCGTGGGCTGTGGGCTGGGCTGCTGTGTAGAGATCCTGTCAGAGTCAGTGGGAGGGAGGGGGCGGAGCTCTCAAGGGCCGGGTTGGCTGCAGCTCAGGCTCTATATCTCGGAGTCTGCACTGGGCCCCAGGAGCTGAGGTGTCGACCCAGCCATTCTGCACCAGGAAATCTGGTCTGAAGTGCCGGGTGTGGAACCTCTGCATGCGGGACCCTAGGAGCACGTGAAATTAGACAAAGCACAAAGGATAAAAAAGGTCAGACTTGACTTTATTGCCCACATTCTATTTTTATCTCCCAGGGATTTTTAATGGGCTTTGCTGGGGACAAACCCCTCCTCTGCCTTTTGTCCCGTTCCTCATTCTTGGAGTGCTGAGGGTGCAGACCCTTCTTCTGTAACTGCTGAGTGCTGAGTTGGGAGCCCTCATACCAGGGGACGAGGGTCAGAACTTCTCCCCAGCAGCCTCCAGGTGACGTTGATTGGCCCCAGGACCCCTGCCTCCCTGCTCGTCCGCCTGAGCACCAGCATTGGAAGTGTTATAGATTCTAATGACCTTTAAGGGTCCAGGAAAGAGATGTGCAGAGACGCTGTGGGGGCCGGTTTCACCCCGCCCCACATTTGTTCGGCCACCTTAGGCTGACCGTTTCTGCCAGCCTAGATGCTCTGACCAGTAGTCTGCTCTTTCTTCAATTAGGCCCCTGAATTAACGTAAAAACAGCACCAGGTGTCAGAGCCCTGCCCGCTCAACTCCCAGACAGTCCAGGGTCAGTGGTGATCAAGGACCATGATGGCCACTGAGTCAACAGCCTTTTGAAGTAAACAGGAGTCCAGCCGGTCTTATTGGCCACCATCATCACGGTGTCTGTAGGCTTTTCTATGGTGACGGTGTGATATACGGTTCCCCCACCAAGATTATTAGCTCCCCTCCGGGTGCAGGAAGTCCTGCAAGCAGTAGTCTACTCCTTCGGGACACACTATTGTTGTTTTATGAGAGAAACTCCAGGTCAAGTGATGTTCACACGAGTCGTCATGGTGCCCTGTTGCCCCCGGTTATCTCTCTGGATGTTGGAGTTGGAGGGCCTCCTCACTCGAGGTCGGTGTGCCCACGGAGCGAACCCTGCAACTTCAGGGCATGGTTGGTGATTAGGATCACCACGTGGGGTCCTTTTCCCTTAGGAGGGAGGTGGCCTTTTGGGCTGCTGATTTCCAGGTTTTTAGATACCGCCAGTATCTTGGCCAGATGTGGCAGTGGGCCAAGCCCCTTGGTGACTGTAGTTTATCCTACCTGGATGGCATTCTTGCGTTGTTCCATTTCAAGTGGTCCCAGTTTTTGCACTAATTCTCCAATGGCGATTCACCTTTCACCGGGAATGGAAAGGTCAAAGGGTTTAGCTCAATTAGGGAGTTCCAGGGCAAGGGTCTGAATTGACTGCTCTTTCCATTCTTGAAAGGCCACTTCTGGATTCTGTTCAAAAGGATCATCATCTTTTCCTTTCAGTGTTTCATATAGAGGCCCAGCTAGTAGACTGTAGTTAGGGATCCAGAAGCAGCAAACCCTGGCCTCCCCAGGAACCCCTAAGCTGTCTTCTAGTTTTAGAAAGGGGTAAGGCTGCAAATGGTTTCTTCCCTTTCCTGGGATGGGCTTCTCTGACCTTGTGTGAGAATGAAGCCCAGGCAGGTCACTGCAGTCTGTGATATTTGAGCTTTTTCTTGGACAACTTCTATCCTTTATTGGCTTGGTAGTTCAGAGGCCTCCTTAGTAGGGCTGGCGATCAGAATGTCGTCTGCATATTGAAGGAGGGTTTCCTTTTCCAGAGGTAGAACTTTTCGGTCGTTAGCTAAGCTTTCCCCAAAGATGGTGTGGGAATTTTTGAACCCTTGGGGCAAGACGGCCCGGAAGTATTGTTTTAGTTGTATGTTGAGTCCTGCCACTCACAAGCCAAAATTTCTTGTGACTCTGGGACTAATGGAATACAAAAGAAGGCATCATTGAAGACTAATACAGAATACCATGTCCTGGTGGTTGGTAGAATGACCAGCAGGGTGTAGGGATCAGGAGCAACTGGAGGTATATCCTCGGTGGCTTCACTGACTGTCCTGACCTCCTTTACCAGGTCCCCAGCAGCCCATGGGGCTCTCGTGGTCAGGCCAATCCCAGGGTATGGAGCTCTCCTGGGCAGGTACCCCACCCCCAACCCAGCCCACGGGGCTCTCATGGTCAGGCCCCTCCCAGGATACAGAGCTACCCTTGCAGGTACCGTGGCAGGGCTGGGCACACAGGAACCGTGCACATAGCCCTCATTGAAGAGCACCCCCAGCTCACCTGTCGCTCAGAGCTGACACAGAGCACCTCAGAGCAGGACTTGAACTAACAAACAGCAGCTCCGACAGGTCTGTGACCCTGGGCATCACTCTGTGTGGCCTCCCTCCACCTGGTCTTCCAGAGACTTCCACTGCACCCAGGGCACCAGGCCTCTGTCTCCAACCACCACCCACCCCTCCTCTCCCTGACTCCTGGGTTCCTCTCATTAGGAGAGGGTTTTCTTGAAGTTGTCTCCCACTCATGGGCCAGATAAAATGATTAGAAAACAAGCCAAAGCTGCAGCCCCTTGTCTATCCTGACTCTCAGGAGCCCACACCTGTTCCTTGGACCTGGCCGGTTCAGCAAGTTCCATTTTCTGCAACTGTGAGCCCCTGAGGGGTGATGATTGGCTGACCTGGGCAGCCTTACCATGCCGGCCAGCCCTCCCCAGGTGTGCCTGGGTTGAGATCAATATAAATACCACTCCAGGCAGCAAAAGCCCCTGCAGCTGTGCCTGACGCCATTTTCTCTGCCCTGTCAGCAGTCTCGGGGCTGGGCTGGTGGGAGGGAGTGAGAGGCCACGGCTTTGTGGGTGGCCCAGTGTGAGTGGGGCTCTGCTGGACTTTCTGCAGCAGTTGCCAGGCTGCCACCTGCTAAAGAAGAGGATGTGTCACCCATACCTGCTGCTGGAATTTCTCCCTGGGCAGAGGTGAGGAAGGAAAAAAGCAGTGGGGGCAGGGACAGGACGGGTATCTCAGGCAGGGAAATGGAAATCTTCCAGATGAGCACCCAGGGCCAGGACCATCCTGGCTGGCCTGCAGGCACCAAGTCAGCTGGCATGCTGTCACTCGTGTGGCTCCATGGCCCTTCCTCTAGGCTTTCAAGTCCTTGTATATATTCAGGTGTTTTACCTGGGAAGGGCGGGAACAGTTCATCAGCAACTGGCCTGGGGTTCAGCTCACGTTTACTCACAGATGCCTCGGCACGGTGCCCCAGCTTTGCAATGAGGACGCTTGTTGTGTGGGGGCTGCTGGCTGAATGGGAGACGATTCCCCACCACTGACCAACTTCAGAATTGTTTACAACTGGAGCAAGTGCCCTGATACGGTTTTCCTCTGAGTAACTGGTGGGTTCTGTTTTCTTTTTCTCTTTTTCGTTTTTGGTTCAAGGTAGATTTTATTCCTCTTTTTTGTATTTACAGATATAAGCATGGAAATAATTTATTCATATAAATACATGTATGTGAAGGGAATAATTGTTTTTTCTGTTTTATTTTTTAAATTTTATTTCTTTTTAATTTTTAATTTTATTTTATATTTTTATACAGCAGCTTCTCATTGGTTATCTATTTTATACATATAAATGTTTACATGCCAATCCCAATCTCTCAACTCCTCCCACCACCACCCCTCCAAGAGCTTTCCCCCCTTGTTGTCCATACGATTGTTGTCTACATCTGTTGCTCTATTTATGCCTTGCAAAACGGTTAATCTGTACAGTTTTTCTAGGTTCCACATATATGCATGAATATACAAGATTTGTTTTTCTCTTTCTGACTTACTTCACTCTGTATGACAGTCTCTAGATCCATCGACGTCTCTACAAATGACCCAATTTCATTCCTTTCATGGCTTAGTAATATTCCATTTTATATATGTACCACATCTTTATGCATTCGTCTGTCTGTGGGCATTTAGGTTGCTTCCATTACCTCGATATTGTAAATAGTGATGCAATGAACATTGCGGTGAATGTCTCTTTTTGATTTATGGTTTTGTCTGGGTATATGTCCAGTCCTGGGATTGCTGTATCATATGGTAATTCTATTATTAGTTTCTTAAGAAACTCCATATTGTTCTCCATAGTGACTGTATCAATTTATATTCCCAACAATAGTGGAAGAGGCTTCCTTTTCTCCACACCCGTTCCAGCATTTGTTGTTTGTAGATTTTCAGATGATGCCCATTCTAACAGGTGTGAGGTGATACCTCATTGTTGAGTCCATTTCGTTGAGCAAGGGGTAGGTCTTGTCTATTACATATTTGGCTTATGGAACGGTATCTGTGCTAATTTCAAACTCTGGTTTTATGCAGCACCCCAACTCACCTTTCCCCTTAAGCAAGCATAAGTTGGTTTTCTAATCTTGAGACCCTGTTCTGTTTTGTAATTCAGTTCATGTGTAGCCAAGTTTACATTCCGTGCATTAGTGATACCTTATGATGTTTCTTTTTCTGTGTGACTTATTTCACTTAGAATCATCATGCCTCAATCCACTCATTATGCTGGTACAGGCCTGGTGACACAGATTTCATTGCTGAGTGGTATTCTGTTGTACATAAGTACCGCAACTTCTTTATCAATTATTTGTTCTCTGGGATATTTAACTTGTACTGTAGAAGAGGCTCCTGTAAACAGAGCCGTTGTAAATTTTGGGGTGGCTGTGTCTTTTTGATTTTAATTTCCCTAAGCTATAGGACCATAAGTGGAAATGCCCTAGACTCTGTTGCTTTGTTTTTCAGATGTATCAGGAAACACCATACACTTCTCCAGAGTGGCTGTTGGCAATGTACATCCCGCCCATCAGCATAACAAGGCTCCTTTTTCCCCATGGCCTGTCTTGCCTTTCTGGATTTTACACTTTTCTCAGATGGCCCTTTAGACTGGGGGGAAGTGACACTTCATAGTAGTTCGGATTTCCATTGCAAGCTTGCTTGGTTTGCCAAAAAGGGCGTATGTGTTTTTTCCTGAATATATTCAGGAACAAACTCATACGCCCTTTGTTGCCAAGTGCATCATTGTCGATGTTCTGCCTCTTTTCCTATGCTTTAAATGCAAATCCAGTCTACCTCCTGAAATCGGTTTCCTGCAATTCTGCCCCGCTTTCAAGTCCTCTTCGCAGCCTTACTTCAATATATTTTTGGACGTTATCTGTCATTTATAACTCTGCAGGTTTGTGAATTACAGGGCCCCTGAGCTCCTTTCTTCAACTCGCTTTCTTGTGAGCTGGCCGCAAACCCGCAAGACTGCTTCAGGCCCTAATCTGCTTCTGGCAGGGCACGCTGAGCCTATGGTTAATTCCTCTTCCTGGTGGGAAATGAGTGTTAAATATGCCCGTCCAGACACCTACCTCACTCTCAACCCCTTGGTGATGTGGGTCCTCTGGTTTGTGGCCACTTTTGCTGGGTTCCTCACCTTTCGATGATGTGGCCCCACTAGTGTGAGGACACTCCTGCTTGGTTCTCATCCACGTGGTTATGTGGACCCCCTGGTGAGAGTCTGTTCCTGGCTTTGTTCCTCACCCACCTGTGAGGGAGACCCTCTGCTGATAGGTCACTCCTGCATGGCTGGCACACATTGCCTTGGTGAAGTCAGCCGTGTGGTGGCAGTTGGAGCGTGCTGGGAATCTCTTCCCCCCGGTGATGAGGGCCCTCTTGCATCAGGCCCTGACTGCTGGGCTCACCAACTTTTCTTAGTGAGCCCAGTGATGCTTTGGCACTCCTCTTAGGATCCCATCTCCATGGGGATGTGGGCCTTCTGCTCTGAGGTCCCAATGGCTGGGTTGTTCACATTTTCATGATGTGGGCTCTCTGGTGTTAGTTCACAGAAGCCTGGATCCCATAGCCTCTGTGCTCTTGGCCGCCTGCTGGGAGGTTCCAACTGCTGGATTCCTCACTTTTTTAAATTTTTGGGCCCTCTGTTGTGAGGATCCTCCTGCCTGCCTCACTCCCAGCCCCTTCGTGATGTGTGTCATCTGGTTTGAGGCCACATGTGCTGGGTTCCTCACCTTTCGATGATGTGGGACCAATGGTCTTAGGAGACTCCTGCCTGGTTCACATCCCCTTGGTGATGTGGGCCCTCTGTTGAGAGTCTGATCCTGGCTGGGTTCCTCACCCATCTGTGAGGTGGGCCGTCTGATGTGAGGTCACTCTTGCCTGGCTTGCTCACCTCGCCTTGTGGACATGAGCCCTCTGGTGGCACTTGGAGCCTGCTGGGAGCCTCCTCTCCTCGGTGATGAGGGCCCTCTGGCATCAGGCCCTAACTGCTGGGCTCCCCACATTTTGTGATGTGTGCCCAGTGGTGCGAGGACACTCCAGCCAGGTTCACATCCCCATTGGGGTGTGGGCCTTCTGCTCTGAGGTCCCAAAGCCTGGGTTGCTCACAGTTTCATGATGTGGGCTCTCTGCTGTTAGTTCACTCCTGCCTGCATCCCATAGCTTCTGTGCTCTGGACCGCCTGCTGGGAGGTTCCAACTGCTGGATTCCTCACCTTTCTTATTCTTTGGGCCCTCTGTTTTTAGGCTACTCCTGCCTGCCTCACTCCCATTCCCTTTGTGATATGTGTCCTCTGATTTGAGGCCACATGTGCTGGGTTCCGCACCTTTCGATGATGTGACACCACTGGAGGGAAGACAGTCCTGACTGGTTCCCATCCCCTTGCTGATGTGGGCCCTCAGGTGAGAGTCTGATCCTGGCTGGGTTCCTCACCCTTCTGTGAGGTGGGCCCTCTGCTGTGAGGTCAATCATGCCTGTCTGGCACAGGTCACCTTGGCGACGTGGGCCCTCTGGTGGCAGTTGGAGTGTGCTGGGATCCTCCTTCCCTCAGTGATGAGGGCCCTCTTGCCTTAGGCCATAACTGCAGGGCTCCCCACATTTTCTGATGTGCGCCAAGTGAGTGAGGAGACTCTTGCCAGGTTCCCATCCCCATGGCGATATGGGCCTTCTGCTCTGAGGTCAAAACGGCTGGCTTGCTCACAGTACCATGATGTGGGCCCTCTGTGAGTTCACTCCGGCAAGGATCCCTTATCATCGGTGCTCTGAGCCGCCTGCTGGGAGGTTCCAACTGCTGGATTCCTCAACTTTTTTATTCTATGTGCCCTCTGTTGTGAGGCTCCTCCTGCCTGCCTCACTGCCAGCCCCTTGGTGATGACTGTCCTATGGCTTGAGGCCACATGTGCTGCGTTCCTCACCTTTCGATGATGTGACCCCACTCGTGTGAGGACACTCCTGCCTGGTTCCCATCCCCTTGGTGAGGTGGGCCCTCTGGCGAGAGTCTAATCCTGGCTGGGTTCCTCAACGTTCTGTGAGGTAGGCCCTCTGCTGTGAGGTCACTCCTGCCTGGCTGGCACACGTCACCTTGGAGACGTGAGCCCTCTGGTGGCAGTTGGAGCGTGCAGGGCGCCTCCTCCTCTCGGTGATGACGGCCCTCTGGCGTCAGGCCCTAAATGGTGGGCTCCCCACATTTTCTGATGTGCGCCCAGTGGTGCGAGGACACTCCAGCCAGGTTCCCATTCCCATGGGGATGTGGTCCTTCTGCGCTGAGGTCTCAACTCCTGGGTTGCTCACAGTTTTGTGATGTGGGCCCTCTGCTGTGAGTTCACTGTGGCCTGGATCCCATAGCCTCGGTGTTCTGGGCCGCCTGCTGGAAGGTCTAAATGCTGGAATCCTCACGTTTTTTATATTATGTGCCCTGTGTTGTGAGGCTACTCCTGCCTGCCTCACTCCAAGGCCCTTGGTGATGTGGGTCCTCTGGTTTGAGGACACATGTGCTGGGTTCCTCAGCTTAAGATGATGAGGCCCCACTGGTGTGAGGATAATCCTGACTGGGTCCCATCCCCTTTGTGATGTGGGCCCTCTGGTGAGAGTCTGATCCTGGCTGGGTTCCTCACCCATCTGTGAGGTGGGCCCTCTACTATCAGGTAACTCTTGCCTGGGTTGCTCACCTCGCCTTGTTGACATGAGCCCTCTGGTGGCAATTGGACCCTGCTGGGAGCCTCCTCAGCTCTGTGATGAGGGCCCTCTGACGTCAGGCCCTAACTGCTGGGCTCCCCAACTTTTCTTAGTGAGCCCAGTGTTGCTTAAGCACTCCTCTTAGGTTCCCATCCCCATGGGGATGTGGGCCTTCTGCTCTGAGGTTCCAACGGCTGGGTTGATCACAATTTCATGATGTGGGCTCTCTGGTGTTAGTTCACTGTGGCCTGGATCCCATAGCCTCTGTGGTCTTGGCTGCCTGCTGGGAGGTTCCAACTGCTCGATTCCTCAACTTTTGTATTCTATGGGTCCTGTGTTGTGATGCTCCTCCTGCCTGCCTCACTCGCAACCCCTTCGTGATGTGGGTCTTCTGGTTTGAGGCCACATGTGCTGGGTTAGGCAACTTTCAATGATGTGGCCCCACTGGTGTGAGGACACTCCTGCCTGGTTCCCATCCCCTTGGTGATGTGGGCCTTCTGGTGACAGTCTTATCCTGGCTGGGTTCCTCACTCTTCTGTGAGGTAGGCCCTCTGCTGTGAGGTCAATCCTGCCTGACTTGCACACATCACCTTGGCGACGTGGGCCCTCTGTTGGCACATGGAACCTGCTGGGAGCCTCCTGCCCTCGGTGATGACGGCCCTCTAGCATCAGGCTCTAACTGCTGGGCTCCCCACGTTTTCTGATGTGAGCCCAGTGATGCCAGGACACTCCTGTCAGGTTCCCATCCCCATGGGGATGTGGGCTTTCTGCTCTGAGGTCCCAATGCCTGGGTTGCTCACAGTTTCATGATGTGGGCTCTCTGCTGTTAGTTCACTCCTGCCTGCATCCCATAGCTTCTGTGCTCTCGGCCGCCTGCTGGGAGGTTCCAAATGCTGGATTCCTCACTTTTTTTATTCTTTGGGCCCTCTGTTTTTAGGCTACTCCTACCTGCCTCACTCCCATCCCCTTTGTGATATATGTCCTCTGATATGAGGCCACATGTGCTGGGTTCCTCACCTTTCGATGATGTGGCCCCACTGGTGGGAGGACAGTCCTGACTGGTTCCCATCCCCTTGGTGTTGTGGGCCCTCTGGTGAGAGTCTCATCCTGCCTCGGTTCCTCACCCTTCTGTGAGATAGGCCCTCTGCTGTGAGGTCACTACTGCCTGGCTGGCGCATGCCACCTTGTAGACGTGGGCCCTCTGTTGGCAGTTGGAACCTGCTGGGAGTCTCCTCCCCTCAGTTATGAGGGCCCCCTGGCGTCAGGCCCTAACTGCTGGGCTCCTAACATTTTCTGATATGTGCTAAGTGGTGCAAAGCCACTCCTGCCAGGTTCCCATCCCAATGGGGATGTGGGCCTTCTGTTCTGAGGTCCCAACAGCTGGGCTGCTCACAGGTTCATGATGTGGGCCTTCTGCTGTGAGTTCACTGCGGCCTGGATCCCATAGCCTCGGTGCTCTGGGCCACTTGCTGGGAGGTTCCAACTGCTGGATTCCTCAACTTTTATATTCTATGGACCCTGTGTTGTGAGGCCAGTCCTGCCAGCCTCATTCCGAACCCCTTGGTGATGTGGTTCCTCTGGTTTGAGGACACATGTGCTGGGATCCTCACCTTTCGATGATGTTGTCCCACTGGTGTGGGGACACTCCTGCCTGGTTCCCATCCCCTTGGTGATGTGGGCCCTCTGGTGAGAGTCTGATCCTGGCTGTGTTCCTCACCCTTCTGTGAGGTGGGCCCTCTGCTGTGAGGTCACTCCTGCCAGGCTGGCACACATCACCTTGGCGACGTTGGCCCTCTGGTGGCAGCTGGAGCCTGCTGGGAGCCTCCTCCTCTCGGTGATGAGTGCCCTCTAGCGTCAGGCCCTAACTTCTGAGCACCCCACGTTTTCTGATGTGAGCCCAGTGATGCCAGGACACTCCTGTCATGTTCCCATCACCATGGGGATGTGGGCCTTCTGCTCTGAGGTCCCAATGTCTGGGTTGCTCACAGTTTCATGATGTGGGCTGTCTGGTGTTAGTTCACTCTGGCCTGGTTCCTCTAGCCTCTGTGCTCTGGGCCGCCTGCTGGGAGGTTCCAACTGCTGGATTCCTCACTTTTCTTATTTTTGGGCCCTCTGTTATGAGGCTCCTCCTGCCTGCCTCACTCCCAGCCCCTTGGTGATGGGTGTCCTATGGTTTGAAGCCACATGTTCTGGGTTCCTCACCTTTAGATGATGTGGCCCTACTCATGTGAGGACACTCCTGCCTGGTTCCAATCCATTTGGTGATGTGGGCCCTCTGGTGCGAGTCTGATCCTGACTGGGTTCGTCACACTTCTCTGAGGTGGGCCCTCTGCTGTGAGGTCATTCGTGCCTGGTAGGCACACATCGCCTTGGTGACGTCAGCCCTCTGGTGGCAGTTGGAGCCTGCTGGGAGCCTCCTTCCCTTGGTGATGAGGGTCCTCTGGCGTCAGGCCCTAACTGCTGGTCGCCCAAAATTTTCTGATACGTTCTCAGTGGTGCGAGGACACTCCTACCAGAATTCCATCCCCATGGGGATGTGGGCCTCCTGCTCTGAGGTCCCAATGGCTGGGTTGCTCAGTTTCATGACATGGGCCCTCTTCTGTGAGTTCACTGTGGCCTGGATCCCATGGCCTCGGTGCTCTGGGCCGCCTGCTGGGAGGTTCCAACTGCTGGATTCCTCACTTTTTTATTCTATGGGCCCAGTGTTGTGAGGCTACTCCTGCCTGCCTCACTCCGAGGTCCTTGGTGATGTGGGTCCTCTGGTTTGAGGACACATGTGCTGAGTACCTCAGCTTTTGATGATGTGGCCCCACTGATGTGAAGACACTCCTGCCTGGTTCCCATCCCCTTGGTGATGTGGGCCCTCTGGTGAGAGTCTGATGTTGGCTGGGTTTCTCACCCTTCTGTGAGGTGGGACCTCTGCTGTGAGGTAACTCCTGCCTGGCATGCTCACGTTGCCTTGGCAATGTGAGCCCTCAGGTGGCAGTTGGAGCCTGCTGGGAATCTCCTCCCCTCAGGTATGAGAGCTCTGGATAAAACACATATGCCCTTTTTTGCCAAGTGCATTATTTTCCAAGTTCTGTCTCTTTTCCTATGCTTTAAGAGCTACTCCCGTGTACGTTCTGAAATCAGTTTCCAGCAATTCTGCCCCGCATTCAAGTCCTCTTCACAGCCTTACTTCAGTATAATTTTGGATGATAGCTGTCATTTATAACTCCGCAGGTTTGTGAATTACAGTGCCCCTGAGCTCCTTTCTTCAACTCGCTTTCTTGTGAGCTGGCCGCAACACCGCAGGATTGCTTCAGGGCCTAGTTTGGTTCAGGCATGGCACGCTGAGCCTTTGGTTAATTCCTCTTCCTGATGGGAAATGAGAGTTAAATTTGCGCGTCCGGACACCTCCACCTAGTCTCTCATTGGTTCTCCCTATTCCTGTTCATTTTCCACAGAAATTGCAAACTGGGCCAAACAGGAGGTTAAAGGCACTGACTCTCCAAGTGGGGAGAGTGTTAGTAAAGCGTCTGGAATGTTGCACCCGAGTACCAGGGGACGAAAACTGAGACACATTTGAACACGTTTCCCGATCACACGGTTGATCATACTCTGGGGTCCACATGCATGTTTTAGCTGAAGGAAGAATCCCTTACACCTGGAGAGTTGAGACCCATGGAATGGGTACCATGCAATATGACTTCAAAGGGTCTGCATTTGCTCACCGAACCTCACCAATCCTATCACTGCTGCGTTTATGCCGCTGTACACACGCTTGATTCTCTTTCGGAGACATAATTCCTTAGGTTTTAAGATTCTTACTAGTCAGGTATATTCTTAGGCGTTTAATATGGGGTGTTGGGTCCACTTCGTTGAGCAAGGAGTAGCTCTTGTCTATTACATATTTGGCTTATGGAACGGTATCTGTGCTAATTTCAATCTCTGGTTTTATGCCGCACCCCAACTCACCTTTCCCCTTAAGCAAGCATAGGTTGGGTTTCTACATTTGAGACCCTGTTCTGTTTTGTAATTCAGTTCCTGTGTAGCCAAGTTTACATTCCGTGTAGTAGTGATATCTTATGATGTTTCTTTTTCTGTGTGATTTATTTCACTTAGAATCATCATACCTGAATCCACTCATTATGCTGCTACGGGCCTGATGACATAGATTTCATTGCTGAGTGATATTGCATTGTACGTAAGTACCACAATTTCTTTATCCATTTTTCGCTTTCTGTGATATTGAACTTGTACCGTAAACGAGGTTCTTTTAAACAGAGCCGTCCCAAAGTTTGGGGTGGCTGTGTCTTTTTGATTTTAATTTCCCTAAGCTATAGGACCATAAGTGGAAGTGCCCTAGGCTCTGTTGCTTTGTTTTTTGGATGTTTCAGGAAACACCATACACTTCTCCAGAGTGGCTGCTGGCAATTTACATCCCGCCCATCAGCATAACAAGGCTCCCAGTTCTCCTTGGCCTGTCCTGCCTTTCTGGATTTTACACTTTTTTCAGATGGCCCTTTTGACCGGGGGGCAGTGAGACTTCATTGTAGTGCAGATTTCCTTTGCAAGCTTGCTTGGTTGGCCAAAAAGGGCGTATGCGTTTTTTCCTGAATATATTCAGGAAAAAACGCATACGCCCTTTTTGGCCAAGTGCATCATTGTGGACGTTCTGCCTCTTTTCCTATGCTTTACATGCAATTCCAGTCTACCTCCTGAAATCGGTTTCCTGCAATTCTGCCCCGCTTTCAAGTCCTCTTGGCAGCCTTACTTCAATATATTTTTGGAAGATAGCTGTCATTTATAACTCTGCAGGTTTGTGATTTACAGTGCCCCTGAGCTCCTTTCTTCAACTCGCTTTCTTGTGAGCTGGCCGCAACACCGCACGATTGCTTCAGGCCCTAGATTGGTTCCGGCACGGCATGTTGAGCCTTTGGTTAATTCCTCTTCCTGGTGGGAAATGAGAGTTAAATTTGCCCGTCCAGACACCTCCACCTAGTCTCTCATTGGTTCTCCCTATTCCTGTTCATTTTCCACAGAAATTGCAAACTGGGCCAAACAGGAGGTTAAAGGCACTGACTCTCCAATTGTGGAGAGTGTTAGTAAAGCGTCTGGAATGTTGCACCCGAGTAGCAGGGGACGAAAACTGAGACACATTTGAACACGTTTTCCGATCACACGGTGGATCATACTCTGGGTTCCACATGCATGTTTTAGCTGAAGGAAGAATCCCTTAAACCTGGAGAGTTGAGACCCATGGAATGGGTACCATGCAATATGACTTCAAAGGGTCTGCATTTGCTCACCGAACCTCACCAATCCTATCACTGCTGCGTTTATGCCGCTGTACACACGCTTGATTCTCTTTCGGAGACATATAAATCCGTAGGTTTTAAGATTATTTCTAGTCAGGTTTATTCTTAGGCTTTAATATGGGGTGTTGAGTCCACTTCGTTCAGCAAGGAGTAGCTCTTGTCTATTGCATATTTGGCTTATGGAACGGTATCTGTGCTAATTTCAATCTCTGGTTTCATGCAGCACCCCAACTCACCTTTCCCCTTAAGCAAGCATAAGTAGGTTTTCTACATTTGAGACCCTGTTCTGTTTTGTAATTCAGTTCCTGTGTAGCCAAGTTTACATTCCGTGTAGTAGTGATATCTTATGATGTTTCTTTTTCTGTGTGACTTATTTCACTTAGAATCATCGTACCTGAATCCACTCATTATGCTGCTACGGGCCTGATGACATAGATTTCATTGCTGAGTGATATTGCATTGTACGTAAGTACCACAACTTCTGTATCCATTTTTCGCTTTCTGTGATATTGAACTTGTACTGTAAACGAGGTTCTTGTAAACAGAGCCGTCCCAAAGTTTGGGGAGGCTGTGTCTTTTTGATTTTAATTTCCCTAAACTATAGGACCATAAGTGGAAGTGCCCTAGGCTCTGTTGCTTTGTTTTTTAGATGTTTCAGGAAACACCATACACTTCTCCAGAGTGGCTGTTGGCAATTTACATCCCGCCCATCAGCATAACAAGGCTCCCAGTTCTCCATGGGCTGTCCTGCCTTTCTGGATTTTACACTTTTTTCAGATGGCCCTTTTGACCGGGGGGCAGTGAGACTTCATTGTAGTGCAGATTTCCTTTGCAAGCTTGCTTGGTTGGCCAAAAAGGGCGTATGCGTTTTTTCCTGAATATATTCAGGAAAAAACGCATACGCACTTTTTGGCCAAGTGCATCATTGTGGACGTTCTGCCTCTTTTCCTATGCTTTACATGCAATTCCTGTCTACCTCCTGAAATCGGTTTCCTGCAATCCTGCCCCGCTTTCAAGTCCTCTTGGCAGCCTTACTTCAATATATTTTTGGACGATAGCTGTCATTTATAACTCTGCAGGTTTGTGAATTACAGTGCCCCTGAGCTCCTTTCTTCAACTCGCTTTCTTGTGAGCTGGCCGCAACACCGCAGGATTGCTTCAGGCCCTAGTGTGGTTCCGGCACGGCATGCTGAGCCTTTGGTTAATTCCTCTTTCTGGTGGGAAATGAGAGTTAAATTTGCCCGTCCAGACACCTCCAGCTAGTTTCTCATTGGTTCTCCCTATTCCTGTACATTTTCAGCAGAAATTGCAAACTGGGCCAAACAGGAGTTTAAAGACACTGACTCTCCAAGTGGGGAGAGTGTTAGTAAAGCGTCTTGAATGTTGCACCCGAGTACCAGGGGACGAAAACTGAGACACATTTGAACACGTTTCCTGATCACACGGTGGATCATACTCTGTGTTCCACATGCATGTTTCAGCTGAAGGAAGAATCCCTTAAACCTGGAGAGTTGAGACCCATGGAATGGGTACCATGCAGTATGACTTCAAAGGGTCTGCATTTGCTCACCGAACCTCACAAATCCTATCACTGCTGCGTTTATGCTGCTGTACACATGCTTGATTCTCTTTCGGAGACATATAAATGCGTAGGTTTTAAAATTATTTCTAGTCAGGTATATTCTTAGGCGTTTAATATGGGGTGTTGAGTCCACTGCGTTGAGCAAGGAGTAGCTCTTGTCTATTACATATTTGGCTTATGGAACGGTATCTGTGCTAATTTCAATCTCTGGTTTTATGCAGCACCCCAACTCACCTTTCCCCTTAAGCAAGCATAAGTTGGTTTTCTACATTTGACACCCTGTTCTGTTTTGTAATTCAGTTCCTGTGTAGCCAAGTTTACATTCCGTGTAGTAGTGATATCTTATGATGTTTCTTTTTCTGTGTGACTTATTTCACTTAGAATCATCGTACCTGCATCCACTCATTATGGTGCTACGGGCCTGATGACATAGATTTCATTGCTGAGTGATATTGCATTGTACGTAAGTACCACAACTTCTTTATCCATTTTTCGCTTTCTGTGATATTGAACTTGAACCGTAAACGAGGTTCTTGTAAACAGAGCCGTCCCAAACTTTGGGGTGGCTGTGTCTTTTTGATTTTCATTTCCCTAAGCTATAGGACCATAAGTGGAAGTGCCCTAGGCTCTGTTGCTTTGTTTTTTAGATGTTTCAGGAAACACCATACACTTCTCCAGAGTGGCTGTTGGCAATTTACATCCCGCCCACCAGCATAACAAGGCTCCCAGTTCTCCATGGCCTGTCCTGCCTTTCTGGATTTTACACTTTTTTCAGATGGCCCTTTTGACCGGGGGGCAGTGAGACTTCATTGTAGTGCAGATTTCCTTTGCAAGCTTGCTTGGTTGGCCAAAAAGGGCGTATGCGTTTTTTCCTGAATATATTCAGGAAAAAACACATACGCCCTTTTTGGCCAAGTGCATCATTGTGGACGTTCTGCCTCTTTTCCTATGCTTTACATGCAATTCCTGTCTACCTCCTGAAATCGGTTTCCTGCAATTCTGCCCCACTTTCAAGTCCTCTTGGCAGCCTTACTTCAATATATTTTTGGACGATAGCTGTCATTTATAACTCTGCAGGTTTGTGAATTACAGTGCCCCTGAGCTCCTTTCTTCAACTCGCTTTCTTGTGAGCTGGCCGCAACACCGCAGGATTGCTTCAGGCCCTAGTGTGGTTCCGGCACGGCATGCTGAGCCTTTGGTTAATTCCTCTTTCTGGTGGGAAATGAGAGTTAAATTTGCCCGTCCAGACACCTCCAGCTAGTTTCTCATTGGTTCTCCCTATTCCTGTACATTTTCCGCAGAAATTGCAAACTGGGCCATACAGGAGGTTAAAGGCACTGACTCTCCAAGTGGGGAGAGTGTTAGTAAAGCGTCTGGAGTGTTGCACCCGAGTACCAGGGGACGAAAACTGAGACACATTTGAACACGTTTCCTGATCACACGGTGGATCATACTCTGCGTTCCACATGCATGTTTTAGCTGAAGGAAGAATCCCTTAAACTTGGAGAGTTGAGACCCATGGAATGGGTACCATGCAATATGACTTCAAAGGGTCTGCATTTGCTCACCGAACCTCACCAATCCTATCACTGCTGCATTTATGCCGCTGTACACACGCTTGATTCTCTTTCAGAGACATATAAATTGGTAGGTTTTAATATTCTTACTAGTCAGGTATATTCTTAGGCGTTTAATATGGGGTGTTGAGTCCACTTCGTTGAGCAAGGAGTAGCTCTTGTCTATTACATATTTGGCTTCTGGAACGGTATCTGTGCTAATTTCAATCTCTGGTTTCATGCAGCACCCCAACTCACCTTTCCCCTTAAGCAAGCATAAGTTGGTTTTCTACATTTGAGACCCTGTTCTGTTTTGTAATTCAGTTCTTGTGTAGCCAAGTTTACCTTCCGTGTAGTAGTGATATCTTATGGTGTTTCTTTTTCTGTGTGACTTATTTCACTTAGAATCATCATACCTGAATCCACTCATTATGCTGCTACGGGCCTGATGACATAGATTTCATTGCTGAGTGATATTGCATTGTACGTAAGTACCACAACTTCTTTATCCATTTTTCCCTTTCTGTGATATTGAACTTGTACCGTAAACGAGGTTCTTGTAAACAGAGCCGTCCCAAACTTTGGGGTGATGGTGTCTTTTTGATTTTAATTTCCCTAAGTTATAGGACCATAAGTGGAAGTGACCTAGGCTCTGTTGCTTTGTTTTTTAGATGTTTCAGGAAACACCATACACTTCTCCAGAGTGGCTGTTGGCAATTTACATCCCGCCCATCAGCATAACAAGGCTCCCAGTTCTCCATGGCCTGTCCTGCCTTTCTGGATTTTACACTTTTTTCAGATGGCCCTTTTGACCGTGGGGCAGTGAGACTTCATTGTAGTGCAGATTTCCTTTGCAAGCTTGCTTGGTTGGCCAAAAAGGGCGTATGCGTTTTTTCCTGAATATATTCAGGAAAAAACGCATACGCCCTTTTTGGCCAAGTGCATCATTGTGGACGTTCTGCCTCTTTTCCTATGCTTTACATGCAATTCCCGTCTACCTCCTGAAATCGGTTTCCTGCAATTCTGCCCCGCTTTCAAGTCCTCTTGGCAGCCTTACTTCAATATATTTTTGGACGATAGCTGTCATTTATAACTCTGCAGGTTTGTGAATTACAGTGCCCCTGAGCTCCTTTCTTCAACTCACTTTTTTGTGATCTGGCCGCAACACCGCAGGATTGCTTCAGGCCCTAGTGTGGTTCCGGCACGGCATGCTGAGCCTTTGGTTAATTCCTCTTCCTGGTGGGAAATGAGAGTTAAATTTGCCCGTCCAGACACCTCCAGCTAGTCTCTCTTTGGTTCTCCCTATTCCTGTTCATTTTCCACAGAAATTGCAAACTGGGCCAAACAGGAGGTTAAAGGCACTGACTCTCCAAGTGGGGAGAGTGTTAGTAAAGCGTCTGGAGTGTTGCACCCGAGTACCAGGGCACGAAAACTGAGACACATTTGAACACGTTTCCTGATCACACGGTGGATCATACTCTGTGTTCCACATGCATGTTTTAGCTGAAGGAAGAATCCCTTAAACTTGGAGAGTTGAGACCCATGGAATGGGTACCATGCAATATGACTTCAAAGGGTCTGCATTTGCTCACCGAACCTCTCCAATCCTATCACTGCTGCGTTTATGCCGCTGTACACACGCTTGATTCTCTTTCGGAGACATATAAATCCATAGGTTTTAAGATTCTTACTAGTCAGGTATATTCTTAGGCGTTTAATATGGGGTGTTGAGTCCACTTCGTTGAGCAAGGAGTAGCTCTTGTCTATTACATATTTGGCTTATGGAACGGTATCTGTGCTAATTTCAATGTGTGGTTTTATGCTGCACCCCAACTCACCTTTCCCCTTAAGCAAGCATAAGTTGGTTTTCTACATCTGAGGCACTGTTCTGTTTTGTAATTCAGTTCCTGTGTAGCCAAGTTTACATTCCGTGTAGTAGTGATATCTTATGATGTTTCTTTTTCTGTGTGACTTATTTCACTTAGAATCATCGTACCTGAATCCACTCATTATGCTGCTACGGGCCTGATGACATAGATTTCATTGCTGAGTGATATTGCATTGTACGTAAGTACCACAACTTCTTTATCCATTTTTCGCTTTCTGTGATATTGAACTTGTACCGTAAATGAGGTTCTTGTAAACAGAGCCGTCCCAAACTTTGGGGTGGCTGTGTCTTTTTGATTTTAATTTCCCTAAGCTATAGGACCATAAGTGGAAGTGCCCTAGGCTCTGTTGCTTTGTTTTTTGGATGTTTCAGGAAACACCATACACTTCTCCAGAGTGGCTGCTGGCAATTTACATCCCACCCATCAGCATAACAAGGCTCCCATTTCTCCATGGCCTGTCCTGCCTTTCTGGAGTTTACACTTTTTTCAGATGGCCCTTTTGACCGGGGGGCAGTGAGACTTCATTGTAGTGCAGATTTCCTTTGCAAGCTTGCTTGGTTGGCCAAAAAGGGCGTATGCGTTTTTTCCTGAATATATTCAGGAAAAAACGCATACGCCCTTTTTGGCCAAGTGCATCATTGTGGACGTTCTGCCTCTTTTCCTATGCTTTACATGCAATTCCCGTCTACCTCCTGAAATCGGTTTCCTGCAATTCTGCCCCGCTTTCAAGTCCTCTTGGCAGCCTTACTTCAATATATTTTTGGACGATAGCTGTCATTTATAACTCTGCAGGTTTGTGAATTACAGTGCCCCTGAGCTCCTTTCTTCAACTCGCTTTCTTGTGATCTGACCGCAACACCGCAGGATTGCTTCAGGCCCTAGTGTGGTTCCGGCACGGCATGCTGAGCCTTTGGTTAATTCCTCTTTCTGGTGGGAAATGAGAGTTAAATTTGCCCGTCCAGACACCTCCAGCTAGTTTCTCATTGGTTCTCCCTATTCCTGTACATTTTCCGCAGAAATTGCAAACTGGGCCAAACAGGAGTTTAAAGGCACTGACTCTCCAAGTGGGGAGAGTGTTAGTAAAGCGTCTGGAATGTTGCACCCGAGTACCAGGGGACGAAAACTGAGACACATTTGAACACGTTTCCTGATCACACGGTGGATCATACTCTGGGTTCCACATGCATGTTTCAGCTGAAGGAAGAATCCCTTAAACCTGGAGAGTTGAGACCCATGGAATGGGTACCATGCAGTATGACTTCAAAGGGTCTGCATTTGCTCACCGAACCTCACCAATCCTATCACTGCTGCGTTTATGCTGCTGTACACACGCTTGATTCTCTTTCGGAGACATATAAATGCGTAGGTTTTAAGATTATTTCTAGTCAGGTATATTCTTAGGCGTTTAATATGGGGTGTTGAGTCCACTGCGTAGAGCAAGGAGTATCTCTTTTCTATTACATATTTGGCTTATGGAACGGTATCTGTGCTAATTTCAATCTCTGGTTTCATGCAGCACCCCAACTCACCTTTCCCCTTAAGCAAGCATAAGTTGGTTTTCTACATTTGACACCCTGTTCTGTTTTGTAATTCAGTTCCTGTGTAGCCAAGTTTACATTCCGTGTAGTAGTGATATCTTATGATGTTTCTTTTTCTGTGTGACTTATTTCACTTAGAATCATCGTACCTGCATCCACTCATTATGCTGCTACGAGCCTGATGACATAGATTTCATTGCTGAGTGATATTGCATTGTACGTAAGTACCACAACTTCTTTATCCATTTTTCACTTTCTGTGATATTGAACTTGTACCGTAAACGAGGTTCTTGTAAACAGAGCCGTCCCAAACTTTGGGGTGGCTGTGTCTTTTTGATTTTAATTTCCCTAAGCTATAGGACCATAAGTGGAAGTGCCCTAGGCTCTGTTGCTTTGTTTTTTAGATGTTTCAGGAAACACCATACACTTCTCCAGAGTGGCTGTTGGCAATTTACATCCCGCCCACCAGCATAACAAGGCTCCCAGTTCTCCATGGCCTGTCCTGCCTTTCTGGATTTTACACTTTTTTCAGATGGCCCTTTTGACCGGGGGGCAGTGAGACTTCATTGTAGTGCAGATTTCCTTTGCAAGCTTGCTTGGTTGGCCAAAAAGGGCGTATGCGTTTTTTCCTGAATATATTCAGGAAAAAACGCATACGCCCTTTTTGGCCAAGTGCATCATTGTGGACGTTCTGCCTCTTTTCCTATGCTTTACATGCAATTCCCGTCTACCTCCTGAAATCGGTTTCCTGCAATTCTGCCCCGCTTTCAAGTCCTCTTGGCAGCCTTACTTCAATATATTTTTGGAAGATAGCTGTCATTTATAACTCTGCAGGTTTGTGATTTACAGTGCCCCTGAGCTCCTTTCTTCAACTCGCTTTCTTGTGAGCTGGCCGCAACACCGCACGATTGCTTCAGGCCCTAGATTGGTTCCGGCACGGCATGTTGAGCCTTTGGTTAATTCCTCTTCCTGGTGGGAAATGAGAGTTAAATTTGCCCGTCCAGACACCTCCACCTAGTCTCTCATTGGTTCTCCCTATTCCTGTTCATTTTCCACAGAAATTGCAAACTGGGCCAAACAGGAGGTTAAAGGCACTGACTCTCCAATTGTGGAGAGTGTTAGTAAAGCGTCTGGAATGTTGCACCCGAGTAGCAGGGGACGAAAACTGAGACACATTTGAACACGTTTTCCGATCACACGGTGGATCATACTCTGGGTTCCACATGCATGTTTTAGCTGAAGGAAGAATCCCTTAAACCTGGAGAGTTGAGACCCATGGAATGGGTACCATGCAATATGACTTCAAAGGGTCTGCATTTGCTCACCGAACCTCACCAATCCTATCACTGCTGCGTTTATGCCGCTGTACACACGCTTGATTCTCTTTCGGAGACATATAAATCCGTAGGTTTTAAGATTATTTCTAGTCAGGTTTATTCTTAGGCTTTAATATGGGGTGTTGAGTCCACTTCGTTCAGCAAGGAGTAGCTCTTGTCTATTGCATATTTGGCTTATGGAACGGTATCTGTGCTAATTTCAATCTCTGGTTTCATGCAGCACCCCAACTCACCTTTCCCCTTAAGCAAGCATAAGTAGGTTTTCTACATTTGAGACCCTGTTCTGTTTTGTAATTCAGTTCCTGTGTAGCCAAGTTTACATTCCGTGTAGTAGTGATATCTTATGATGTTTCTTTTTCTGTGTGACTTATTTCACTTAGAATCATCGTACCTGAATCCACTCATTATGCTGCTACGGGCCTGATGACATAGATTTCATTGCTGAGTGATATTGCATTGTACGTAAGTACCACAACTTCTGTATCCATTTTTCGCTTTCTGTGATATTGAACTTGTACTGTAAACGAGGTTCTTGTAAACAGAGCCGTCCCAAAGTTTGGGGAGGCTGTGTCTTTTTGATTTTAATTTCCCTAAACTATAGGACCATAAGTGGAAGTGCCCTAGGCTCTGTTGCTTTGTTTTTTAGATGTTTCAGGAAACACCATACACTTCTCCAGAGTGGCTGTTGGCAATTTACATCCCGCCCATCAGCATAACAAGGCTCCCAGTTCTCCATGGGCTGTCCTGCCTTTCTGGATTTTACACTTTTTTCAGATGGCCCTTTTGACCGGGGGGCAGTGAGACTTCATTGTAGTGCAGATTTCCTTTGCAAGCTTGCTTGGTTGGCCAAAAAGGGCGTATGCGTTTTTTCCTGAATATATTCAGGAAAAAACGCATACGCCCTTTTTGGCCAAGTGCATCATTGTGGACGTTCTGCCTCTTTTCCTATGCTTTACATGCAATTCCTGTCTACCTCCTGAAATCGGTTTCCTGCAATCCTGCCCCGCTTTCAAGTCCTCTTGGCAGCCTTACTTCAATATATTTTTGGACGATAGCTGTCATTTATAACTCTGCAGGTTTGTGAATTACAGTGCCCCTGAGCTCCTTTCTTCAACTCGCTTTCTTGTGAGCTGGCCGCAACACCGCAGGATTGCTTCAGGCCCTAGTGTGGTTCCGGCACGGCATGCTGAGCCTTTGGTTAATTCCTCTTTCTGGTGGGAAATGAGAGTTAAATTTGCCCGTCCAGACACCTCCAGCTAGTTTCTCATTGGTTCTCCCTATTCCTGTACATTTTCAGCAGAAATTGCAAACTGGGCCAAACAGGAGTTTAAAGACACTGACTCTCCAAGTGGGGAGAGTGTTAGTAAAGCGTCTTGAATGTTGCACCCGAGTACCAGGGGACGAAAACTGAGACACATTTGAACACGTTTCCTGATCACACGGTGGATCATACTCTGTGTTCCACATGCATGTTTCAGCTGAAGGAAGAATCCCTTAAACCTGGAGAGTTGAGACCCATGGAATGGGTACCATGCAGTATGACTTCAAAGGGTCTGCATTTGCTCACCGAACCTCACAAATCCTATCACTGCTGCGTTTATGCTGCTGTACACATGCTTGATTCTCTTTCGGAGACATATAAATGCGTAGGTTTTAAAATTATTTCTAGTCAGGTATATTCTTAGGCGTTTAATATGGGGTGTTGAGTCCACTGCGTTGAGCAAGGAGTAGCTCTTGTCTATTACATATTTGGCTTATGGAACGGTATCTGTGCTAATTTCAATCTCTGGTTTTATGCAGCACCCCAACTCACCTTTCCCCTTAAGCAAGCATAAGTTGGTTTTCTACATTTGACACCCTGTTCTGTTTTGTAATTCAGTTCCTGTGTAGCCAAGTTTACATTCCGTGTAGTAGTGATATCTTATGATGTTTCTTTTTCTGTGTGACTTATTTCACTTAGAATCATCGTACCTGCATCCACTCATTATGGTGCTACGGGCCTGATGACATAGATTTCATTGCTGAGTGATATTGCATTGTACGTAAGTACCACAACTTCTTTATCCATTTTTCGCTTTCTGTGATATTGAACTTGAACCGTAAACGAGGTTCTTGTAAACAGAGCCGTCCCAAACTTTGGGGTGGCTGTGTCTTTTTGATTTTCATTTCCCTAAGCTATAGGACCATAAGTGGAAGTGCCCTAGGCTCTGTTGCTTAGTTTTTTAGATGTTTCAGGAAACACCATACACTTCTCCAGAGTGGCTGTTGGCAATTTACATCCCGCCCACCAGCATAACAAGGCTCCCAGTTCTCCATGGCCTGTCCTGCCTTTCTGGATTTTACACTTTTTTCAGATGGCCCTTTTGACCGGGGGGCAGTGAGACTTCATTGTAGTGCAGATTTCCTTTGCAAGCTTGCTTGGTTGGCCAAAAAGGGCGTATGCGTTTTTTCCTGAATATATTCAGGAAAAAACACATACGCCCTTTTTGGCCAAGTGCATCATTGTGGACGTTCTGCCTCTTTTCCTATGCTTTACATGCAATTCCTGTCTACCTCCTGAAATCGGTTTCCTGCAATTCTGCCCCACTTTCAAGTCCTCTTGGCAGCCTTACTTCAATATATTTTTGGACGATAGCTGTCATTTATAACTCTGCAGGTTTGTGAATTACAGTGCCCCTGAGCTCCTTTCTTCAACTCGCTTTCTTGTGAGCTGGCCGCAACACCGCAGGATTGCTTCAGGCCCTAGTGTGGTTCCGGCACGGCATGCTGAGCCTTTGGTTAATTCCTCTTTCTGGTGGGAAATGAGAGTTAAATTTGCCCGTCCAGACACCTCCAGCTAGTTTCTCATTGGTTCTCCCTATTCCTGTACATTTTCCGCAGAAATTGCAAACTGGGCCATACAGGAGGTTAAAGGCACTGACTCTCCAAGTGGGGAGAGTGTTAGTAAAGCGTCTGGAGTGTTGCACCCGAGTACCAGGGGACGAAAACTGAGACACATTTGAACACGTTTCCTGATCACACGGTGGATCATACTCTGCGTTCCACATGCATGTTTTAGCTGAAGGAAGAATCCCTTAAACTTGGAGAGTTGAGACCCATGGAATGGGTACCATGCAATATGACTTCAAAGGGTCTGCATTTGCTCACCGAACCTCACCAATCCTATCACTGCTGCATTTATGCCGCTGTACACACGCTTGATTCTCTTTCAGAGACATATAAATTGGTAGGTTTTAATATTCTTACTAGTCAGGTATATTCTTAGGCGTTTAATATGGGGTGTTGAGTCCACTTCGTTGAGCAAGGAGTAGCTCTTGTCTATTACATATTTGGCTTCTGGAACGGTATCTGTGCTAATTTCAATCTCTGGTTTCATGCAGCACCCCAACTCACCTTTCCCCTTAAGCAAGCATAAGTTGGTTTTCTACATTTGAGACCCTGTTCTGTTTTGTAATTCAGTTCTTGTGTAGCCAAGTTTACCTTCCGTGTAGTAGTGATATCTTATGGTGTTTCTTTTTCTGTGTGACTTATTTCACTTAGAATCATCATACCTGAATCCACTCATTATGCTGCTACGGGCCTGATGACATAGATTTCATTGCTGAGTGATATTGCATTGTACGTAAGTACCACAACTTCTTTATCCATTTTTCCCTTTCTGTGATATTGAACTTGTACCGTAAACGAGGTTCTTGTAAACAGAGCCGTCCCAAACTTTGGGGTGATGGTGTCTTTTTGATTTTAATTTCCCTAAGTTATAGGACCATAAGTGGAAGTGACCTAGGCTCTGTTGCTTTGTTTTTTAGATGTTTCAGGAAACACCATACACTTCTCCAGAGTGGCTGTTGGCAATTTACATCCCGCCCATCAGCATAACAAGGCTCCCAGTTCTCCATGGCCTGTCCTGCCTTTCTGGATTTTACACTTTTTTCAGATGGCCCTTTTGACCGGGGGGCAGTGAGACTTCATTGTAGTGCAGATTTCCTTTGCAAGCTTGCTTGGTTGGCCAAAAAGGGCGTATGCGTTTTTTCCTGAATATATTCAGGAAAAAACGCATACGCCCTTTTTGGCCAAGTGCATCATTGTGGACGTTCTGCCTCTTTTCCTATGCTTTACATGCAATTCCCGTCTACCTCCTGAAATCGGTTTCCTGCAATTCTGCCCCGCTTTCAAGTCCTCTTGGCAGCCTTACTTCAATATATTTTTGGACGATAGCTGTCATTTATAACTCTGCAGGTTTGTGAATTACAGTGCCCCTGAGCTCCTTTCTTCAACTCACTTTTTTGTGATCTGGCCGCAACACCGCAGGATTGCTTCAGGCCCTAGTGTGGTTCCGGCACGGCATGCTGAGCCTTTGGTTAATTCCTCTTCCTGGTGGGAAATGAGAGTTAAATTTGCCCGTCCAGACACCTCCAGCTAGTCTCTCTTTGGTTCTCCCTATTCCTGTTCATTTTCCACAGAAATTGCAAACTGGGCCAAACAGGAGGTTAAAGGCACTGACTCTCCAAGTGGGGAGAGTGTTAGTAAAGCGTCTGGAGTGTTGCACCCGAGTACCAGGGCACGAAAACTGAGACACATTTGAACACGTTTCCTGATCACACGGTGGATCATACTCTGTGTTCCACATGCATGTTTTAGCTGAAGGAAGAATCCCTTAAACTTGGAGAGTTGAGACCCATGGAATGGGTACCATGCAATATGACTTCAAAGGGTCTGCATTTGCTCACCGAACCTCTCCAATCCTATCACTGCTGCGTTTATGCCGCTGTACACACGCTTGATTCTCTTTCGGAGACATATAAATCCATAGGTTTTAAGATTCTTACTAGTCAGGTATATTCTTAGGCGTTTAATATGGGGTGTTGAGTCCACTTCGTTGAGCAAGGAGTAGCTCTTGTCTATTACATATTTGGCTTATGGAACGGTATCTGTGCTAATTTCAATGTGTGGTTTTATGCTGCACCCCAACTCACCTTTCCCCTTAAGCAAGCATAAGTTGGTTTTCTACATCTGAGGCACTGTTCTGTTTTGTAATTCAGTTCCTGTGTAGCCAAGTTTACATTCCGTGTAGTAGTGATATCTTATGATGTTTCTTTTTCTGTGTGACTTATTTCACTTAGAATCATCGTACCTGAATCCACTCATTATGCTGCTACGGGCCTGATGACATAGATTTCATTGCTGAGTGATATTGCATTGTACGTAAGTACCACAACTTCTTTATCCATTTTTCGCTTTCTGTGATATTGAACTTGTACCGTAAATGAGGTTCTTGTAAACAGAGCCGTCCCAAACTTTGGGGTGGCTGTGTCTTTTTGATTTTAATTTCCCTAAGCTATAGGACCATAAGTGGAAGTGCCCTAGGCTCTGTTGCTTTGTTTTTTGGATGTTTCAGGAAACACCATACACTTCTCCAGAGTGGCTGCTGGCAATTTACATCCCACCCATCAGCATAACAAGGCTCCCATTTCTCCATGGCCTGTCCTGCCTTTCTGGAGTTTACACTTTTTTCAGATGGCCCTTTTGACCGGGGGGCAGTGAGACTTCATTGTAGTGCAGATTTCCTTTGCAAGCTTGCTTGGTTGGCCAAAAAGGGCGTATGCGTTTTTTCCTGAATATATTCAGGAAAAAACGCATACGCCCTTTTTGGCCAAGTGCATCATTGTGGACGTTCTGCCTCTTTTCCTATGCTTTACATGCAATTCCCGTCTACCTCCTGAAATCGGTTTCCTGCAATTCTGCCCCGCTTTCAAGTCCTCTTGGCAGCCTTACTTCAATATATTTTTGGACGATAGCTGTCATTTATAACTCTGCAGGTTTGTGAATTACAGTGCCCCTGAGCTCCTTTCTTCAACTCGCTTTCTTGTGATCTGACCGCAACACCGCAGGATTGCTTCAGGCCCTAGTGTGGTTCCGGCACGGCATGCTGAGCCTTTGGTTAATTCCTCTTTCTGGTGGGAAATGAGAGTTAAATTTGCCCGTCCAGACACCTCCAGCTAGTTTCTCATTGGTTCTCCCTATTCCTGTACATTTTCCGCAGAAATTGCAAACTGGGCCAAACAGGAGTTTAAAGGCACTGACTCTCCAAGTGGGGAGAGTGTTAGTAAAGCGTCTGGAATGTTGCACCCGAGTACCAGGGGACGAAAACTGAGACACATTTGAACACGTTTCCTGATCACACGGTGGATCATACTCTGGGTTCCACATGCATGTTTCAGCTGAAGGAAGAATCCCTTAAACCTGGAGAGTTGAGACCCATGGAATGGGTACCATGCAGTATGACTTCAAAGGGTCTGCATTTGCTCACCGAACCTCACAAATCCTATCACTGCTGCGTTTATGCTGCTGTACACACGCTTGATTCTCTTTCGGAGACATATAAATGCGTAGGTTTTAAGATTATTTCTAGTCAGGTATATTCTTAGGCGTTTAATATGGGGTGTTGAGTCCACTGCGTAGAGCAAGGAGTATCTCTTTTCTATTACATATTTGGCTTATGGAACGGTATCTGTGCTAATTTCAATCTCTGGTTTCATGCAGCACCCCAACTCACCTTTCCCCTTAAGCAAGCATAAGTTGGTTTTCTACATTTGACACCCTGTTCTGTTTTGTAATTCAGTTCCTGTGTAGCCAAGTTTACATTCCGTGTAGTAGTGATATCTTATGATGTTTCTTTTTCTGTGTGACTTATTTCACTTAGAATCATCGTACCTGCATCCACTCATTATGCTGCTACGAGCCTGATGACATAGATTTCATTGCTGAGTGATATTGCATTGTACGTAAGTACCACAACTTCTTTATCCATTTTTCACTTTCTGTGATATTGAACTTGTACCGTAAACGAGGTTCTTGTAAACAGAGCCGTCCCAAACTTTGGGGTGGCTGTGTCTTTTTGATTTTAATTTCCCTAAGCTATAGGACCATAAGTGGAAGTGCCCTAGGCTCTGTTGCTTTGTTTTTTAGATGTTTCAGGAAACACCATACACTTCTCCAGAGTGGCTGTTGGCAATTTACATCCCGCCCACCAGCATAACAAGGCTCCCAGTTCTCCATGGCCTGTCCTGCCTTTCTGGATTTTACACTTTTTTCAGATGGCCCTTTTGACCGGGGGGCAGTGAGACTTCATTGTAGTGCAGATTTCCTTTGCAAGCTTGCTTGGTTGGCCAAAAAGGGCGTATGCGTTTTTTCCTGAATATATTCAGGAAAAAACGCATACGCCCTTTTTGGCCAAGTGCATCATTGTGGACGTTCTGCCTCTTTTCCTATGCTTTACATGCAATTCCCGTCTACCTCCTGAAATCGGTTTCCTGCAATTCTGCCCCGCTTTCAAGTCCTCTTGGCAGCCTTACTTCAATATATTTTTGGACGATAGCTGTCATTTATAACTCTACAGGTTTGTGAATTACAGTGCCCCTGAGCTCCTTTCTTCAACTCACTTTTTTGTGACCTGGCCGCAACACCGCAGGATTGCTTCAAGCCCTAGTGTGGTTCCGGCACGGCACGCTGAGCCTTTGGTTAATTCCTCTTCCTGGTGGGAAATGAGAGTTAAATTTGCCCGTCCACACACCTCCAGCTAATCTCTCATTGGTTCTCCCTCTTCCTGTACATTTTCCGCAGAAATTGCAAACTGGGCCAAACAGGAGTTTAAAGGCACTGACTCTCCAAGTGGGGAGAGTGTTAGTAAAGCGTCTTGAATGTTGCACCCGAGTACCAGGGGACGAAAACTGAGACACATTTGAACACGTTTCCCGATCACACGGTGGATCATACTCTGTGTTCCACATGCATGTTTTAGCTGAAGGAAGAATCCCTTAAACCTGGAGAGTTGAGACCCATGGAATGGGTACCATGCAATATGACTTCAAAGGGTCTGCATTTGCTCACCGAACCTCACCAATCCTATCACTGCTGCGTTTATGCCGCCGTACACACGCTTGATTCTCTTTCGGAGACATATAAATCCATAGGTTTTAAGATTCTTACTAGATAGGTAGATTCTTACTAGTCAGGTATATTCTTAGGCGTTTAATATGGGGTGTTGAGTCCACTGCGTTGAGCAAGGAGTAGCTCTTGTCTATTACATATTTGGCTTATGGAACGGTATCTGTGCTAATTTCAATCTCTGGTTTTATGCAGCACCCCAACTCACCTTTCCCCTTAAGCAAGCATAAGTTGGTTTTCTACATTTGAGACCCTGTGCTGTTTTGTAATTCAGTTCCTGTGTAGTCAAGTTTACATTCCGTGTAGTACTGATACATTATGATGTTTCTTTTTCTGTGTGACTTATTTCACTTAGAATCATCGTACCTGAATCCACTCATTATGCTGCTACGGGCCTGATGACATAGATTTCATTGCTGAGTGATATTGCATTGTACGTAAGTACCACAACTTCTTTATCCATTTTTCGCTTTCTGTGATATTGAACTTGTACCGTAAACGAGGTTCTTGTAAACAGAGCCGGCCCAAACTTTGGGGTGGCTGTGTCTTTTTGATTTTCATTTCCCTAAGCTATAGGACCATAAGTGGAAGTGCGCTAGGCTCTGTTGCTTTGTTTTTTAGATGTTTCAGGAAACAGCATACACTTCTCCAGAGTGGCTGTTGGCAATTTACATCCCGCCCACCAGCATAACAAGGCTCCCAGTTCTCCATGGTCTGTCCTGCCTTTCTGGATTTTACACTGTTTTCAGATGGCCCTTTTGACCGGGGGACAGTGAGACTTCATTGTAGTGCAGATTTCCTTTGAAAGCTTGCTTGGTTGGCCAAAAAGGGCGTATGCGTTTTTTCCTGAATATATTCAGGAAAAAACGCATACGCCCTTTATGGCCAAGTGCATCATTGTGGACGTTCTGCCTCTTTTCCTATGCTTTACATGCAATTCCAGTATACCTCCTGAAATCGGTTTCCTGCAATTCTGCCCCGCTTTCAAGTCCTCTTGGCAGCCTTACTTCAATATATTTTTGGACGATAGCTGTCATTTATAACTCTGCAGGTTTGTGAATTACAGTGCCCCTGAGCTCCTTTCTTCAACTCGCTTTCTTGTGAGCTGGCCGCAACACCGCAGGATTGCTTCAGGCCCTAGTGTGGTTCCGGCACGGCACGCTGAGCCTTTGGTTAATTCCTCTTCCTGGTGGGAAATGAGAGTTAAATTTGCTCGTCCACACACCTCCAGCTAGTCTCTCATTGGTTCTCCCTATTCCTGTTCATTTTCCACAGAAATTGCAAACTGGGCCAAACAGGAGTTTAAAGACACTGACTCTCCAAGTGGGGAGAGTGTTAGTAAAGTGTCTTGAATGTTCCACCCGAGTACCAGGGGACGAAAACTGAGACACATTTGAACACGTTTCCTGATCACACGGTGGATCATACACTGTGTTCAACATGCATGTTTCAGCTGAAGGAAGAATCCTTTAAACCTGGAGAGTTGAAACCCATGGAATGGGTACCATGCAATATGACTTCAAAGGGTCTGCATTTGCTCACCGAACCTCACCAATCCTATCACTGATGCGTTTATGCCGCCGTACACACGCTTGATTCTCTTTCGGAGACATATAAATCCGTAGGTTTTAATATTCTTACTAGTCAGGTATATTCTTAGGCGTTTAATATGGGGTGTTGAGTCCACTGCGTTGAGCAAGGAGTAGCTCTTGTCTATTACATATTTGGCTTATGGAACGGTATCTGTGCTAATTTCAATCTCTGGTTTCATGCAGCACCCCAACTCACCTTTCCCCTTAAGCAAGCATAAGTTGGTTTTCTACATTTGAGACCCTGTTCTGTTTTGTAATTCAGTTCCTGTGTAGTCAAGTTTACATTCCGTGTAGTAGTGATACCTTATGATGTTTCTTTTTCTGTGTGACTTATTTCACTTAGAATCATCGTACCTGCATCCACTCATTATGCTGCTACGGGCCTGATGACATAGATTTCATTGCTGAGTGATATTGCATTGTACGTAAGTACCACAACTTCTTTATCCATTTTTCGCTTTCTGTGATATTGAACTTGTACCGTAAACGAGGTTCTTGTAAACAGAGCTGGCCCAAACTTTGTGGTGGCTGTGTCTTTTTGATTTTAATTTTCCTAAGCTATAGGACCATAAGTGGAAGTGCCCTAGGCTCTGTTGCTTAGTTTTTTAGATGTTTCAGGAAACACCATACACTTCTCCAGAGTGGCTGTTGGCAATTTACATCCCGCCCATCAGCATAACAAGGCTCCCAGTTCTCCATGGCCTGTCCTGCCTTTCTGGATTTTACACTTTTTTCAGATGGCCCTTTTGACCGGGGGACAGTGAGACTTCACTGTAGTGCAGATTTCCTTTGCAAGCTTGCTTGGTTGGCCAAAAAGGGCGTATGCGTTTTTTCCTGATTCAGGAAAAAACGCATACGCCCTTTTTGGCCAAGTGCATCATTGTGGACGTTCTGCCTCTTTTCCTATGCTTTACATGCAATTCCTGTCTACCTCCTGAAATCGGTTTCCTGCAATCCTGCCCCGCTTTCAAGTCCTCTTGGCAGCCTTACTTCAATATATTTTTGGACGATAGCTGTCATTTATAACTCTGCAGGTTTGTGAATTACAGTGCCCCTGAGCTCCTTTCTTCAACTCGCTTTCTTGTGAGCTGGCCGCAACACCGCAGGATTGCTTCAGGCCCTAGTGTGGTTCCGGCACGGCATGCTGAGCCTTTGGTTAATTCCTCTTTCTGGTGGGAAATGAGAGTTAAATTTGCCCGTCCAGACACCTCCAGCTAGTTTCTCATTTGTTCTCCCTATTCCTGTACATTTTCCGCAGAAATTGCAAACTGGGCCAAACAGGAGTTTAAAGACATTGACTCTCCAAGTGGGGAGAGTGTTAGTAAAGCGTCTTGAATGTTGCACCCGAGTACCAGGGGACGAAAACTGAGACACATTTGAACACGTTTCCTGATCACAAGGTGGATCATACTCTGTGTTCCACATGCATGTTTCAGCTGAAGGAAGAATCCCTTAAACCTGGAGAGGTGAGACCCTTGGAATGGGTACCATGCAATATGACTTCAAAGGGTCTGCATTTGCTCACCGAACCTCACCAATCCTATCACTGCTGCGTTTATGCCGCTGTACACACGCTTGATTCTCTTTCGGAGACATATAAATCCGTAGGTTTTAAGATTATTTCTAGTCAGGTATATTCTTAGGCGTTTAATATGGGGTGTTGAGTCCACTTCGTTGAGCAAGGAGTAGCTCTTGTCTATTGCATATTTGGCTTATGGAACGGTATCTGTGCTAATTTCAATCTCTGGTTTCATGCAGCACCCCAACTCACCTTTCCCCTTAAGCAAGCATAAGTTGGTTTTCTACATTTGACACCCTGTTCTGTTTTGTAATTCAGTTCCTGTGTAGCCAAGTTTACATTCCGTGTAGTAGTGATATCTTATGATGTTTCTTTTTCTGTGTGACTTATTTCACTTAGACTCATCATACCTGCATCCACTCATTATGCTGCTATGGGCCTGATGACATAGATTTCATTGCTGAGTGATATTGCATTGTACATAAGTACCACAACTTCTTTATCCATTTTTTGCTTTCTGTGATATTGAACTTGTACTGTAAACGAGGTTCTTGTAAACAGAGCCGTCCCAAACTTTGGGGTGACCGTGTCTTTTTGATTTTAATTTCCCTAAGCTATAGGACCATAAGTGGAAGTGCCCTAGGCTCTGTTGCTTTGTTTTTTAGATGTTTCAGGAAATACCATACACTTCTCCAGAGTGGCTGTTGGCAATTTACATCCCGCCCATCAGCATAACAAGGCTCCCAGTTCTCCATGGCCTGTCCTGCCTTTCTGGATTTTACACTTTTTTCAGATGGCCCTTTTGACCGGGGGGCAGTGAGACTTCATTGTAGTGCAGATATCCTTTGCAAGCTTGCTTGGTTGGCCAAAAATGGTGTATGCGTTTTTTCCTGAATATATTCAGGAAAAAATGCATACGCCCTTTTTGGCCAAGTGCATCATTGTGGACGTTCTGCCTCATTTCTATTCTTTACATGCAATTCCAGTGTACCTCCTGAAATCGATTTCCTGCAATTCTGCCCCGCTTTCAAGTCCTCTTGGCAGCCTTACTTCAATATATTTTTGGACGATAGCTGTCATTTATAACTCTGCAGGTTTGTGAATTACAGTGCCCCTGAGCTCCTTTCTTCAACTCGCTTTCTTGTGAGCTGGCCGAAACACCACAGGATTGCTTCAGGCCCTAGTGTAGTTCCGGCACGGCATGCTGAGCCTTTGGTTAATTCCTCTTCCTGGTGGGAAATGAGAGTTAAATTTTCCAGACACCTCCAGCTAGTCTCTCTTTCGTTCTCCCTATTCCTGTTCATTTTCCACAGAAATTGCAAACTGGGCCAAACAGGAGGTTAAAGGCACTGACTCTCCAAGTGGGGAGAGTGTTAGTAAAGCGTCTGGAGTGTTGAACCCGAGTTCCACGGGACGAAAACTGAGAAACATTTGAACACGTTTCCCGATCACACAGTGGATCATACTCTGGGTTCCACATGCATGTTTTAGCTGAAGGAAGAATCCCTTAAACCTGGAGAGTTGAGACCCATGGAATGGGTACCATGCAATATGACTTCAAAGGGTCTGCATTTGCTCACCGAACCTCACCAATCCTATCACTGCTGCGTTTATGCCGCTGTACACATGCTTGATTCTCTTTCGGAGACATATAAATCCGTAGGTTTTAAGATTATTTCTAGTCAGGTTTATTCTTAGGCGTTTAATATGGGGTGTTGAGTCCACTTCGTTCAGCAAGGAGTAGCTCTTGTCTATTGCATATTTGGCTTATGGAACGGTATCTGTGCTAATTTCAATCTCTGGTTTCATGCAGCACCCCAACTCACCTTTCCCCTTAAGCAAGCATAAGTAGGTTTTCTACATTTGAGACCCTGTTCTGTTTTGTAATTCAGTTCCTGTGTAGCCAAGTTTACATTCCGTGTATTGGTGATATCTTATGATGTTTCTTTTTCTGTGTGACTTATTTCACTTAGAATCATCGTACCTGAATCCACTCATTATGCTGCTACGGGCCTGATGACATAGATTTCATTGCTGAGTGATATTGCATTGTACGTAAGTACCACAAATTCTTTATCCATTTTTCACTTTCTGTGATATTGAACTTGTACCGTAAACGAGGTTCTTGTAAACAGAGCCGTCCCAAACTTTGGGGTGGCTGTGTCTTTTTGATTTTAATTTCCCTAAGCTAAGGACCATAAGTGGAAGTGCCCTAGGCTCTGTTGCTTTGTTTTTTAGATGTTTCAGGAAACACCATACACTTCTCCAGAGTGGCTGTTGGCAATTTACATCCCGCCCATCAGCATAACAAGGCTCCCAGTTCTCCATGGCCTGTCCTGCCTTTCTGGATTTTACACTTTTTTCAGATGGCCCTTTTGACCGGGGGGCAGTGAGACTTCATTGTAGTGCAGATTTCCTTTGCAAGCTTGCTTGGTTGGCCAAAAAGGGCGTATGCGTTTTTTCCTGAATATATTCAGGAAAAAATGCATACGCCCTTTTTGGCCAAGTGCATCGTTGTGGATGTTCTGCCTCTTTTCCTATGCTTTACATGCAATTCCAGTCTACCTCCTGAAATCGGTTTCGTGCAATTCTGCACCACTTTCAAGTCCTCTTGGCAGCCTTACTTCAATATATTTTTGGACGATAGCTGTCATTTATAACTCTGCAGGTTTGTGAATTACAGTGCCCCTGAGCTCCTTTCTTCAACTCGCTTTTTTGTAAGCTGGCCGCAACACCGCAGGATTGCTTCAGGCCCTAGTGTGGATCCGGCATGGCACGCTGAGCCTTTGGTTAATTCCTCTTCCTGGTGGGAAATGAGAGTTAAATTTGCTCGTCCAGACACCTCCAGCTAGTTTATCATTGGTTCTCACTATTCCTGTACATTTTCTGCAGAAATTGCAAACTGGGCCAAACAGGAGTTTAAAGGCACTGACTCTCCAAGTGGAGAGAGTGTTAGTAAAGCGTCTGGAGTGTTGCACCCGAGTACCAGGGGACGAAAACTGAGACACATTTGAACACGTTTCCTGATCACACGGTGGATCATACTCTGTGTTCCACATTCATGTTTTAGCTGAAGGAAGAATCCATTAAACCTGGAGAGTTGAGACCCATGGAATGGGTACCATGCAATATGACTTCAAAGGGTCTGCATTTGCTCACCGAACCTCAGCAATCCTATCACTGCTGCGTTTATGCTGCTGTACACACGCTTGATTCTCTTTCAGAGACATATAAATCCGTAGGTTTTAATATTCTTACTAGTCAGGTATATTCTTAGGCGTTTAATATGGGGTGTTGAGTCCACTTCGTTGAGCAAGGAGTAGCTCTTGTCTATTACATATTTGGCTTATGGAACGGTATCTGTGCTAATTTCAATCTCTGGTTTCATGCAGCACCCCAACTCACCTTTCCCCTCAAGCAAGCATAAGTTGGTTTTCTACATTTGAGACCCTGTTCTGTTTTGTAATTCAGTTCTTGTGTAGCCAAGTTTACCTTCCGTGTAGTAGTGATATCTTATGGTGTTTCTTTTTCTGTGTGACTTATTTCACTTAGAATCATCATACCTGAATCCACTCATTATGCTGCTACGGGCCTGATGACATAGATTTCATTGCTGAGTGATATTGCATTGTACGTAAGTACCACAACTTCTGTATCCATTTTTCGCTTTCTGTGATATTGAACTTGTACTGTAAACGAGGTTCTTGTAAACAGAGCCGTCCCAAAGTTTGGGGAGGCTGTGTCTTTTTGATTTTAATTTCCCTAAGCTATAGGACCATAAGTGGAAGTGCCCTAGGCTCTGTTGCTTTGTTTTTTAGATGTTTCAGGAAACACCATACACTTCTCCAGAGTGGCTGTTGGCAATTTACATCCCGCCCATCAGCATAACAAGGCTCCCAGTTCTCCATGGCCTGTCCTGCCTTTCTGGATTTTACACTTTTTTCAGATGGCCCTTTTGACTGGGGGGCAGTGAGACTTCATTGTAGTGCAGATTTCCTTTGCAAGCTTGTTTGGTTGGCCAAAAAGGGCGTATGCGTTTTTTCCTGAATATATTCAGGAAAAAACGCATACGCACTTTTTGGCCAAGTGCATCATTGTGAACGTTCTGCCTCTTTTCCTATGCTTTACATGCAATTCCTGTCTACCTCCTGAAATCGGTTTCCTGCAATCCTGCCCCGCTTTCAAGTCCTCTTGGCAGCCTTACTTCAATATATTTTTGGACGATAGCTGTCATTTATAACTCTGCAGGTTTGTGAATTACAGTGCCCCTGAGCTCCTTTCTTCAACTCGCTTTCTTGTGAGCTGGCCGCAACACCGCAGGATTGCTTCAGGCCCTAGTTTTGTTCTGGCATGGCATGCTGAGCCTTTGGTTAATTCCTCTTCCTGGTGGGAAATGAGAGTTAAATTTGCCCGTCCAGACACCTCCAGCTAGTTTCTCATTGGTTCTCCCTATTCCTGTACATTTTCAGCAGAAATTGCAAACTGGGCCAAACAGGAGTTTAAAGACACTGACTCTCCAAGTGGGGAGAGTGTTAGTAAAGCGTCTTGAATGTTGCACCCGAGTACCAGGGGACGAAAACTGAGACACATTTGAACACGTTTCCTGATCACACGGTGGATCATACTCTGTGTTCCACATGCATGTTTCAGCTGAAGGAAGAATCCCTTAAACCTGGAGAGTTGAGACCCATGGAATGGGTACCATGCAGTATGACTTCAAAGGGTCTGCATTTGCTCACCGAACCTCACAAATCCTATCACTGCTGCGTTTATGCCGCTCTACACACGCTTGATTCTCTTTCGGAGACATATCAATGCGTAGGTTTTAAGATTATTTCTAGTCAGGTATATTCTTAGGCGTTTAATATGGGGTGTTGAGTACACTTCGTTGAGCAAGGAGTAGCTCTTGTCTATTACATATTTGGCTTATGGAACGGTATCTGTGCTAATTTTAATCTCTGGTTTCATGCAGCACCCCAACTCACCTTTCCCCTTAAGCAAGCATAAGTTGGTTTTCTACATTTGAGACACTGTTCTGTTTTGTAATTCAGATCCTGTGTAGCCAAGTTTACATTCCGTGTAGTAGTGATATCTTATGATGTTTCTTTTTCTGTGTGACTTATTTCACTTAGAATCATCGTACCTGAATCCACTCATTATGCTGCTACGGGCCTGATGACATAGATTTCATTGCTGAGTGATATTGCATTGTACGTAAGTACCACAACTTCTTTATCCATTTTTCGCTTTTGTGATAGTGAACTTGTACCGTAAACAAGATTCTTGTAAACAGAGCCGTCCCAAACTTTGGGGTGGCTGTGTCTCTTTGATTTTAATTGCCCTAAGCTATAGAACCATAAGTGGAAGTGCCCTAGGCTCTGTTGCTTAGTTTTTTAGATGTTTCAGGAAACACCATACACTTCTCCAGAGTGGCTGTTGGCAATTTACATCCCGCCCACCAGCATAACAAGGCTCCCAGTTCTCCATGGCCTGTCCTGCCTTTCTGGATTTTACACTTTTTTCAGATGGCCCTTTTGACCGGGGGGCAGTGAGACTTCATTGTAGTGCAGATTTCCTTTGCAAGCTTGCTTGGTTGGCCAAAAAGGGCGTATGCGTTTTTTCCTGAATATATTCAGGAAAAAACGCATACGCCCTTTTTGGCCAAGTGCATCATTGTGGACGTTCTGCCTCTTTTCCTATGCTTTACATGCAATTCCCGTCTACCTCTTGAAATCGGTTTCCTGCAATTCTGCCCCGCTTTCAAGTCCTCTTGGCAGCCTTACTTCAATATATTTTTGGACGATAGCTGTCATTTATAACTCTGCAGGTTTGTGAATTACAGTGCCCCTGAGCTCCTTTGTTCAACTCGCTTTCTTGTGAGCTGGCCGCAACACCGCAGGATTGCTTCAGGCCCTAGTGTGGTTCCGGCACGGCACGCTGAGCCTTTGGTTAATTCCTCTTCCTGGTGGAAAATGAGAGTTAAATTTGCCCGTCCAGACACCTCCAGCTAGTCTCTCATTGGTTCTCCCTATTCCTGTACATTTTCCGCAGAAATTGCAAACTGGGCCAAACAGGAGTTTAAAGGCACTGACTCTCAAAGTGGGGAGAGTGTTAGTAAAGCGTCTTGAATGTTGCACCCGAGTACCAGGGGGCGAAAACTGAGACACACTTGAACACGTTTCCCGATCACACGGTGGATCATACTCTGGGTTCCACATGCATGTTTTAGCTGAAGGAAGAATCCCTTAAACCTGGAGAGTTGAGACCCATGGAATGGGTACCATGCAATATGACTTCAAAGGGTCTGCATTTGCTCAGCAAACGTCACCAATCCTATCACTGCTGCGTTTATGCCGCTGTACACACGCTTGATTCTCTTTCGGAGACATATAAATCCGTAGGTTTTAAGATTATTTCTAGTCAGGTATATTCTTAGGCGTTTAATATGGGGTGTTGAGTCCACTTCGTTCAGCAAGGAGTAGCTCTTGTCTATTGCATATTTGGCTTATGGAACGGTATCTGTGCTAATTTCAATCTCTGGTTTCATGCAGCACCCCAACTCACCTTTCCCCTTAAGCAAGCATAAGTTGCTTTTCTACATTTGAGACCCTGTTCTGTTTTGTAATTCAGTACCTGTGTAGCCAAGTTTACATTCCGTGTATTGGTGACATCTTATGATGTTTCTTTTTCTCTGTGACTTATTTCACTTAGAATCATCGTACCTGAATCCACTCATTATGCTGCTACGGGCCTGATGACATAGATTTCATTGCTGAGTGATATTGCATTGTACGTAAGTACCACAACTTCTTTATCCATTTTTCGCTTTCTGTGATATTGAACTTGTACCATAAACGAGGTTCTTGTAAACAGAGCCGTCCCAAACTTTTGGGTGGCTGTGTCTTTTTTATTTTAATTTCCCTAAGCTATAGGACCATAAGTGGAAGTGCCCTAGGCTCTGTTGCTTTGTTTTTTAGATGTTTCAGGAAACACCATACACTTCTCCAGAGTGGCTGTTGGCAATTTACATCCCGCCCACCAGCATAACAAGGCTCCCAGTTCTCCATGGCCTGTCCTGCCTTTCTGGATTTTACACTTTTTTCAGATGGCCCTTTTGACCGGGGGGCAGTGAGACTTCATTGTAGTGCAGATTTCCTTTGCAAGCTTGCTTGGTTGGCCAAAAAGGGCGTATGCGTTTTTTCCTGAATATATTCAGGAAAAAACGCATACGCCCTTTTTGGCCAAGTGCATCATTGTGGACGTTCTGCCTCTTTTCCTATGCTTTACATGCAATTCCTGTCTACCTCCTGAAATCGATTTCCTGCAATTCTGCCCCGCTTTCAAGTCCTCTTGGCAGCCTTACTTCAATATATTTTTGGACGATAGCTGTCATTTATAACTCTGCAGGTTTGTGAATTACAGTGCCCCTGAGCTCCTTTCTTCAACTCGCTTTCTTGTGAGCTGTCCGCAACACCGCAGGATTGCTTCAGGCCCTAGTGTAGTTCCAGCACGGCACGCTGAGCCTTTGGTTAATTCCTCTTCCTGGTGGGAAATGAGAGTTAAATTTGCCCGTCCAGACACCTCCAGCTAGTCTCTCTTTCGTTCTCCCTATTCCTGTTCATTTTCCACAGAAATTACAAACTGGGCGAAACAGGAGGTTAAAGGCACTGACTCTCCAAGTGGGGAGAGTGTTAGTAAAGCATCTGGAATGTTGCACCCGAGTACCAGGGACGAAAACGAGACACATTTGAACACGTTTCCCGATCACACGGTGGATCATACTCTGGGTTCCACATGCATGTTTTAGCTGAAGGAAGAATCCCTTAAACCTGGAGAGTTGAGACCCATGGAATGGGTACCATGCAATATGACTTCAAAGGGTCTGCATTTGCTCACCGAACCTCACCAATCCTATCACTGCTGCGTTTATGCCGCTGTACACACGCTTGATTCTCTTTCGGAGACATATAAATCCGTAGGTTTTAAGATTATTTCTAGTCAGGTATATTCTTAGGCGTTTAATATGGGGTGTTGAGTCCACTTCATTCAGCAAGGGGTAGCTCTTGTCTATTGCATATTTGGCTTATGGAACGGTATCTGTGCTAATTTCAATCTCTGGTTTCATGCAGCACCCCAACTCACCTTTCCCCTTAAGCAAGCATAAGTTGGTTTTCTACATTTGACACCCTGTTCTGTTTTGTAATTCAGTTCCTGTGTAGCCAAGTTTACATTCCATGTAGTAGTGATATCCTATGATGTTTCTTTTTCTGTGTGACTTATTTCACTTAGACTCATCATACCTGCATCCACTCATTATGCTGCTACGGGCCTGATGACATAGATTTCATTGCTGAGTGATATTGCATTGTACGTAAGTACCACAACTTCTTTATCCATTTCTCGCTTTTTGCGATATTGAACTTGTACCGTAAACGAGGTTCTTGTAAACAGAGCCGTCCCAAACTTTGGGGTGACTGTGTCTTTTTGATTTTAATTTCCCTAAGCTATAGGACCATAAGTGGAAGTGCCCTAGGCTCTGTTGCTTTGTTTTTTAGATGTTTCAGGAAACACCATACACTTCTCCAGAGTGGCTGTTGGCAATTTACATCCCGCCCATCAGCATAACAAGGCTCCCAGTTCTCCATGGCCTGTCCTGCCTTTCTGGATTTTACACATTTTTCAGATGGCCCTTTTGACTGGGCGGCAGTGAGACTTCATTGTAGTGCAGATTTCCTTTGCAAGCTTTCTTGGTTGGCCAAAAAGGGCGTATGCGTTTTTTCCTGAATTCAGGAAAAAACGCATACGCCCTTTTTGGCCAAGTGCATCATTGTGGACGTTCTGCCTCTTTTCCTATGCTTTACATGCAATTCCAGTCTACCTCCTGAAATCGGTTTCGTGCAATTCTGCACCACTTTCAAATCCTCTTGGCAGCCTTACTTCAATATATTTTTGGACGATAGCTGTCATTTATAACTCTGCAGGTTTGTGAATTACAGTGTCCCTGAGCTCCTTTCTTCAACTCGCTTTTTTGTGAGCTGGCCGCAACACCACAGGATTGCTTCAGGCCCTAGTGTGGATCCGGCACGGCACGCTGAGCCTTTGGTTAATTCCTCTTCCTGGTGGGAAATGAGAGTTAAATTTGCCCGTCCAGACACCTCCAGCTAGTTTATCATTGGTTCTCCCTATTCCTGTACATTTTCCGCAGAAATTGCAAACTGGGCCATAGAGGAGGTTAAAGGCACTGACTCTCCAAGTGGAGAGATTGTTAGTAAAGCGTCTGGAGTGTTGCACCCGAGTACCAGGGGACGAAAACTGAGACACATTTGAACATGTTTCCCGATCACACGGTGGATCATACTCTGTGTTCCACATGCATGTTTTAGCTGAAGGAAGAATCCCTTAAACTTGGAGAGTTGAGACCCATGGAATGGGTACCATGCAATATGACTTCAAAGGGTCTGCATTTGCTCACCGAACCTCACCAATCCTATCACTGCTGCGTTTATGCCGCTGTACACACGCTTGATTCTCTTTCGGAGACATATAAATCCGTAGGTTTTAAGATTATTTCTAGTCAGGTATATTCTTAGGCGTTTAATATGGGGTGTTGAGTCCACTTCGTTGAGCAAGGTGTAGCTGTTGTCTATTACATATTTGGCTTATGGAGCGGTATCTGTGCTAATTTCAATCTCTGGTTTCATGCAGCACCCCAACTCACCTTTCCCCTTAAGCAAGCATAAGTTGGTTTTCTACATTTGACACCCTGTTCTGTTTTGTAATTCAGTTCCTTTGTAGCCAAGTTTACATTCCGTGTAGTAGTGATATCTTATGATGTTTCTTTTTCTGTGTGAATTATTTCACTTAGAATCATCATACCTGAATCCACTCATTATGCTGCTATGGGCCTGATGACATAGATTTCATTGCTGAGTGATATTGCATTGTACGTAAGTACCACAACTTCTGTATCCATTTTTCGCTTTCTGTGATATTGAACTTGTACAGTAAACGAGGTTCTTGTAAACAGAGCCGTCCCAAAGTTTGGGGAGGCTGTGTCTTTTTGATTTTAATTTCCCTAAGCTATAGGACCATAAGTGGAAGTGCCCTAGGCTCTGTTGCTTTGTTTTTTAGATGTTTCAGGAAACACCATACACTTCTCCAGAGTGGCTGTTGGCAATTTACATCCCGCCCATCAGCATAACAAGGCTCCCAGTTCTCCATGCAAAGTCCTGCCTTTCTGGATATTACACTTTCTTCAGATGGCCCTTTTGACCGGGGGGCAGTGAGACTTCATTGTAGTGTAGATTTCCTTTGCAAGCCTGCTTGGTTGGCGAAAAAGGGCGTATGCGTTTTTTCCTGAATATATTCAGGAAAGAACACATACGCCCTTTTTGGCCAAGTGCATCATTGTGGACGTTCTGCCTCTTTTCCTATGCTTTACATGCAATTCCCGTCTACCTCCTGAAATCGGTTTCCTGCAATTCTGCCCCGCTTTCAAGTCCTCTTGGCAGCCTTACTTCAATATATTTTTGGACGATAGCTGTCATTTATAACTCTGCAGGTTTGTGAATTACAGTGACCCTGAGCTCCTTTCTTCAACTCGCTTTCTTGTGAGCTGGCCGCAACACCGCAGGATTGGTTCAGGCCCTAGTGTGGTTCCGGCACGGCATGCTGAGCCTTTGGTTAATTCCTCTTTCTGGTGGGAAATGAGAGTTAAATTTGCCCGTCCAGACACCTCCAGCTAGTTTCTCATTGGTTCTCCCTATTCCTGTACATTTTCCGCAGAAATTGCAAACTGGGCCAAACAGGAGTTTAAAGACACTGACTCTCCAAGTGGGGAGAGTGTTAGTAAAGCGTCTTGAATGTTGCATCCGAGTACGAGGGGATGAAAACTGAGACACATTTGAACACGTTTCCTGATCACATGGTGGATCATACTCTATGTTCCACATGCATGTTTCAGCTGAAGGAAGAATCCCTTAAACCTGGAGAGTTGAGACCCATGGAATGGGTACCATGCAATATGACTTCAAAGGGTCTGCATTTGCTCACCGAACCTCACCAATCCTATCACTGCTGCGTTTATGCCGCTGTACACACGCTTGATTCTCTTTCGGAGACATATAAATCCGTAGGTTTTAATATTCTTACTAGTCAGGTATATTCTTAGGCATTTAATATGGGGTGTTGATTCCACTTCGATGAGCAAGGAGTAGCTCTAGTCTATTACATATTTGGCTTATGGAACGGTATCTGTGCTAATTTCAATCTCTGGTTTCATGCAGCACCCCAACTCACCTTTCCCCTCAAGCAAGCATAAGTTGGTTTTCTACATTTGAGACCCTGTTCTGTTTTGTAATTCAGTTCCTGTGTAGCCAAGTTTACATTCCGTGTAATACTATTATCTTATGATGTTTCTTTTTCTGTGTGACTTATTTCACTTAGAATCATCATACCTGAATCCACTCATTATGCTGCTACAGGCCTGATGACATAGATTTCATTGCTGAGTAATATTGCATTGTACGTAAGTACCACAAATTCTTTATCCATTTTTCGCTTTTTGCGATATTGAACTTGTACCGTAAACGAGGTTCTTGTAAACAGAGCCGTCCCAAACTTTGGGGTGACTGTGTCTTTTTGAATTTAATTTCCCTAAGCTATAGGACCATAAGTGGAAGTGCCCTAGGCTCTGTTGCTTTGTTTTTTAGATGTTTCAGGAAACACCATACACTTCTCCAGAGTGGCTGTTGGCAATTTACATCCCGCCCATCAGCATAACAAGGCTCCCAGTTCTCCATGGCCTGTCCTGCCTTTCTGGATTTTACACTTTTTTCAGATGGCCCTTTTGACCGGGCAGCAGTGAGACTTCATTGTAGTGCAGATATCCTTTGCAAGCTTGCTTGGTTGGCCAAAAAGTGCGTATGCGTTTTTTCCTGAATATATTCAGGAAAAAACGCATACGCCCTTTTTGGCCAACTGCATCATTGTGGACGTTCTGCCTCTTTTCCTATGCTTTACATGCAATTCCAATCTACCTCCTGAAATCGATTTCCTGCAATTCTGCCCCGCTTTCAAGTCCTCTTGGCAGCCTTACTTCAATATATTTTTGGACGATAGCTGTCATTTATAACTCTGCAGGTTTGTGAATTACACTGCCCCTGAGCTCGTTTCTTCAACTCGCTTTCTTGTGAGCTGGCCGCAACACCGCAGGATTGCTTCAGGCCCTAGTGTAGTTCCGGCACGGCACGCTGAGCCTTTGGTTAATTCCTCTTCCTGGTGGGAAATGAGAGTTAAATTTGCCCGTCCAGACACCTCCAGCTAGTCTCTCTTTCGTTCTCCCTATTCCTGTTCATTTTCCACAGAAATTACAAACTGGGCCAAACAGGAGGTTAAAGGCACTGACTCTCCAAGTGGGGAGAGTGTTAGTAAAGCATGTGGAATGTTGCACCCGAGTACCAGGGGACGAAAACGAGACACATTTGAACACGTTTCCCGATCACACGGTGGATCATACTCTGGGTTCCACATGCATGTTTTAGCTGAAGGAAGAATCCCTTAAACCTGGAGAGTTGAGACCCATGGAATGGGTACCATGCAATATGACTTCAAAGGGTCTGCATTTGCTCAGCAAACGTCACTAATCCTATCACTGCTGCGTTTATGCTGCTGTACACACGCTTGATTCTCTTTCGGAGACATATAAATCCGTAGGTTTTAAGATTATTTCTAGTCAGGTATATTCTTAGGCGTTTAATATGGGGTGTTGAGTCCACTTCGTTCAGCAAGGAATAGCTCTTGTCTATTGCATATTTGGCTTATGGAACGGTATCTGTGCTAATTTCAATCTCTGGTTTCATGCAGCACCCCAACTCACCTTTCCCCTTAAGCAAGCATAAGTTGCTTTTCTACATTTGAGACCCTGTTCTGTTTTGTAATTCAGTACCTGTGTAGCCAAGTTTACATTCCGTGTATTGGTGACATCTTATGATGTTTCTTTTTCTCTGTGACTTATTTCACTTAGAATCATCGTACCTGAATCCACTCATTATGCTGCTACGGGCCTGATGACATAGATTTCATTGCTGAGTGATATTGCATTGTACGTAAGTACCACAACTTCTTTATCCATTTTTCGCTTTCTGTGATATTGAACTTGTACCATAAACGAGGTTCTTGTAAACAGAGCCGTCCCAAACTTTTGGGTGGCTGTGTCTTTTTGATTTTAATTTCCCTAAGCTATAGGACCATAAGTGGAAGTGCCCTAGGCTCTGTTGCTTTGTTTTTTAGATGTTTCAGGAAACACCATACACTTCTCCAGAGTGGCTGTTGGCAATTTACATCCCGCCCATCAGCATAACAAGGCTCCCAGTTCTCCATGGCCTGTCCTGCCTTTCTGGATTTTACACATTTTTCTGATGGCCCTTTTGACTGGGCGGCAGTGAGACTTCATTGTAGTGTAGATTTCCTTTGCAAGCCTGCTTGGTTGGCGAAAAAGGGCGTATGCGTTTTTTCCTGAATATATTCAGGAAAGAACACATACGCCCTTTTTGGCCAAGTGCATCATTGTGGACGTTCTGCCTCTTTTCCTATGCTTTACATGCAATTCCCGTCTACCTCCTGAAATCGGTTTCCTGCAATTCTGCCCCGCTTTCAAGTCCTCTTGGCAGCCTTACTTCAATATATTTTTGGACGATAGCTGTCATTTATAACTCTGCAGGTTTGTGAATTACAGTGACCCTGAGCTCCTTTCTTCAACTCGCTTTCTTGTGAGCTGGCCGCAACACCGCAGGATTGGTTCAGGCCCTAGTGTGGTTCCGGCACGGGATGCTGAGCCTTTGGTTAATTCCTCTTTCTGGTGGGAAATGAGAGTTAAATTTGCCCGTCCAGACACCTCCAGCTAGTTTCTCATTGGTTCTCCCTATTCCTGTACATTTTCCGCAGAAATTGCAAACTGGGCCAAACAGGAGTTTAAAGACACTGACTCTCCAAGTGGGGAGAGTGTTAGTAAAGCGTCTTGAATGTTGCACCCGAGTACGAGGGGATGAAAACTGAGACACATTTGAACACGTTTCCTGATCACATGGTGGATCATACTCTGTGTTCCACATGCATGTTTCAGCTGAAGGAAGAATCCCTTAAACCTGGAGAGTTGAGACCCATGGAATGGGTACCATGCAATATGACTTCAAAGGGTCTGCATTTGCTCACCGAACCTCACCAATCCTATCACTGCTGCGTTTATGCCGCTGTACACACGCTTGATTCTCTTTCGGAGACATATAAATCCGTAGGTTTTAATATTCTTACTAGTCAGGTATATTCTTAGGCATTTAATATGGGGTGTTGATTCCACTTCGATGAGCAAGGAGTAGCTCTTGTCTATTATATATTTGGCTTATGGAACGGTATCTGTGCTAATTTCAATCTCTGGTTTCATGCAGCACCCCAACTCACCTTTCCCCTCAAGCAAGCATAAGTTGGTTTTCTACATTTGAGACCCTGTTCTGTTTTGTAATTCAGTTCCTGTGTAGCCAAGTTTACATTCCGTGTAGTACTATTATCTTATGATGTTTCTTTTTCTGTGTGACTTATTTCACTTAGAATCATCATACCTGAATCCACTCATTATTCTGCTACAGGCCTGATGACATAGATTTCATTGCTGAGTGATATTGCATTGTACGTAAGTACCACAACTTCTTTATCCATTTCTCGCTTTTTGCGATATTGAACTTGTACCGTAAACGAGGTTCTTGTAAACAGAGCCGTCCCAAACTTTGGGGTGACTGTGTCTTTTTGAATTTAATTTCCCTAAGCTATAGGACCATAAGTGGAAGTGCCCTAGGCTCTGTTGCTTTGTTTTTTAGATGTTTCAGGAAACACCATACACTTCTCCAGAGTGGCTGTTGGCAATTTACATCCCGCCCATCAGCATAACAAGGCTCCCAGTTCTCCATGGCCTGTCCTGCCTTTCTGGATTTTACACATTTTTCAGATGGCCCTTTTGACTGGGCGGCCGTGAGACTTCATTGTAGTGCAGATTTCCTTTGCAAGCTTTCTTGGTTGGCCAAAAAGGGCGTATGCGTTTTTTCCTGAATATATTCAGGAAAAAACGCATACGCCCTTTTTGGCCAAGTGCATCATTGTGGACGTTCTGCCTCTTTTCCTATGCTTTACATGCAATTCCCGTCTACCTCCTGAAATCGGTTTCCTGCAATTCTGCCCCGCTTTCAAGTCCTCTTGGCAGCCTTACTTCAATATATTTTTGGACGATAGCTGTCATTTATAACTCTGCAGGTTTGTGAATTACAGTGCCCCTGAGCTCCTTTCTTCAACTCGCTTTCTTGTGAGCTGGCCGCAACACCGCAGGATTGCTTCAGGCCCTAGTGTGGTTCCGGCACGGCATGCTGAGTCTTTGGTTAATTCCTCTTCCTGGTGGGAAATGAGAGTTAAATTTGCCCGTCCAGACACCTCCAGCTAGTTTCTCATTGGTTCTCCCTATTGCTGTACATTTTCCACAGAAATTGCAAACTGGGCCATACAGGAGGTTAAAGGCACTGACTCTCCAAGTGGGGAGAGTGTTAGTAAAGCGTCTGGAGTGTTGCACCCGAGTACCAGGGGACGAAAACTGAGACATATTTGAACACGTTTCCCGGTCACACGGTGGATCATACTCTGGGTTCCACATGCATGTTTTAGCTGAAGGAAGAATCCCTTAAACCTGGAGAGTTGAGACCCATGGAATGGGTACCATGCAATATGACTTCAAAGAGTCTGCATTTGCTCACCGAACCTCACCAATCCTATCACTGCTGCGTTTATGCCGCTGTACACACGCTTGATTCTCTTTCGGAGACATATAAATCCGTAGGTTTTAAGATTATTTCTAGTCAGGTATATTCTTAGGCGTTTAATATGGGGTGTTGAGTCCACTTCGTTCAGCAAGGAGTAGCTCTTGTCTATTGCATATTTGGCTTATGGAACGGTATCTGTGCTAATTTCAATCTCTGGTTTCATGCAGCACCCCAACTCACCTTTCCCCTTAAGCAAGCATAAGTTGGTTTTCTACATATGAGACCCTGTTCTGTTTTGTAATTCAGTTCCTGTGTAGCCAAGTTTACATTCCGTGTATTGGTGACATCTTATGATGTTTCTTTTTCTCTGTGACTTATTTCACTTAGAATCATCGTACCTGAATCCACTCATTATGCTGCTACGGGCCTGATGACATAGATTTCATTGCTGAGTGATATTGCATTGTACGTAAGTACCACAACTTCTTTATCCATTTTTCGCTTTCTGTGATATTGAACTTGTACCATAAACGAGGTTCTTGTAAACAGAGCCGTCCCAAACTTTTGGGTGGCTATGTCTTTTTTATTTTAATTTCCTTAAGCTATAGGACCATAAGTGGAAGTGCCCTAGGCTCTGTTGCTTTGTTTTTTAGATGTTTCAGGAAACACCATACACTTCTCCAGAGTGGCTGTTGGCAATTTACATCCCGCCCACCAGCATAACAAGGCTCCCAGTTCTCCATGGCCTGTCCTGCCTTTCTGGATTTTACACTTTTTTCAGATGGCCCTTTTGACCGGGGGGCAGTGAGACTTCATTGTAGTGCAGATTTCCTTTGCAAGCTTGCTTGGTTGGCCAAAAAGGGCGTATGCGTTTTTTCCTGAATATATTCAGGAAAAAACGCATACGCCCTTTTTGGCCAAGTGCATCATTGTGGACGTTCTGCCTCTTTTCCTGTGCTTTACATGCAATTCCTGTCTACCTCCTGAAATCGGTTTCCTGCAATTCTGCCCCGCTTTCAAGTCCTCTTGGCAGCCTTACTTCAATATATTTTTGGACGATAGCTGTCATTTATAACTCTGCAGGTTTGTGAATTACAGTGCCCCTGAGCTCCTTTCTTCAACTCGCTTTCTTGTGAGCTGGCCGCAACACTGCAGGATTGCTTCAGGCCCTAGTGTAGTTCCAGCACGGCACGCTGAGCCTTTGGTTAATTCCTCTTCCTGGTGGGAAATGAGAGTTAAATTTGCCCGTCCAGACACCTCCAGCTAGTCTCTCTTTCGTTCTCCCTATTCCTGTTCATTTTCCACAGAAATTGCAAACTGGGCCAAACAGGAGGTTAAAGGCACTGACTCTCCAAGTGGGGAGAGTGTTAGTAAAGCATCTGGAATGTTGCACTCGAGTACCAGGGGACGAAAACGAGACACATTTGAACACGTTTCCTGATCACACAGTGGATCATACTCTGGGTTCCACATGCATGTTTTAGCTGAAGGAAGAATCCCTTATACCTGGAGAGTTGAGACCCATGGAATGGGTACCATGCAATATGACTTCAAAGGGTCTGCATTTGCTCACCGAACCTCACCAATCCTATCACTGCTGCGTTTATGTCGCTGTACACACGCTTGATTCTCTTTTGGAGACATATAAATCGGTAGGTTTTTAGATTATTTCTAGTCAGGTATATTCTTAGGCGTTTAATATGGGGTGTTGAGTACACTTCGTTGAGCAAGGAGTAGCTCTTGTCTATTACATATTTGGCTTATGGAACGGTATCTGTGCTAATTTTAATCTCTGGTTTCATGCAGCACCCCAACTCACCTTTCCCCTTAAGCAAGCATAAGTTGGTTTTCTACATTTGAGACACTGTTCTGTTTTGTAATTCAGATCCTGTGTAGCCAAGTTTACATTCCGTGTAGTAGTGATATCTTATGATGTTTCTTTTTCTGTGTGACTTATTTCACTTAGAATCATCGTACCTGAATCCACTCATTATGCTGCTACGGGCCTGATGACATAGATTTCATTGCTGAGTGATATTGCATTGTACGTAAGTACCACAACTTCTTTATCCATTTTTCGCTTTTGTGATAGTGAACTTGTACCGTAAACAAGATTCTTGTAAACAGAGCCGTCCCAAACTTTGGGGTGGCTGTGTCTCTTTGATTTTAATTGCCCTAAGCTATAGAACCATAAGTGGAAGTGCCCTAGGCTCTGTTGCTTAGTTTTTTAGATGTTTCAGGAAACACCATACACTTCTCCAGAGTGGCTGTTGGCAATTTACATCCCGCCCACCAGCATAACAAGGCTCCCAGTTCTCCATGGCCTGTCCTGCCTTTCTGGATTTTACACTTTTTTCAGATGGCCCTTTTGACCGGGGGGCAGTGAGACTTCATTGTAGTGCAGATTTCCTTTGCAAGCTTGCTTGGTTGGCCAAAAAGGGCGTATGCGTTTTTTCCTGAATATATTCAGGAAAAAACGCATACACCCTTTTTGGCCAAGTGCATCATTGTGGACGTTCTGCCTCTTTTCCTATGCTTTACATGCAATTCCCGTCTACCTCTTGAAATCGGTTTCCTGCAATTCTGCCCCGCTTTCAAGTCCTCTTGGCAGCCTTACTTCAATATATTTTTGGACGATAGCTGTCATTTATAACTCTGCAGGTTTGTGAATTACAGTGCCCCTGAGCTCCTTTCTTCAACTCGCTTTCTTGTGAGCTGGCCGCAACACCGCAGGATTGCTTCAGGCCCTAGTGTGGTTCCGGCACGGCACGCTGAGCCTTTGGTTAATTCCTCTTCCTGGTGGAAAATGAGAGTTAAATTTGCCCGTCCAGACACCTCCAGCTAGTCTCTCATTGGTTCTCCCTATTCCTGTACATTTTCCGCAGAAATTGCAAACTGGGCCAAACAGGAGTTTAAAGGCACTGACTCTCAAAGTGGGGAGAGTGTTAGTAAAGCGTCTTGAATGTTGCACCCGAGTACCAGGGGGCGAAAACTGAGACACACTTGAACACGTTTCCCGATCACACGGTGGATCATACTCTGGGTTCCACATGCATGTTTTAGCTGAAGGAAGAATCCCTTAAACCTGGAGAGTTGAGACCCATGGAATGGGTACCATGCAATATGACTTCAAAGGGTCTGCATTTGCTCAGCAAACGTCACCAATCCTATCACTGCTGCGTTTATGCCGCTGTACACACGCTTGATTCTCTTTCGGAGACATATAAATCCGTAGGTTTTAAGATTATTTCTAGTCAGGTATATTCTTAGGCGTTTAATATGGGGTGTTGAGTCCACTTCGTTCAGCAAGGAGTAGCTCTTGTCTATTGCATATTTGGCTTATGGAACGGTATCTGTGCTAATTTCAATCTCTGGTTTCATGCAGCACCCCAACTCACCTTTCCCCTTAAGCAAGCATAAGTTGCTTTTCTACATTTGAGACCCTGTTCTGTTTTGTAATTCAGTACCTGTGTAGCCAAGTTTACATTCCGTGTATTGGTGACATCTTATGATGTTTCTTTTTCTCTGTGACTTATTTCACTTAGAATCATCGTACCTGAATCCACTCATTATGCTGCTACGGGCCTGATGACATAGATTTCATTGCTGAGTGATATTGCATTGTACGTAAGTACCACAACTTCTTTATCCATTTTTCGCTTTCTGTGATATTGAACTTGTACCATAAACGAGGTTCTTGTAAACAGAGCCGTCCCAAACTTTTGGGTGGCTGTGTCTTTTTTATTTTAATTTCCCTAAGCTATAGGACCATAAGTGGAAGTGCCCTAGGCTCTGTTGCTTTGTTTTTTAGATGTTTCAGGAAACACCATACACTTCTCCAGAGTGGCTGTTGGCAATTTACATCCCGCCCACCAGCATAACAAGGCTCCCAGTTCTCCATGGCCTGTCCTGCCTTTCTGGATTTTACACTTTTTTCAGATGGCCCTTTTGACCGGGGGGCAGTGAGACTTCATTGTAGTGCAGATTTCCTTTGCAAGCTTGCTTGGTTGGCCAAAAAGGGCGTATGCGTTTTTTCCTGAATATATTCAGGAAAAAACGCATACGCCCTTTTTGGCCAAGTGCATCATTGTGGACGTTCTGCCTCTTTTCCTATGCTTTACATGCAATTCCAGTCTACCTCCTGAAATCGGTTTCCTGCAATTCTGCCCCGCTTTCAAGTCCTCTTGGCAGCCTTACTTCAATATATTTTTGGAAGATAGCTGTCATTTATAACTCTGCAGGTTTGTGATTTACAGTGCCCCTGAGCTCCTTTCTTCAACTCGCTTTCTTGTGAGCTGGCCGCAAAACCGCACGATTGCTTCAGGCCCTAGTTTGGTTCCGGCACGGCATGTTGAGCCTTTGGTTAATTCCTCTTCCTGGTGGGAAATGAGAGTTAAATTTGCCCGTCCAGACACCTCCACCTAGTCTCTCATTGGTTCTCCCTATTCCTGTTCATTTTCCACAGAAATTGCAAACTGGGCCAAACAGGAGGTTAAAGGCACTGACTCTCCAATTGTGGAGAGTGTTAGTAAAGCGTCTGGAATGTTGCACCCGAGTAGCAGGGGACGAAAACTGAGACACATTTGAACACGTTTTCCGATCACACGGTGGATCATACTCTGGGTTCCACATGCATGTTTTAGCTGAAGGAAGAATCCCTTAAACCTGGAGAGTTGAGACCCATGGAATGGGTACCATGCAATATGACTTCAAAGGGTCTGCATTTGCTCACCGAACCTCACCAATCCTGTCACTGCTGCGTTTATGCCGCTGTACACACGCTTGATTCTCTTTCGGAGACATATAAATCCGTAGGTTTTAAGATTATTTCTAGTCAGGTTTATTCTTAGGCGTTTAATATGGGGTGTTGAGTCCACTTCGTTCAGCAAGGAGTAGCTCTTGTCTATTGCATATTTGGCTTATGGAACGGTATCTGTGCTAATTTCAATCTCTGGTTTCATGCAGCACCCCAACTCACCTTTCCCCTTAAGCAAGCATAAGTAGGTTTTCTACATTTGAGACCCTGTTCTGTTTTGTAATTCAGTTCCTGTGTAGCCAAGTTTACATTCCGTGTAGTAGTGATATCTTATGATGTTTCTTTTTCTGTGTGACTTATTTCACTTAGAATCATCGTACCTGAATCCACTCATTATGCTGCTACGGGCCTGATGACATAGATTTCATTGCTGAGTGATATTGCATTGTACGTAAGTACCACAACTTCTGTATCCATTTTTCGCTTTCTGTGATATTGAACTTGTACTGTAAACGAGGTTCTTGTAAACAGAGCCGTCCCAAAGTTTGGGGAGGCTGTGTCTTTTTGATTTTAATTTCCCTAAACTATAGGACCATAAGTGGAAGTGCCCTAGGCTCTGTTGCTTTGTTTTTTAGATGTTTCAGGAAACACCATACACTTCTCCAGAGTGGCTGTTGGCAATTTACATCCCGCCCATCAGCATAACAAGGCTCCCAGTTCTCCATGGGCTGTCCTGCCTTTCTGGATTTTACACTTTTTTCAGATGGCCCTTTTGACCGGGGGGCAGTGAGACTTCATTGTAGTGCAGATTTCCTTTGCAAGCTTGCTTGGTTGGCCAAAAAGGGCGTATGCGTTTTTTCCTGAATATATTCAGGAAAAAACGCATACGCACTTTTTGGCCAAGTGCATCATTGTGGACGTTCTGCCTCTTTTCCTATGCTTTACATGCAATTCCTGTCTACCTCCTGAAATCGGTTTCCTGCAATCCTGCCCCGCTTTCAAGTCCTCTTGGCAGCCTTACTTCAATATATTTTTGGACGATAGCTGTCATTTATAACTCTGCAGGTTTGTGAATTACAGTGCCCCTGAGCTCCTTTCTTCAACTCGCTTTCTTGTGAGCTGGCCGCAACACCGCAGGATTGCTTCAGGCCCTAGTGTGGTTCCGGCACGGCATGCTGAGCCTTTGGTTAATTCCTCTTTCTGGTGGGAAATGAGAGTTAAATTTGCCCGTCCAGACACCTCCAGCTAGTTTCTCATTGGTTCTCCCTATTCCTGTACATTTTCAGCAGAAATTGCAAACTGGGCCAAACAGGAGTTTAAAGACACTGACTCTCCAAGTGGGGAGAGTGTTAGTAAAGCGTCTTGAATGTTGCACCCGAGTACCAGGGGACGAAAACTGAGACACATTTGAACACGTTTCCTGATCACACGGTGGATCATACTCTGTGTTCCACATGCATGTTTCAGCTGAAGGAAGAATCCCTTAAACCTGGAGAGTTGAGACCCATGGAATGGGTACCATGCAGTATGACTTCAAAGGGTCTGCATTTGCTCACCGAAACTCACAAATCCTATCACTGCTGCGTTTATGCTGCTGTACACATGCTTGATTCTCTTTCGGAGACATATAAATGCGTAGGTTTTAAAATTATTTCTAGTCAGGTATATTCTTAGGCGTTTAATATGGGGTGTTGAGTCCACTGCGTTGAGCAAGGAGTAGCTCTTGTCTATTACATATTTGGCTTATGGAACGGTATCTGTGCTAATTTCAATCTCTGGTTTTATGCAGCACCCCAACTCACCTTTCCCCTTAAGCAAGCATAAGTTGGTTTTCTACATTTGACACCCTGTTCTGTTTTGTAATTCAGTTCCTGTGTAGCCAAGTTTACATTCCGTGTAGTAGTGATATCTTATGATGTTTCTTTTTCTGTGTGACTTATTTCACTTAGAATCATCGTACCTGCATCCACTCATTATGCTGCTACGGGCCTGATGACATAGATTTCATTGCTGAGTGATATTGCATTGTACGTAAGTACCACAACTTCTTTATCCATTTTTCGCTTTCTGTGATATTGAACTTGAACCGTAAACGAGGTTCTTGTAAACAGAGCCGTCCCAAACTTTGGGGTGGCTGTGTCTTTTTGATTTTCATTTCCCTAAGCTATAGGACCATAAGTGGAAGTGCCCTAGGCTCTGTTGCTTTGTTTTTTAGATGTTTCAGGAAACACCATACACTTCTCCAGAGTGGCTGTTGGCAATTTACATCCCGCCCACCAGCATAACAAGGCTCCCAGTTCTCCATGGCCTGTCCTGCCTTTCTGGATTTTACACTTTTTTCAGATGGCCCTTTTGACCGGGGGGCAGTGAGACTTCATTGTAGTGCAGATTTCCTTTGCAAGCTTGCTTGGTTGGCCAAAAAGGGCGTATGCGTTTTTTCCTGAATATATTCAGGAAAAAACACATACGCCCTTTTTGGCCAAGTGCATCATTGTGGACGTTCTGCCTCTTTTCCTATGCTTTACATGCAATTCCTGTCTACCTCCTGAAATCGGTTTCCTGCAATTCTGCCCCACTTTCAAGTCCTCTTGGCAGCCTTACTTCAATATATTTTTGGACGATAGCTGTCATTTATAACTCTGCAGGTTTGTGAATTACAGTGCCCCTGAGCTCCTTTCTTCAACTCGCTTTCTTGTGAGCTGGCCGCAACACCGCAGGATTGCTTCAGGCCCTAGTGTGGTTCCGGCACGGCATGCTGAGCCTTTGGTTAATTCCTCTTTCTGGTGGGAAATGAGAGTTAAATTTGCCCGTCCAGACACCTCCAGCTAGTTTCTCATTGGTTCTCCCTATTCCTGTACATTTTCCGCAGAAATTGCAAACTGGGCCATACAGGAGGTTAAAGGCACTGACTCTCCAAGTGGGGAGAGTGTTAGTAAAGCGTCTGGAGTGTTGCACCCGAGTACCAGGGGACGAAAACTGAGACACATTTGAACACGTTTCCTGATCACACGGTGGATCATACTCTGCGTTCCACATGCATGTTTTAGCTGAAGGAAGAATCCCTTAAACTTGGAGAGTTGAGACCCATGGAATGGGTACCATGCAATATGACTTCAAAGGGTCTGCATTTGCTCACCGAACCTCACCAATCCTATCACTGCTGCATTTATGCCGCTGTACACACGCTTGATTCTCTTTCAGAGACATATAAATTGGTAGGTTTTAATATTCTTACTAGTCAGGTATATTCTTAGGCGTTTAATATGGGGTGTTGAGTCCACTTCGTTGAGCAAGGAGTAGCTCTTGTCTATTACATATTTGGCTTATGGAACGGTATCTGTGCTAATTTCAATCTCTGGTTTCATGCAGCACCCCAACTCACCTTTCCCCTTAAGCAAGCATAAGTTGGTTTTCTACATTTGAGACCCTGTTCTGTTTTGTAATTCAGTTCTTGTGTAGCCAAGTTTACCTTCCGTGTAGTAGTGATATCTTATGGTGTTTCTTTTTCTGTGTGACTTATTTCACTTAGAATCATCATACCTGAATCCACTCATTATGCTGCTACGGGCCTGATGACATAGATTTCATTGCTGAGTGATATTGCATTGTACGTAAGTACCACAACTTCTTTATCCATTTTTCCCTTTCTGTGATATTGAACTTGTACCGTAAACGAGGTTCTTGTAAACAGAGCCGTCCCAAACTTTGGGGTGATGGTGTCTTTTTGATTTTAATTTCCCTAAGTTATAGGACCATAAGTGGAAGTGACCTAGGCTCTGTTGCTTTGTTTTTTAGATGTTTCAGGAAACACCATACACTTCTCCAGAGTGGCTGTTGGCAATTTACATCCCGCCCATCAGCATAACAAGGCTCCCAGTTCTCCATGGCCTGTCCTGCCTTTCTGGATTTTACACTTTTTTCAGATGGCCCTTTTGACCGGGGGGCAGTGAGACTTCATTGTAGTGCAGATTTCCTTTGCAAGCTTGCTTGGTTGGCCAATAAGGGCGTATGCGTTTTTTCCTGAATATATTCAGGAAAAAACGCATACGCCCTTTTTGGCCAAGTGCATCATTGTGGACGTTCTGCCTCTTTTCCTATGCTTTACATGCAATTCCCGTCTACCTCCTGAAATCGGTTTCCTGCAATTCTGCCCCGCTTTCAAGTCCTCTTGGCAGCCTTACTTCAATATATTTTTGGACGATAGCTGTCATTTATAACTCTACAGGTTTGTGAATTACAGTGCCCCTGAGCTCCTTTCTTCAACTCACTTTTTTGTGATCTGGCCGCAACACCGCAGGATTGCTTCAGGCCCTAGTGTGGTTCCGGCACGGCACGCTGAGCCTTTGGTTAATTCCTCTTCCTGGTGGGAAATGAGAGTTAAATTTGCCCGTCCAGACACCTCCAGCTAGTCTCTCTTTGGTTCTCCCTATTCCTGTTCATTTTCCACAGAAATTGCAAACTGGGCCAAACAGGAGGTTAAAGGCACTGACTCTCCAAGTGGGGAGAGTGTTAGTAAAGCGTCTGGAGTGTTGCACCCGAGTACCAGGGCACGAAAACTGAGACACATTTGAACACGTTTCCTGATCACACGGTGGATCATACTCTGTGTTCCACATGCATGTTTTAGCTGAAGGAAGAATCCCTTAAACTTGGAGAGTTGAGACCCATGGAATGGGTACCATGCAATATGACTTCAAAGGGTCTGCATTTGCTCACCGAACCTCTCCAATCCTATCACTGCTGCGTTTATGCCGCTGTACACACGCTTGATTCTCTTTCGGAGACATATAAATCCATAGGTTTTAAGATTCTTACTAGTCAGGTATATTCTTAGGCGTTTAATATGGGGTGTTGAGTCCACTTCGTTGAGCAAGGAGTAGCTCTTGTCTATTACATATTTGGCTTATGGAACGGTATCTGTGCTAATTTCAATGTGTGGTTTTATGCTGCACCCCAACTCACCTTTCCCCTTAAGCAAGCATAAGTTGGTTTTCTACATCTGAGGCAATGTTCTGTTTTGTAATTCAGTTCCTGTGTAGCCAAGTTTACATTCCGTGTAGTAGTGATATCTTATGATGTTTCTTTTTCTGTGTGACTTATTTCACTTAGAATCATCGTACCTGAATCCACTCATTATGCTGCTACGGGCCTGATGACATAGATTTCATTGCTGAGTGATATTGCATTGTACGTAAGTACCACAACTTCTTTATCCATTTTTCGCTTTCTGTGATATTGAACTTGTACCGTAAATGAGGTTCTTGTAAACAGAGCCGTCCCAAACTTTGGGGTGGCTGTGTCTTTTTGATTTTAATTTCCCTAAGCTATAGGACCATAAGTGGAAGTGCCCTAGGCTCTGTTGCTTTGTTTTTTGGATGTTTCAGGAAACACCATACACTTCTCCAGAGTGGCTGCTGGCAATTTACATCCCACCCATCAGCATAACAAGGCTCCCATTTCTCCATGGCCTGTCCTGCCTTTCTGGAGTTTACACTTTTTTCAGATGGCCCTTTTGACCGGGGGGCAGTGAGACTTCATTGTAGTGCAGATTTCCTTTGCAAGCTTGCTTGGTTGGCCAAAAAGGGCGTATGCGTTTTTTCCTGAATATATTCAGGAAAAAACGCATACGCCCTTTTTGGCCAAGTGCATCATTGTGGACGTTCTGCCTCTTTTCCTATGCTTTACATGCAATTCCCGTCTACCTCCTGAAATCGGTTTCCTGCAATTCTGCCCCGCTTTCAAGTCCTCTTGGCAGCCTTACTTCAATATATTTTTGGACGATAGCTGTCATTTATAACTCTGCAGGTTTGTGAATTACAGTGCCCCTGAGCTCCTTTCTTCAACTCGCTTTCTTGTGATCTGACCGCAACACCGCAGGATTGCTTCAGGCCCTAGTGTGGTTCCGGCACGGCATGCTGAGCCTTTGGTTAATTCCTCTTTCTGGTGGGAAATGAGAGTTAAATTTGCCCGTCCAGACACCTCCAGCTAGTTTCTCATTGGTTCTCCCTATTCCTGTACATTTTCCGCAGAAATTGCAAACTGGGCCAAACAGGAGTTTAAAGGCACTGACTCTCCAAGTGGGGAGAGTGTTAGTAAAGCGTCTGGAATGTTGCACCCGAGTACCAGGGGACGAAAACTGAGACACATTTGAACACGTTTCCTGATCACACGGTGGATCATACTCTGGGTTCCACATGCATGTTTCAGCTGAAGGAAGAATCCCTTAAACCTGGAGAGTTGAGACCCATGGAATGGGTACCATGCAGTATGACTTCAAAGGGTCTGCATTTGCTCACCGAACCTCACAAATCCTATCACTGCTGCGTTTATGCTGCTGTACACACGCTTGATTCTCTTTCGGAGACATATAAATGCGTAGGTTTTAAGATTATTTCTAGTCAGGTATATTCTTAGGCGTTTAATATGGGGTGTTGAGTCCACTGCGTAGAGCAAGGAGTATCTCTTTTCTATTACATATTTGGCTTATGGAACGGTATCTGTGCTAATTTCAATCTCTGGTTTCATGCAGCACCCCAACTCACCTTTCCCCTTAAGCAAGCATAAGTTGGTTTTCTACATTTGACACCCTGTTCTGTTTTGTAATTCAGTTCCTGTGTAGCCAAGTTTACATTCCGTGTAGTAGTGATATCTTATGATGTTTCTTTTTCTGTGTGACTTATTTCACTTAGAATCATCGTACCTGCATCCACTCATTATGCTGCTACGAGCCTGATGACATAGATTTCATTGCTGAGTGATATTGCATTGTACGTAAGTACCACAACTTCTTTATCCATTTTTCGCTTTCTGTGATATTGAACTTGTACCGTAAACGAGGTTCTTGTAAACAGAGCCGTCCCAAACTTTGGGGTGGCTGTGTCTTTTTGATTTTAATTTCCCTAAGCTATAGGACCATAAGTGGAAGTGCCCTAGGCTCTGTTGCTTTGTTTTTTAGATGTTTCAGGAAACACCATACACTTCTCCAGAGTGGCTGTTGGCAATTTACATCCCGCCCACCAGCATAACAAGGCTCCCAGTTCTCCATGGCCTGTCCTGCCTTTCTGGATTTTACACTTTTTTCAGATGGCCCTTTTGACCGGGGGGCAGTGAGACTTCATTGTAGTGCAGATTTCCTTTGCAAGCTTGCTTGGTTGGCCAAAAAGGGCGTATGCGTTTTTTCCTGAATATATTCAGGAAAAAACGCATACGCCCTTTTTGGCCAAGTGCATCATTGTGGACGTTCTGCCTCTTTTCCTATGCTTTACATGCAATTCCCGTCTACCTCCTGAAATCGGTTTCCTGCAATTCTGCCCCGCTTTCAAGTCCTCTTGGCAGCCTTACTTCAATATATTTTTGGACGATAGCTGTCATTTATAACTCTACAGGTTTGTGAATTACAGTGCCCCTGAGCTCCTTTCTTCAACTCACTTTTTTGTGATCTGGCCGCAACACCGCAGGATTGCTTCAAGCCCTAGTGTGGTTCCGGCACGGCACGCTGAGCCTTTGGTTAATTCCTCTTCCTGGTGGGAAATGAGAGTTAAATTTGCCCGTCCACACACCTCCAGCTAATCTCTCATTGGTTCTCCCTCTTCCTGTACATTTTCCGCAGAAATTGCAAACTGGGCCAAACAGGAGTTTAAAGGCACTGACTCTCCAAGTGGGGAGAGTGTTAGTAAAGCGTCTTGAATGTTGCACCCGAGTACCAGGGGACGAAAACTGAGACACATTTGAACACGTTTCCCGATCACACGGTGGATCATACTCTGTGTTCCACATGCATGTTTTAGCTGAAGGAAGAATCCCTTAAACCTGGAGAGTTGAGACCCATGGAATGGGTACCATGCAATATGACTTCAAAGGGTCTGCATTTGCTCACCGAACCTCACCAATCCTATCACTGCTGCGTTTATGCCGCCGTACACACGCTTGATTCTCTTTCGGAGACATATAAATCCATAGGTTTTAAGATTCTTACTAGATAGGTAGATTCTTACTAGTCAGGTATATTCTTAGGCGTTTAATATGGGGTGTTGAGTCCACTGCGTTGAGCAAGGAGTAGCTCTTGTCTATTACATATTTGGCTTATGGAACGGTATCTGTGCTAATTTCAATCTCTGGTTTTATGCAGCACCCCAACTCACCTTTCCCCTTAAGCAAGCATAAGTTGGTTTTCTACATTTGAGACCCTGTGCTGTTTTGTAATTCAGTTCCTGTGTAGTCAAGTTTACATTCCGTGTAGTACTGATACATTATGATGTTTCTTTTTCTGTGTGACTTATTTCACTTAGAATCATCGTACCTGAATCCACTCATTATGCTGCTACGGGCCTGATGACATAGATTTCATTGCTGAGTGATATTGCATTGTACGTAAGTACCACAACTTCTTTATCCATTTTTCGCTTTCTGTGATATTGAACTTGTACCGTAAACGAGGTTCTTGTAAACAGAGCCGGCCCAAACTTTGGGGTGGCTGTGTCTTTTTGATTTTCATTTCCCTAAGCTATAGGACCATAAGTGGAAGTGCGCTAGGCTCTGTTGCTTTGTTTTTTAGATGTTTCAGGAAACAGCATACACTTCTCCAGAGTGGCTGTTGGCAATTTACATCCCGCCCACCAGCATAACAAGGCTCCCAGTTCTCCATGGTCTGTCCTGCCTTTCTGGATTTTACACTGTTTTCAGATGGCCCTTTTGACCGGGGGACAGTGAGACTTCATTGTAGTGCAGATTTCCTTTGAAAGCTTGCTTGGTTGGCCAAAAAGGGCGTATGCGTTTTTTCCTGAATATATTCAGGAAAAAACGCATACGCCCTTTTTGGCCAAGTGCATCATTGTGGACGTTCTGCCTCTTTTCCTATGCTTTACATGCAATTCCAGTATACCTCCTGAAATCGGTTTCCTGCAATTCTGCCCCGCTTTCAAGTCCTCTTGGCAGCCTTACTTCAATATATTTTTGGACGATAGCTGTCATTTATAACTCTGCAGGTTTGTGAATTACAGTGCCCCTGAGCTCCTTTCTTCAACTCGCTTTCTTGTGAGCTGGCCGCAACACCGCAGGATTGCTTCAGGCCCTAGTGTGGTTCCGGCACGGCACGCTGAGCCTTTGGTTAATTCCTCTTCCTGGTGGGAAATGAGAGTTAAATTTGCTCGTCCACACACCTCCAGCTAGTCTCTCATTGGTTCTCCCTATTCCTGTTCATTTTCCACAGAAATTGCAAACTGGGCCAAACAGGAGTTTAAAGACACTGACTCTCCAAGTGGGGAGAGTGTTAGTAAAGTGTCTTGAATGTTCCACCCGAGTACCAGGGGACGAAAACTGAGACACATTTGAACACGTTTCCTGATCACACGGTGGATCATACACTGTGTTCAACATGCATGTTTCAGCTGAAGGAAGAATCCTTTAAACCTGGAGAGTTGAAACCCATGGAATGGGTACCATGCAATATGACTTCAAAGGGTCTGCATTTGCTCACCGAACCTCACCAATCCTATCACTGATGCGTTTATGCCGCCGTACACACGCTTCATTCTCTTTCGGAGACATATAAATCCGTAGGTTTTAATATTCTTACTAGTCAGGTATATTCTTAGGCGTTTAATATGGGGTGTTGAGTCCACTGCGTTGAGCAAGGAGTAGCTCTTGTCTATTACATATTTGGCTTATGGAACGGTATCTGTGCTAATTTCAATCTCTGGTTTCATGCAGCACCCCAACTCACCTTTCCCCTTAAGCAAGCATAAGTTGGTTTTCTACATTTGAGACCCTGTTCTGTTTTGTAATTCAGTTCCTGTGTAGTCAAGTTTACATTCCGTGTAGTAGTGATACCTTATGATGTTTCTTTTTCTGTGTGACTTATTTCACTTAGAATCATCGTACCTGCATCCACTCATTATGCTGCTACGGGCCTGATGACATAGATTTCATTGCTGAGTGATATTGCATTGTACGTAAGTACCACAACTTCTTTATCCATTTTTCGCTTTCTGTGATATTGAACTTGTACCGTAAACGAGGTTCTTGTAAACAGAGCCGGCCCAAACTTTGTGGTGGCTGTGTCTTTTTGATTTTAATTTTCCTAAGCTATAGGACCATAAGTGGAAGTGCCCTAGGCTCTGTTGCTTAGTTTTTTAGATGTTTCAGGAAACACCATACACTTCTCCAGAGTGGCTGTTGGCAATTTACATCCCGCCCATCAGCATAACAAGGCTCCCAGTTCTCCATGGCCTGTCCTGCCTTTCTGGATTTTACACTTTTTTCAGACGGCCCTTTTGACCGGGGGACAGTGAGACTTCACTGTAGTGCAGATTTCCTTTGCAAGCTTGCTTGGTTGGCCAAAAAGGGCGTATGCGTTTTTTCCTGATTCAGGAAAAAACGCATACGCCCTTTTTGGCCAAGTGCATCATTGTGGACGTTCTGCCTCTTTTCCTATGCTTTACATGCAATTCCTGTCTACCTCCTGAAATCGGTTTCCTGCAATCCTGCCCCGCTTTCAAGTCCTCTTGGCAGCCTTACTTCAATATATTTTTGGACGATAGCTGTCATTTATAACTCTGCAGGTTTGTGAATTACAGTGCCCCTGAGCTCCTTTCTTCAACTCGCTTTCTTGTGAGCTGGCCGCAACACCGCAGGATTGCTTCAGGCCCTAGTGTGGTTCCGGCACGGCATGCTGAGCCTTTGGTTAATTCCTCTTTCTGGTGGGAAATGAGAGTTAAATTTGCCCGTCCAGACACCTCCAGCTAGTTTCTCATTTGTTCTCCCTATTCCTGTACATTTTCCGCAGAAATTGCAAACTGGGCCAAACAGGAGTTTAAAGACATTGACTCTCCAAGTGGGGAGAGTGTTAGTAAAGCGTCTTGAATGTTGCACCCGAGTACCAGGGGACGAAAACTGAGACACATTTGAACACGTTTCCTGATCACACGGTGGATCATACTCTGTGTTCCACATGCATGTTTCAGCTGAAGGAAGAATCCCTTAAACCTGGAGAGGTGAGACCCTTGGAATGGGTACCATGCAATATGACTTCAAAGGGTCTGCATTTGCTCACCGAACCTCACCAATCCTATCACTGCTGCGTTTATGCCGCTGTACACACGCTTGATTCTCTTTCGGAGACATATAAATCCGTAGGTTTTAAGATTATTTCTAGTCAGGTATATTCTTAGGCGTTTAATATGGGGTGTTGAGTCCACTTCGTTGAGCAAGGAGTAGCTCTTGTCTATTGCATATTTGGCTTATGGAACGGTATCTGTGCTAATTTCAATCTCTGGTTTCATGCAGCACCCCAACTCACCTTTCCCCTTAAGCAAGCATAAGTTGGTTTTCTACATTTGACACCCTGTTCTGTTTTGTAATTCAGTTCCTGTGTAGCCAAGTTTACATTCCGTGTAGTAGTGATATCTTATGATGTTTCTTTTTCTGTGTGACTTATTTCACTTAGACTCATCATACCTGCATCCACTCATTATGCTGCTACGGGCCTGATGACATAGATTTCATTGCTGAGTGATATTGCATTGTACATAAGTACCACAACTTCTTTATCCATTTTTTGCTTTCTGTGATATTGAACTTGTACTGTAAACGAGGTTCTTGTAAACAGAGCCGTCCCAAACTTTGGGGTGGCTGTTTCTTTTTTATTTTAATTTCCCTAAGCTATAGGACCATAAGTGGAAGTGCCCTAGGCTCTGTTGCTTTGTTTTTTAGATGTTTCAGGAAACACCATACACTTCTCCAGAGTGGCTGTTGGCAATTTACATCACGCCCACCAGCATAACAAGGCTCCCAGTTCTCCATGGGCTGTCCTGCCTTTCTGGATTTTACACATTTTTCAGATGGCCCTTTTGACCGGGGGGCAGTGAGACTTCATTGTAGTGCAGATTTCCTTTGCAAGCTTGCTTGGTTGGCCAAAAAGGGCGTATGCGTTTTTTCCTGAATATATTCAGGAAAAAACGCATACGCCCTTTTTGGCCAAGTGCATCATTGTGGACGTTCTGCCTCTTTTCCTATGCTTTACATGCAATTCCGGTCTACCTCCTGAAATCGGTTTCCTGCAATTCTGCCCCGCTTTCAAGTCCTCTTGGCAGCCTTACTTCAATATATTTTTGGACGATAGCTGTCATTTATAACTCTGCAGGTTTGTGAATTACAGTGCCCCTGAGCTCCTTTCTTCAACTCGCTTTCTTGTGAGCTGGCCGCAACACCGTAGGATTGCTTCAGGCCCCAGTGTGGTTCCGGCACGCTATGCTGAGCCTTTGGTTAATTCCTCTTTCTGGTGGGAAATGAGAGTTAAATTTGCCCGTCCAGACACCTCCAGCTAGTTTCTCATTTGTTCTCCCTATTCCTGTACATTTTCCGCAGAAATTGCAAACTGGGCCATACAGGAGGTTAAAGTCACTGACTCTCCAAGTGGGGAGAGTGTTAGTAAAGAGTCTGGAGTGTTGCACCTGAGTACGAGGGGACGAAAACTGAGACACATTTGAACACGTTTCCTGATCACACGGTGGATCATACTCTGTGTTCCACATGCATGTTTTAGCTGAAGGAAGAATCCCTAAAACTTGGAGAGTTGAGACCCATGGAATGGGTACCATGCAATATGACTTCAAAGGGTCTGCATTTGCTCACCGAACCTCACCAATCCTATCACTGCTGCGTTTATGCTGCTGTACACACGCTTGATTCTCTTTCGGAGACATATAAATCCGTAGGTTTTAAGATTATTTCTAGTCAGGTGTATTCTTAAGCGTTTAATATGGGGTGTTGAGTCCACTTCGTTGAGCAAGGAGTAGCTCTTGTCTATTACATATTTGGCTTATGGAACGGTATCTGTGCTAATTTCAATCTCTGGTTTCATGCAGCACCCCAACTCACCTTTCCCCTTAAGCAAGCATAAGTTGGTTTTCTACATTTGAGACCCTGTTCTGTTTTGTAATTCAGTTCTTGTGTAGCCAAGTTTACCTTCCGTGTAGTAGTGATATCTTATGGTGTTTCTTTTTCTGTGTGACTTATTTCACTTAGAATCATCATACCTGCATCCACTCATTATGCTGCTACGGGCCTGATGACATAGATTTCATTGCTGAGTGATATTGCATTGTAGGTAAGTACCAGAACTTCTTTATCCATTTTTCCCTTTCTGTGATATTGAACTTGTACCGTAAACGAGGTTCTTGTAAACAGAGCCGTCCCAAACTTTGGGGTGACCGTGTCTTTTTGATTTTAATTTCCCTAAGCTATAGGACCATAAGTGGAAGTGCCCTAGGCTCTGTTGCTTTGTTTTTTAGATGTTTCAGGAAATACCATACACTTCTCCAGAGTGGCTGTTGGCAATTTACATCCCGCCCATCAGCATAACAAGGCTCCCAGTTCTCCATGGCCTGTCCTGCCTTTCTGGATTTTACACTTTTTTCAGATGGCCCTTTTGACCGGGGGGCAGTGAGACTTCATTGTAGTGCAGATATCCTTTGCAAGCTTGCTTGGTTGGCCAAAAATGGTGTATGCGTTTTTTCCTGAATATATTCAGGAAAAAATGCATACGCCCTTTTTGGCCAAGTGCATCATTGTGGACGTTCTGCCTCATTTCTATTCTTTACATGCAATTCCAGTGTACCTCCTGAAATCGATTTCCTGCAATTCTGCCCCGCTTTCAAGTCCTCTTGGCAGCCTTACTTCAATATATTTTTGGACGATAGCTGTCATTTATAACTCTGCAGGTTTGTGAATTACAGTGCCCCTGAGCTCCTTTCTTCAACTCGCTTTCTTGTGAGCTGGCCGAAACACCACAGGATTGCTTCAGGCCCTAGTGTAGTTCCGGCACGGCATGCTGAGCCTTTGGTTAATTCCTCTTCCTGGTGGGAAATGAGAGTTAAATTTTCCAGACACCTCCAGCTAGTCTCTCTTTCGTTCTCCCTATTCCTGTTCATTTTCCACAGAAATTGCAAACTGGGCCAAACAGGAGGTTAAAGGCACTGACTCTCCAAGTGGGGAGAGTGTTAGTAAAGCGTCTGGAGTGTTGCACCCGAGTTCCACGGGACGAAAACTGAGAAACATTTGAACACGTTTCCCGATCACACAGTGGATCATACTCTGGGTTCCACATGCATGTTTTAGCTGAAGGAAGAATCCCTTAAACCTGGAGAGTTGAGACCCATGGAATGGGTACCATGCAATATGACTTCAAAGGGTCTGCATTTGCTCACCGAACCTCACCAATCCTATCACTGCTGCGTTTATGCCGCTGTACACATGCTTGATTCTCTTTCGGAGACATATAAATCCGTAGGTTTTAAGATTATTTCTAGTCAGGTTTATTCTTAGGCGTTTAATATGGGGTGTTGAGTCCACTTCGTTCAGCAAGGAGTAGCTCTTGTCTATTGCATATTTGGCTTATGGAACGGTATCTGTGCTAATTTCAATCTCTGGTTTCATGCAGCACCCCAACTCACCTTTCCCCTTAAGCAAGCATAAGTAGGTTTTCTACATTTGAGACCCTGTTCTGTTTTGTAATTCAGTTCCTGTGTAGCCAAGTTTACATTCCGTGTATTGGTGATATCTTATGATGTTTCTTTTTCTGTGTGACTTATTTCACTTAGAATCATCGTACCTGAATCCACTCATTATGCTGCTACGGGCCTGATGACATAGATTTCATTGCTGAGTGATATTGCATTGTACGTAAGTACCACAAATTCTTTATCCATTTTTCACTTTCTGTGATATTGAACTTGTACCGTAAACGAGGTTCTTGTAAACAGAGCCGTCCCAAACTTTGGGGTGGCTGTGTCTTTTTGATTTTAATTTCCCTAAGCTATAGGACCATAAGTGGAAGTGCCCTAGGCTCTGTTGCTTTGTTTTTTAGATGTTTCAGGAAACACCATACACTTCTCCAGAGTGGCTGTTGGCAATTTACATCCCGCCCATCAGCATAACAAGGCTCCCAGTTCTCCATGGCCTGTCCTGCCTTTCTGGATTTTACACTTTTTTCAGATGGCCCTTTTGACCGGGGGGCAGTGAGACTTCATTTTAGTGCAGATTTCCTTTGCAAGCTTGCTTGGTTGGCCAAAAAGGGCGTATGCGTTTTTTCCTGAATATATTCAGGAAAAAATGCATACGCCCTTTTTGGCCAAGTGCATCGTTGTGGATGTTCTGCCTCTTTTCCTATGCTTTACATGCAATTCCAGTCTACCTCCTGAAATCGGTTTCGTGCAATTCTGCACCACTTTCAAGTCCTCTTGGCAGCCTTACTTCAATATATTTTTGGACGATAGCTGTCATTTATAACTCTGCAGGTTTGTGAATTACAGTGCCCCTGAGCTCCTTTCTTCAACTCGCTTTTTTGTAAGCTGGCCGCAACACCGCAGGATTGCTTCAGGCCCTAGTGTGGATCCGGCATGGCACGCTGAGCCTTTGGTTAATTCCTCTTCCTGGTGGGAAATGAGAGTTAAATTTGCTCGTCCAGACACCTCCAGCTAGTTTATCATTGGTTCTCACTATTCCTGTACATTTTCCGCAGAAATTGCAAACTGGGCCAAACAGGAGTTTAAAGGCACTGACTCTCCAAGTGGAGAGAGTGTTAGTAAAGCGTCTGGAGTGTTGCACCCGAGTACCAGGGGACGAAAACTGAGACACATTTGAACACGTTTCCTGATCACACGGTGGATCATACTCTGTGTTCCACATTCATGTTTTAGCTGAAGGAAGAATCCATTAAACCTGGAGAGTTGAGACCCATGGAATGGGTACCATGCAATATGACTTCAAAGGGTCTGCATTTGCTCACCGAACCTCAGCAATCCTATCACTGCTGCGTTTATGCTGCTGTACACACGCTTGATTCTCTTTCAGAGACATATAAATCCGTAGGTTTTAATATTCTTACTAGTCAGGTATATGCTTAGGCGTTTAATATGGGGTGTTGAGTCCACTTCGTTGAGCAAGTAGTAGCTCTTGTCTATTACATATTTGGCTTATGGAACGGTATCTGTGCTAATTTCAATCTCTGGTTTCATGCAGCACCCCAACTCACCTTTCCCCTCAAGCAAGCATAAGTTGGTTTTCTACATTTGAGACCCTGTTCTGTTTTGTAATTCAGTTCTTGTGTAGCCAAGTTTACCTTCCGTGTAGTAGTGATATCTTATGGTGTTTCTTTTTCTGTGTGACTTATTTCACTTAGAATCATCATACCTGAATCCACTCATTATGCTGCTACGGGCCTGATGACATAGATTTCATTGCTGAGTGATATTGCATTGTACGTAAGTACCACAACTTCTGTATCCATTTTTCGCTTTCTGTGATATTGAACTTGTACTGTAAACGAGGTTCTTGTAAACAGAGCCGTCCCAAAGTTTGGGGAGGCTGTGTCTTTTTGATTTTAATTTCCCTAAGCTATAGGACCATAAGTGGAAGTGCCCTAGGCTCTGTTGCTTTGTTTTTTAGATGTTTCAGGAAACACCATACACTTCTCCAGAGTGGCTGTTGGCAATTTACATCCCGCCCATCAGCATAACAAGGCTCCCAGTTCTCCATGGCCTGTCCTGCCTTTCTGGATTTTACACTTTTTTCAGATGGCCCTTTTGACCGGGGGGCAGTGAGACTTCATTGTAGTGCAGATTTCCTTTGCAAGCTTGCTTGGTTGGCCAAAAAGGGCGTATGCGTTTTTTCCTGAATATATTCAGGAAAAAACGCATACGCCCTTTTTGGCCAAGTGCATCATTGTGGACGTTCTGCCTCTTTTCCTATGCTTTACATGCAATTCCCGTCTACCTCTTGAAATCGGTTTCCTGCAATTCTGCCCCGCTTTCAAGTCCTCTTGGCAGCCTTACTTCAATATATTTTTGGACGATAGCTGTCATTTATAACTCTGCAGGTTTGTGAATTACAGTGCCCCTGAGCTCCTTTCTTCAACTCGCTTTCTTGTGAGCTGGCCGCAACACCGCAGGATTGCTTCAGGCCCTAGTGTGGTTCCGGCACGGCACGCTGAGCCTTTGGTTAATTCCTCTTCCTGGTGGAAAATGAGAGTTAAATTTGCCCGTCCAGACACCTCCAGCTAGTCTCTCATTGGTTCTCCCTATTCCTGTACATTTTCCGCAGAAATTGCAAACTGGGCCAAACAGGAGTTTAAAGGCACTGACTCTCAAAGTGGGGAGAGTGTTAGTAAAGCGTCTTGAATGTTGCACCCGAGTACCAGGGGGCGAAAACTGAGACACACTTGAACACGTTTCCCGATCACACGGTGGATCATACTCTGGGTTCCACATGCATGTTTTAGCTGAAGGAAGAATCCCTTAAACCTGGAGAGTTGAGACCCATGGAATGGGTACCATGCAATATGACTTCAAAGGGTCTGAATTTGCTCAGCAAACGTCACCAATCCTATCACTGCTGCGTTTATGCCGCTGTACACACGCTTGATTCTCTTTCGGAGACATATAAATCCGTAGGTTTTAAGATTATTTCTAGTCAGGTATATTCTTAGGCGTTTAATATGGGGTGTTGAGTCCACTTCGTTCAGCAAGGAGTAGCTCTTGTCTATTGCATATTTGGCTTATGGAACGGTATCTGTGCTAATTTCAATCTCTGGTTTCATGCAGCACCCCAACTCACCTTTCCCCTTAAGCAAGCATAAGTTGCTTTTCTACATTTGAGACCCTGTTCTGTTTTGTAATTCAGTACCTGTGTAGCCAAGTTTACATTCCGTGTATTGGTGACATCTTATGATGTTTCTTTTTCTCTGTGACTTATTTCACTTAGAATCATCGTACCTGAATCCACTCATTATGCTGCTACGGGCCTGATGACATAGATTTCATTGCTGAGTGATATTGCATTGTACGTAAGTACCACAACTTCTTTATCCATTTTTCGCTTTCTGTGATATTGAACTTGTACCATAAACGAGGTTCTTGTAAACAGAGCCGTCCCAAACATTTGGGTGGCTGTGTCTTTTTTATTTTAATTTCCCTAAGCTATAGGACCATAAGTGGAAGTGCCCTAGGCTCTGTTGCTTTGTTTTTTAGATGTTTCAGGAAACACCATACACTTCTCCAGAGTGGCTGTTGGCAATTTACATCCCGCCCACCAGCATAACAAGTCTCCCAATTCTCCATGTCCTGTCTTGCCTTTCTGGATTTTACACTTTTTTCAGATGGCCCTTTTGACCGGGGGGCAGTGAGACTTCATTGTAGTGCAGATTTCCTTTGCAAGCTTGCTTGGTTGGCCAAAAAGGGCGTATGCGTTTTTTCCTGAATATATTCAGGAAAAAACGCATACGCCCTTTTTGGCCAAGTGCATCATTGTGGACGTTCTGCCTCTTTTCCTATGCTTTACATGCAATTCCTGTCTACCTCCTGAAATCGGTTTCCTGCAATTCTGCCCCGCTTTCAAGTCCTCTTGGCAGCCTTACTTCAATATATTTTTGGATGATAGCTGTCATTTATAACTCTGCAGGTTTGTGAATTACAGTGCCCCTGAGCTCCTTTCTTCAACTCGCTTTCTTGTGAGCTGTCCGCAACACCGCAGGATTGCTTCAGGCCCTAGTGTAGTTCCAGCACGGCACGCTGAGCCTTTGGTTAATTCCTCTTCCTGGTGGGAAATGAGAGTTAAATTTGCCCGTCCAGACACCTCCAGCTAGTCTCTCTTTCGTTCTCCCTATTCCTGTTCATTTTCCACAGAAATTACAAACTGGGCGAAACAGGAGGTTAAAGGCACTGACTCTCCAAGTGGGGAGAGTGTTAGTAAAGCATCTGGAATGTTGCACCCGAGTACCAGGGACGAAAACGAGACACATTTGAACACGTTTCCCGATCACACGGTGGATCATACTCTGGGTTCCACATGCATGTTTTAGCTGAAGGAAGAATCCCTTAAACCTGGAGAGTTGAGACCCATGGAATGGGTACCATGCAATATGACTTCAAAGGGTCTGCATTTGCTCACCGAACCTCACCAATCCTATCACTGCTGCGTTTATGCCGCTGTACACACGCTTGATTCTCTTTCGGAGACATATAAATCCGTAGGTTTTAAGATTATTTCTAGTCAGGTATATTCTTAGGCGTTTAATATGGGGTGTTGAGTCCACTTCATTCAGCAAGGGGTAGCTCTTGTCTATTGCATATTTGGCTTATGGAACGGTATCTGTGCTAATTTCAATCTCTGGTTTCATGCAGCACCCCAACTCACCTTTCCCCTTAAGCAAGCATAAGTTGGTTTTCTACATTTGACACCCTGTTCTGTTTTGTAATTCAGTTCCTGTGTAGCCAAGTTTACATTCCATGTAGTAGTGATATCCTATGATGTTTCTTTTTCTGTGTGACTTATTTCACTTAGACTCATCATACCTGCATCCACTCATTATGCTGCTACGGGCCTGATGACATAGATTTCATTGCTGAGTGATATTGCATTGTACGTAAGTACCACAACTTCTTTATCCATTTCTCGCTTTTTGCGATATTGAACTTGTACCGTAAACGAGGTTCTTGTAAACAGAGCCGTCCCAAACTTTGGGGTGACTGTGTCTTTTTGATTTTAATTTCCCTAAGCTATAGGACCATAAGTGGAAGTGCCCTAGGCTCTGTTGCTTTGTTTTTTAGATGTTTCAGGAAACACCATACACTTCTCCAGAGTGGCTGTTGGCAATTTACATCCCGCCCATCAGCATAACAAGGCTCCCAGTTCTCCATGGCCTGTCCTGCCTTTCTGGATTTTACACATTTTTCAGATGGCCCTTTTGACTGGGCGGCAGTGAGACTTCATTGTAGTGCAGATTTCCTTTGCAAGCTTTCTTGGTTGGCCAAAAAGGGCGTATGCGTTTTTTCCTGAATTCAGGAAAAAACGCATACGCCCTTTTTGGCCAAGTGCATCATTGTGGACGTTCTGCCTCTTTTCCTATGCTTTACATGCAATTCCAGTCTACCTCCTGAAATCGGTTTCGTGCAATTCTGCACCACTTTCAAATCCTCTTGGCAGCCTTACTTCAATATATTTTTGGACGATAGCTGTCATTTATAACTCTGCAGGTTTGTGAATTACAGTGTCCCTGAGCTCCTTTCTTCAACTCGCTTTTTTGTGAGCTGGCCGCAACACCACAGGATTGCTTCAGGCCCTAGTGTGGATCCGGCACGGCACGCTGAGCCTTTGGTTAATTCCTCTTCCTGGTGGGAAATGAGAGTTAAATTTGCCCGTCCAGACACCTCCAGCTAGTTTATCATTGGTTCTCCCTATTCCTGTACATTTTCCGCAGAAATTGCAAACTGGGCCATAGAGGAGGTTAAAGGCACTGACTCTCCAAGTGGAGAGATTGTTAGTAAAGCGTCTGGAGTGTTGCACCCGAGTACGAGGGGATGAAAACTGAGACACATTTGAACACGTTTCCTGATCACATGGTGGATCATACTCTATGTTCCACATGCATGTTTCAGCTGAAGGAAGAATCACTTAAACCTGGAGAGTTGAGACCCATGGAATGGGTACCATGCAATATGACTTCAAAGGGTCTGCATTTGCTCACCGAACCTCACCAATCCTATCACTGCTGCGTTTATGCCGCTGTACACACGCTTGATTCTCTTTCGGAGACATATAAATCCGTAGGTTTTAATATTCTTACTAGTCAGGTATATTCTTAGGCATTTAATATGGGGTGTTGATTCCACTTCGATGAGCAAGGAGTAGCTCTTGTCTATTACATATTTGGCTTATGGAACGGTATCTGTGCTAATTTCAATCTCTGGTTTCATGCAGCACCCCAACTCACCTTTCCCCTCAAGCAAGCATAAGTTGGTTTTCTACATTTGAGACCCTGTTCTGTTTTGTAATTCAGTTCCTGTGTAGCCAAGTTTACATTCCGTGTAATACTATTATCTTATGATGTTTCTTTTTCTGTGTGACTTATTTCACTTAGAATCATCATACCTGAATCCACTCATTATGCTGCTACAGGCCTGATGACATAGATTTCATTGCTGAGTAATATTGCATTGTACGTAAGTACCACAACTTCTTTATCCATTTTTCGCTTTTTGCGATATTGAACTTGTACCGTAAACGAGGTTCTTGTAAACAGAGCCGTCCCAAACTTTGGGGTGACTGTGTCTTTTTGAATTTAATTTCCCTAAGCTATAGGACCATAAGTGGAAGTGCCCTAGGCTCTGTTGCTTTGTTTTTTAGATGTTTCAGGAAACACCATACACTTCTCCAGAGTGGCTGTTGGCAATTTACATCCCGCCCATCAGCATAACAAGGCTCCCAGTTCTCCATGGCCTGTCCTGCCTTTCTGGATTTTACACTTTTTTCAGATGGCCCTTTTGACCGGGCAGCAGTGAGACTTCATTGTAGTGCAGATATCCTTTGCAAGCTTGCTTGGTTGGCCAAAAAGGGCGTATGCGTTTTTTCCTGAATATATTCAGGAAAAAACGCATACGCCCTTTTTGGCCAACTGCATCATTGTGGACGTTCTGCCTCTTTTCCTATGCTTTACATGCAATTCCAATCTACCTCCTGAAATCGATTTCCTGCAATTCTGCCCCGCTTTCAAGTCCTCTTGGCAGCCTTACTTCAATATATTTTTGGACGATAGCTGTCATTTATAACTCTGCAGGTTTGTGAATTACACTGCCCCTGAGCTCGTTTCTTCAACTCGCTTTCTTGTGAGCTGGCCGCAACACCGCAGGATTGCTTCAGGCCCTAGTGTAGTTCCGGCACGGCACGCTGAGCCTTTGGTTAATTCCTCTTCCTGGTGGGAAATGAGAGTTAAATTTGCCCGTCCAGACACCTCCAGCTAGTCTCTCTTTCGTTCTCCCTATTCCTGTTCATTTTCCACAGAAATTACAAACTGGGCCAAACAGGAGGTTAAAGGCACTGACTCTCCAAGTGGGGAGAGTGTTAGTAAAGCATGTGGAATGTTGCACCCGAGTACCAGGGGACGAAAACGAGACACATTTGAACACGTTTCCCGATCACACGGTGGATCATACTCTGGGTTCCACATGCATGTTTTAGCTGAAGGAAGAATCCCTTAAACCTGGAGAGTTGAGACCCATGGAATGGGTACCATGCAATATGACTTCAAAGGGTCTGCATTTGCTCAGCAAACGTCACCAATCCTATCACTGCTGCGTTTATGCTGCTGTACACACGCTTGATTCTCTTTCGGAGACATATAAATCCGTAGGTTTTAAGATTATTTCTAGTCAGGTATATTCTTAGGCGTTTAATATGGGGTGTTGAGTCCACTTCGTTCAGCAAGGAATAGCTCTTGTCTATTGCATATTTGGCTTATGGAACGGTATCTGTGCTAATTTCAATCTCTGGTTTCATGCAGCACCCCAACTCACCTTTCCCCTTAAGCAAGCATAAGTTGCTTTTCTACATTTGAGACCCTGTTCTGTTTTGTAATTCAGTACCTGTGTAGCCAAGTTTACATTCCGTGTATTGGTGACATCTTATGATGTTTCTTTTTCTCTGTGACTTATTTCACTTAGAATCATCGTACCTGAATCCACTCATTATGCTGCTACGGGCCTGATGACATAGATTTCATTGCTGAGTGATATTGCATTGTACGTAAGTACCACAACTTCTTTATCCATTTTTCGCTTTCTGTGATATTGAACTTGTACCATAAACGAGGTTCTTGTAAACAGAGCCGTCCCAAACTTTTGGGTGGCTGTGTCTTTTTGATTTTAATTTCCCTAAGCTATAGGACCATAAGTGGAAGTGCCCTAGGCTCTGTTGCTTTGTTTTTTAGATGTTTCAGGAAACACCATACACTTCTCCAGAGTGGCTGTTGGCAATTTACATCCCGCCCATCAGCATAACAAGGCTCCCAGTTCTCCATGGCCTGTCCTGCCTTTCTGGATTTTACACATTTTTCAGATGGCCCTTTTGACTGGGCGGCAGTGAGACTTCATTGTAGTGTAGATTTCCTTTGCAAGCCTGCTTGGTTGGCGAAAAAGGGCGTATGCGTTTTTTCCTGAATATATTCAGGAAAGAACACATACGCCCTTTTTGGCCAAGTGCATCATTGTGGACGTTCTGCCTCTTTTCCTATGCTTTACATGCAATTCCCGTCTACCTCCTGAAATCGGTTTCCTGCAATTCTGCCCCGCTTTCAAGTCCTCTTGGCAGCCTTACTTCAATATATTTTTGGACGATAGCTGTCATTTATAACTCTACAGGTTTGTGAATTACAGTGCCCCTGAGCTCCTTTCTTCAACTAACTTTTTTGTGATCTGGCCGCAACACCGCAGGATTGCTTCAGGCCCTAGTGTGGTTCCGGCACGGCACGCTGAGCCTTTGGTTAATTCCTCTTCCTGGTGGGAAATGAGAGTTAAATTTGCCCGTCCAGACACCTCCAGCTAGTCTCTCTTTGGTTCTCCCTATTCCTGTTCATTTTCCACAGAAATTGCAAACTGGGCCAAACAGGAGGTTAAAGGCACTGACTCTCCAAGTGGGGAGAGTGTTAGTAAAGCGTCTGGAGTGTTGCACCCGAGTACCAGGGCACGAAAACTGAGACACATTTGAACACGTTTCCTGATCACACGGTGGATCATACTCTGTGTTCCACATGCATGTTTTAGCTGAAGGAAGAATCCCTTAAACTTGGAGAGTTGAGACCCATGGAATGGGTACCATGCAATATGACTTCAAAGGGTCTGCATTTGCTCACCGAACCTCTCCAATCCTATCACTGCTGCGTTTATGCCGCTGTACACACGCTTGATTCTCTTTCGGAGACATATAAATCCATAGGTTTTAAGATTCTTACTAGTCAGGTATATTCTTAGGCGTTTAATATGGGGTGTTGAGTCCACTTCGTTGAGCAAGGAGTAGCTCTTGTCTATTACATATTTGGCTTATGGAACGGTATCTGTGCTAATTTCAATGTGTGGTTTTATGCTGCACCCCAACTCACCTTTCCCCTTAAGCAAGCATAAGTTGGTTTTCTACATCTGAGGCACTGTTCTGTTTTGTAATTCAGTTCCTGTGTAGCCAAGTTTACATTCCGTGTAGTAGTGATATCTTATGATGTTTCTTTTTCTGTGTGACTTATTTCACTTAGAATCATCGTACCTGAATCCACTCATTATGCTGCTACGGGCCTGATGACATAGATTTCATTGCTGAGTGATATTGCATTGTACGTAAGTACCACAACTTCTTTATCCATTTTTCGCTTTCTGTGATATTGAACTTGTACCGTAAATGAGGTTCTTGTAAACAGAGCCGTCCCAAACTTTGGGGTGGCTGTGTCTTTTTGATTTTAATTTCCCTAAGCTATAGGACCATAAGTGGAAGTGCCCTAGGCTCTGTTGCTTTGTTTTTTGGATGTTTCAGGAAACACCATACACTTCTCCAGATTGGCTGCTGGCAATTTACATCCCACCCATCAGCATAACAAGGCTCCCATTTCTCCATGGCCTGTCCTGCCTTTCTGGAGTTTACACTTTTTTCAGATGGCCCTTTTGACCGGGGGGCAGTGAGACTTCATTGTAGTGCAGATTTCCTTTGCAAGCTTGCTTGGTTGGCCAAAAAGGGCGTATGCGTTTTTTCCTGAATATATTCAGGAAAAAACGCATACGCCCTTTTTGGCCAAGTGCATCATTGTGGACGTTCTGCCTCTTTTCCTATGCTTTACATGCAATTCCCGTCTACCTCCTGAAATCGGTTTCCTGCAATTCTGCCCCGCTTTCAAGTCCTCTTGGCAGCCTTACTTCAATATATTTTTGGACGATAGCTGTCATTTATAACTCTGCAGGTTTGTGAATTACAGTGCCCCTGAGCTCCTTTCTTCAACTCGCTTTCTTGTGATCTGACCGCAACACCGCAGGATTGCTTCAGGCCCTAGTGTGGTTCCGGCACGGCATGCTGAGCCTTTGGTTAATTCCTCTTTCTGGTGGGAAATGAGAGTTAAATTTGCCCGTCCAGACACCTCCAGCTAGTTTCTCATTGGTTCTCCCTATTCCTGTACATTTTCCGCAGAAATTGCAAACTGGGCCAAACAGGAGTTTAAAGGCACTGACTCTCCAAGTGGGGAGAGTGTTAGTAAAGCGTCTGGAATGTTGCACCCGAGTACCAGGGGACGAAAACTGAGACACATTTGAACACGTTTCCTGATCACACGGTGGATCATACTCTGGGTTCCACATGCATGTTTCAGCTGAAGGAAGAATCCCTTAAACCTGGAGAGTTGAGACCCATGGAATGGGTACCATGCAGTATGACTTCAAAGGGTCTGCATTTGCTCACCGAACCTCACAAATCCTATCACTGCTGCGTTTATGCTGCTGTACACACGCTTGATTCTCTTTCGGAGACATATAAATGCGTAGGTTTTAAGATTATTTCTAGTCAGGTATATTCTTAGGCGTTTAATATGGGGTGTTGAGTCCACTGCGTTGAGCAAGGAGTAGCTCTTGTCTATTACATATTTGGCTTATGGAACGGTATCTGTGCTAATTTCAATCTCTGGTTTTATGCAGCACCCCAACTCACCTTTCCCCTTAAGCAAGCATAAGTTGGTTTTCTACATTTGAGACCCTGTGCTGTTTTGTAATTCAGTTCCTGTGTAGTCAAGTTTACATTCCGTGTAGTACTGATACATTATGATGTTTCTTTTTCTGTGTGACTTATTTCACTTAGAATCATCGTACCTGAATCCACTCATTATGCTGCTACGGGCCTGATGACATAGATTTCATTGCTGAGTGATATTGCATTGTACGTAAGTACCACAACTTCTTTATCCATTTTTCGCTTTCTGTGATATTGAACTTGTACCGTAAACGAGGTTCTTGTAAACAGAGCCGGCCCAAACTTTGGGGTGGCTGTGTCTTTTTGATTTTCATTTCCCTAAGCTATAGGACCATAAGTGGAAGTGCGCTAGGCTCTGTTGCTTTGTTTTTTAGATGTTTCAGGAAACAGCATACACTTCTCCAGAGTGGCTGTTGGCAATTTACATCCCGCCCACCAGCATAACAAGGCTCCCAGTTCTCCATGGTCTGTCCTGCCTTTCTGGATTTTACACTGTTTTCAGATGGCCCTTTTGACCGGGGGACAGTGAGACTTCATTGTAGTGCAGATTTCCTTTGAAAGCTTGCTTGGTTGGCCAAAAAGGGCGTATGCGTTTTTTCCTGAATATATTCAGGAAAAAACGCATACGCCCTTTTTGGCCAAGTGCATCATTGTGGACGTTCTGCCTCTTTTCCTATGCTTTACATGCAATTCCAGTATACCTCCTGAAATCGGTTTCCTGCAATTCTGCCCCGCTTTCAAGTCCTCTTGGCAGCCTTACTTCAATATATTTTTGGACGATAGCTGTCATTTATAACTCTGCAGGTTTGTGAATTACAGTGCCCCTGAGCTCCTTTCTTCAACTCGCTTTCTTGTGAGCTGGCCGCAACACCGCAGGATTGCTTCAGGCCCTAGTGTGGTTCCGGCACGGCACGCTGAGCCTTTGGTTAATTCCTCTTCCTGGTGGGAAATGAGAGTTAAATTTGCTCGTCCACACACCTCCAGCTAGTCTCTCATTGGTTCTCCCTATTCCTGTTCATTTTCCACAGAAATTGCAAACTGGGCCAAACAGGAGTTTAAAGACACTGACTCTCCAAGTGGGGAGAGTGTTAGTAAAGTGTCTTGAATGTTCCACCCGAGTACCAGGGGACGAAAACTGAGACACATTTGAACACGTTTCCTGATCACACGGTGGATCATACACTGTGTTCAACATGCATGTTTCAGCTGAAGGAAGAATCCTTTAAACCTGGAGAGTTGAAACCCATGGAATGGGTACCATGCAATATGACTTCAAAGGGTCTGCATTTGCTCACCGAACCTCACCAATCCTATCACTGATGCGTTTATGCCGCCGTACACACGCTTGATTCTCTTTCGGAGACATATAAATCCGTAGGTTTTAATATTCTTACTAGTCAGGTATATTCTTAGGCGTTTAATATGGGGTGTTGAGTCCACTGCGTTGAGCAAGGAGTAGCTCTTGTCTATTACATATTTGGCTTATGGAACGGTATCTGTGCTAATTTCAATCTCTGGTTTCATGCAGCACCCCAACTCACCTTTCCCCTTAAGCAAGCATAAGTTGGTTTTCTACATTTGAGACCCTGTTCTGTTTTGTAATTCAGTTCCTGTGTAGTCAAGTTTACATTCCGTGTAGTAGTGATACCTTATGATGTTTCTTTTTCTGTGTGACTTATTTCACTTAGAATCATCGTACCTGCATCCACTCATTATGCTGCTACGGGCCTGATGACATAGATTTCATTGCTGAGTGATATTGCATTGTACGTAAGTACCACAACTTCTTTATCCATTTTTCGCTTTCTGTGATATTGAACTTGTACCGTAAACGAGGTTCTTGTAAACAGAGCCGGCCCAAACTTTGTGGTGGCTGTGTCTTTTTGATTTTAATTTTCCTAAGCTATAGGACCATAAGTGGAAGTGCCCTAGGCTCTGTTGCTTAGTTTTTTAGATGTTTCAGGAAACACCATACACTTCTCCAGAGTGGCTGTTGGCAATTTACATCCCGCCCATCAGCATAACAAGGCTCCCAGTTCTCCATGGCCTGTCCTGCCTTTCTGGATTTTACACTTTTTTCAGACGGCCCTTTTGACCGGGGGACAGTGAGACTTCACTGTAGTGCAGATTTCCTTTGCAAGCTTGCTTGGTTGGCCAAAAAGGGCGTATGCGTTTTTTCCTGATTCAGGAAAAAACGCATACGCCCTTTTTGGCCAAGTGCATCATTGTGGACGTTCTGCCTCTTTTCCTATGCTTTACATGCAATTCCTGTCTACCTCCTGAAATCGGTTTCCTGCAATCCTGCCCCGCTTTCAAGTCCTCTTGGCAGCCTTACTTCAATATATTTTTGGACGATAGCTGTCATTTATAACTCTGCAGGTTTGTGAATTACAGTGCCCCTGAGCTCCTTTCTTCAACTCGCTTTCTTGTGAGCTGGCCGCAACACCGCAGGATTGCTTCAGGCCCTAGTGTGGTTCCGGCACGGCATGCTGAGCCTTTGGTTAATTCCTCTTTCTGGTGGGAAATGAGAGTTAAATTTGCCCGTCCAGACACCTCCAGCTAGTTTCTCATTTGTTCTCCCTATTCCTGTACATTTTCCGCAGAAATTGCAAACTGGGCCAAACAGGAGTTTAAAGACATTGACTCTCCAAGTGGGGAGAGTGTTAGTAAAGCGTCTTGAATGTTGCACCCGAGTACCAGGGGACGAAAACTGAGACACATTTGAACACGTTTCCTGATCACACGGTGGATCATACTCTGTGTTCCACATGCATGTTTCAGCTGAAGGAAGAATCCCTTAAACCTGGAGAGGTGAGACCCTTGGAATGGGTACCATGCAATATGACTTCAAAGGGTCTGCATTTGCTCACCGAACCTCACCAATCCTATCACTGCTGCGTTTATGCTGCTGTACACACGCTTGATTCTCTTTCGGAGACATATAAATCCGTAGGTTTTAAGATTATTTCTAGTCAGGTGTATTCTTAAGCGTTTAATATGGGGTGTTGAGTCCACTTCGTTGAGCAAGGAGTAGCTCTTGTCTATTACATATTTGGCTTATGGAACGGTATCTGTGCTAATTTCAATCTCTGGTTTCATGCAGCACCCCAACTCACCTTTCCCCTTAAGCAAGCATAAGTTGGTTTTCTACATTTGAGACCCTGTTCTGTTTTGTAATTCAGTTCTTGTGTAGCCAAGTTTACCTTCCGTGTAGTAGTGATATCTTATGGTGTTTCTTTTTCTGTGTGACTTATTTCACTTAGAATCATCATACCTGCATCCACTCATTATGCTGCTACGGGCCTGATGACATAGATTTCATTGCTGAGTGATATTGCATTGTAGGTAAGTACCAGAACTTCTTTATCCATTTTTCCCTTTCTGTGATATTGAACTTGTACCGTAAACGAGGTTCTTGTAAACAGAGCCGTCCCAAACTTTGGGGTGACCGTGTCTTTTTGATTTTAATTTCCCTAAGCTATAGGACCATAAGTGGAAGTGCCCTAGGCTCTGTTGCTTTGTTTTTTAGATGTTTCAGGAAATACCATACACTTCTCCAGAGTGGCTGTTGGCAATTTACATCCCGCCCATCAGCATAACAAGGCTCCCAGTTCTCCATGGCCTGTCCTGCCTTTCTGGATTTTACACTTTTTTCAGATGGCCCTTTTGACCGGGGGGCAGTGAGACTTCATTGTAGTGCAGATATCCTTTGCAAGCTTGCTTGGTTGGCCAAAAATGGTGTATGCGTTTTTTCCTGAATATATTCAGGAAAAAATGCATACGCCCTTTTTGGCCAAGTGCATCATTGTGGACGTTCTGCCTCATTTCTATTCTTTACATGCAATTCCAGTGTACCTCCTGAAATCGATTTCCTGCAATTCTGCCCCGCTTTCAAGTCCTCTTGGCAGCCTTACTTCAATATATTTTTGGACGATAGCTGTCATTTATAACTCTGCAGGTTTGTGAATTACAGTGCCCCTGAGCTCCTTTCTTCAACTCGCTTTCTTGTGAGCTGGCCGAAACACCACAGGATTGCTTCAGGCCCTAGTGTAGTTCCGGCACGGCATGCTGAGCCTTTGGTTAATTCCTCTTCCTGGTGGGAAATGAGAGTTAAATTTTCCAGACACCTCCAGCTAGTCTCTCTTTCGTTCTCCCTATTCCTGTTCATTTTCCACAGAAATTGCAAACTGGGCCAAACAGGAGGTTAAAGGCACTGACTCTCCAAGTGGGGAGAGTGTTAGTAAAGCGTCTGGAGTGTTGCACCCGAGTTCCATGGGACGAAAACTGAGAAACATTTGAACACGTTTCCCGATCACACAGTGGATCATACTCTGGGTTCCACATGCATGTTTTAGCTGAAGGAAGAATCCCTTAAACCTGGAGAGTTGAGACCCATGGAATGGGTACCATGCAATATGACTTCAAAGGGTCTGCATTTGCTCACCGAACCTCACCAATCCTATCACTGCTGCGTTTATGCCGCTGTACACATGCTTGATTCTCTTTCGGAGACATATAAATCCGTAGGTTTTAAGATTATTTCTAGTCAGGTTTATTCTTAGGCGTTTAATATGGGGTGTTGAGTCCACTTCGTTCAGCAAGGAGTAGCTCTTGTCTATTGCATATTTGGCTTATGGAACGGTATCTGTGCTAATTTCAATCTCTGGTTTCATGCAGCACCCCAACTCACCTTTCCCCTTAAGCAAGCATAAGTAGGTTTTCTACATTTGAGACCCTGTTCTGTTTTGTAATTCAGTTCCTGTGTAGCCAAGTTTACATTCCGTGTATTGGTGATATCTTATGATGTTTCTTTTTCTGTGTGACTTATTTCACTTAGAATCATCGTACCTGAATCCACTCATTATGCTGCTACGGGCCTGATGACATAGATTTCATTGCTGAGTGATATTGCATTGTACGTAAGTACCACAAATTCTTTATCCATTTTTCACTTTCTGTGATATTGAACTTGTACCGTAAACGAGGTTCTTGTAAACAGAGCCGTCCCAAACTTTGGGGTGGCTGTGTCTTTTTGATTTTAATTTCCCTAAGCTATAGGACCATAAGTGGAAGTGCCCTAGGCTCTGTTGCTTTGTTTTTTAGATGTTTCAGGAAACACCATACACTTCTCCAGAGTGGCTGTTGGCAATTTACATCCCGCCCATCAGCATAACAAGGCTCCCAGTTCTCCATGGCCTGTCCTGCCTTTCTGGATTTTACACTTTTTTCAGATGGCCCTTTTGACCAGGGGGCAGTGAGACTTCATTTTAGTGCAGATTTCCTTTGCAAGCTTGCTTGGTTGGCCAAAAAGGGCGTATGCGTTTTTTCCTGAATATATTCAGGAAAAAATGCATATGCCCTTTTTGGCCAAGTGCATCGTTGTGGATGTTCTGCCTCTTTTCCTATGCTTTACATGCAATTCCAGTCTACCTCCTGAAATCGGTTTCGTGCAATTCTGCACCACTTTCAAGTCCTCTTGGCAGCCTTACTTCAATATATTTTTGGACGATAGCTGTCATTTATAACTCTGCAGGTTTGTGAATTACAGTGCCCCTGAGCTCCTTTCTTCAACTCGCTTTTTTGTAAGCTGGCCGCAACACCGCAGGATTGCTTCAGGCCCTAGTGTGGATCCGGCATGGCACGCTGAGCCTTTGGTTAATTCCTCTTCCTGGTGGGAAATGAGAGTTAAATTTGCTCGTCCAGACACCTCCAGCTAGTTTATCATTGGTTCTCACTATTCCTGTACATTTTCCGCAGAAATTGCAAACTGGGCCAAACAGGAGTTTAAAGGCACTGACTCTCCAAGTGGAGAGAGTGTTAGTAAAGCGTCTGGAGTGTTGCACCCGAGTACCAGGGGACGAAAACTGAGACACATTTGAACACGTTTCCTGATCACACGGTGGATCATACTCTGTGTTCCACATTCATGTTTTAGCTGAAGGAAGAATCCATTAAACCTGGAGAGTTGAGACCCATGGAATGGGTACCATGCAATATGACTTCAAAGGGTCTGCATTTGCTCACCGAACCTCAGCAATCCTATCACTGCTGCGTTTATGCTGCTGTACACACGCTTGATTCTCTTTCAGAGACATATAAATCCGTAGGTTTTAATATTCTTACTAGTCAGGTATATTCTTAGGCGTTTAATATGGGGTGTTGAGTCCACTTCGTTGAGCAAGGAGTAGCTCTTGTCTATTACATATTTGGCTTATGGAACGGTATCTGTGCTAATTTCAATCTCTGGTTTCATGCAGCACCCCAACTCACCTTTCCCCTCAAGCAAGCATAAGTTGGTTTTCTACATTTGAGACCCTGTTCTGTTTTGTAATTCAGTTCTTGTGTAGCCAAGTTTACCTTCCGTGTAGTAGTGATATCTTATGGTGTTTCTTTTTCTGTGTGACTTATTTCACTTAGAATCATCATACCTGAATCCACTCATTATGCTGCTACGGGCCTGATGACATAGATTTCATTGCTGAGTGATATTGCATTGTACGTAAGTACCACAACTTCTGTATCCATTTTTCGCTTTCTGTGATATTGAACTTGTACTGTAAACGAGGTTCTTGTAAACAGAGCCGTCCCAAAGTTTGGGGAGGCTGTGTCTTTTTGATTTTAATTTCCCTAAGCTATAGGACCATAAGTGGAAGTGCCCTAGGCTCTGTTGCTTTGTTTTTTAGATGTTTCAGGAAACACCATACACTTCTCCAGAGTGGCTGTTGGCAATTTACATCCCGCCCATCAGCATAACAAGGCTCCCAGTTCTCCATGGCCTGTCCTGCCTTTCTGGATTTTACACTTTTTTCAGATGGCCCTTTTGACCGGGGGGCAGTGAGACTTCATTGTAGTGCAGATTTCCTTTGCAAGCTTGCTTGGTTGGCCAAAAAGGGCGTATGCGTTTTTTCCTGAATATATTCAGGAAAAAACGCATACGCACTTTTTGGCCAAGTGCATCATTGTGAACGTTCTGCCTCTTTTCCTATGCTTTACATGCAATTCCTGTCTACCTCCTGAAATCGGTTTCCTGCAATCCTGCCCCGCTTTCAAGTCCTCTTGGCAGCCTTACTTCAATATATTTTTGGACGATAGCTGTCATTTATAACTCTGCAGGTTTGTGAATTACAGTGCCCCTGAGCTCCTTTGTTCAACTCGCTTTCTTGTGAGCTGGCCGCAACACCGCACGATTGCTTCAGGCCCTAGTGTGGTTCCGGCACGGCATGCTGAGCCTTTGGTTAATTCCTCTTTCTGGTGGGAAATGAGAGTTAAATTTGCCCGTCCAGACACCTCCAGCTAGTTTCTCATTGGTTCTCCCTATTCCTGTACATTTTCAGCAGAAATTGCAAACTGGGCCAAACAGGAGTTTAAAGACACTGACTCTCCAAGTGGGGAGAGTGTTAGTAAAGCGTCTTGAATGTTGCACCCGAGTACCAGGGGACGAAAACTGAGACACATTTGAACACGTTTCCTGATCACACGGTGGATCATACTCTGTGTTCCACATGCATGTTTCAGCTGAAGGAAGAATCCCTTAAACCTGGAGAGTTGAGACCCATGGAATGGGTACCATGCAGTATGACTTCAAAGGGTCTGCATTTGCTCACCGAACCTCACAAATCCTATCACTGCTGCGTTTATGCCGCTCTACACACGCTTGATTCTCTTTCGGAGACATATCAATGCGTAGGTTTTAAGATTATTTCTAGTCAGGTATATTCTTAGGCGTTTAATATGGGGTGTTGAGTACACTTCGTTGAGCAAGGAGTAGCTCTTGTCTATTACATATTTGGCTTATGGAACGGTATCTGTGCTAATTTTAATCTCTGGTTTCATGCAGCACCCCAACTCACCTTTCCCCTTAAGCAAGCATAAGTTGGTTTTCTACATTTGAGACACTGTTCTGTTTTGTAATTCAGATCCTGTGTAGCCAAGTTTACATTCCGTGTAGTAGTGATATCTTATGATGTTTCTTTTTCTGTGTGACTTATTTCACTTAGAATCATCGAACCTGAATCCACTCATTATGCTGCTACGGGCCTGATGACATAGATTTCATTGCTGAGTGATATTGCATTGTACGTAAGTACCACAACTTCTTTATCTATTTTTCGCTTTTGTGATAGTGAACTTGTACCGTAAACAAGATTCTTGTAAACAGAGCCGTCCCAAACTTTGGGGTGGCTGTGTCTCTTTGATTTTAATTGCCCTAAGCTATAGAACCATAAGTGGAAGTGCCCTAGGCTCTGTTGCTTAGTTTTTTAGATGTTTCAGGAAACACCATACACTTCTCCAGAGTGGCTGTTGGCAATTTACATCCCGCCCACCAGCATAACAAGGCTCCCAGTTCTCCATGGCCTGTCCTGCCTTTCTGGATTTTACACTTTTTTCAGATGGCCCTTTTGACCGGGGGGCAGTGAGACTTCATTGTAGTGCAGATTTCCTTTGCAAGCTTGCTTGGTTGGCCAAAAAGGGCGTATGCGTTTTTTCCTGAATATATTCAGGAAAAAACGCATACGCCCTTTTTGGCCAAGTGCATCATTGTGGACGTTCTGCCTCTTTTCCTATGCTTTACATGCAATTCCCGTCTACCTCTTGAAATCGGTTTCCTGCAATTCTGCCCCGCTTTCAAGTCCTCTTGGCAGCCTTACTTCAATATATTTTTGGACGATAGCTGTCATTTATAACTCTGCAGGTTTGTGAATTACAGTGCCCCTGAGCTCCTTTCTTCAACTCGCTTTCTTGTGAGCTGGCCGCAACACCGCAGGATTGCTTCAGGCCCTAGTGTGGTTCCGGCACGGCACGCTGAGCCTTTGGTTAATTCCTCTTCCTGGTGGAAAATGAGAGTTAAATTTGCCCGTCCAGACACCTCCAGCTAGTCTCTCATTGGTTCTCCCTATTCCTGTACATTTTCCGCAGAAATTGCAAACTGGGCCAAACAGGAGTTTAAAGGCACTGACTCTCAAAGTGGGGAGAGTGTTAGTAAAGCGTCTTGAATGTTGCACCCGAGTACCAGGGGGCGAAAACTGAGACACACTTGAACACGTTTCCCGATCACACGGTGGATCATACTCTGGGTTCCACATGCATGTTTTAGCTGAAGGAAGAATCCCTTAAACCTGGAGAGTTGAGACCCATGGAATGGGTACCATGCAATATGACTTCAAAGGGTCTGCATTTGCTCAGCAAACGTCACCAATCCTATCACTGCTGCGTTTATGCCGCTGTACACACGCTTGATTCTCTTTCGGAGACATATAAATCCGTAGGTTTTAAGATTATTTCTAGTCAGGTATATTCTTAGGCGTTTAATATGGGGTGTTGAGTCCACTTCATTCAGCAAGGGGTAGCTCTTGTCTATTGCATATTTGGCTTATGGAACGGTATCTGTGCTAATTTCAATCTCTGGTTTCATGCAGCACCCCAACTCACCTTTCCCCTTAAGCAAGCATAAGTTGGTTTTCTACATTTGACACCCTGTTCTGTTTTGTAATTCAGTTCCTGTGTAGCCAAGTTTACATTCCATGTAGTAGTGATATCCTATGATGTTTCTTTTTCTGTGTGACTTATTTCACTTAGACTCATCATACCTGCATCCACTCATTATGCTGCTACGGGCCTGATGACATAGATTTCATTGCTGAGTGATATTGCATTGTACGTAAGTACCACAACTTCTTTATCCATTTCTCGCTTTTTGCGATATTGAACTTGTACCGTAAACGAGGTTCTTGTAAACAGAGCCGTCCCAAACTTTGGGGTGACTGTGTCTTTTTGATTTTAATTTCCCTAAGCTATAGGACCATAAGTGGAAGTGCCCTAGGCTCTGTTGCTTTGTTTTTTAGATGTTTCAGGAAACACCATACACTTCTCCAGAGTGGCTGTTGGCAATTTACATCCCGCCCATCAGCATAACAAGGCTCCCAGTTCTCCATGGCCTGTCCTGCCTTTCTGGATTTTACACATTTTTCAGATGGCCCTTTTGACTGGGCGGCAGTGAGACTTCATTGTAGTGCAGATTTCCTTTGCAAGCTTTCTTGGTTGGCCAAAAAGGGCGTATGCGTTTTTTCCTGAATTCAGGAAAAAACGCATACGCCCTTTTTGGCCAAGTGCATCATTGTGGACGTTCTGCCTCTTTTCCTATGCTTTACATGCAATTCCAGTCTACCTCCTGAAATCGGTTTCGTGCAATTCTGCACCACTTTCAAATCCTCTTGGCAGCCTTACTTCAATATATTTTTGGACGATAGCTGTCATTTATAACTCTGCAGGTTTGTGAATTACAGTGTCCCTGAGCTCCTTTCTTCAACTCGCTTTTTTGTGAGCTGGCCGCAACACCACAGGATTGCTTCAGGCCCTAGTGTGGATCCGGCACGGCACGCTGAGCCTTTGGTTAATTCCTCTTCCTGGTGGGAAATGAGAGTTAAATTTGCCCGTCCAGACACCTCCAGCTAGTTTATCATTGGTTCTCCCTATTCCTGTACATTTTCCGCAGAAATTGCAAACTGGGCCATAGAGGAGGTTAAAGGCACTGACTCTCCAAGTGGAGAGATTGTTAGTAAAGCGTCTGGAGTGTTGCACCCGAGTACCAGGGGACGAAAACTGAGACACATTTGAACATGTTTCCCGATCACACGGTGGATCATACTCTGTGTTCCACATGCATGTTTTAGCTGAAGGAAGAATCCCTTAAACTTGGAGAGTTGAGACCCATGGAATGGGTACCATGCAATATGACTTCAAAGGGTCTGCATTTGCTCACCGAACCTCACCAATCCTATCACTGCTGCGTTTATGCCGCTGTACACACGCTTGATTCTCTTTCGGAGACATATAAATCCGTAGGTTTTAAGATTATTTCTAGTCAGGTATATTCTTAGGCGTTTAATATGGGGTGTTGAGTCCACTTCGTTGAGCAAGGTGTAGCTGTTGTCTATTACATATTTGGCTTATGGAGCGGTATCTGTGCTAATTTCAATCTCTGGTTTCATGCAGCACCCCAACTCACCTTTCCCCTTAAGCAAGCATAAGTTGGTTTTCTACATTTGACACCCTGTTCTGTTTTGTAATTCAGTTCCTTTGTAGCCAAGTTTACATTCCGTGTAGTAGTGATATCTTATGATGTTTCTTTTTCTGTGTGAATTATTTCACTTAGAATCATCATACCTGAATCCACTCATTATGCTGCTATGGGCCTGATGACATAGATTTCATTGCTGAGTGATATTGCATTGTACGTAAGTACCAAAACTTCTGTATCCATTTTTCGCTTTCTGTGATATTGAACTTGTACAGTAAACGAGGTTCTTGTAAACAGAGCCGTCCCAAAGTTTGGGGAGGCTGTGTCTTTTTTATTTTAATTTCCCTAAGCTATAGGACCATAAGTGGAAGTGCCCTAGGCTCTGTTGCTTTGTTTTTTAGATGTTTCAGGAAACACCATACACTTCTCCAGAGTGGCTGTTGGCAATTTACATCCCGCCCATCAGCATAACAAGGCTCCCAGTTCTCCATGCAAAGTCCTGCCTTTCTGGATATTACACTTTCTTCAGATGGCCCTTTTGACCGGGGGGCAGTGAGACTTCATTGTAGTGTAGATTTCCTTTGCAAGCCTGCTTGGTTGGCGAAAAAGGGCGTATGCGTTTTTTCCTGAATATATTCAGGAAAGAACACATACGCCCTTTTTGGCCAAGTGCATCATTGTGGACGTTCTGCCTCTTTTCCTATGCTTTACATGCAATTCCCGTCTACCTCCTGAAATCGGTTTCCTGCAATTCTGCCCCGCTTTCAAGTCCTCTTGGCAGCCTTACTTCAATATATTTTTGGACGATAGCTGTCATTTATAACTCTGCAGGTTTGTGAATTACAGTGACCCTGAGCTCCTTTCTTCAACTCGCTTTCTTGTGAGCTGGCCGCAACACCGCAGGATTGGTTCAGGCCCTAGTGTGGTTCCGGCACGGCATGCTGAGCCTTTGGTTAATTCCTCTTTCTGGTGGGAAATGAGAGTTAAATTTGCCCGTCCAGACACCTCCAGCTAGTTTCTCATTGGTTCTCCCTATTCCTGTACATTTTCTGCAGAAATTGCAAACTGGGCCAAACAGGAGTTTAAAGACACTGACTCTCCAAGTGGGGAGAGTGTTAGTAAAGCGTCTTGAATGTTGCACCCGAGTACGAGGGGATGAAAACTGAGACACATTTGAACACGTTTCCTGATCACATGGTGGATCATACTCTATGTTCCACATGCATGTTTCAGCTGAAGGAAGAATCCCTTAAACCTGGAGAGTTGAGACCCATGGAATGGGTACCATGCAATATGACTTCAAAGGGTCTGCATTTGCTCACCGAACCTCACCAATCCTATCACTGCTGCGTTTATGCCGCTGTACACACGCTTGATTCTCTTTCGGAGACATATAAATCCGTAGGTTTTAATATTCTTACTAGTCAGGTATATTCTTAGGCATTTAATATGGGGTGTTGATTCCACTTCGATGAGCAAGGAGTAGCTCTTGTCTATTACATATTTGGCTTATGGAACGGTATCTGTGCTAATTTCAATCTCTGGTTTCATGCAGCACCCCAACTCACCTTTCCCCTCAAGCAAGCATAAGTTGGTTTTCTACATTTGAGACCCTGTTCTGTTTTGTAATTCAGTTCCTGTGTAGCCAAGTTTACATTCCATGTAATACTATTATCTTATGATGTTTCTTTTTCTGTGTGACTTATTTCACTTAGAATCATCATACCTGAATCCACTCATTATGCTGCTACAGGCCTGATGACATAGATTTCATTGCTGAGTAATATTGCATTGTACGTAAGTACCACAACTTCTTTATCCATTTTTCGCTTTTTGCGATATTGAACTTGTACCGTAAACGAGGTTCTTGTAAACAGAGCCGTCCCAAACTTTGGGGTGACTGTGTCTTTTTGAATTTAATTTCCCTAAGCTATAGGACCATAAGTGGAAGTGCCCTAGGCTCTGTTGCTTTGTTTTTTAGATGTTTCAGGAAACACCATACACTTCTCCAGAGTGGCTGTTGGCAATTTACATCCCGCCCATCAGCATAACAAGGCTCCCAGTTCTCCATGGCCTGTCCTGCCTTTCTGGATTTTACACTTTTTTCAGATGGCCCTTTTGACCGGGCAGCAGTGAGACTTCATTGTAGTGCAGATATCCTTTGCAAGCTTGCTTGGTTGGCCAAAAAGGGCGTATGCGTTTTTTCCTGAATATATTCAGGAAAAAACGCATACGCCCTTTTTGGCCAACTGCATCATTGTGGACGTTCTGCCTCTTTTCCTATGCTTTACATGCAATTCCAATCTACCTCCTGAAATCGATTTCCTGCAATTCTGCCCCGCTTTCAAGTCCTCTTGGCAGCCTTACTTCAATATATTTTTGGACGATAGCTGTCATTTATAACTCTGCAGGTTTGTGAATTACACTGCCCCTGAGCTCGTTTCTTCAACTCGCTTTCTTGTGAGCTGGCCGCAACACCGCAGGATTGCTTCAGGCCCTAGTGTAGTTCCGGCACGGCACGCTGAGCCTTTGGTTAATTCCTCTTCCTGGTGGGAAATGAGAGTTAAATTTGCCCGTCCAGACACCTCCAGCTAGTCTCTCTTTCGTTCTCCCTATTCCTGTTCATTTTCCACAGAAATTACAAACTGGGCCAAACAGGAGGTTAAAGGCACTGACTCTCCAAGTGGGGAGAGTGTTAGTAAAGCATGTGGAATGTTGCACCCGAGTACCAGGGGACGAAAACGAGACACATTTGAACACGTTTCCCGATCACACGGTGGATCATACTCTGGGTTCCACATGCATGTTTTAGCTGAAGGAAGAATCCCTTAAACCTGGAGAGTTGAGACCCATGGAATGGGTACCATGCAATATGACTTCAAAGGGTCTGCATTTGCTCAGCAAACGTCACCAATCCTATCACTGCTGCGTTTATGCTGCTGTACACACGCTTGATTCTCTTTCGGAGACATATAAATCCGTAGGTTTTAAGATTATTTCTAGTCAGGTATATTCTTAGGCGTTTAATATGGGGTGTTGAGTCCACTTCGTTCAGCAAGGAATAGCTCTTGTCTATTGCATATTTGGCTTATGGAACGGTATCTGTGCTAATTTCAATCTCTGGTTTCATGCAGCACCCCAACTCACCTTTCCCCTTAAGCAAGCATAAGTTGCTTTTCTACATTTGAGACCCTGTTCTGTTTTGTAATTCAGTACCTGTGTAGCCAAGTTTACATTCCGTGTATTGGTGACATCTTATGATGTTTCTTTTTCTCTGTGACTTATTTCACTTAGAATCATCGTACCTGAATCCACTCATTATGCTGCTACGGGCCTGATGACATAGATTTCATTGCTGAGTGATATTGCATTGTACGTAAGTACCACAACTTCTTTATCCATTTTTCGCTTTCTGTGATATTGAACTTGTACCATAAACGAGGTTCTTGTAAACAGAGCCGTCCCAAACTTTTGGGTGGCTGTGTCTTTTTGATTTTAATTTCCCTAAGCTATAGGACCATAAGTGGAAGTGCCCTAGGCTCTGTTGCTTTGTTTTTTAGATGTTTCAGGAAACACCATACACTTCTCCAGAGTGGCTGTTGGCAATTTACATCCCGCCCATCAGCATAACAAGGCTCCCAGTTCTCCATGGCCTGTCCTGCCTTTCTGGATTTTACACATTTTTCAGATGGCCCTTTTGACTGGGCGGCAGTGAGACTTCATTGTAGTGTAGATTTCCTTTGCAAGCCTGCTTGGTTGGCGAAAAAGGGCGTATGCGTTTTTTCCTGAATATATTCAGGAAAGAACACATACGCCCTTTTTGGCCAAGTGCATCATTGTGGACGTTCTGCCTCTTTTCCTATGCTTTACATGCAATTCCCGTCTACCTCCTGAAATCGGTTTCCTGCAATTCTGCCCCGCTTTCAAGTCCTCTTGGCAGCCTTACTTCAATATATTTTTGGACGATAGCTGTCATTTATAACTCTGCAGGTTTGTGAATTACAGTGACCCTGAGCTCCTTTCTTCAACTCGCTTTCTTGTGAGCTGGCCGCAACACCGCAGGATTGGTTCAGGCCCTAGTGTGGTTCCGGCACGGCATGCTGAGCCTTTGGTTAATTCCTCTTTCTGGTGGGAAATGAGAGTTAAATTTGCCCGTCCAGACACCTCCAGCTAGTTTCTCATTGGTTCTCCCTATTCCTGTACATTTTCCGCAGAAATTGCAAACTGGGCCAAACAGGAGTTTAAAGACACTGACTCTCCAAGTGGGGAGAGTGTTAGTAAAGCGTCTTGAATGTTGCACCCGAGTACGAGGGGATGAAAACTGAGACACATTTGAACACGTTTCCTGATCACATGGTGGATCATACTCTGTGTTCCACATGCATGTTTCAGCTGAAGGAAGAATCCCTTAAACCTGGAGAGTTGAGACCCATGGAATGGGTACCATGCAATATGACTTCAAAGGGTCTGCATTTGCTCACCGAACCTCACCAATCCTATCACTGCTGCGTTTATGCCGCTGTACACACGCTTGATTCTCTTTCGGAGACATATAAATCCGTAGGTTTTAATATTCTTACTAGTCAGGTATATTCTTAGGCATTTAATATGGGGTGTTGATTCCACTTCGATGAGCAAGGAGTAGCTCTTGTCTATTATATATTTGGCTTATGGAATGGTATCTGTGCTAATTTCAATCTCTGGTTTCATGCAGCACCCCAACTCACCTTTCCCCTCAAGCAAGCATAAGTTGGTTTTCTACATTTGAGACCCTGTTCTGTTTTGTAATTCAGTTCCTGTGTAGCCAAGTTTACATTCCGTGTAGTACTATTATCTTATGATGTTTCTTTTTCTGTGTGACTTATTTCACTTAGAATCATCATACCTGAATCCACTCATTATTCTGCTACAGGCCTGATGACATAGATTTCATTGCTGAGTGATATTGCATTGTACGTAAGTACCACAACTTCTTTATCCATTTCTCGCTTTTTGCGATATTGAACTTGTACCGTAAACGAGGTTCTTGTAAACAGAGCCGTCCCAAACTTTGGGGTGACTGTGTCTTTTTGAATTTAATTTCCCTAAGCTATAGGACCATAAGTGGAAGTGCCCTAGGCTCTGTTGCTTTGTTTTTTAGATGTTTCAGGAAACACCATACACTTCTCCAGAGTGGCTGTTGGCAATTTACATCCCGCCCATCAGCATAACAAGGCTCCCAGTTCTCCATGGCCTGTCCTGCCTTTCTGGATTTTACACATTTTTCAGATGGCCCTTTTGACTGGGCGGCCGTGAGACTTCATTGTAGTGCAGATTTCCTTTGCAAGCTTTCTTGGTTGGCCAAAAAGGGCGTATGCGTTTTTTCCTGAATATATTCAGGAAAAAACGCATACGCCCTTTTTGGCCAAGTGCATCATTGTGGACGTTCTGCCTCTTTTCCTATGCTTTACATGCAATTCCCGTCTACCTCCTGAAATCGGTTTCCTGCAATTCTGCCCCGCTTTCAAGTCCTCTTGGCAGCCTTACTTCAATATATTTTTGGACGATAGCTGTCATTTATAACTCTGCAGGTTTGTGAATTACAGTGCCCCTGAGCTCCTTTCTTCAACTCGCTTTCTTGTGAGCTGGCCGCAACACCGCAGGATTGCTTCAGGCCCTAGTGTGGTTCCGGCACGACATGCTGAGTCTTTGGTTAATTCCTCTTCCTGGTGGGAAATGAGAGTTAAATTTGCCCGTCCAGACACCTCCAGCTAGTTTCTCATTGGTTCTCCCTATTGCTGTACATTTTCCACAGAAATTGCAAACTGGGCCATACAGGAGGTTAAAGGCACTGACTCTCCAAGTGGGGAGAGTGTTAGTAAAGCGTCTGGAGTGTTGCACCCGATTACCAGGGGACGAAAACTGAGACATATTTGAACACGTTTCCCGATCACACGGTGGATCATACTCTGGGTTCCACATGCATGTTTTAGCTGAAGGAAGAATCCCTTAAACCTGGAGAGTTGAGACCCATGGAATGGGTACCATGCAATATGACTTCAAAGAGTCTGCATTTGCTCACCGAACCTCACCAATCCTATCACTGCTGCGTTTATGCCGCTGTACACACGCTTGATTCTCTTTCGGAGACATATAAATCCGTAGGTTTTAAGATTATTTCTAGTCAGGTATATTCTTAGGCGTTTAATATGGGGTGTTGAGTCCACTTCGTTCAGCAAGGAGTAGCTCTTGTCTATTGCATATTTGGCTTATGGAACGGTATCTGTGCTAATTTCAATCTCTGGTTTCATGCAGCACCCCAACTCACCTTTCCCCTTAAGCAAGCATAAGTTGGTTTTCTACATATGAGACCCTGTTCTGTTTTGTAATTCAGTTCCTGTGTAGCCAAGTTTACATTCCGTGTATTGGTGACATCTTATGATGTTTCTTTTTCTCTGTGACTTATTTCACTTAGAATCATCGTACCTGAATCCACTCATTATGCTGCTACGGGCCTGATGACATAGATTTCATTGCTGAGTGATATTGCATTGTACGTAAGTACCACAACTTCTTTATCCATTTTTCGCTTTCTGTGATATTGAACTTGTACCATAAACGAGGTTCTTGTAAACAGAGCCGTCCCAAACTTTTGGGTGGCTGTGTCTTTTTTATTTTAATTTCCCTAAGCTATAGGACCATAAGTGGAAGTGCCCTAGGCTCTGTTGCTTTGTTTTTTAGATGTTTCAGGAAACACCATACACTTCTCCAGAGTGGCTGTTGGCAATTTACATCCCGCCCACCAGCATAACAAGGCTCCCAGTTCTCCATGGCCTGTCCTGCCTTTCTGGATTTTACACTTTTTTCAGATGGCCCTTTTGACCGGGGGGCAGTGAGACTTCATTGTAGTGCAGATTTCCTTTGCAAGCTTGCTTGGTTGGCCAAAAAGGGCGTATGCGTTTTTTCCTGAATATATTCAGGAAAAAACGCATACGCCCTTTTTGGCCAAGTGCATCATTGTGGACGTTCTGCCTCTTTTCCTGTGCTTTACATGCAATTCCTGTCTACCTCCTGAAATCGGTTTCCTGCAATTCTGCCCCGCTTTCAAGTCCTCTTGGCAGCCTTACTTCAATATATTTTTGGACGATAGCTGTCATTTATAACTCTGCAGGTTTGTGAATTACAGTGCCCCTGAGCTCCTTTCTTCAACTCGCTTTCTTGTGAGCTGGCCGCAACACTGCAGGATTGCTTCAGGCCCTAGTGTAGTTCCAGCACGGCACGCTGAGCCTTTGGTTAATTCCTCTTCCTGGTGGGAAATGAGAGTTAAATTTGCCCGTCCAGACACCTCCAGCTAGTCTCTCTTTCGTTCTCCCTATTCCTGTTCATTTTCCACAGAAATTGCAAACTGGGCCAAACAGGAGGTTAAAGGCACTGACTCTCCAAGTGGGGAGAGTGTTAGTAAAGCATCTGGAATGTTGCACTCGAGTACCAGGGGACGAAAACGAGACACATTTGAACACGTTTCCCGATCACACGCTGGATCATACTCTGGGTTCCACATGCATGTTTTAGCTGAAGGAAGAATCCCTTATACCTGGAGAGTTGAGACCCATGGAATGGGTACCATGCAATATGACTTCAAAGGGTCTGCATTTGCTCACCGAACCTCACCAATCCTATCACTGCTGCGTTTATGTCGCTGTACACACGCTTGATTCTCTTTTGGAGACATATAAATCGGTAGGTTTTTAGATTATTTCTAGTCAGGTATATTCTTAGGCGTTTAATATGGGGTGTTGAGTACACTTCGTTGAGCAAGGAGTAGCTCTTGTCTATTACATATTTGGCTTATGGAACGGTATCTGTGCTAATTTTAATCTCTGGTTTCATGCAGCACCCCAACTCACCTTTCCCCTTAAGCAAGCATAAGTTGGTTTTCTACATTTGAGACACTGTTCTGTTTTGTAATTCAGATCCTGTGTAGCCAAGTTTACATTCCGTGTAGTAGTGATATCTTATGATGTTTCTTTTTCTGTGTGACTTATTTCACTTAGAATCATCGTACCTGAATCCACTCATTATGCTGCTACGGGCCTGATGACATAGATTTCATTGCTGAGTGATATTGCATTGTACGTAAGTACCACAACTTCTTTATCCATTTTTCGCTTTTGTGATAGTGAACTTGTACCGTAAACAAGATTCTTGTAAACAGAGCCGTCCCAAACTTTGGGGTGGCTGTGTCTCTTTGATTTTAATTGCCCTAAGCTATAGAACCATAAGTGGAAGTGCCCTAGGCTCTGTTGCTTAGTTTTTTAGATGTTTCAGGAAACACCATACACTTCTCCAGAGTGGCTGTTGGCAATTTACATCCCGCCCACCAGCATAACAAGGCTCCCAGTTCTCCATGGCCTGTCCTGCCTTTCTGGATTTTACACTTTTTTCAGATGGCCCTTTTGACCGGGGGGCAGTGAGACTTCATTGTAGTGCAGATTTCCTTTGCAAGCTTGCTTGGTTGGCCAAAAAGGGCGTATGCGTTTTTTCCTGAATATATTCAGGAAAAAACGCATACGCCCTTTTTGGCCAAGTGCATCATTGTGGACGTTCTGCCTCTTTTCCTATGCTTTACATGCAATTCCCGTCTACCTCTTGAAATCGGTTTCCTGCAATTCTGCCCCGCTTTCAAGTCCTCTTGGCAGCCTTACTTCAATATATTTTTGGACGATAGCTGTCATTTATAACTCTGCAGGTTTGTGAATTACAGTGCCCCTGAGCTCCTTTCTTCAACTCGCTTTCTTGTGAGCTGGCCGCAACACCGCAGGATTGCTTCAGGCCCTAGTGTGGTTCCGGCACGGCACGCTGAGCCTTTGGTTAATTCCTCTTCCTGGTGGAAAATGAGAGTTAAATTTGCCCGTCCAGACACCTCCAGCTAGTCTCTCATTGGTTCTCCCTATTCCTGTACATTTTCCGCAGAAATTGCAAACTGGGCCAAACAGGAGTTTAAAGGCACTGACTCTCAAAGTGGGGAGAGTGTTAGTAAAGCGTCTTGAATGTTGCACCCGAGTACCAGGGGGCGAAAACTGAGACACACTTGAACACGTTTCCCGATCACACGGTGGATCATACTCTGGGTTCCACATGCATGTTTTAGCTGAAGGAAGAATCCCTTAAACCTGGAGAGTTGAGACCCATGGAATGGGTACCATGCAATATGACTTCAAAGGGTCTGCATTTGCTCAGCAAACGTCACCAATCCTATCACTGCTGCGTTTATGCCGCTGTACACACGCTTGATTCTCTTTCGGAGACATATAAATCCGTAGGTTTTAAGATTATTTCTAGTCAGGTATATTCTTAGGCGTTTAATATGGGGTGTTGAGTCCACTTCGTTCAGCAAGGAGTAGCTCTTGTCTATTGCATATTTGGCTTATGGAACGGTATCTGTGCTAATTTCAATCTCTGGTTTCATGCAGCACCCCAACTCACCTTTCCCCTTAAGCAAGCATAAGTTGCTTTTCTACATTTGAGACCCTGTTCTGTTTTGTAATTCAGTACCTGTGTAGCCAAGTTTACATTCCGTGTATTGGTGACATCTTATGATGTTTCTTTTTCTCTGTGACTTATTTCACTTAGAATCATCGTACCTGAATCCACTCATTATGCTGCTACGGGCCTGATGACATAGATTTCATTGCTGAGTGATATTGCATTGTACGTAAGTACCACAACTTCTTTATCCATTTTTCGCTTTCTGTGATATTGAACTTGTACCATAAACGAGGTTCTTGTAAACAGAGCCGTCCCAAACTTTTGGGTGGCTGTGTCTTTTTTATTTTAATTTCCCTAAGCTATAGGACCATAAGTGGAAGTGCCCTAGGCTCTGTTGCTTTGTTTTTTAGATGTTTCAGGAAACACCATACACTTCTCCAGAGTGGCTGTTGGCAATTTACATCCCGCCCACCAGCATAACAAGGCTCCCAGTTCTCCATGGCCTGTCCTGCCTTTCTGGATTTTACACTTTTTTCAGATGGCCCTTTTGACCGGGGGGCAGTGAGACTTCATTGTAGTGCAGATTTCCTTTGCAAGCTTGCTTGGTTGGCCAAAAAGGGCGTATGCGTTTTTTCCTGAATATATTCAGGAAAAAACGCATACGCCCTTTTTGGCCAAGTGCATCATTGTGGACGTTCTGCCTCTTTTCCTATGCTTTACATGCAATTCCAGTCTACCTCCTGAAATCGGTTTCCTGCAATTCTGCCCCGCTTTCAAGTCCTCTTGGCAGCCTTACTTCAATATATTTTTGGAAGATAGCTGTCATTTATAACTCTGCAGGTTTGTGATTTACAGTGCCGCTGAGCTCCTTTCTTCAACTCGCTTTCTTGTGAGCTGGCCGCAACACCGCACGATTGCTTCAGGCCCTAGTTTGGTTCCGGCACGGCATGTTGAGCCTTTGGTTAATTCCTCTTCCTGGTGGGAAATGAGAGTTAAATTTGCCCGTCCAGACACCTCCACCTAGTCTCTCATTGGTTCTCCCTATTCCTGTTCATTTTCCACAGAAATTGCAAACTGGGCCAAACAGGAGGTTAAAGGCACTGACTCTCCAATTGTGGAGAGTGTTAGTAAAGCGTCTGGAATGTTGCACCCGAGTAGCAGGGGACGAAAACTGAGACACATTTGAACACGTTTTCCGATCACACGTTGGATCATACTCTGGGTTCCACATGCATGTTTTAGCTGAAGGAAGAATCCCTTAAACCTGGAGAGTTGAGACCCATGGAATGGGTACCATGCAATATGACTTCAAAGGGTCTGCATTTGCTCACCGAACCTCACCAATCCTATCACTGCTGCGTTTATGCCGCTGTACACACGCTTGATTCTCTTTCGGAGACATATAAATCCGTAGGTTTTAAGATTATTTCTAGTCAGGTTTATTCTTAGGCGTTTAATATGGGGTGTTGAGTCCACTTCGTTCAGCAAGGAGTAGCTCTTGTCTATTGCATATTTGGCTTATGGAACGGTATCTGTGCTAATTTCAATCTCTGGTTTCATGCAGCACCCCAACTCACCTTTCCCCTTAAGCAAGCATAAGTAGGTTTTCTACATTTGAGACCCTGTTCTGTTTTGTAATTCAGTTCCTGTGTAGCCAAGTTTACATTCCGTGTAGTAGTGATATCTTATGATGTTTCTTTTTCTGTGTGACTTATTTCACTTAGAATCATCGTACCTGAATCCACTCATTATGCTGCTACGGGCCTGATGACATAGATTTCATTGCTGAGTGATATTGCATTGTACGTAAGTACCACAACTTCTGTATCCATTTTTCGCTTTCTGTGATATTGAACTTGTACTGTAAACGAGGTTCTTGTAAACAGAGCCGTCCCAAAGTTTGGGGAGGCTGTGTCTTTTTGATTTTAATTTCCCTAAACTATAGGACCATAAGTGGAAGTGCCCTAGGCTCTGTTGCTTTGTTTTTTAGATGTTTCAGGAAACACCATACACTTCTCCAGAGTGGCTGTTGGCAATTTACATCCCGCCCATCAGCATAACAAGGCTCCCAGTTCTCCATGGGCTGTCCTGCCTTTCTGGATTTTACACTTATTTCAGATGGCCCTTTTGACCGGGGGGCAGTGAGACTTCATTGTAGTGCAGATTTCCTTTGCAAGCTTGCTTGGTTGGCCAAAAAGGGCGTATGCGTTTTTTCCTGAATATATTCAGGAAAAAACGCATACGCCCTTTTTGGCCAAGTGCATCATTGTGGACGTTCTGCCTCTTTTCCTATGCTTTACATGCAATTCCTGTCTACCTCCTGAAATCGGTTTCCTGCAATCCTGCCCCGCTTTCAAGTCCTCTTGGCAGCCTTACTTCAATATATTTTTGGACGATAGCTGTCATTTATAACTCTGCAGGTTTGTGAATTACAGTGCCCCTGAGCTCCTTTCTTCAACTCGCTTTCTTGTGAGCTGGCCGCAACACCGCAGGATTGCTTCAGGCCCTAGTGTGGTTCCGGCACGGCATGCTGAGCCTTTGGTTAATTCCTCTTTCTGGTGGGAAATGAGAGTTAAATTTGCCCGTCCAGACACCTCCAGCTAGTTTCTCATTGGTTCTCCCTATTCCTGTACATTTTCAGCAGAAATTGCAAACTGGGCCAAACAGGAGTTTAAAGACACTGACTCTCCAAGTGGGGAGAGTGTTAGTAAAGCGTCTTGAATGTTGCACCCGAGTACCAGGGGACGAAAACTGAGACACATTTGAACACGTTTCCTGATCACACGGTGGATCATACTCTGTGTTCCACATGCATGTTTCAGCTGAAGGAAGAATCCCTTAAACCTGGAGAGTTGAGACCCATGGAATGGGTACCATGCAGTATGACTTCAAAGGGTCTGCATTTGCTCACCGAACCTCACAAATCCTATCACTGCTGCGTTTATGCTGCTGTACACATGCTTGATTCTCTTTCGGAGACATATAAATGCGTAGGTTTTAAAATTATTTCTAGTCAGGTATATTCTTAGGCGTTTAATATGGGGTGTTGAGTCCACTGCGTTGAGCAAGGAGTAGCTCTTGTCTATTACATATTTGGCTTATGGAACGGTATCTGTGCTAATTTCAATCTCTGGTTTTATGCAGCACCCCAACTCACCTTTCCCCTTAAGCAAGCATAAGTTGGTTTTCTACATTTGACACCCTGTTCTGTTTTGTAATTCAGTTCCTGTGTAGCCAAGTTTACATTCCGTGTAGTAGTGATATCTTATGATGTTTCTTTTTCTGTGTGACTTATTTCACTTAGAATCATCGTACCTGCATCCACTCATTATGCTGCTACGGGCCTGATGACATAGATTTCATTGCTGAGTGATATTGCATTGTACGTAAGTACCACAACTTCTTTATCCATTTTTCGCTTTCTGTGATATTGAACTTGAACCGTAAACGAGGTTCTTGTAAACAGAGCCGTCCCAAACTTTGGGGTGGCTGTGTCTTTTTGATTTTCATTTCCCTAAGCTATAGGACCATAAGTGGAAGTGCCCTAGGCTCTGTTGCTTTGTTTTTTAGATGTTTCAGGAAACACCATACACTTCTCCAGAGTGGCTGTTGGCAATTTACATCCCGCCCACCAGCATAACAAGGCTCCCAGTTCTCCATGGCCTGTCCTGCCTTTCTGGATTTTACACTTTTTTCAGATGGCCCTTTTGACCGGGGGGCAGTGAGACTTCATTGTAGTGCAGATTTCCTTTGCAAGCTTGCTTGGTTGGCCAAAAAGGGCGTATGCGTTTTTTCCTGAATATATTCAGGAAAAAACACATACGCCCTTTTTGGCCAAGTGCATCATTGTGGACGTTCTGCCTCTTTTCCTATGCTTTACATGCAATTCCTGTCTACCTCCTGAAATCGGTTTCCTGCAATTCTGCCCCACTTTCAAGTCCTCTTGGCAGCCTTACTTCAATATATTTTTGGACGATAGCTGTCATTTATAACTCTGCAGGTTTGTGAATTACAGTGCCCCTGAGCTCCTTTCTTCAACTCGCTTTCTTGTGAGCTGGCCGCAACACCGCAGGATTGCTTCAGGCCCTAGTGTGGTTCCGGCACGGCATGCTGAGCCTTTGGTTAATTCCTCTTTCTGGTGGGAAATGAGAGTTAAATTTGCCCGTCCAGACACCTCCAGCTAGTTTCTCATTGGTTCTCCCTATTCCTGTACATTTTCCGCAGAAATTGCAAACTGGGCCATACAGGAGGTTAAAGGCACTGACTCTCCAAGTGGGGAGAGTGTTAGTAAAGCGTCTGGAGTGTTGCACCCGAGTACCAGGGGACGAAAACTGAGACACATTTGAACACGTTTCCTGATCACACGGTGGATCATACTCTGCGTTCCACATGCATGTTTTAGCTGAAGGAAGAATCCCTTAAACCTGGAGAGTTGAGACCCATGGAATGGGTACCATGCAATATGACTTCAAAGGGTCTGCATTTGCTCAGCAAACGTCACCAATCCTATCACTGCTGCGTTTATGCTGCTGTACACACGCTTGATTCTCTTTCGGAGACATATAAATCCGTAGGTTTTAAGATTATTTCTAGTCAGGTATATTCTTAGGCGTTTAATATGGGGTGTTGAGTCCACTTCGTTCAGCAAGGAATAGCTCTTGTCTATTGCATATTTGGCTTATGGAACGGTATCTGTGCTAATTTCAATCTCTGGTTTCATGCAGCACCCCAACTCACCTTTCCCCTTAAGCAAGCATAAGTTGCTTTTCTACATTTGAGACCCTGTTCTGTTTTGTAATTCAGTACCTGTGTAGCCAAGTTTACATTCCGTGTATTGGTGACATCTTATGATGTTTCTTTTTCTCTGTGACTTATTTCACTTAGAATCATCGTACCTGAATCCACTCATTATGCTGCTACGGGCCTGATGACATAGATTTCATTGCTGAGTGATATTGCATTGTACGTAAGTACCACAACTTCTTTATCCATTTTTCGCTTTCTGTGATTTTGAACTTGTACCATAAACGAGGTTCTTGTAAACAGAGCCGTCCCAAACTTTTGGGTGGCTGTGTCTTTTTGATTTTAATTTCCCTAAGCTATAGGACCATAAGTGGAAGTGCCCTAGGCTCTGTTGCTTTGTTTTTTAGATGTTTCAGGAAACACCATACACTTCTCCAGAGTGGCTGTTGGCAATTTACATCCCGCCCATCAGCATAACAAGGCTCCCAGTTCTCCATGGCCTGTCCTGCCTTTCTGGATTTTACACATTTTTCAGATGGCCCTTTTGACTGGGCGGCAGTGAGACTTCATTGTAGTGTAGATTTCCTTTGCAAGCCTGCTTGGTTGGCGAAAAAGGGCGTATGCGTTTTTTCCTGAATATATTCAGGAAAGAACACATACGCCCTTTTTGGCCAAGTGCATCATTGTGGACGTTCTGCCTCTTTTCCTATGCTTTACATGCAATTCCCGTCTACCTCCTGAAATCGGTTTCCTGCAATTCTGCCCCGCTTTCAAGTCCTCTTGGCAGCCTTACTTCAATATATTTTTGGACGATAGCTGTCATTTATAACTCTGCAGGTTTGTGAATTACAGTGACCCTGAGCTCCTTTCTTCAACTCGCTTTCTTGTGAGCTGGCCGCAACACCGCAGGATTGGTTCAGGCCCTAGTGTGGTTCCGGCACGGCATGCTGAGCCTTTGGTTAATTCCTCTTTCTGGTGGGAAATGAGAGTTAAATTTGCCCGTCCAGACACCTCCAGCTAGTTTCTCATTGGTTCTCCCTATTCCTGTACATTTTCCGCAGAAATTGCAAACTGGGCCAAACAGGAGTTTAAAGACACTGACTCTCCAAGTGGGGAGAGTGTTAGTAAAGCGTCTTGAATGTTGCACCCGAGTACGAGGGGATGAAAACTGAGACACATTTGAACACGTTTCCTGATCACATGGTGGATCATACTCTGTGTTCCACATGCATGTTTCAGCTGAAGGAAGAATCCCTTAAACCTGGAGAGTTGAGACCCATGGAATGGGTACCATGCAGTATGACTTCAAAGGGTCTGCATTTGCTCACCGAACCTCACAAATCCTATCACTGCTGCGTTTATGCTGCTGTACACATGCTTGATTCTCTTTCGGAGACATATAAATGCGTAGGTTTTAAAATTATTTCTAGTCAGGTATATTCTTAGGCGTTTAATATGGGGTGTTGAGTCCACTGCGTTGAGCAAGGAGTAGCTCTTGTCTATTACATATTTGGCTTATGGAACGGTATCTGTGCTAATTTCAATCTCTGGTTTTATGCAGCACCCCAACTCACCTTTCCCCTTAAGCAAGCATAAGTTGGTTTTCTACATTTGACACCCTGTTCTGTTTTGTAATTCAGTTCCTGTGTAGCCAAGTTTACATTCCGTGTAGTAGTGATATCTTATGATGTTTCTTTTTCTGTGTGACTTATTTCACTTAGAATCATCGTACCTGCATCCACTCATTATGCTGCTACGGGCCTGATGACATAGATTTCATTGCTGAGTGATATTGCATTGTACGTAAGTACCACAACTTCTTTATCCATTTTTCGCTTTCTGTGATATTGAACTTGAACCGTAAACGAGGTTCTTGTAAACAGAGCCGTCCCAAACTTTGGGGTGGCTGTGTCTTTTTGATTTTCATTTCCCTAAGCTATAGGACCATAAGTGGAAGTGCCCTAGGCTCTGTTGCTTTGTTTTTTAGATGTTTCAGGAAACACCATACACCTCTCCCGAGTGGCTGTTGGCAATTTACATCCCGCCCACCAGCATAACAAGGCTCCCAGTTCTCCATGGCCTGTCCTGCCTTTCTGGATTTTACACTTTTTTCAGATGGCCCTTTTGACCGGGGGGCAGTGAGACTTCATTGTAGTGCAGATTTCCTTTGCAAGCTTGCTTGGTTGGCCAAAAAGGGCGTATGCGTTTTTTCCTGAATATATTCAGGAAAAAACACATACGCCCTTTTTGGCCAAGTGCATCATTGTGGACGTTCTGCCTCTTTTCCTATGCTTTACATGCAATTCCTGTCTACCTCCTGAAATCGGTTTCCTGCAATTCTGCCCCACTTTCAAGTCCTCTTGGCAGCCTTACTTCAATATATTTTTGGACGATAGCTGTCATTTATAACTCTGCAGGTTTGTGAATTACAGTGCCCCTGAGCTCCTTTCTTCAACTCGCTTTCTTGTGAGCTGGCCGCAACACCGCAGGATTGCTTCAGGCCCTAGTGTGGTTCCGGCACGGCATGCTGAGCCTTTGGTTAATTCCTCTTTCTGGTGGGAAATGAGAGTTAAATTTGCCCGTCCAGACACCTCCAGCTAGTTTCTCATTGGTTCTCCCTATTCCTGTACATTTTCCGCAGAAATTGCAAACTGGGCCATACAGGAGGTTAAAGGCACTGACTCTCCAAGTGGGGAGAGTGTTAGTAAAGCGTCTGGAGTGTTGCACCCGAGTACCAGGGGACGAAAACTGAGACACATTTGAACACGTTTCCTGATCACACGGTGGATCATACTCTGCGTTCCACATGCATGTTTTAGCTGAAGGAAGAATCCCTTAAACCTGGAGAGTTGAGACCCATGGAATGGGTACCATGCAATATGACTTCAAAGGGTCTGCATTTGCTCAGCAAACGTCACCAATCCTATCACTGCTGCGTTTATGCTGCTGTACACACGCTTGATTCTCTTTCGGAGACATATAAATCCGTAGGTTTTAAGATTATTTCTAGTCAGGTATATTCTTAGGCGTTTAATATGGGGTGTTGAGTCCACTTCGTTCAGCAAGGAATAGCTCTTGTCTATTGCATATTTGGCTTATGGAACGGTATCTGTGCTAATTTCAATCTCTGGTTTCATGCAGCACCCCAACTCACCTTTCCCCTTAAGCAAGCATAAGTTGCTTTTCTACATTTGAGACCCTGTTCTGTTTTGTAATTCAGTACCTGTGTAGCCAAGTTTACATTCCGTGTATTGGTGACATCTTATGATGTTTCTTTTTCTCTGTGACTTATTTCACTTAGAATCATCGTACCTGAATCCACTCATTATGCTGCTACGGGCCTGATGACATAGATTTCATTGCTGAGTGATATTGCATTGTACGTAAGTACCACAACTTCTTTATCCATTTTTCGCTTTCTGTGATATTGAACTTGTACCATAAACGAGGTTCTTGTAAACAGAGCCGTCCCAAACTTTTGGGTGGCTGTGTCTTTTTGATTTTAATTTCCCTAAGCTATAGGACCATAAGTGGAAGTGCCCTAGGCTCTGTTGCTTTGTTTTTTAGATGTTTCAGGAAACACCATACACTTCTCCAGAGTGGCTGTTGGCAATTTACATCCCGCCCATCAGCATAACAAGGCTCCCAGTTCTCCATGGCCTGTCCTGCCTTTCTGGATTTTACACATTTTTCAGATGGCCCTTTTGACTGGGCGGCAGTGAGACTTCATTGTAGTGTAGATTTCCTTTGCAAGCCTGCTTGGTTGGCGAAAAAGGGCGTATGCGTTTTTTCCTGAATATATTCAGGAAAGAACACATACGCCCTTTTTGGCCAAGTGCATCATTGTGGACGTTCTGCCTCTTTTCCTATGCTTTACATGCAATTCCCGTCTACCTCCTGAAATCGGTTTCCTGCAATTCTGCCCCGCTTTCAAGTCCTCTTGGCAGCCTTACTTCAATATATTTTTGGACGATAGCTGTCATTTATAACTCTGCAGGTTTGTGAATTACAGTGACCCTGAGCTCCTTTCTTCAACTCGCTTTCTTGTGAGCTGGCCGCAACACCGCAGGATTGGTTCAGGCCCTAGTGTGGTTCCGGCACGGCATGCTGAGCCTTTGGTTAATTCCTCTTTCTGGTGGGAAATGAGAGTTAAATTTGCCCGTCCAGACACCTCCAGCTAGTTTCTCATTGGTTCTCCCTATTCCTGTACATTTTCCGCAGAAATTGCAAACTGGGCCAAACAGGAGTTTAAAGACACTGACTCTCCAAGTGGGGAGAGTGTTAGTAAAGCGTCTTGAATGTTGCACCCGAGTACGAGGGGATGAAAACTGAGACACATTTGAACACGTTTCCTGATCACATGGTGGATCATACTCTGTGTTCCACATGCATGTTTCAGCTGAAGGAAGAATCCCTTAAACCTGGAGAGTTGAGACCCATGGAATGGGTACCATGCAATATGACTTCAAAGGGTCTGCATTTGCTCACCGAACCTCACCAATCCTATCACTGCTGCGTTTATGCCGCTGTACACACGCTTGATTCTCTTTCGGAGACATATAAATCCGTAGGTTTTAATATTCTTACTAGTCAGGTATATTCTTAGGCATTTAATATGGGGTGTTGATTCCACTTCGATGAGCAAGGAGTAGCTCTTGTCTATTATATATTTGGCTTATGGAACGGTATCTGTGCTAATTTCAATCTCTGGTTTCATGCAGCACCCCAACTCACCTTTCCCCTCAAGCAAGCATAAGTTGGTTTTCTACATTTGAGACCCTGTTCTGTTTTGTAATTCAGTTCCTGTGTAGCCAAGTTTACATTCCGTGTAGTACTATTATCTTATGATGTTTCTTTTTCTGTGTGACTTATTTCACTTAGAATCATCATACCTGAATCCACTCATTATTCTGCTACAGGCCTGATGACATAGATTTCATTGCTGAGTGATATTGCATTGTACGTAAGTACCACAACTTCTTTATCCATTTCTCGCTTTTTGCGATATTGAACTTGTACCGTAAACGAGGTTCTTGTAAACAGAGCCGTCCCAAACTTTGGGGTGACTGTGTCTTTTTGAATTTAATTTCCCTAAGCTATAGGACCATAAGTGGAAGTGCCCTAGGCTCTGTTGCTTTGATTTTTAGATGTTTCAGGAAACACCATACACTTCTCCAGAGTGGCTGTTGGCAATTTACATCCCGCCCATCAGCATAACAAGGCTCCCAGTTCTCCATGGCCTGTCCTGCCTTTCTGGATTTTACACATTTTTCAGATGGCCCTTTTGACTGGGCGGCCGTGAGACTTCATTGTAGTGCAGATTTCCTTTGCAAGCTTTCTTGGTTGGCCAAAAAGGGCGTATGCGTTTTTTCCTGAATATATTCAGGAAAAAACGCATACGCCCTTTTTGGCCAAGTGCATCATTGTGGACGTTCTGCCTCTTTTCCTATGCTTTACATGCAATTCCCGTCTACCTCCTGAAATCGGTTTCCTGCAATTCTGCCCCGCTTTCAAGTCCTCTTGGCAGCCTTACTTCAATATATTTTTGGACGATAGCTGTCATTTATAACTCTGCAGGTTTGTGAATTACAGTGCCCCTGAGCTCCTTTCTTCAACTCGCTTTCTTGTGAGCTGGCCGCAACACCGCAGGATTGCTTCAGGCCCTAGTGTGGTTCCGGCACGGCATGCTGAGTCTTTGGTTAATTCCTCTTCCTGGTGGGAAATGAGAGTTAAATTTGCCCGTCCAGACACCTCCAGCTAGTTTCTCATTGGTTCTCCCTATTGCTGTACATTTTCCACAGAAATTGCAAACTGGGCCATACAGGAGGTTAAAGGCACTGACTCTCCAAGTGGGGAGAGTGTTAGTAAAGCGTCTGGAGTGTTGCACCCGAGTACCAGGGGACGAAAACTGAGACATATTTGAACACGTTTCCCGATCACACGGTGGATCATACTCTGGGTTCCACATGCATGTTTTAGCTGAAGGAAGAATCCCTTAAACCTGGAGAGTTGAGACCCATGGAATGGGTACCATGCAATATGACTTCAAAGAGTCTGCATTTGCTCACCGAACCTCACCAATCCTATCACTGCTGCGTTTATGTCGCTGTACACACGCTTGATTCTCTTTCGGAGACATATAAATCCGTAGGTTTTAAGATTATTTCTAGTCAGGTATATTCTTAGGCGTTTAATATGGGGTGTTGAGTCCACTTCGTTCAGCAAGGAGTAGCTCTTGTCTATTGCATATTTGGCTTATGGAACGGTATCTGTGCTAATTTCAATCTCTGGTTTCATGCAGCACCCCAACTCACCTTTCCCCTTAAGCAAGCATAAGTTGGTTTTCTACATATGAGACCCTGTTCTGTTTTGTAATTCAGTTCCTGTGTAGCCAAGTTTACATTCCGTGTATTGGTGACATCTTATGATGTTTCTTTTTCTCTGTGACTTATTTCACTTAGAATCATCGTACCTGAATCCACTCATTATGCTGCTACGGGCCTGATGACATAGATTTCATTGCTGAGTGATATTGCATTGTACGTAAGTACCACAACTTCTTTATCCATTTTTCGCTTTCTGTGATATTGAACTTGTACCATAAACGAGGTTCTTGTAAACAGAGCCGTCCCAAACTTTTGGGTGGCTGTGTCTTTTTTATTTTAATTTCCCTAAGCTATAGGACCATAAGTGGAAGTGCCCTAGGCTCTGTTGCTTTGTTTTTTAGATGTTTCAGGAAACACCATACACTTCTCCAGAGTGGCTGTTGGCAATTTACATCCCGCCCACCAGCATAACAAGGCTCCCAGTTCTCCATGGCCTGTCCTGCCTTTCTGGATTTTACACATTTTTCAGATGGCCCTTTTGACCGGGGGGCAGTGAGACTTCATTGTAGTGCAGATTTCCTTTGCAAGCTTGCTTGGTTGGCCAAAAAGGGCGTATGCGTTTTTTCCTGAATATATTCAGGAAAAAACGCATACGCCCTTTTTGGCCAAGTGCATCATTGTGGACGTTCTGCCTCTTTTCCTGTGCTTTACATGCAATTCCTGTCTACCTCCTGAAATCGGTTTCCTGCAATTCTGCCCCGCTTTCAAGTCCTCTTGGCAGCCTTACTTCAATATATTTTTGGACGATAGCTGTCATTTATAACTCTGCAGGTTTGTGAATTACAGTGCCCCTGAGCTCCTTTCTTCAACTCGCTTTCTTGTGAGCTGGCCGCAACACTGCAGGATTGCTTCAGGCCCTAGTGTAGTTCCAGCACGGCACGCTGAGCCTTTGGTTAATTCCTCTTCCTGGTGGGAAATGAGAGTTAAATTTGCCCGTCCAGACACCTCCAGCTAGTCTCTCTTTCGTTCTCCCTATTCCTGTTCATTTTCCACAGAAATTGCAAACTGGGCCAAACAGGAGGTTAAAGGCACTGACTCTCCAAGTGGGGAGAGTGTTAGTAAAGCATCTGGAATGTTGCACTCGAGTACCAGGGGACGAAAACGAGACACATTTGAACACGTTTCCCGATCACACGCTGGATCATACTCTGGGTTCCACATGCATGTTTTAGCTGAAGGAAGAATCCCTTATACCTGGAGAGTTGAGACCCATGGAATGGGTACCATGCAATATGACTTCAAAGGGTCTGCATTTGCTCACCGAACCTCACCAATCCTATCACTGCTGCGTTTATGTCGCTGTACACACGCTTGATTCTCTTTTGGAGACATATAAATCGGTAGGTTTTTAGATTATTTCTAGTCAGGTATATTCTTAGGCGTTTAATATGGGGTGTTGAGTACACTTCGTTGAGCAAGGAGTAGCTCTTGTCTATTACATATTTGGCTTATGGAACGGTATCTGTGCTAATTTTAATCTCTGGTTTCATGCAGCACCCCAACTCACCTTTCCCCTTAAGCAAGCATAAGTTGGTTTTCTACATATGAGACCCTGTTCTGTTTTGTAATTCAGTTCCTGTGTAGCCAAGTTTACATTCCGTGTATTGGTAACATCTTATGATGTTTCTTTTTCTCTGTGACTTATTTCACTTAGAATCATCGTACCTGAATCCACTCATTATGCTGCTACGGGCCTGATGACATAGATTTCATTGCTGAGTGATATTGCATTGTACGTAAGTACCACAACTTCTTTATCCATTTTTCGCTTTTGTGATAGTGAACTTGTACCGTAAACAAGATTCTTGTAAACAGAGCCGTCCCAAACTTTGGGGTGGCTGTGTCTCTTTGATTTTAATTGCCCTAAGCTATAGAACCATAAGTGGAAGTGCCCTAGGCTCTGTTGCTTAGTTTTTTAGATGTTTCAGGAAACACCATACACTTCTCCAGAGTGGCTGTTGGCAATTTACATCCCGCCCACCAGCATAACAAGGCTCCCAGTTCTCCATGGCCTGTCCTGCCTTTCTGGATTTTACACTTTTTTCAGATGGCCCTTTTGACCGGGGGGCAGTGAGACTTCATTGTAGTGCAGATTTCCTTTGCAAGCTTGCTTGGTTGGCCAAAAAGGGCGTATGCGTTTTTTCCTGAATATATTCAGGAAATATATTCAGGAATATATTCAGGAAAAAACGCATACGCCCTTTTTGGCCAAGTGCATCATTGTGGACGTTCTGCCTCTTTTCCTATGCTTTACATGCAATTCCCGTCTACCTCTTGAAATCGGTTTCCTGCAATTCTGCCCCGCTTTCAAGTCCTCTTGGCAGCCTTACTTCAATATATTTTTGGACGATAGCTGTCATTTATAACTCTGCAGGTTTGTGAATTACAGTGCCCCTGAGCTCCTTTCTTCAACTCGCTTTCTTGTGAGCTGGCCGCAACACCGCAGGATTGCTTCAGGCCCTAGTGTGGTTCCGGCACGGCACGCTGAGCCTTTGGTTAATTCCTCTTCCTGGTGGAAAATGAGAGTTAAATTTGCCCGTCCAGACACCTCCAGCTAGTCTCTCATTGGTTCTCCCTATTCCTGTACATTTTCCGCAGAAATTGCAAACTGGGCCAAACAGGAGTTTAAAGGCACTGACTCTCAAAGTGGGGAGAGTGTTAGTAAAGCGTCTTGAATGTTGCACCCGAGTACCAGGGGGCGAAAACTGAGACACACTTGAACACGTTTCCCGATCACACGGTGGATCATACTCTGGGTTCCACATGCATGTTTTAGCTGAAGGAAGAATCCCTTAAACCTGGAGAGTTGAGACCCATGGAATGGGTACCATGCAATATGACTTCAAAGGGTCTGCATTTGCTCAGCAAACGTCACCAATCCTATCACTGCTGCGTTTATGCCGCTGTACACACGCTTGATTCTCTTTCGGAGACATATAAATCCGTAGGTTTTAAGATTATTTCTAGTAAGGTATATTCTTAGGCGTTTAATATGGGGTGTTGAGTCCACTTCATTCAGCAAGGGGTAGCTCTTGTCTATTGCATATTTGGCTTATGGAACGGTATCTGTGCTAATTTCAATCTCTGGTTTCATGCAGCACCCCAACTCACCTTTCCCCTTAAGCAAGCATAAGTTGGTTTTCTACATTTGACACCCTGTTCTGTTTTGTAATTCAGTTCCTGTATAGCCAAGTTTACATTCCATGTAGTAGTGATATCCTATGATGTTTCTTTTTCTGTGTGACTTATTTCACTTAGACTCATCATACCTGCATCCACTCATTATGCTGCTACGGGCCTGATGACATAGATTTCATTGCTGAGTGATATTGCATTGTACGTAAGTACCACAACTTCTTTATCCATTTCTCGCTTTTTGCGATATTGAACTTGTACCGTAAACGAGGTTCTTGTAAACAGAGCCGTCCCAAACTTTGGGGTGACTGTGTCTTTTTGATTTTAATTTCCCTAAGCTATAGGACCATAAGTGGAAGTGCCCTAGGCTCTGTTGCTTTGTTTTTTAGATGTTTCAGGAAACACCATACACTTCTCCAGAGTGGCTGTTGGCAATTTACATCCCGCCCATCAGCATAACAAGGCTCCCAGTTCTCCATGGCCTGTCCTGCCTTTCTGGATTTTACACATTTTTCAGATGGCCCTTTTGACTGGGCGGCAGTGAGACTTCATTGTAGTGCAGATTTCCTTTGCAAGCTTTCTTGGTTGGCCAAAAAGGGCGTATGCGTTTTTTCCTGAATTCAGGAAAAAACGCATACGCCCTTTTTGGCCAAGTGCATCATTGTGGACGTTCTGCCTCTTTTCCTATGCTTTACATGCAATTCCAGTCTACCTCCTGAAATCGGTTTCGTGCAATTCTGCACCACTTTCAAATCCTCTTGGCAGCCTTACTTCAATATATTTTTGGACGATAGCTGTCATTTATAACTCTGCAGGTTTGTGAATTACAGTGTCCCTGAGCTCCTTTCTTCAACTCGCTTTTTTGTGAGCTGGCCGCAACACCACAGGATTGCTTCAGGCCCTAGTGTGGATCCGGCACGGCACGCTGAGCCTTTGGTTAATTCCTCTTCCTGGTGGGAAATGAGAGTTAAATTTGCCCGTCCAGACACCTCCAGCTAGTTTATCATTGGTTCTCCCGAGTCCTGTACATTTTCCGCAGAAATTGCAAACTGGGCCATAGAGGAGGTTAAAGGCACTGACTCTCCAAGTGGAGAGATTGTTAGTAAAGCGTCTGGAGTGTTGCACCCGAGTACCAGGGGACGAAAACTGAGACACATTTGAACATGTTTCCCGATCACACGGTGGATCATACTCTGTGTTCCACATGCATGTTTTAGCTGAAGGAAGAATCCCTTAAACTTGGAGAGTTGAGACCCATGGAATGGGTACCATGCAATATGACTTCAAAGGGTCTGCATTTGCTCACCGAACCTCACCAATCCTATCACTGCTGCGTTTATGCCGCTGTACACACGCTTGATTCTCTTTCGGAGACATATAAATCCGTAGGTTTTAAGATTATTTCTAGTCAGGTATATTCTTAGGCGTTTAATATGGGGTGTTGAGTCCACTTCGTTGAGCAAGGTGTAGCTGTTGTCTATTACATATTTGGCTTATGGAGCGGTATCTGTGCTAATTTCAATCTCTGGTTTCATGCAGCACCCCAACTCACCTTTCCCCTTAAGCAAGCATAAGTTGGTTTTCTACATTTGACACCCTGTTCTGTTTTGTAATTCAGTTCCTTTGTAGCCAAGTTTACATTCCGTGTAGTAGTGATATCTTATGATGTTTCTTTTTCTCTGTGACTTATTTCACTTAGAATCATCGTACCTGAATCCACTCATTATGCTGCTACGGGCCTGATGACATAGATTTCATTGCTGAGTGATATTGCATTGTACGTAAGTACCACAACTTCTTTATCCATTTTTCGCTTTCTGTGATATTGAACTTGTACCATAAACGAGGTTCTTGTAAACAGAGCCGTCCCAAACTTTTGGGTGGCTGTGTCTTTTTGATTTTAATTTCCCTAAGCTATAGGACCATAAGTGGAAGTGCCCTAGGCTCTGTTGCTTTGTTTTTTAGATGTTTCAGGAAACACCATACACTTCTCCAGAGTGGCTGTTGGCAATTTACATCCCGCCCATCAGCATAACAAGGCTCCCAGTTCTCCATGGCCTGTCCTGCCTTTCTGGATTTTACACATTTTTCAGATGGCCCTTTTGACTGGGCGGCAGTGAGACTTCATTGTAGTGTAGATTTCCTTTGCAAGCCTGCTTGGTTGGCGAAAAAGGGCGTATGCGTTTTTTCCTGAATATATTCAGGAAAGAACACATACGCCCTTTTTGGCCAAGTGCATCATTGTGGACGTTCTGCCTCTTTTCCTATGCTTTACATGCAATTCCCGTCTACCTCCTGAAATCGGTTTCCTGCAATTCTGCCCCGCTTTCAAGTCCTCTTGGCAGCCTTACTTCAATATATTTTTGGACGATAGCTGTCATTTATAACTCTGCAGGTTTGTGAATTACAGTGACCCTGAGCTCCTTTCTTCAACTCGCTTTCTTGTGAGCTGGCCGCAACACCGCAGGATTGGTTCAGGCCCTAGTGTGGTTCCGGCACGGCATGCTGAACCTTTGGTTAATTCCTCTTTCTGGTGGGAAATGAGAGTTAAATTTGGCCGTCCAGACACCTCCAGCTAGTTTATCATTGGTTCTCCCTATTCCTGTACATTTTCCGCAGAAATTGCAAACTGGGCCAAACAGGAGGTTAAAGGCACTGACTCTCCAAGTGGAGAGATTGTTAGTAAAGCGTCTGGAGTGTTGCACCCGAGTACCAGGGGACGAAAACTGAGACACATTTGAACACGTTTCCTGATCACACGGTGGATCATACTCTGTGTTCCACATGCATGTTTTAGCTGAAGGAAGAATCCCTTAAACTTGGAGAGTTGAGACCCATGGAATGGGTACCATGCAATATGACTTCAAAGGGTCTGCATTTGCTCACCGAACCTCACCAATCCTATCACTGCTGCGTTTATGCCACTGTACACACGCTTGATTCTCTTTCGGAGACATATAAATCCGTAGGTTTTAAGATTATTTCTAGTCAGGTATATTCTTAGGCGTTTAATATGGGGTGTTGAGTCCACTTCGTTGAGCAAGGTGTAGCTCTTGTCTATTACATATTTGGCTTATGGAACGGTATCTGTGCTAATTTCAATCTCTGGTTTCATGCAGCACCCCAACTCACCTTTCCCCTCAAGCAAGCATAAGTTGGTTTTCTACATTTGAGACCCTGTTCTGTTTTGTAATTCAGTTCCTGTGTAGCCAAGTTTACATTCCGTGTAGTACTATTATCTTATGATGTTTCTTTTTCTGTGTGACTTATTTCACTTAGAATCATCATACCTGAATCCACTCATTATGCTGCTACGGGCCTGATGACATAGATTTCATTGCTGAGTGATATTGCATTGTACGTAAGTACCACAACTTCTTTATCCATTTCTCGCTTTTTGCGATATTGAACTTGTACCGTAAACGAGGTTCTTGTAAACAGAGCCGTCCCAAACTTTGGGGTGACTGTGTCTTTTTGAATTTAATTTCCCTAAGCTATAGGACCATAAGTGGAAGTGCCCTAGGCTCTGTTGCTTTGTTTTTTAGATGTTTCAGGAAACACCATACACTTCTCCAGAGTGGCTGTTGGCAATTTACATCCCGCCCATCAGCATAACAAGGCTCCCAGTTCTCTATGGCCTGTCCTGCCTTTCTGGATTTTACACATTTTTCAGATGGCCCTTTTGACTGGGCGGCAGTGAGACTTCATTGTAGTGCAGATTTCCTTTGCAAGCTTTCTTGGTTGGCCAAAAAGGGCGTATGCGTTTTTTCCTGAATTCAGGAAAAAACGCATACGCCCTTTTTGGCCAAGTGCATCATTGTGGACGTTCTGCCTCTTTTCCTATGCTTTACATGCAATTCCCGTCTACCTCCTGAAATCGGTTTCCTGCAATTCTGCCCCGCTTTCAAGTCCTCTTGGCAGCCTTACTTCAATATATTTTTGGACGATAGCTGTCATTTATAACTCTGCAGGTTTGTGAATTACAGTGCCCCTGAGCTCCTTTCTTCAACTCACTTTCTTGTGAGCTGGCCGCAACACCGCAGGATTGCTTCAGGCCCTAGTGTGGTTCCGGCACGGCATGCTGAGTCTTTGGTTAATTCCTCTTCCTGGTGGGAAATGAGAGTTAAATTTGCCCGTCCAGACACCTCCAGCTAGTTTCTCATTGGTTCTCCCTATTGCTGTACATTTTCCGCAGAAATTGCAAACTGGGCCATACAGGAGGTTAAAGGCACTGACTCTCCAAGTGGGGAGAGTGTTAGTAAAGCGTCTGGAGTGTAGCACCCGAGTACCAGGGGACGAAAACTGAGATACATTTGAACACGTTTCCCGATCACACGGTGGATCATACTCTGGGTTCCACATGCATGTTTTAGCTGAAGGAAGAATCCCTTAAACCTGGAGAGTTGAGACCCATGGAATGGGTACCATGCAATATGACTTCAAAGAGTCTGCATTTGCTCACCGAACCTCACCAATCCTATCACTGCTGCGTTTATGCCGCTGTACACACGCTTGATTCTCTTTCAGAGACATATAAATCCGTAGGTTTTAAGATTATTTCTAGTCAGGTATATTCTTAGGCGTTTAATATGGGGTGTTGAGTCCACTTCGTTCAGCAAGGAGTAGCTCTTGTCTATTGCATATTTGGCTTATGGAACGGTATCTGTGCTAATTTCAATCTCTGGTTTCATGCAGCACCCCAACTCACCTTTCCCCTTAAGCAAGCATAAGTTGCTTTTCTACATATGAGACCCTGTTCTGTTTTGTAATTCAGTTCCTGTGTAGCCAAGTTTACATTCCGTGTATTGGTGACATCTTATGATGTTTCTTTTTCTCTGTGACTTATTTCACTTAGAATCATCGTACCTGAATCCACTCATTATGCTGCTACGGGCCTGATGACATAGATTTCATTGCTGAGTGATATTGCATTGTACGTAAGTACCACAACTTCTGTATCCATTTTTCGCTTTCTGTGATATTGAACTTGTACCATAAACGAGGTTCTTGTAAACAGAGCCGTCCCAAACTTTTGGGTGGCTGTGTCTTTTTTATTTTAATTTCCCTAAGCTATAGGACCATAAGTGGAAGTGCCCTAGGCTCTGTTGCTTTGTTTTTTAGATGTTTCAGGAAACACCATACACTTCTCCAGAGTGGCTGTTGGCAATTTACATCCCGCCCACCAGCATAACAAGGCTCCCAGTTCTCCATGGCCTGTCCTGCCTTTCTGGATTTTACACTTTTTTCAGATGGCCCTTTTGACCGGGGGGCAGTGAGACTTCATTGTAGTGCAGATTTCCTTTGCAAGCTTGCTTGGTTGGCCAAAAAGGGCGTATGCGTTTTTTCCTGAATATATTCAGGAAAAAAGGTATAGGGCCTTTTTGGCCAAGTGCATCATTGTGGATGTTCTGCCTCTTTTCTTATGCTTTAAATGCAATTCCAGTCTACCTCCTGAAATCCGTTTTTTGCAATTCTGCCCCACTTTCAAGTCCTCTTGGCAGCCTCACTTCAATATATTTTTGGACGATAGCTGTCATTTATAACTCTGCAGGTTTGTGAATTACAGTGCCCCTGAGCTCCTTTCTTCAACTCGCTTTCTTGTGAGCTGGCCGCAACACTGCATGATTGCTTCAGGACCTCTTGTGGTTACGGCATGGCACGCTGAGCCTTTGGTTAATTCCTCTTCCTCGTGGGAAGTGAGAGTTAAATTTGCCCGTCCAGACACCTCTAGCTAGTTTCTCATTGGTTCTCCCTATTCCTTTTCATCTTCCATAGAAATTGTAGCTCTCTTTTTTAGATGATTTAGGAACCAGCATACACTTCTCCAGAGTGGCTCTCTGCAGTTCACACACTGTTCATCAGCATATAAAGGCTCCCTGTTCTCCATGGCCTGTCCTGCATTTCTGGTTTTTACAAATTTTTCGGATGGCCCTTTTGACCGGTGGGAAATGAGACTTCTTTGTTGTGCACATTTGCATTGCTTGCTTGCTTGGTTGCCCATAAATTGTGTATGCGTTTTTTCCTGGATATATTCAGGAAAAAACGCATACTCCCTTTTGGGCCAACTGCATCATTGTCGAAATTCTGCCGCTTTTCTTGTACTTTAAAGACGAGTGTAATCTATCTCTTGAAATCTGTTTCTTGCAATTCTGTCTTGCATCAGATCCTCTTCTTTGCCTTACCTCAACATATTTTTGGACGTTAGTTTTCATTTATAACTCTGCAGGTTTGTGAATTGCAGTGACCCTGAGCTCCATTTATTAAGTTGCTCTTTTGTGAGCTGGCCTCAAAGCCGCAGGATTGCTTCAGGCCCTATTTTGGCTCCGGCGAGGCGGGCTGAGCCTTTTTTTAATTCTTATTCTTAATGGGAAATTAGAGTGACATGTGCCCGTCCAAACCCCTACAACTATTCTCTCATTGGTTCCCCCTCTTCCCGTTCATCCTCCTCACAATTTGTAAAATGTGTGAAACAGAAGTTTAAATGTGCTGATTCTCTAAGTGGGGAGGTTCTAAGTAACGTGGCTGGAATGATGAACAGGAGCACCAGGAGAGGATAAATGAGGTGCATTTTAGACACATCTCCCAATCACATGGTGTACAGTCCTCTGGGTTTTCCATGCATGTTTTAGCTGTAGGAAGATTCCTTGAACCTGCAGATTTGGGACCCATTGAATGGGTACCAGGTAGTATTACTTTAAAGGGTGTGCATTTCCTCACCCAACCTCACATTTCTCTTAGCGTGAACAGTTTCCAGCCTTATGTCTCATCCTGCTATGGGTCTAGATGTGTTTAATCCATGTTGCATCACCGTCCCTGAGGAAAAGTTGTAAGAGGTTTTCTCTGTCTCTCTGTCATTTATTTTTTTCAATTTATTACTATGATGGTTACAGCTGATTTTCAAAGCTCTGTTTCTTGCTGCTGTACATCCACTTGATTCACGTACAGAGAGACATCAATAAATTCTTTTTCAGATTCTTACCAGTCATAGATATTCTTTTCCGGTGACTTGAGTGTGCTGAGTGCAGTTCTTTTAGCTACCGTGTAGGCCTTGTTGATTATCAGTTTGGTATTTGGAATGGTATCTTTGCTAATTTCAACCTCCTGGATGATGTCTCACCCCTCCCCACCTTTCCCGTTTAGCAGCCTTACGCGTGTTTTCTACATATTTGACTATGTTTTTGTTTTGTAATTTGTTTCATGTGTAGCCATTTTGGATTCCACCTTTAAGTGATATCTTATGATATGTGTCTTTTTCTTTTTGAATTATGTCACTTAGAATGATCATACGTAACTCCTCCGGAGTTGTTACAACTGGCCATATTTCATTGATTTCCAGGCTGAGTAATATTCCACTCTACATAAGTACCACATCTCTATCCATTTTTTCCCTCCAGAGACATTTAAGTTATATCCTAGTCGAGGATCTTTAAAACAGAGAGGCAGTAAACATTGGGGTGCCTGTGTCCTCTCGATTTTTGTTTTTCCCAAGATATACGCCCATGAGTGCAAGTGCCCTATGCTCTGTAGCTCATTTTTTAGATGCTTCAGTAAACACAATACACTTCTCCAGAATGGCCGTTGGCCATATACATTTCCACTATAAGCCTCACAGGGCTCCCTCTTCTCCTTGCCCTGTCCTGCATTTCTGGTGTTTACACTTTATGAGGATGGCTCTTCTGACTGATGCGAAGTGATATCTTTTGTAGTATTGATTTCCAGTGCCCACCTGTTTGGTTGGCTAAAAAAGTGTATGCCCTTTTCTTGAATATATGCAGAAAAAAACGCATACAGCCTTTTTGGCCAACTGCAATGTTGGCAATGTTCAGCCCCTTTTCTTGTGCTTAATGGCGAGTCCTTTCTACCTCCTCAAATCCCTTTCCTGCCATTCTCCCTAGCTTACCAATCCTTTTCTCTGACTTTCCTCAAGACATTTTTCAGTGATAGATATTTTCAACTCTGCAGTTTCATGAATTTTACTGCCCCTGAGTTCCATTGTTCAACTTGTGTTTATGGGAACTGGCCACAAAGCAGTGGGATTTCCTCAAGCCCTATACTGTTTCCATAGGCAACCCTAGCCTTTGGTCAATTCGTCTTCCTGATTGGAAATTAGAGTGACATGTGCCTGTCTGAACACCTAGGACTTGTCTCTCATTGTTCCTCATCCTTCCGCTTCATCCTCTGGACAAATTCCAAACTGTACGCAACAGGATGTTGACAGTGCTGACATCTCCAAGTGGGGAGACTGTTAGTAAAGACGCTGGAGGGGTGAACCCGAGCACCAGGAGATGAGGAGATGAGATGCCTTTTCCAAACTCTTCCCGATCAGACGGTATACCATCCTCTGGGTGTGACAGACATGTTTTAGCAGTAGGAAGAGTCCCATTCATGTAAGGAGAACACCAGGGCTTTTTCAAAATCAGTGTCTCCCCGAAACCCAAACTGGGGAGTTTTTTAAGCTACGGCTACACATATGTTCATTAAGGGCCTTGGGAAGTAGGCAGAGTCCAAACTTTAGATGACTGAAGTCTTCAGGGTCAGAAGCACTCACCACCGGCTTCCCTTAGGTTACACTTTAACTGTCATTGATAGATGATGTCAATAAAAATATCTATTCTTTTTCCGATTATTTCCCCTTATAGGTTATTGCACAATATTGAGTGTAGTTCCCTGTGCTATACAGTAGTTCCTTGTTGATGATCTATTTTATACATAGCAGTGTGTATGTGTTAATTCCAAACTGTTAATTTATCCCTCCTCCCACCTTTCCCCTTTGGTAATAATAAATTATAAGATTTTATACTTCTCAGAAATGGGGGAGCTGAAAGAGAGGTATCATTTTCAATGGAAAAGCATTTAAAACAAGATTGAAGCTTTAACCAAGATTATTAGATGTACATCCTTGGAAAGAAATCACTTCATTTCTCTAATATTGACCTGACAAATAAGACAAACCTTTTCACTGAACTTGCTTATAATAAAGTGATGGAAATATCAAATGGAAGTGTTAGAAACATCTTATTTTACCCGAGCCTTATAAACTGTTCTATGTTAACTACAGTTTGGCTCACACATCTGTTCATTGAAGTTACAATAGTCTCAATTTCTGTTACTGATCCTCCAGAGTGGACCCCAACAAGGGTCCCCCTGCCCAGTGTCATTGGGGCCAACAGATCGAGACTGAGTTTGGTTCCCAAGCAAAGGAAACTTTATATTTTCATCAGAGAATGGAGAGGTGAGAGCATGCACTACCCCGTGGGCTGTGGGCTGGGCTGCTGTGTAGAGATCCTGTCAGAGTCAGTGAGAGGGAGGGGGCGGAGCTCTCAAGGGCCGGGTTGGCTGCAGCTTAGGCTCTATATCTCGGAGTCTGCACTGGGCCCCAGGAGCTGAGGTGTCGACCCAGCCATTCTGCACCAGGAAATCTGGTCTGAAGTGCCGGGTGTGGAACCTCTGCATGCGGGACCCTAGGAGCACGTGAAATTAGACAAAGCACAAAGGATAAAAAAGGTCAGACTTGACTTTATTGCCCACATTCTATTTTTATCTCCCAGGGATTTTTAATGGGCTTTGCTGGGGACAAACCCCTCCTCTGCCTTTTGTCCCGTTCCTCATTCTTGGAGTGCTGAGGGTGCAGACCCTTCTTCTGTAACTGCTGAGTGCTGAGTTGGGAGCCCTCATACCAGGGGACGAGGGTCAGAACTTCTCCCCAGCAGCCTCCAGGTGACGTTGATTGGCCCCAGGACCCCTGCCTCCCTGCTCGTCCGCCTGAGCACCAGCATTGGAAGTGTTATAGATTCTAATGACCTTTAAGGGTCCAGGAAAGAGATGTGCAGAGACGCTGTGGGGGCCGGTTTCACCCCGCCCCACATTTGTTCGGCCACCTTAGGCTGACCGTTTCTGCCAGCTTAGATGCTCTGACCAGTAGTCTGCTCCTTCTTCAGTTAGGCCCCTGAATTAACGTAAAAACAGCACCAGGTGTCAGAGCCCTGCCCGCTCAACTCCCAGACAGTCCAGGGTCAGTGGTGATCAAGGACCATGATGGCCACTGAGTCAACAGCCTTTTGAAGTAAACAGGAGTCCAGCCGGTCTTATTGGCCACCATCATCACGGTGTCTGTAGGCTTTTCTATGGTGACAGTGTGATATACGGTTCCCCCGCCAAGATTATTAGCTCCCCTCCGGGTGCAGGAAGTCCTGCAAGCAGTAGTCTACTCCTTCGGGACACACTATTGTTGTTTTATAGAGAAACTCCAGGTCAAGTGATGTTCACACGAGTCGTCATGGTGCCCTGTTGCCCCCGGTTATCTCTCTGGATGTTGGAGTTGGAGGGCCTCCTCACTCGAGGTCGTTGTGCCCACGGAGTGAACCCTGCAACTTCAGGGCATGATTGGTGATTAGGATCACCACGTGGGGTCCTTTTCCCTTAGGAGGGAGGTGGCCTTTTGGGCTGCTGATTTCCAGGTTTTTAGATACCGCCAGTATCTTGGCCAGATGTGGCAGTGGGCCAAGCCCCTTGGTGACTGTAGTTTATCCTACCTGGATGGCATTCTTGTGTTGTTCCATTTCAAGTGGTCCCAGTTTTTGCACTAATTCTCCAATGGCGATTCACCTTTCACTGGGAATGGAAAGGTCAAAGGGTTTAGCTCAATTAGGGAGTTCCAGGGCAAGGGTCTGAATTGACTGCTCTTTCCATTCTTGAAAGGCCACTTCTGGATTCTGTTCAAAAGGATCATCATCTTTTCCTTTCAGTGTTTCATATAGAGGCCCAGCTAGTAGACTGTAGTTAGGGATCCAGAAGCAGCAAACCCTGGCCTCCCCAGGAACCCTTAAGCTGTCTTCTAGTTTTAGAAAGGGGTAAGGCTGCAAATGGTTTCTTCCCTTTCCTGGGATGGGCTTCTCTGACCTTGTGTGAGAATGAAGCCCAGGCAGGTCACTGCAGTCTGTGATATTTGAGCTTTTTCTTGGACAACTTCTATCCTTTATTGGCTTGGTAGTTCAGAGGCCTCCTTAGTAGGGCTGGCGATCAGAATGTCGTCTGCATATTGAAGGAGGGTTTCCTTTTCCAGAGGTAGAACTTTTCGGTCTTTAGCTAAGCTTTCCCCAAAGATGGTGTGGGAATTTTTGAACCCTTGGGGCAAGACGGCCCGGAAGTATTGTTTTAGTTGTATGTTGAGTCCTGCCACTCACAAGCCAAAATTTCTTGTGACTCTGGGACTAATGGAATACAAAAGAAGGCATCATTGAAGACTAATACAGAATACCATGTCCTGGTGGTTGGTAGAATGACCAGCAGGGTGTAGGAATCAGGAGCAACTGGAGGTATATCCTCGGTGGCTTCACTGACTGTCCTGACATCCTTTACCAGGTCCCCAGCAGCCCATGGGGCTCTCGTGGTCAGGCCAATCCCAGGATATGGAGCTCTCCTGGGCAGGTACCCCACCCCCAACCCAGCCCACGGGGCTCTCATGGTCAGGCCCCTCCCAGGATACAGAGCTACCCTTGCAGGTACCGTGGCAGGGCTGGGCACACAGGAACCGTGCACATAGCCCTCATTGAAGAGCACCCCCAGCTCACCTGTTGCTCAGAGCTGACACAGAGCACCTCAGAGCAGGACTTGAACTAACAAACAGCAGCTCCGACAGGTCTGTGACCCTGGGCATCACTCTGTGTGGCCTCCCTCCACCTGGTCTTCCAGAGATTTCCACTGCACCCGGGGCACCAGGCCTCTGTCTCCAACCACCACCCACCCCTCCTCTCCCTGACTCCTGGGTTCCTCTCATTAGGAGAGGGTTTTCTTGAAGTTGTCTCCCACTCATGGGCCAGATAAAATGATTAGAAAACAAGCCAAAGCTGCAGCCCCTTGTCTATCCTGACTCTCAGGAGCCCACACCTGTTCCTTGGACCTGGCTGGTTCAGCAAGTTCCATTTTCTGCAACTGTGAGCCCCTGAGGGGTGATGATTGGCTGACCTGGGCAGCCTTACCATGCCGGCCAGCCCTCCCCAGGTGTGCCTGGGTTGAGATCAATATAAATACCACTCCAGGCAGCAAAAGCCCCTGCAGCTGTGCCTGACGCCATTTTCTCTGCCCTGTCAGCAGTCTCGGGGCTGGGCTGGTGGGAGGGAGTGAGAGGCCACGGCTTTGTGGGTGGCCCAGTGTGAGTGGGGTTCTACTGGACTTTCTGCAGCAGTTGCCAGGCTGCCACCTGCTAAAGAAGAGGATGTGTCACCCATACCTGCTGCTGGAATTTCTCCCTGGGCAGAGGTGAGGAAGGAAAAAAGCAGTGGGGGCAGGGACAGGACGGGTATCTCAGGCAGGGAAATGGAAATCTTCCAGAAGAGCACCCAGGGCCAGGACCATCCTGGCTGGCCTGCAGGCACCAAGTCAGCTGGCATGCTGTCACTCGTGTGGCTCCATGGCCCTTCCTCTAGGCTTTCAAGTCCTTGTATATATTCAGGTGTTTTACCTGGGAAGGGCGGGAACAGTTCAGCAGCAACTGGCCTGGGGCTCAGCTCAGGTTTACTCACAGATGCCTCGGCACGGTGCCCCAGCTTTGCAATGAGGACGCTTGTTGTGTGGGGGCTGCTGGCTGAATGGGAGACGATTCCCCACCACTGACCAACTTCAGAATTGTTTACAACTGGAGCAAGTGCCCTGATACGGTTTTCCTCTGAGTAACTGGTGGGTTCTGTTTTTTTTTTTCTCTTTTTCGTTTTTGGTTCAAGGTAGATTTTATTCCTCTTTTTTGTATTTACAGATATAAGCATGGAAATAATTTATTCATATAAATACATGTATGTGAAGGGAATAATTGTTTTTTCTGTTTTATTTTTTAAATTTTATTTCTTTTTAATTTTGAATTTTATTTTATATTTTTATACAGCAGCTTCTCATTGGTTATCTATTTTATACATATAAATGTTTACATGCCAATCTCAATCTCTCAACTCCTCCCACCACCACCCCTCCAAGAGCTTTCCCCCCTTGTTGTCCATAGATTGTTGTCTACATCTGTTGCTCTATTTATGCCTTGCAAAACGGTTAATCTGTACAGTTTTTCTAGGTTCCACATATATGCATGAATATACAAGATTTGTTTTTCTCTTTCTGACTTACTTCACTCTGTATGACAGTCTCTAGATCCATCGACGTCTCTACAAATGACCCAATTTCATTCCTTTCATGGCTTAGTAATATTCCATTTTATATATGTACCACAGCTTTATGCATTCGTCTGTCTGTGGTCATTTAGGTTGCTTCCATTACCTCGATATTGTAAATAGTGATGCAATGAACATTGCGGTGAATGTCTCTTTTTGATTTATGGTTTTGTCTGGGTATATGTCCAGTCCTGGGATCGCTGTATCATATGGTAATTCTATTATTAGTTTCTTAAGAAACTCCATATTGTTCTCCATAGTGACTGTATCAACTTATATTCCCAACAATAGTGGAAGAGGGTTCCTTTTCTCCACACCCTTTCCAGCATTTGTTGTTTGTAGATTTTCAGATGATGCCCATTCTAACAGGTGTGAGGTGATACCTCATTGTTGAGTCCATTTCGTTGAGCAGGGGGTAGGTCTTGTCTATTACATATTTGGCTTATGGAACGGTATCTGTGCTAATTTCAATCTCTGGTTTTATGCAGCAACCCCTTAACTCACCTTTCCCTTTAAGCAAGCATAAGTTGGTTTTCTAATCTTGAGACCCTGTTCTGTTTTGTAATTCAGTTCATGTGTAGCCAAGTTTACATTCCGTGCATTAGTGATACCTTATGATGTTTCTTTTTCTGTGTGACTTATTTCACTTAGAATCATCGTGCCTCAATCCACTCATTATGCTGGTACAGGCCTGGTGACACAGATTTCATTGCTGAGTGGTATTCTGTTGTACGTAAGTATCGCAACTTCTTTATCAATTATTTGTTCTCTGGGATATTTAACTTGTACTGTAGAAGAGGTTCCTGTAAACAGAGCCGTCGTAAATTTTGGGGTGGCTGTGTCTTTTTGATTTTAATTTCCCTAAGCTATAGGACCATAAGTGGAAATGCCCTAGACTCTGTTGCTTTGTTTTTCAGATGTATCAGGAAACACCATACACTTCTCTGGCTGTTGGCAATGTACATCCCGCCCATCAGCATAACAAGGCTCCTTTTTCCCCATGGCCTGTCTTGCCTTTCTGGATTTTACACTTTTCTCAGATGGCCCTTTAGACCGGGGGGAAGTGACACTTCATAGTAGTTCGGATTTCCATTGCAAGCTTGCTTGGTTTGCCAAAAAGGGCGTCTGTGTTTTTTCCTGAATATATTCAGGAACAAACTCATACGCCCTTTGTTGCCAAGTGCATCATTGTCGATGTTCTGCCTCTTTTCCTATGCTTTAAATGCAAATCCAGTCTACCTCCTGAAATCGGTTTCCTGAAATTCTGCCCCGCTTTCAAGTCCTCTTCGCAGCCTTACTTCAATATATTTTTGGACGTTATCTGTCATTTATAACTCTCCAGGTTTGTGAATTACAGGGCCCCTGAGCTCCTTTCTTCAGCTCGCTTTCTTGTGAGCTGGCCGCAAACCCGCAAGACTGCTTCAGGCCCTAATCTGCTTCTGGCAGGGCACGCTGAGCCTTTGGTTAATTCCTCTTCCTGGTGGGAAATGAGTGTTAAATATGCCCGTCCAGACACCTACCTCACTCTCAACCCCTTGGTGATGTGGGTCCTCTGGTTTGTGGCCACCTTTGCTGGGTTCCTCACCTTTCGATGATGTGGCCCCACTAGTGTGAGGACACTCCTGCTTGGTTCTCATCCACGTGGTTATGTGGACCCCCTGGTGAGAGTCTGTTCCTGGCTTTGTTCCTCACCCACCTGTGAGGGAGACCCTCTGCTGATAGGTCACTCCTGCATGGCTGGCACACATTGCCTTGGTGAAGTCAGCCGTGTGGTGGCAGTTGGAGCATGCTGGGAATCTCTTCCCCCCGGTGATGAGGGCCCTCTTGCGTCAGGCCCTGACTGCTGGGCTCACCAACTTTTCTTAGTGAGCCCAGTGATGCTTTGGCACTCCTCTTAGGATCCCATCTCCATGGGGATGTGGGCCTTCTGCTCTGAGGTCCCAACGGCTGGGTTGTTCACATTTTCATGATGTGGGCTCTCTGGTGTTAGTTCACAGAAGCCTGGATCCCATAGCCTCTGTGCTCTTGGCCGCCTGCTGGGAGGTTCCAACTGCTGGATTCCTCACTTTTTTAATTTTTTGGGCCCTCTGTTGTGAGGATCCTCCTGCCTGCCTCACTCCCAGCCCCTTCGTGATGTGTGTCATCTGGTTTGAGGCCACATGTGCTGGGTTCCTCACCTTTCGATGATGTGGGACCAATGGTCTTAGGAGACTCCTGCCTGGTTCACATCCCCTTGGTGATGTGGGCCCTCTGTTGAGAGTCTGATCCTGGCTGGGTTCCTCAACCATCTGTGAGGTGGGCCGTCTGCTGTGAGGTCAGTCCTGCCTGGCTTGCTCACCTCGCCTTGTGGACATGAGCCCTCTGGTGGCACTTGGAGCCTGCTGGGAGCCTCCTCTCCTCGGTGATGAGGGCCCTCTGGCGTCAGGCCCTAACTGCTGGGCTCCCCACATTTTGTGATGTGTGCCCAGTGGTGCGAGGACACTCCAGCCAGGTTCACATCCCCATTGGGGTGTGGGCCTTCTGCTCTGAGGTCCCAAAGCCTGGGTTGCTCACAGTTTCATGATGTGGGCTCTCTGCTGTTAGTTCACTCCTGCCTGCATCCCATAGCTTCTGTGCTCTGGGCCGCCTGCTGGGAGGTTCCAACTGCTGGATTCCTCACCTTTCTTATTCTTTGGGCCTTCTGTTTTTAGGCTACTCCTGCCTGCCTCACTCCCATTCCCTTTGTGATATGTGTCCTCTGATTTGAGGCCACATGTGCTGGGTTCCGCACCTTTTGATGATGTGACCCCACTGGAGGGAAGACAGTCCTGACTGGTTCCCATCCCCTTGCTGATGTGGGCCCTCAGGTGAGAGTCTGATCCTGGCTGGGTTCCTCACCCTTCTGTGAGGTGGGCCCTCTGCTGTGAGGTCAATCATGCCTGTTTGGCACACGTCACCTTGGCGACGTGGGCCCTCTGGTGGCAGTTGGAGTGTGCTGGGATCCTCCTCCCCTCGGTGATGAGGGCCCTCTTGCCTTAGGCCATAACTGCTGGGCTCCCCACATTTTCTGATGTGCGCCAAGTGAGTGAGGAGACTCTTGCCAGGTTCCCATTCCCATGGCGATATGGGCCTTCTGCTCTGAGGTCAAAACGGCTGGCTTGCTCACAGTACCATGATGTGGGCCCTCTGCTGTAAGTTCACTCCGGCAAGGATCCCTTATCATCGGTGCTCTGAGCCGCCTGCTGGGAGGTTCCAACTGCTGGATTCCTCAACTTTTTTATTCTATGTGCCCTCTGTTGTGAGGCTCCTCCTGCCTGCCTCACTGCCAGCCCCTTGGTGATGACTGTCTTATGGCTTGAGGCCACATGTGCTGCGTTCCTCACCTTTCGATGATGTGACCCCACTCGTGTGAGGACACTCCTGCCTGGTTCCCATCCCCTTGGTGAGGTGGGCCCTCTGGCGAGAGTCTAATCCTGGCTGGGTTCCTCAACGTTCTGTGAGGTAGGCGCTCTGCTGTGAGGTCACTCCTACCTGGCTGGCACACGTCACCTTGGAGACGTGAGCCCTCTGGTGGCAGTTGGAGCGTGCAGGGCGCCTCCTCCTCTCGGTGATGACGGCCCTCTGGCGTCAGGCCCTAAATGGTGGGCTCCCCACATTTTCTGATGTGCGCCCAGTGGTGCGAGGACACTCCAGCCAGGTTCCCATTCCCATGGGGATGTGGGCCTTCTGCGCTGAGGTCTCAACTCCTGGGTTGCTCACAGTTTTGTGATGTGGGCCCTCTGCTGTGAGTTCACTGTGGCCTGGATCCCATAGCCTCGGTGTTCTGGGCCGCCTGCTGGAAGGTCTAAATGCTGGAATCCTCACGTTTTTTATATTATGTGCCCTGTGTTGTGAGGCTACTCCTGCCTGCCTCACTTCAAGGCCCTTGGTGATGTGGGTCCTCTGGTTTGAGGACACATGTACTGGGTTCCTCACCTTAAGATGATGAGGCCCCACTGGTGTGAGGATAATCCTGACTGGGTCCCATCCCCTTTGTGATGTGGGCCCTCTGGTGAGAGTCTGATCCTGGCTGGGTTCCTCACCCATCTGTGAGGTGGGCCCTCTACTATCAGGTAACTCTTGCCCGGCTTGCTCACCTCGCCTTGTTGACATTAGCCTTCTGGTGGCAATTGGACCCTGCTGGGAGCCTCCTCAGCTCTGTGATGAGGGCCCTCTGACGTCAGGCCCTAACTGCTGGGCTCCCCAACTTTTCTTAGTGAGCCCAGTGTTGCTCAAGCACTCCTCTTAGGTTCCCATCCCCATGGGGATGTGGGCCTTCTGCTATGAGGTTTCAACGGCTGGGTTGATCACAATTTCATGATGTGGGCTCTCTGGTGTTAGTTCACTGTGGCCTGGATCCCATAGCCTCTGTGGTCTTGGCTGCCTGCTGGGAGGTTCCAACTGCTCGATTCCTCAACTTTTGTATTCTATGGGTCCTGTGTTGTGATGCTCCTCCTGCCTGCCTCACTCGCAACCCCTTCGTGATGTGGGTCTTCTGGTTTGAGGCCACATGTGCTGGGTTAGGCAACTTTCAATGATGTGGCCCCACTGGTGTGAGGACACTCCTGCCTGGTTTCCATCCCCTTGGTGATGTGGGCCTTCTGGTGACAGTCTTATCCTGGCTGGGTTCCTCACTCTTCTGTGAGGTAGGCCCTCTGCTGTGAGGTCAATACTGCCTGACTTGCACACATCACCTTGGTGACGTGGGCCCTCTGTTGGCACATGGAACCTGCTGGGAGCCTCCTGCCCTCGGTGATGACGGCCCTCTAGCATCAGGCTCTAACTGCTGGGCTCCCCACGTTTTCTGATGTGAGCCCAGTGATGCCAGGACACTCCTGTCAGGTTCCCATCCCCATGGGGATGTGGGCTTTCTGCTCTGAGGTCCCAATGCCTGGGTTGCTCACAGTTTCATGATGTGGGCTCTCTGCTGTTAGTTCACTCCTGCCTGCATCCCATAGCTTCTGTGCTCTGGGCCGCCTGCTGGGAGGTTCCAAATGCTGGATTCCTCACTTTTTTTATTCTTTGGGCCCTCTGTTTTTAGGCTACTCCTACCTGCCTCACTCCCATCCCCTTTGTGATGTATGTCCTCTGATATGAGGCCACATGTGCTGGGTTCCTCACCTTTCGATGATGTGGCCCCACTGGTGGGAGGACAGTCCTGACTGGTTCCCATCCCCTTGGTGTTGTGGGCCCTCTGGTGAGAGTCTCATCCTGCCTCGGTTCCTCACCCTTCTGTGAGATAGGCCCTCTGCTGTGAGGTCACTACTGCCTGGCTGGCGCATGCCACCTTGTAGACGTGGGCCCTCTGTTGGCAGTTGGAACCTGCTGGGAGTCTCCTCCCCTCAGTTATGAGGGCCCCCTGGCGTCAGGCCCTAACTGCTGGGCTCCTAACATTTTCTGATATGTGCTAAGTGGTGCAAAGCCACTCCTGCCAGGTTCCCATCCCAATGGGGATGTGGGCCTTCTGTTCTGAGGTCCCAACAGCTGGGCTGCTCACAGGTTCATGATGTGGGCCGTCTGCTGTGAGTTCACTGCGGCCTGGATCCCATAGCCTCGGTGCTCTGGGCCACTTGCTGGGAGGTTCCAACTGCTGGATTCCTCAACTTTTATATTCTATGGACCCTGTGTTGTGAGGCCAGTCCTGCCAGCCTCATTCTGAACCCCTTGGTGATGTGGTTCCTCTGGTTTGAGGACACATGTGCTGGGATCCTCACCTTTCGATGATGTTGTCCCACTGGTGTGGGGACACTCCTGCCTGGTTCCCATCCCCTTGGTGATGTGGGCCCTCTGGTGAGAGTCTGATCCTGGCTGTGTTCCTCACCCTTCTGTGAGGTGGGCCCTCTGCTGTGAGGTCACTCCTGCCAGGCTGGCACACATCGCCTTGGCGACGTTGGCCCTCTGGTGACAGCTGGAGCCTGCTGGGAGCCTCCTCCTCTCGGTGATGAGTGCCCTCTAGCGTCAGGCCCTAACTTCTGAGCACCCCACGTTTTCTGATGTGAGCCCAGTGATGCCAGGACACTCCTGTCATGTTCCCATCACCATGGGGATGTGGGCCTTCTGCTCTGAGGTCCCAATGTCTGGGTTGCTCACAGTTTCATGATGTGGGCTGTCTGGTGTTAGTTCACTCTGGCCTGGTTCCTCTAGCCTCTGTGCTCTGGGCCGCCTGCTGGGAGGTTCCAACTGCTGGATTCCTCACCTTTCTTATTTTTGGGCCCTCTGTTATGAGGCTCCTCCTGCCTGCCTCACTCCCAGCCCCTTGGTGATGGGTGTCCTATGGTTTGAAGCCACATGTTCTGGGTTCCTCACCTTTAGATGATGTGGCCCTACTCATGTGAGGACACTCCTGCCTGGTTCCAATCCATTTGGTGATGTGGGCCCTCTGGTGCGAGTCTGATCCTGACTGGGTTCGTCACACTTCTCTGAGGTGGGCCCTCTGCTGTGAGGTCATTCGTGCCTGGTTGGCACACATCGCCTTGGCGACGTCAGCCCTCTGGTGGCAGTTGGAGCCTGCTGGGAGCCTCCTTCCCTTGGTGATGAGGGTCCTCTGGCGTCAGGCCCTAACTGCTGGTCGCCCAAAATTTTCTGATACGTTCTCAGTGGTGCGAGGACACTCCTACCAGAATTCCATCCCCATGGGGATGTGGGCCTCCTGCTCTGAGGTCCCAATGGCTGGGTTGCTCAGTTTCATGACATGGGCCCTCTTCTGTGAGTTCACTGTGGCCTGGATCCCATAGCCTCGGTGCTCTGGGCCGCCTGCTGGGAGGTTCCAACTGCTGGATTCCTCACTTTTTTATTCTATGTGCCCAGTGTTGTGAGGCTACTCCTGCCTGCCTCACTCCGAGGTCCTTGGTGATGTGGGTCCTCTGGTTTGAGGACACATGTGCTGAGTACCTCAGCTTTCGATGATGTGGCCCCACTGATGTGAAGACACTCCTGCCTGGTTCCCATCCCCTTGGTGATGTGGGCCCTCTGGTGAGAGTCTGATGTTGGCTGGGTTTCTCACCCTTCTGTGAGGTGGGACCTCTGCTGTGAGGTAACTCCTGCCTGGCATGCTCACGTTGCCTTGGCAATGTGAGCCCTCAGGTGGCAGTTGGAGCCTGCTGGGAATCTCCTCCCCTCAGTTATGAGAGCTCTGGATAAAACACATATGCCCTTTTTTGCCAAGTGCATTATTTTCCAAGTTCTGTCTCTTTTCCTATGCTTTAAGAGCTACTCCCGTGTACGTTCTGAAATCAGTTTCCAGCAATTCTGCCCCGCATTCAAGTCCTCTTCGCAGCCTTACTTCAGTATAATTTTGGATGATAGCTGTCATTTATAACTCCGCAGGTTTCTGAATTACAGTGCCCCTGAGCTCCTTTCTTCAACTCGCTTTCTTGTGAGCTGGCCGCAACACCGCAGGATCTCCTCAGGCCCTAATCTAGTTCCAGCATGGCACGCAGAGCCTTTGGTTCATTTATATTCCTGGTGGGAAATGAGAGTTAAATTTGCCCGTCCAGACACCTCCACCTAGTCTCTCATTGGTTCTCCCTATTCCTGTTCATTTTCCACAGAAATTGCAAACTGGGCCAAACAGGAGGTTAAAGGCACTGACTCTCCAAGTGGGGAGAGTGTTAGTAAAGCGTCTGGAATGTTGCACCCGAGTACCAGGGGACGAAAACTGAGACACATTTGAACACGTTTCCCGATCACACGGTGGATCATACTCTGGGTTCCACATGCATGTTTTAGCTGAAGGAAGAATCCCTTAAACCTGGAGAGTTGAGACCCATGGAATGGGTACCATGCAATATGACTTCAAAGGGTCTGCATTTGCTCACTGAACCTCACCAATCCTATCACTGCTGCGTTTATGCCACTGTACACACGCTTGATTCTCTTTCGGAGACATATAAATCCATAGGTTTTAAGATTCTTACTAGTCAGGTATATTCTTAGGCGTTTAATATGGGGTGTTGAGTCCACTTCGTTGAGCAAGGAGTAGCTCTTGTCTATTACATATTTGGCTTATGGAACGGTATCTGTGCTAATTTCAATCTCTGGTTTTATGCAGCACCCCAACTCACCTTTCACCTTAAGCAAGCATAAGTTGGTTTTCTACATTTGAGACCCTGTTCTGTTTTGTAATTCAGTTCCTGTGTAGCCAAGTTTACATTCCGTGTATTAGTTATACCTTATGATGTTTCTTTTTCTGTGTGACTTATTTCACTTAGAATCATCGTACCTGAATCCACTCATTATGCTGCTACGGGCCTGATGACATAGATTTCATTGCTGAGTGATATTGCATTGTACGTAAGTACCACAACTTCTTTATCCATTTTTCGCTTTCTGTGATATTGAACTTGTACCATAAACGAGGTTCTTGTAAACAGAGCCGTCCCATCTTTGGGGTGGCTGTGTCTTTTTGATTTTAATTTCCCTAAGCTATAGGACCATAAGTGGAAGTGCCCTAGCCTGTGTTGCTTTCTTTTTTAGATGTTTCAGGAAACACCATACACTTCTCCAGAGTGGCTGCTGGCAATTTACATCCCGCCCATCAGCATAACAAGGCTCCCAGTTCTCCATGGCCTGTCCTGCCTTTCTGGATTTTACACTTTTTTCAGATGGCCCTTTGACCGGGGTGAAGTGAGACTTCATTGTAGTGCAGATTTCCTTTGAGAGCTTGCTTGGTTGGCCAGAAAGGGCGTATGCGTTTCTTCCTGAATATATTCCGGAAAAAACGCATACGCCCTTTTTGGCCAAGTGCATCATTGTCGACGTTCTGAGTGTTTTCATATGTTTTCAGTGCAATTCCTGTCTACCTCCTGAAATCGGTTTCCTGCAGTTCTGCCTTGCTCTCAGTGCCTCTTCATAGCCTTACCTCAATATACTTTTGGAGAAAAGTTGGCCTTTATAACTCTGCAGGTTTTTGAATTGCAGTGGCCCTTAGCTCCATTTTTCAGCTCTTATTTTTGTGATCTTGCCTCATATCCACAGGATTTCTTCAGGCCCTATTCTTCTTCTGGGGCGCCTTGCTCTGCCTTTGGTTAATTCTTCTTCCTGATGTGAAATTAGAGTGACATGTGCCCATTGAAACCGCTACAGCTATTTTCTCACTGGTTCCCCCTATTCCCATTCATCCTCCGCACTAACTGCAGACTGTGCGATACCGGAACTTAAAGGCATTGACTCTCCATGTGGAGATGTTGTTAGTAAAGTGGCTGGAATGTTGATCCGGAGCCCCAGGAGAGGAAAATGAGGTGCATTTTAGAAACCTTTCCCGATCATATGGTATACCATCCGCTGGATTTCCCATGCATGGTTTAGCTGTAGGAAGATTCCCTTCAACTTGGAGTGTTGGGACCCTTGGAATAAGTAGCATGAAGTATTGCATTAAACTTTCGGCAGTTGCTCACCAAAGCTCTCCAATCCTTTCAGCCCCAAGTGTCCAGCCTTATGTCTTATCCAGCTGTGGGTTTATATGTGGTCATTCCAGGTTGCATCACAGCCCCTGAGCGAATTTTGTAAGAATTTTTCTCTCTTTCATTGTTTCTGCGTTTTGGTTTTAAAATTTATTTCTATAATGGGGTTTAGCTCATTTTCACTGCTGTGTTTGTGCCGCTCTGCGCACACTTGATTCCCTTATGGAGATATATCAATACATGGGTTTTAAGATTCTTATTACTCAGATATATTTCTCTGCGGTGTATAGGGTGTGTTGAGGCCAGTTCATTGAGCGAGGTGTAGATCTTGTCTGATACCTATTTGGTTTATTGAACGGTATCTGTGCTAATTTCAAACTCTGGTTTTATGCATCACCCCACCTCTCCTTTCCCCTTAAGCTGACATAAGTGTGTTTTCTAAATGTGAGACACTGTTCTGTTTTGTAATTCATTTTTTGTGCAGCCATATTTATCCTCCCTCTATAAGTGATATCTTATGATATGTTTCTTTTTCTGTTTGACTTATTTCAAGTAGTATTATCGGACCTCAATCCACTCTTTATCCTTCTACTAGCCTTATTACATTGATTTCATGGTGAAGAGATATTCCATTGTACATAAGTACCACATTTTCTTTATCCATTGTTCTCTTTCCTGGGATATTTAAGGTGTACTGAAGTTGAGGTTCTTGTAAACAGAGTAGCCCTAAACTGTGGTGTGCTTGTGTCTTGTTGATTTTTAGACTTCCCTAGATATACTCCCGTGATTGGAAGTGCCCTATGCTCTGTCGCTCTGTTTTTTAGATGATTTAGGAACCACCATACACTTCTCCAGAGTGGCTCTCGGCAGTTCACACACTGTCCATCAGCGTATAAAGGCTCCCTGTTCTCCATGGCCTGTCCTGCATTTCTGGTGTTTACAATTTTTTCGGATGGCCCTTTTGACCGGTGGGAAATGAGACTTCTTTGTTGTGCACATTTGCATTGCTTGCTTGCTTGGTTGCCCATAAAGTGCGTATGCGTTTTTTCCTGGATATATTCAGGAAAAAACGCATACTCCCTTTTGGGCCAACTGCATCATTGTCGAAATTCTGCCGCTTTTCATGTGCTTTAAAGGCGAGTCCAATCTATCTCTTGAAATCTGTTTCTTGCAATTCTGTCTTGCATTCAGATCCTCTTCTTTGCCTTACCTCAACATATTTTTGGACGTTAGTTTTCATTTATAACTCTGCAGGTTTGTGAATTGCAGTGACCCTGAGCTCCATTTTTTAAGTTGCTCTTTTGTGAGCTGGCCTCAAAACCGCAGGATTGCTTCAGGCCCTATTTTGGCTCCGGCGAGGCGGGCTGAGCCTTTTTTTAATTCTTATTCTTAATGGGAAATTAGAGTGACATGTGCCCGTCCAAACCCCTACAACTCTTCTCTCATTGTTTCCCCCTCTTCCCGTTCATCCTCCTCACAATTTGCAAAATGTGTGAAACAGAAGTTTAAATGTGCTGATTCTCTAAGTGGGGAGATTCTAAGTAACGTGGCTGGAATGATGAACAGGAGCACCAGGAGAGGATAAATGAGGTGCATTTTAGACACATCTCCCGATCACATGGTGTACAGTCCTCTGGGTTTTCCATGCATGTTTTAGCTGTAGGAAGATTCCTTGAACCTGCAGATTTGGGACCCATTGAATGGGTACCAGGTAGTATTACTTTAAAGGGTGTGCATTTCCTCACCCAACCTCACATTTCTCTTAGCATGAACAGTTTCCAGCCTTATGTCTCATCCTGCTGTGGGTCTAGATGTGTTCAATCCATGTTGCATCACCGTCCCTGAGGAAAAGTTGTAAGAGGTTTTCTCTGTCTCTCTGTCGTTTATTTTTTTCAATTTATTACTATATTGGTTACAGCTGATTTTCAAAGCTCTGTTTCTTGCTGCTGTACATCCACTTGATTCACGTACAGAGAGACATCAATAAATTCTTTTTCAGATTCTTACCAGTCATAGATATTCTTTTCCGGTGACTTGAGTGTGCTGAGTGCAGTTCTTTTAGCTACCGTGTAGGCCTTGTTGATTATCAGTTTGGTATTTGGAATGGTATCTTTGCTAATTTCAACCTCCTGGATGATGCCTCACCCCTCCCCACCTTTCCCGTTTAGCAGCCTTACGCGTTTTCTACATATTTGACTATGTTTTTGTTTTGTAATTTATTTCATGTGTAGCCATTTTGGATTCCACCTTTAAGTGATATCTTATGATATGTGTCTTTTTCTTTTTGAATTATGTCACTTAGAATGATCATACGTAACTCCTCCGGAGTTGTTACAACTGGCCATATTTCATTGATTTCCAGGCTGAGTAATATTCCACTCTACATAAGTACCACATCTCTATCCATTTTTTCCCTCCAGAGACATTTAAGTTATATCCTAGTCGAGGATCTTTTAAACAGAGAGGCAGTAAACATTGGGGTGCCTGTGTCCTCTCGATTTTTGTTTTTCCCAAGATATACGCCCATGAGTGCAAGTGCCCTATGCTCTGTAGCTCATTTTTTAGATGCTTTAGTAAACACAATACACTTCTCCAGAATGGCCGTTGGCAATATACATTTCCACTATAAGCCTCACAGGGCTCCCTCTTCTCCTTGCCCTGTCCTGCATTTCTGGCATTTACACTTTATGAGGATGGCTCTTCTGACTGATGCGAAGTGATATCTTTTGTAGTATTGATTTCCAGTGCCCACCTGTTTGGTTGGCTAAAAAAGTGTATGCCCTTTTCTTGAATATATACAGAAAAAAACACATACAGCCTTTTTGGCCAACTGCAATGTCGGCAATGTTCAGCCCCTTTTCTTGTGCTTAATGGCGAGTCCTTTCTACCTCCTCAAATCCCTTTCCTGCCATTCTCCCTTGCTTGCCAATCCTTTTCTTTGACTTTCCTCAAGACATTTTTCAGTGATAGATATTTTCAACTCTGCAGTTTCGTGAATTTTACTGCCCCTGAGTTCCATTGTTCAACTTGTGTTTATGGGAACTGGCCACAAAGCAGTGGGATTTCCTCAAGCCCTATACTGTTTCCATGGGCAACCCTAGCCTTTGGTCAATTCATCTTCCTGATTGGAAATTAGAGTGACATGTGCCTGTCTGAACACCTAGGACTTGTCTCTCATTGTTCCTCATCCTTCCGCTTCATCCTCTGGACAAATTCCAAACTGTACGCAACAGGATGTTGACAGTGTTGACATCTCCAAGTGGGGAGACTGTTAGTAAAGACGCTGGAGGGGTGAACCCGAGCACCAGGAGATGAGGAGATGAGATGCCTTTTCCAAACTCTTCCCGATCAGACGGTATACCATCCTCTGGGTGTGACAGACATGTTTTAGCAGTAGGAAGAGTCCCATTCATGTAAGGAGAACACCAGGGCTTTTTCAAAATCAGTGTCTCCCCGAAACCCAAACTGGGGAGTTTTTTAAGCTACGGCTACACATATGTTCATTAAGGGCCTTGGGAAGTAGGCAGAGTCCAAACTTTAGATGACTGAAGTCTTCAGGGTCAGAAGCACTCACCACCGGCTTCCCTTAGGTTACACTTTAACTGTCATTGATAGATGATGTCAATAAAAATATCTATTCTTTTTCCGATTATTTCCCCTTATAGGTTATTGCACAATATTGAGTGTAGTTCCCTGTGCTATACAGTAGTTCCTTGTTGATGATCTATTTTATACATAGCAGTGTGTATGTGTTAATTCCAAACTGTTAATTTATCCCTCCTCCCACCTTTCCCCTTTGGTAATAATAAATTATAAGATTTTATACTTCTCAGAAATGGGGGAGCTGAAAGAGAGGTATCATTTTCAATGGAAAAGCATTTAAAACAAGATTGAAGCTTTAACCAAGATTATTAGATGTACATCCTTGGAAAGAAATCACTTCATTTCTCTAATATTGACCTGACAAATAAGACAAACATTTTCACTGAACTTGCTTATAATAAAGTGATGGAAATATCAAATGGAAGTGTTAGAAACATCTTATTTTACCCGAGCCTTATAAACTGTTCTATGTTAACTACAGTTCGGCTCACACATCTGTTCATTGAAGTTACAATAGTCTCAATTTCTGTTACTGATCCTCCAGAGTGGACCCCAACAAGGGTCCCCCTGCCCAGTGTCATTGGGGCCAACAGATCGAGACTGAGTTTGGTTCCCAAGCAAAGGAAACTTTATATTTTCATCAGAGAATGGAGAGGTGAGAGCATGCACTACCCCGTGGGCTGTGGGCTGGGCTGCTGTGTAGAGATCCTGTCAGAGTCAGTGAGAGGGAGGGGGCGGAGCTCTCAAGGGCCGGGTTGACTGCAGCTCAGGCTCTATATCTCGGAGTCTGCACTGGGCCCCAGGAGCTGAGGTGTCGACCCAGCCATTCTGCACCAGGAAATCTGGTCTGAAGTGCCGGGTGTGGAACCTCTGCATGCGGGACCCTAGGAGCACGTGAAATTAGACAAAGCACAAAGGATAAAAAAGGTCAGACTTGACTTTATTGCCCACATTCTATTTTTATCTCCCAGGGATTTTTAATGGGCTTTGCTGGGGACAAACCCCTCCTCTGCCTTTTGTCCCGTTCCTCATTCTTGGAGTGCTGAGGGTGCAGACCCTTCTTCTGTAACTGCTGAGTGCTGAGTTGGGAGCCCTCATACCAGGGGACGAGGATCAGAACTTCTCCCCAGCAGCCTCCAGGTGACGTTGATTGGCCCCAGGACCCCTGCCTCCCTGCTCGTCCGCCTGAGCACCAGCATTGGAAGTGTTATAGATTCTAATGACCTTTAAGGGTCCAGGAAAGAGATGTGCAGAGACGCTGTGGGGGCCGGTTTCACCCCGCCCCACATTTGTTCGGCCACCTTAGGCTGACCGTTTCTGCCAGCCTAGATGCTCTGACCAGTAGTCTGCTCTTTCTTCAATTAGGCCCCTGAATTAACGTAAAAACAGCACCAGGTGTCAGAGCCCTGCCCGCTCAACTCCCAGACAGTCCAGGGTCAGTGGTGATCAAGGACCATGATGGCCACTGAGTCAACAGCCTTTTGAAGTAAACAGGAGTCCAGCCGGTCTTATTGGCCACCATCATCACGGTGTCTGTAGGCTTTTCTATGGTGACAGTGTGATATACGGTTCCCCCGCCAAGATTATTAGCTCCCCTCCGGGTGCAGGAAGTCCTGCAAGCAGTAGTCTACTCCTTCGGGACACACTATTGTTGTTTTATGAGAGAAACTCCAGGTCAAGTGATGTTCACACGAGTCGTCATGGTGCCCTGTTGCCCCCGGTTATCTCTCTGGATGTTGGAGTTGGAGGGCCTCCTCACTCGAGGTCGGTGTGCCCACGGAGCGAACCCTGCAACTTCAGGGCATGGTTGGTGATTAGGATCACCACGTGGGGTCCTTTTCCCTTAGGAGGGAGGTGGCCTTTTGGGCTGCTGATTTCCAGGTTTTTAGATACCGCCAGTATCTTGGCCAGATGTGGCAGTGGGCCAAGCCCTTTGGTGACTGTAGTTTATCCTACCTGGATGGCATTCTTGCGTTGTTCCATTTCAAGTGGTCCCAGTTTTTGCACTAATTCTCCAATGGCGATTCACCTTTCACCGGGAATGGAAAGGTCAAAGGGTTTAGCTCAATTAGGGAGTTCCAGGGCAAGGGTCTGAATTGACTGCTCTTTCCATTCTTGAAAGGCCACTTCTGGATTCTGTTCAAAAGGATCATCATCTTTTCCTTTCAGTGTTTCATATAGAGGCCCAGCTAGTAGACTGTAGTTAGGGATCCAGAAGCAGCAAACCCTGGCCTCCCCAGGAACCCCTAAGCTGTCTTCTAGTTTTAGAAAGGGGTAAGGCTGCAAATGGTTTCTTCCCTTTCCTGGGATGGGCTTCTCTGACCTTGTGTGAGAATGAAGCCCAGGCAGGTCACTGCAGTCTGTGATATTTGAGCTTTTTCTTGGACAACTTCTATCCTTTATTGGCTTGGTAGTTCAGAGGCCTCCTTAGTAGGGCTGGCGATCAGAATGTCGTCTGCATATTGAAGGAGGGTTTCCTTTTCCAGAGGTAGAACTTTTCGGTCTTTAGCTAAGCTTTCCCCAAAGATGGTGTGGGAATTTTTGAACCCTTGGGGCAAGACGGCCCGGAAGTATTGTTTTAGTTGTATGTTGAGTCCTGCCACTCACAAGCCAAAATTTCTTGTGACTCTGGGACTAATGGAATACAAAAGAAGGCATCATTGAAGATTAATACAGAATACCATGTCCTGGTGGTTGGTAGAATGACCAGCAGGGTGTAGGAATCAGGAGCAACTGGAGGTATATCCTCGGTGGCTTCACTGACTGTCCTGACATCCTTTACCAGGTCCCCAGCAGCCCATGGGGCTCTCGTGGTCAGGCCAATCCCAGGATATGGAGCTCTCCTGGGCAGGTACCCCACCCCCAACCCAGCCCACGGGGCTCTCATGGTCAGGCCCCTCCCAGGATACAGAGCTACCCTTGCAGGTACCCTGGCAGGGCTGGGCACACAGGAACCGTGCACATAGCCCTCATTGAAGAGCACCCCCAGCTCACCTGTCGCTCAGAGCTGACACAGAGCACCTCAGAGCAGGACTTGAACTAACAAACAGCAGCTCCGACAGGTCTGTGACCCTGGGCATCACTCTGTGTGGCCTCCCTCCACCTGGTCTTCCAGAGACTTCCACTGCACCCAGGGCACCAGGCCTCTGTCTCCAACCACCACCCACCCCTCCTCTCCCTGACTCCTGGGTTCCTCTCATTAGGAGAGGGTTTTCTTGAAGTTGTCTCCCACTCATGGGCCAGATAAAATGATTAGAAAACAAGCCAAAGCTGCAGCCCCTTGTCTATCCTGACTCTCAGGAGCCCACACCTGTTCCTTGGACCTGGCTGGTTCAGCAAGTTCCATTTTCTGCAACTGTGAGCCCCTGAGGGGTGATGATTGGTTACCTGGGCAGCCTTACCATGCCGGCCAGCCCTCCCCAGGTGTGCCTGGGTTGAGATCCATATAAATACCACTCCAGGCAGCAAAAGCCCCTGCAGCTGTGCCTGACGCCATTTTCTCTGCCCTGTCAGCAGTCTCGGGGCTGGGCTGGTGGGAGGGAGTGAGAGGCCACGGCTTTGTGGGTGGCCCAGTGTGAGTGGGGCTCTGCTGGACTTTCTGCAGCAGTTGCCAGGCTGCCACCTGCTAAAGAAGAGGATGTGTCACCCATACCTGCTGCTGGAATTTCTCCCTGGGCAGAGGTGAGGAAGGAAAAAAGCAGTGGGGGCAGGGACAGGACGGGTATCTCAGGCAGGGAAATGGAAATCTTCCAGAAGAGCACCCAGGGCCAGGACCATCCTGGCTGGCCTGCAGGCACCAAGTCAGCTGGCATGCTGTCACTCGTGTGGCTCCATGGCCCTTCCTCTAGGCTTTCAAGTCCTTGTATATATTCAGGTGTTTTACCTGGGAAGGGCGGGAACAGTTCAGCAGCAACTGGCCTGGGGCTCAGCTCACGTTTACTCACAGATGCCTCGGCACGGTGCCCCAGCTTTGCAATGAGGACGCTTGTTGTGTGGGGGCTGCTGGCTGAATGGGAGACGATTCCCCACCACTGACCAACTTCAGAATTGTTTACAACTGGAGCAAGTGCCCTGATACGGTTTTCCTCTGAGTAACTGGTGGGTTCTGTTTTTTTTTTTCTCTTTTTTGTTTTTGGTTCAAGGTAGATTTTATTCCTCTTTTTTGTATTTACAGATATAAGCATGGAAATAATTTATTCATATAAATGTATGTGAAGGGAATAATTGTTTTTTCTGTTTTATTTTTTAAATTTTATTTCTTTTTAATTTTGAATTTTATTTTATATTTTTATACAGCAGCTTCTCATTGGTTATCTATTTTATACATATAAATGTTTACATGCCAATCCCAATCTCTCAACTCCTCCCACCACCACCCCTCCAAGAGCTTTCCCCCCTTGTTGTCCATACGATTGTTGTCTACATCTGTTGCTCTATTTATGCCTTGCAAAACGGTTAATCTGTACAGTTTTTCTAGGTTCCACATATATGCATGAATATACAAGATTTGTTTTTCTCTTTCTGACTTACTTCACTCTGTATGACAGTCTCTAGATCCATCGACGTCTCTACAAATGACCCAATTTCATTCCTTTCATGGCTTAGTAATATTCCATTTTATATATGTACCACATCTTTATGCATTCGTCTGTCTGTGGGCATTTAGGTTGCTTCCATTACCTCGATATTGTAAATAGTGATGCAATGAACATTGCGGTGAATGTCTCTTTTTGATTTATGGTTTTGTCTGGGTATATGTCCAGTCCTGGGATCGCTGTATCATATGGTAATTCTATTATTAGTTTCTTAAGAAACTCCATATTGTTCTCCATAGTGACTGTATCAACTTATATTCCCAACAATAGTGGAAGAGGGTTCCTTTTCTCCACACCCTTTCCAGCATTTGTTGTTTGTAGATTTTCAGATGATGCCCATTCTAACAGGTGTGAGGTGATACCTCATTGTTGAGTCCATTTCGTTGAGCAGGGGGTAGGTCTTGTCTATTACATATTTGGCTTATGGAACGGTATCTGTGCTAATTTCAATCTCTGGTTTTATGCAGCAACCCCTTAACTCACCTTTCCCTTTAAGCAAGCATAAGTTGGTTTTCTAATCTTGAGACCCTGTTCTGTTTTGTAATTCAGTTCATGTGTAGCCAAGTTTACATTCCGTGCATTAGTGATACCTTATGATGTTTCTTATTCTGTGTGACTTATTTCACTTAGAATCATCATGCCTCAATCCACTCATTATGCTGGTACAGGCCTGGTGACACAGATTTCATTGCTGAGTGGTATTCTGTTGTACGTAAGTACCGCAACTTCTTTATCAATTATTTGTTCTCTGGGATATTTAACTCGTACTGTAGAAGAGGTTCCTGTAAACAGAGCCGTCCCAAATTTTGGGGTGGCTGTGTCTTTTTGATTTTAATTTCCCTAAGCTATAGGACCATAAGTGGAAATGCCCTAGACTCTGTTGCTTTGTTTTTCAGATGTATCAGGAAACACCATACACTTCTCCAGAGTGGCTGTTGGCAATTTACATCCCGCCATCAGCATAACAAGGCTCCTTTTTCCCCATGGCCTGTCTTGCCTTTCTGGATTTTACACTTTTCTCAGATGGCCCTTTAGACCGGGGGGAAGTGACACTTCATAGTAGTTCGCATTTCCATTGCAAGCTTGCTTGGTTTGCCAAAAAGGGCATATGTGTTTTTTCCTGAATATATTCAGGAACAAACTCATACGCCCTTTGTTGCCAAGTGCATCATTGTCGATGTTCTGCCTCTTTTCCTATGCTTTAAATGCAATTCCAGTCTACCTCCTGAAATCGGTTTCCTGAAATTCTGCCCCGCTTTCAAGTCCTCTTCGCAGCCTTACTTCAATATATTTTTGGACGTTATCTGTTATTTATAACTCTCCAGGTTTGTGAATTACAGGGTCCCTGAGCTCCTTTCTTCAACTCGCTTTCTTGTGAGCTGGCCGCAAACCCGCAAGACTGCTTCAGGCCCTAATCTGCTTCTGGCAGGGCACGCTGAGCCTTTGGTTAATTCCTCTTCCTGGTGGGAAATGAGTGTTAAATATACCCGTCCAGACACCTACCTCACTCTCAACCCCTTGGTGATGTGGGTCCTCTGGTTTGTGGCCACCTTTGCTGGGTTCCTCACCTTTCGATGATGTGGCCCCACTAGTGTGAGGACACTCCTGCTTGGTTCTCATCCACGTGGTTATGTGGACCCCCTGGTGAGAGTCTGTTCCTGGCTTTGTTCCTCACCCACCTGTGAGGGAGACCCTCTGCTGATAGGTCACTCCTGCATGGCTGGCACACATTGCCTTGGTGAAGTCAGCCGTGTGGTGGCAGTTGGAGCGTGCTGGGAATCTCCTCCCCCCGGTGATGAGGACCCTCTTGCGTCAGGCCCTAACTGCTGGACTCACCAACTTTTCTTAGGGAGCCCGGTGATGCTTTGGCACTCCTCTTAGGATCCCATCTCCATGGGGTTGTGGGCCTTCTGCTCTGAGGTCCCAATGGCTGGGTTGTTCACATTTTCATGATGTGGGCTCTCTGGTGTTCACAGAAGCCTGGATCCCATAGCCTCTGTGCTCTTGGCCGCCTGCTGGGAGGCTCCAACTGCTGGATTCCTCACTTTTTTAACTTTTTGGGCCCTCTGTTGTGAGGATCCTCCTGCCTGCCTCACTCCCATCCCCTTCGTGATGTGTGTCGTCTGGTTTGAGGCCACATGTGCTGGGTTCCTCACCTTTCGATGATGTGGGACCAATGGTCTTAGGAGACTCCTGCCTGGTTCACATCCCCTTGGTGATGTGGGCCCTCTGTTGAGAGTCTGATCCTGGCTGGGTTCCTCAACCATCTGTGAGGTGGGCCGTCTGCTGTGAGGTCACTCCTGCCTGGCTTGCTCACCTCGCCTTGTGGACATGAGCCCTCTGGTGGCACTTGGAGCCTGCTGGGAGCCTCCTCTCCTCGGTGATGAGGGCCCTCTGGCATCAGGCCTTAACTGCTGGGCTCCCCACATTTTGTGATGTGCGCCCAGTGGTGCGAGGACACTCCAGCCAGGTTCACATCCCCATTGGGATGTGGGCCTTCTGCTCTGAGGTCCCAAAGCCTGGGTTGCTCACAGTTTCATGATGTGGGCTCTCTGGTATTAGTTCACTCCTGCCTGCATCCCATAGCTTCTGTGCTCTGGGCCGCCTGCTGGGAGGTTCCAACTGCTGGATTCCTCACCTTTCTTATTCTTTGGGCCCTCTGATTTTAGGCTACTCCTGCCTGCCTCACTCCCATTCCCTTTGTGATATGTGTCCTCTGATTTGAGGCCACATGTGCTGGGTTCCGCACCTTTCGATGATGTGACCCCACTGGAGGGAAGACAGTCCTGACTGGTTCCCATCCCCTTGCTGATGTGGGCCCTCAGGTGAGAGTCTGCTCCTGGCTGGGTTCCTCACCCTTCTGTGAGGTGGGCCCTCTGCTGTGAGGTCAATCATGCCTGTCTGGCACACGTCACCTTGGCGACGTGGGCCCTCTGGTGGCAGTTGGAGTGTGCTGGGATCCTCCTTCCCTCAGTGATGAGGGCCCTCTTGCCTTAGGCCATAACTGCAGGGCTCCCCACATTTTCTGATGTGCGCCAAGTGAGTGAGGAGACTCTTGCCAGGTTCCCATCCCCATGGCGATATGGGCCTTCTGCTCTGAGGTCAAAACGGCTGGCTTGCTCACAGTACCATGATGTGGGCCCTCTGTGAGTTCACTCCGGCAAGGATCCCTTATCATCGGTGCTCTGAGCCGCCTGCTGGGAGGTTCCAACTGCTGGATTCCTCAACTTTTTTATTCTATGTGCCCTCTGTTGTGAGGCTCCTCCTGCCTGCCTCACTGCCAGCCCCTTGGTGATGACTGTCCTATGGCTTGAGGCCACATGTGCTGCGTTCCTCACCTTTCGATGATGTGACCCCACTCGTGTGAGGACACTCCTGCCTGGTTTCCATCCCCTTGGTGATGTGGGCCTTCTGGTGACAGTCTTATCCTGGCTGGGTTCCTCACTCTTCTGTGAGGTAGGCCCTCTGCTGTGAGGTCAATACTGCCTGACTTGCACACATCACCTTGGTGACGTGGGCCCTCTGTTGGCACATGGAACCTGCTGGGAACCTCCTGCCCTCGGTGATGACGGCCCTCTAGCATCAGGCTCTAACTGCTGGGCTCCCCACGTTTTCTGATGTGAGCCCAGTGATGCCAGGACACTCCTGTCAGGTTCCCATCCCCATGGGGATGTGGGCTTTCTGCTCTGAGGTCCCAATGCCTGGGTTGCTCACAGTTTCATGATGTGGGCTCTCTGGTGTTAGTTCACTCCTGCCTGCATCCCATAGCTTCTGTGCTCTGGGCCGCCTGCTGGGAGGTTCCAAATGCTGGATTCCTCACTTTTTTTATTCTTTGGGCCCTCTGTTTTTAGGCTCCTCCTACCTGCCTCACTCCCATCCCCTTTGTGATGTATGTCCTCTGATATGAGGCCACATGTGCTGGGTTCCTCACCTTTCGATGATGTGGCCCCACTGGTGGGAGGACAGTCCTGACTGGTTCCCATCCCCTTGGTGTTGTGGGCCCTCTGGTGAGAGTCTCATCCTGCCTCGGTTCCTCACCCTTCTGTGAGATAGGCCCTCTGCTGTGAGGTCACTACTGCCTGGCTGGCGCATGCCACCTTGTAGACGTGGGCCCTCTGTTGGCAGTTGGAACCTGCTGGGAGTCTCCTCCCCTCAGTTATGAGGGCCCCCTGGCGTCAGGCCCTAACTGCTGGGCTCCTAACATTTTCTGATATGTGCTAAGTGGTGCAAAGCCACTCCTGCCAGGTTCCCATCCCAATGGGGATGTGGGCCTTCTGTTCTGAGGTCCCAACAGCTGGGCTGCTCACAGGTTCATGATGTGGGCCCTCTGCTGTGAGTTCACTGCGGCCTGGATCCCATAGCCTCGGTGCTCTGGGCCACTTGCTGGGAGGTTCCAACTGCTGGATTCCTCAACTTTTATATTCTATGGACCCTGTGTTGTGAGGCCAGTCCTGCCAGCCTCATTCTGAACCCCTTGGTGATGTGGTTCCTCTGGTTTGAGGACACATGTGCTGGGATCCTCACCTTTCGATGATGTTGTCCCACTGGTGTGGGGACACTCCTGCCTGGTTCCCATCCCCTTGGTGATGTGGGCCCTCTGGTGAGAGTCTGATCCTGGCTGTGTTCCTCACCCTTCTGTGAGGTGGGCCCTCTGCTGTGAGGTCACTCCTGCCAGGCTGGCACACATCGCCTTGGCGACGTTGGCCCTCTGGTGGCAGCTGGAGCCTGCTGGGAGCCTCCTCCTCTCGGTGATGAGTGCCCTCTAGCGTCAGGCCCTAACTTCTGAGCACCCCACGTTTTCTGATGTGAGCCCAGTGATGCCAGGACACTCCTGTCATGTTCCCATCACCATGGGGATGTGGGCCTTCTGCTCTGAGGTCCCAATGTCTGGGTTGCTCACAGTTTCATGATGTGGGCTGTCTGGTGTTAGTTCACTCTGGCCTGGTTCCTCTAGCCTCTGTGCTCTGGGCCGCCTGCTGGGAGGTTCCAACTGCTGGATTCCTCACCTTTCTTATTTTTGGGCCCTCTGTTATGAGGCTCCTCCTGCCTGCCTCACTCCCAGCCCCTTGGTGATGGGTGTCCTATGGTTTGAAGCCACATGTTCTGGGTTCCTCACCTTTAGATGATGTGGCCCTACTCATGTGAGGACACTCCTGCCTGGTTCCAATCCATTTGGTGATGTGGGCCCTCTGGTGCGAGTCTGATCCTGACTGGGTTCGTCACACTTCTCTGAGGTGGGCCCTCTGCTGTGAGGTCATTCGTGCCTGGTTGGCACACATCGCCTTGGCGACGTCAGCCCTCTGGTGGCAGTTGGAGCCTGCTGGGAGCCTCCTTCCCTTGGTGATGAGGGTCCTCTGGCGTCAGGCCCTAACTGCTGGTCGCCCAAAATTTTCTGATACGTTCTCAGTGGTGCGAGGACACTCCTACCAGAATTCCATCCCCATGGGGATGTGGGCCTCCTGCTCTGAGGTCCCAATGGCTGGGTTGCTCAGTTTCATGACATGGGCCCTCTTCTGTGAGTTCACTGTGGCCTGGATCCCATAGCCTCGGTGCTCTGGGCCGCCTGCTGGGAGGTTCCAACTGCTGGATTCCTCACTTTTTTATTCTATGTGCCCAGTGTTGTGAGGCTACTCCTGCCTGCCTCACTCCGAGGTCCTTGGTGATGTGGGTCCTCTGGTTTGAGGACACATGTGCTGAGTACCTCAGCTTTCGATGATGTGGCCCCACTGATGTGAAGACACTCCTGCCTGGTTCCCATCCCCTTGGTGATGTGGGCCCTCTGGTGAGAGTCTGATGTTGGCTGGGTTTCTCACCCTTCTGTGAGGTGGGACCTCTGCTGTGAGGTAACTCCTGCCTGGCATGCTCACGTTGCCTTGGCAATGTGAGCCCTCAGGTGGCAGTTGGAGCCTGCTGGGAATCTCCTCCCCTCAGTTATGAGAGCTCTGGATAAAACACATATGCCCTTTTTTGCCAAGTGCATTATTTTCCAAGTTCTGTCTCTTTTCCTATGCTTTAAGAGCTACTCCCGTGTACGTTCTGAAATCAGTTTCCAGCAATTCTGCCCCGCATTCAAGTCCTCTTCGCAGCCTTACTTCAGTATAATTTTGGATGATAGCTGTCATTTATAACTCCGCAGGTTTCTGAATTACAGTGCCCCTGAGCTCCTTTCTTCAACTCGCTTTCTTGTGAGCTGGCCGCAACACCGCAGGATCTCCTCAGGCCCTAATCTAGTTCCAGCATGGCACGCGGAGCCTTTGGTTCATTTATCTTCCTGGTGGGAAATGAGAGTTAAATTTGCCCGTCCAGACACCTCCACCTAGTCTCTCATTGGTTCTCCCTATTCCTGTTCATTTTCCACAGAAATTGCAAACTGGGCCAAACAGGAGGTTAAAGGCACTGACTCTCCAAGTGGGGAGAGTGTTAGTAAAGCGTCTGGAATGTTGCACCCGAGTACCAGGGGACGAAAACTGAGACACATTTGAACACGTTTCCCGATCACACGGTGGATCATACTCTGGGTTCCACATGCATGTTTTAGCTGAAGGAAGAATCCCTTAAACCTGGAGAGTTGAGACCCATGGAATGGGTACCATGCAATATGACTTCAAAGGGTCTGCATTTGCTCACTGAACCTCACCAATCCTATCACTGCTGCGTTTATGCCACTGTACACACGCTTGATTCTCTTTCGGAGACATATAAATCCATAGGTTTTAAGATTCTTACTAGTCAGGTATATTCTTAGGCGTTTAATATGGGGTGTTGAGTCCACTTCGTTGAGCAAGGAGTAGCTCTTGTCTATTACATATTTGGCTTATGGAACGGTATCTGTGCTAATTTCAATCTCTGGTTTTATGCAGCACCCCAACTCACCTTTCACCTTAAGCAAGCATAAGTTGGTTTTCTACATTTGAGACCCTGTTCTGTTTTGTAATTCAGTTCCTGTGTAGCCAAGTTTACATTCCGTGTATTAGTTATACCTTATGATGTTTCTTTTTCTGTGTGACTTATTTCACTTAGAATCATCGTACCTGAATCCACTCATTATGCTGCTACGGGCCTGATGACATAGATTTCATTGCTGAGTGATATTGCATTGTACGTAAGTACCACAACTTCTTTATCCATTTTTCGCTTTCTGTGATATTGAACTTGTACCATAAACGAGGTTCTTGTAAACAGAGCCGTCCCATCTTTGGGGTGGCTGTGTCTTTTTGATTTTAATTTCCCTAAGCTATAGGACCATAAGTGGAAGTGTCCTAGCCTGTGTTGCTTTCTTTTTTAGATGTTTCAGGAAACACCATACACTTCTCCAGAGTGGCTGCTGGCAATTTACATCCCGCCCATCAGCATAACAAGGCTCCCAGTTCTCCATGGCCTGTCCTGCCTTTCTGGATTTTACACTTTTTTCAGATGGCCCTTTGACCGGGGTGAAGTGAGACTTCATTGTAGTGCAGATTTCCTTTGAGAGCTTGCTTGGTTGGCCAGAAAGGGCGTATGCGTTTCTTCCTGAATATATTCAGGAAAAAACGCATACGCCCTTTTTGGCCAAGTGCATCATTGTCGACGTTCTGAGTGTTTTCATATGTTTTCAGTGCAATTCCTGTCTACCTCCTGAAATCGGTTTCCTGCAGTTCTGCCTTGCTCTCAGTGCCTCTTCATAGCCTTACCTCAATATACTTTTGGAGAATAGTTGGCCTTTATAACTCTGCAGGTTTTTGAATTGCAGTGGCCCTTAGCTCCATTTTTCAGCTCTTATTTTTGTGATCTTGCCTCATATCCACAGGATTTCTTCAGGCCCTATTCTTCTTCTGGGGCGCCTTGCTCTGCCTTTGGTTAATTCTTCTTCCTGATGTGAAATTAGAGTGACATGTGCCCATTGAAACCGCTACAGCTATTTTCTCACTGGTTCCCCCTATTCCCATTCATCCTCCGCACTAACTGCAGACTGTGCGATACCGGAACTTAAAGGCATTGACTCTCCATGTGGAGATGTTGTTAGTAAAGTGGCTGGAATGTTGATCCGGAGCCCCAGGAGAGGAAAATGAGGTGCATTTTAGAAACCTTTCCCGATCATATGGTATACCATCCGCTGGATTTCCCATGCATGGTTTAGCTGTAGGAAGATTCCCTTCAACTTGGAGTGTTGGGACCCTTGGAATAAGTAGCATGAAGTATTGCATTAAACTTTCGGCAGTTGCTCACCAAAGCTCTCCAATCCTTTCAGCCCCAAGTGTCCAGCCTTATGTCTTATCCAGCTGTGGGTTTATATGTGGTCATTCCAGGTTGCATCACAGCCCCTGAGCGAATTTTGTAAGAATTTTTCTCTCTTTCATTGTTTCTGCGTTTTGGTTTTAAAATTTATTTCTATAATGAGGTTTAGCTCATTTTCACTGCTGTGTTTGTGCCGCTCTGCGCACACTTGATTCCCTTATGGAGATATATCAATACATGGGTTTTAAGATTCTTATTACTCAGATATATTTCTCTGCGGTGTATAGGGTGTGTTGAGGCCAGTTCATTGAGCGAGGTGTAGATCTTGTCTGATACCTATTTGGTTTATTGAACGGTATCTGTGCTAATTTCAAACTCTGGTTTTATGCATCACCCCACCTCTCCTTTCCCCTTAAGCTGACATAAGTGTGTTTTCTAAATGTGAGACACTGTTCTGTTTTGTAATTCATTTTTTGTGCAGCCATATTTATCCTCCCTCTATAAGTGATATCTTATGATATGTTTCTTTTTCTGTTTGACTTATTTCAAGTAGTATTATCGGACCTCAATCCACTCTTTATCCTTCTACTAGCCTTATTACATTGATTTCATGGTGAAGAGATATTCCATTGTACATAAGTACCACATTTTCTTTATCCATTGTTCTCTTTCCTGGGATATTTAAGGTGTACTGAAGTTGAGGTTCTTGTAAACAGAGTAGCCCTAAACTGTGGTGTGCTTGTGTCTTGTTGATTTTTAGACTTCCCTAGATATACTCCCGTGATTGGAAGTGCCCTATGCTCTGTCGCTCTGTTTTTTAGATGATTTAGGAACCACCATACACTTCTCCAGAGTGGCTCTCGGCAGTTCACACACTGTCCATCAGCGTATAAAGGCTCCCTGTTCTCCATGGCCTGTCCTGCATTTCTGGTGTTTACAATTTTTTCGGATGGCCCTTTTGACCGGTGGGAAATGAGACTTCTTTGTTGTGCACATTTGCATTGCTTGCTTGCTTGGTTGCCCATAAAGTGCGTATGCGTTTTTTCCTGGATATATTCAGGAAAAAACGCATACTCCCTTTTGGGCCAACTGCATCATTGTCGAAATTCTGCCGCTTTTCATGTGCTTTAAAGGCGAGTCCAATCTATCTCTTGAAATCTGTTTCTTGCAATTCTGTCTTGCATTCAGATCCTCTTCTTTGCCTTACCTCAACATATTTTTGGACGTTAGTTTTCATTTATAACTCTGCAGGTTTGTGAATTGCAGTGACCCTGAGCTCCATTTTTTAAGTTGCTCTTTTGTGAGCTGGCCTCAAAACCGCAGGATTGCTTCAGGCCCTATTTTGGCTCCGGCGAGGCGGGCTGAGCCTTTTTTTAATTCTTATTCTTAATGGGAAATTAGAGTGACATGTGCCCGTCCAAACCCCTACAACTATTCTCTCATTGTTTCCCCCTCTTCCCGTTCATCCTCCTCACAATTTGCAAAATGTGTGAAACAGAAGTTTAAATGTGCTGATTCTCTAAGTGGGGAGATTCTAAGTAACGTGGCTGGAATGATGAACAGGAGCACCAGGAGAGGATAAATGAGGTGCATTTTAGACACATCTCCCGATCACATGGTGTACAGTCCTCTGGGTTTTCCATGCATGTTTTAGCTGTAGGAAGATTCCTTGAACCTGCAGATTTGGGACCCATTGAATGGGTACCAGGTAGTATTACTTTAAAGGGTGTGCATTTCCTCACCCAACCTCACATTTCTCTTAGCATGAACAGTTTCCAGCCTTATGTCTCATCCTGCTGTGGGTCTAGATGTGTTCAATCCATGTTGCATCACCGTCCCTGAGGAAAAGTTGTAAGAGGTTTTCTCTGTCTCTCTGTCGTTTATTTTTTTCAATTTATTACTATATTGGTTACAGCTGATTTTCAAAGCTCTGTTTCTTGCTGCTGTACATCCACTTGATTCACGTACAGAGAGACATCAATAAATTCTTTTTCAGATTTTTACCAGTCATAGATATTCTTTTCCGGTGACTTGAGTGTGCTGAGTGCAGTTCTTTTAGCTACCGTGTAGGCCTTGTTGATTATCAGTTTGGTATTTGGAATGGTATCTTTGCTAATTTCAACCTCCTGGATGATGCCTCACCCCTCCCCACCTTTCCCGTTTAGCAGCCTTACGCGTTTTCTACATATTTGACTATGTTTTTGTTTTGTAATTTATTTCATGTGTAGCCATTTTGGATTCCACCTTTAAGTGATATCTTATGATATGTGTCTTTTTCTTTTTGAATTATGTCACTTAGAATGATCATACGTAACTCCTCCGGAGTTGTTACAACTGGCCATATTTCATTGATTTCCAGGCTGAGTAATATTCCACTCTACATAAGTACCACATCTCTATCCATTTTTTCCCTCCAGAGACATTTAAGTTATATCCTAGTCGAGGATCTTTTAAACAGAGAGGCAGTAAACATTGGGGTGCCTGTGTCCTCTCGATTTTTGTTTTTCCCAAGATATACGCCCATGAGTGCAAGTGCCCTATGCTCTGTAGCTCATTTTTTAGATGCTTTAGTAAACACAATACACTTCTCCAGAATGGCCGTTGGCAATATACATTTCCACTATAAGCCTCACAGGGCTCCCTCTTCTCCTTGCCCTGTCCTGCATTTCTGGCATTTACACTTTATGAGGATGGCTCTTCTGACTGATGCGAAGTGATATCTTTTGTAGTATTGATTTCCAGTGCCCACCTGTTTGGTTGGCTAAAAAAGTGTATGCCCTTTTCTTGAATATATACAGAAAAAAACACATACAGCCTTTTTGGCCAACTGCAATGTCGGCAATGTTCAGCCCCTTTTCTTGTGCTTAATGGCGAGTCCTTTCTACCTCCTCAAATCCCTTTCCTGCCATTCTCCCTTGCTTGCCAATCCTTTTCTTTGACTTTCCTCAAGACATTTTTCAGTGATAGATATTTTCAACTCTGCAGTTTCGTGAATTTTACTGCCCCTGAGTTCCATTGTTCAACTTGTGTTTATGGGAACTGGCCACAAAGCAGTGGGATTTCCTCAAGCCCTATACTGTTTCCATGGGCAACCCTAGCCTTTGGTCAATTCATCTTCCTGATTGGAAATTAGAGTGACATGTGCCTGTCTGAACACCTAGGACTTGTCTCTCATTGTTCCTCATCCTTCCGCTTCATCCTCTGGACAAATTCCAAACTGTACGCAACAGGATGTTGACAGTGTTGACATCTCCAAGTGGGGAGACTGTTAGTAAAGACGCTGGAGGGGTGAACCCGAGCACCAGGAGATGAGGAGATGAGATGCCTTTTCCAAACTCTTCCCGATCAGACGGTATACCATCCTCTGGGTGTGACAGACATGTTTTAGCAGTAGGAAGAGTCCCATTCATGTAAGGAGAACACCAGGGCTTTTTCAAAATCAGTGTCTCCCCGAAACCCAAACTGGGGAGTTTTTTAAGCTACGGCTACACATATGTTCATTAAGGGCCTTGGGAAGTAGGCAGAGTCCAAACTTTAGATGACTGAAGTCTTCAGGGTCAGAAGCACTCACCACCGGCTTCCCTTAGGTTACACTTTAACTGTCATTGATAGATGATGTCAATAAAAATATCTATTCTTTTTCCGATTATTTCCCCTTATAGGTTATTGCACAATATTGAGTGTAGTTCCCTGTGCTATACAGTAGTTCCTTGTTGATGATCTATTTTATACATAGCAGTGTGTATGTGTTAATTCCAAACTGTTAATTTATCCCTCCTCCCACCTTTCCCCTTTGGTAATAATAAATTATAAGATTTTATACTTCTCAGAAATGGGGGAGCTGAAAGAGAGGTATCATTTTCAATGGAAAAGCATTTAAAACAAGATTGAAGCTTTAACCAAGATTATTAGATGTACATCCTTGGAAAGAAATCACTTCATTTCTCTAATATTGACCTGACAAATAAGACAAACCTTTTCACTGAACTTGCTTATAATAAAGTGATGGAAATATCAAATGGAAGTGTTAGAAACATCTTATTTTACCCGAGCCTTATAAACTGTTCTATGTTAACTACAGTTCGGCTCACACATCTGTTCATTGAAGTTACAATAGTCTCAATTTCTGTTACTGATCCTCCAGAGTGGACCCCAACAAGGGTCCCCGTGCCCAGTGTCATTGGGGCCAACAGATCGAGACTGAGTTTGGTTCCCAAGCAAAGGAAACTTTATATTTTCATCAGAGAATGGAGAGGTGAGAGCATGCACTACCCCGTGGGCTGTGGGCTGGGCTGCTGTGTAGAGATCCTGTCAGAGTCAGTGAGAGGGAGGGGGCGGAGCTCTCAAGGGCCGGGTTGACTGCAGCTCAGGCTCTATATCTCGGAGTCTGCACTGGGCCCCAGGAGCTGAGGTGTCGACCCAGCCATTCTGCACCAGGAAATCTGGTCTGAAGTGCCGGGTGTGGAACCTCTGCATGCGGGACCCTAGGAGCACGTGAAATTAGACAAAGCACAAAGGATAAAAAAGGTCAGACTTGACTTTATTGCCCACATTCTATTTTTATCTCCCAGGGATTTTTAATGGGCTTTGCTGGGGACAAACCCCTCCTCTGCCTTTTGTCCCGTTCCTCATTCTTGGAGTGCTGAGGGTGCAGACCCTTCTTCTGTAACTGCTGAGTGCTGAGTTGGGAGCCCTCATACCAGGGGACGAGGATCAGAACTTCTCCCCAGCAGCCTCCAGGTGACGTTGATTGGCCCCAGGACCCCTGCCTCCCTGCTCGTCCGCCTGAGCACCAGCATTGGAAGTGTTATAGATTCTAATGACCTTTAAGGGTCCAGGAAAGAGATGTGCAGAGACGCTGTGGGGGCCGGTTTCACCCCGCCCCACATTTGTTCGGCCACCTTAGGCTGACCGTTTCTGCCAGCCTAGATGCTCTGACCAGTAGTCTGCTCTTTCTTCAATTAGGCCCCTGAATTAACGTAAAAACAGCACCAGGTGTCAGAGCCCTGCCCGCTCAACTCCCAGACAGTCCAGGGTCAGTGGTGATCAAGGACCATGATGGCCACTGAGTCAACAGCCTTTTGAAGTAAACAGGAGTCCAGCCGGTCTTATTGGCCACCATCATCACGGTGTCTGTAGGCTTTTCTATGGTGACAGTGTGATATACGGTTCCCCCGCCAAGATTATTAGCTCCCCTCCGGGTGCAGGAAGTCCTGCAAGCAGTAGTCTACTCCTTCGGGACACACTATTGTTGTTTTATGAGAGAAACTCCAGGTCAAGTGATGTTCACACGAGTCGTCATGGTGCCCTGTTGCCCCCGGTTATCTCTCTGGATGTTGGAGTTGGAGGGCCTCCTCACTCGAGGTCGGTGTGCCCACGGAGCGAACCCTGCAACTTCAGGGCATGGTTGGTGATTAGGATCACCACGTGGGGTCCTTTTCCCTTAGGAGGGAGGTGGCCTTTTGGGCTGCTGATTTCCAGGTTTTTAGATACCGCCAGTATCTTGGCCAGATGTGGCAGTGGGCCAAGCCCTTTGGTGACTGTAGTTTATCCTACCTGGATGGCATTCTTGCGTTGTTCCATTTCAAGTGGTCCCAGTTTTTGCACTAATTCTCCAATGGCGATTCACCTTTCACCGGGAATGGAAAGGTCAAAGGGTTTAGCTCAATTAGGGAGTTCCAGGGCAAGGGTCTGAATTGACTGCTCTTTCCATTCTTGAAAGGCCACTTCTGGATTCTGTTCAAAAGGATCATCATCTTTTCCTTTCAGTGTTTCATATAGAGGCCCAGCTAGTAGACTGTAGTTAGGGATCCAGAAGCAGCAAACCCTGGCCTCCCCAGGAACCCCTAAGCTGTCTTCTAGTTTTAGAAAGGGGTAAGGCTGCAAATGGTTTCTTCCCTTTCCTGGGATGGGCTTCTCTGACCTTGTGTGAGAATGAAGCCCAGGCAGGTCACTGCAGTCTGTGATATTTGAGCTTTTTCTTGGACAACTTCTATCCTTTATTGGCTTGGTAGTTCAGAGGCCTCCTTAGTAGGGCTGGCGATCAGAATGTCGTCTGCATATTGAAGGAGGGTTTCCTTTTCCAGAGGTAGAACTTTTCGGTCTTTAGCTAAGCTTTCCCCAAAGATGGTGTGGGAATTTTTGAACCCTTGGGGCAAGACGGCCCGGAAGTATTGTTTTAGTTGTATGTTGAGTCCTGCCACTCACAAGCCAAAATTTCTTGTGACTCTGGGACTAATGGAATACAAAAGAAGGCATCATTGAAGACTAATACAGAATACCATGTCCTGGTGGTTGGTAGAATGACCAGCAGGGTGTAGGAATCAGGAGCAACTGGAGGTATATCCTCGGTGGCTTCACTGACTGTCCTGACATCCTTTACCAGGTCCCCAGCAGCCCATGGGGCTCTCGTGGTCAGGCCAATCCCAGGATATGGAGCTCTCCTGGGCAGGTACCCCACCCCCAACCCAGCCCACGGGGCTCTCATGGTCAGGCCCCTCCCAGGATACAGAGCTACCCTTGCAGGTACCCTGGCAGGGCTGGGCACACAGGAACCGTGCACATAGCCCTCATTGAAGAGCACCCCCAGCTCACCTGTCGCTCAGAGCTGACACAGAGCACCTCAGAGCAGGACTTGAACTAACAAACAGCAGCTCCGACAGGTCTGTGACCCTGGGCATCACTCTGTGTGGCCTCCCTCCACCTGGTCTTCCAGAGACTTCCACTGCACCCAGGGCACCAGGCCTCTGTCTCCAACCACCACCCACCCCTCCTCTCCCTGACTCCTGGGTTCCTCTCATTAGGAGAGGGTTTTCTTGAAGTTGTCTCCCACTCATGGGCCAGATAAAATGATTAGAAAACAAGCCAAAGCTGCAGCCCCTTGTCTATCCTGACTCTCAGGAGCCCACACCTGTTCCTTGGACCTGGCTGGTTCAGCAAGTTCCATTTTCTGCAACTGTGAGCCCCTGAGGGGTGATGATTGGTTACCTGGGCAGCCTTACCATGCCGGCCAGCCCTCCCCAGGTGTGCCTGGGTTGAGATCAATATAAATACCACTCCAGGCAGCAAAAGCCCCTGCAGCTGTGCCTGACGCCATTTTCTCTGCCCTGTCAGCAGTCTCGGGGCTGGGCTGGTGGGAGGGAGTGAGAGGCCACGGCTTTGTGGGTGGCCCAGTGTGAGTGGGGCTCTGCTGGACTTTCTGCAGCAGTTGCCAGGCTGCCACCTGCTAAAGAAGAGGATGTGTCACCCATACCTGCTGCTGGAATTTCTCCCTGGGCAGAGGTGAGGAAGGAAAAAAGCAGTGGGGGCAGGGACAGGACGGGTATCTCAGGCAGGGAAATGGAAATCTTCCAGAAGAGCACCCAGGGCCAGGACCATCCTGGCTGGCCTGCAGGCACCAAGTCAGCTGGCATGCTGTCACTCGTGTGGCTCCATGGCCCTTCCTCTAGGCTTTCAAGTCCTTGTATATATTCAGGTGTTTTACCTGGGAAGGGCGGGAACAGTTCAGCAGCAACTGGCCTGGGGCTCAGCTCACGTTTACTCACAGATGCCTCGGCACGGTGCCCCAGCTTTGCAATGAGGACGCTTGTTGTGTGGGGGCTGCTGGCTGAATGGGAGACGATTCCCCACCACTGACCAACTTCAGAATTGTTTACAACTGGAGCAAGTGCCCTGATACGGTTTTCCTCTGAGTAACTGGTGGGTTCTGTTTTTTTTTTTCTCTTTTTTGTTTTTGGTTCAAGGTAGATTTTATTCCTCTTTTTTGTATTTACAGATATAAGCATGGAAATAATTTATTCATATAAATGTATGTGAAGGGAATAATTGTTTTTTCTGTTTTATTTTTTAAATTTTATTTCTTTTTAATTTTGAATTTTATTTTATATTTTTATACAGCAGCTTCTCATTGGTTATCTATTTTATACATATAAATGTTTACATGCCAATCCCAATCTCTCAACTCCTCCCACCACCACCCCTCCAAGAGCTTTCCCCCCTTGTTGTCCATACGATTGTTGTCTACATCTGTTGCTCTATTTATGCCTTGCAAAACGGTTAATCTGTACAGTTTTTCTAGGTTCCACATATATGCATGAATATACAAGATTTGTTTTTCTCTTTCTGACTTACTTCACTCTGTATGACAGTCTCTAGATCCATCGACGTCTCTACAAATGACCCAATTTCATTCCTTTCATGGCTTAGTAATATTCCATTTTATATATGTACCACATCTTTATGCATTCGTCTGTCTGTGGGCATTTAGGTTGCTTCCATTACCTCGATATTGTAAATAGTGATGCAATGAACATTGCGGTGAATGTCTCTTTTTGATTTATGGTTTTGTCTGGGTATATGTCCAGTCCTGGGATCGCTGTATCATATGGTAATTCTATTATTAGTTTCTTAAGAAACTCCATATTGTTCTCCATAGTGACTGTATCAACTTATATTCCCAACAATAGTGGAAGAGGGTTCCTTTTCTCCACACCCTTTCCAGCATTTGTTGTTTGTAGATTTTCAGATGATGCCCATTCTAACAGGTGTGAGGTGATACCTCATTGTTGAGTCCATTTCGTTGAGCAGGGGGTAGGTCTTGTCTATTACATATTTGGCTTATGGAACGGTATCTGTGCTAATTTCAATCTCTGGTTTTATGCAGCAACCCCTTAACTCACCTTTCCCTTTAAGCAAGCATAAGTTGGTTTTCTAATCTTGAGACCCTGTTCTGTTTTGTAATTCAGTTCATGTGTAGCCAAGTTTACATTCCGTGCATTAGTGATACCTTATGATGTTTCTTATTCTGTGTGACTTATTTCACTTAGAATCATCATGCCTCAATCCACTCATTATGCTGGTACAGGCCTGGTGACACAGATTTCATTGCTGAGTGGTATTCTGTTGTACGTAAGTACCGCAACTTCTTTATCAATTATTTGTTCTCTGGGATATTTAACTCGTACTGTAGAAGAGGTTCCTGTAAACAGAGCCGTCCCAAATTTTGGGGTGGCTGTGTCTTTTTGATTTTAATTTCCCTAAGCTATAGGACCATAAGTGGAAATGCCCTAGACTCTGTTGCTTTGTTTTTCAGATGTATCAGGAAACACCATACACTTCTCCAGAGTGGCTGTTGGCAATTTACATCCCGCCATCAGCATAACAAGGCTCCTTTTTCCCCATGGCCTGTCTTGCCTTTCTGGATTTTACACTTTTCTCAGATGGCCCTTTAGACCGGGGGGAAGTGACACTTCATAGTAGTTCGCATTTCCATTGCAAGCTTGCTTGGTTTGCCAAAAAGGGCATATGTGTTTTTTCCTGAATATATTCAGGAACAAACTCATACGCCCTTTGTTGCCAAGTGCATCATTGTCGATGTTCTGCCTCTTTTCCTATGCTTTAAATGCAATTCCAGTCTACCTCCTGAAATCGGTTTCCTGAAATTCTGCCCCGCTTTCAAGTCCTCTTCGCAGCCTTACTTCAATATATTTTTGGACGTTATCTGTTATTTATAACTCTCCAGGTTTGTGAATTACAGGGTCCCTGAGCTCCTTTCTTCAACTCGCTTTCTTGTGAGCTGGCCGCAAACCCGCAAGACTGCTTCAGGCCCTAATCTGCTTCTGGCAGGGCACGCTGAGCCTTTGGTTAATTCCTCTTCCTGGTGGGAAATGAGTGTTAAATATACCCGTCCAGACACCTACCTCACTCTCAACCCCTTGGTGATGTGGGTCCTCTGGTTTGTGGCCACCTTTGCTGGGTTCCTCACCTTTCGATGATGTGGCCCCACTAGTGTGAGGACACTCCTGCTTGGTTCTCATCCACGTGGTTATGTGGACCCCCTGGTGAGAGTCTGTTCCTGGCTTTGTTCCTCACCCACCTGTGAGGGAGACCCTCTGCTGATAGGTCACTCCTGCATGGCTGGCACACATTGCCTTGGTGAAGTCAGCCGTGTGGTGGCAGTTGGAGCGTGCTGGGAATCTCCTCCCCCCGGTGATGAGGACCCTCTTGCGTCAGGCCCTAACTGCTGGACTCACCAACTTTTCTTAGGGAGCCCGGTGATGCTTTGGCACTCCTCTTAGGATCCCATCTCCATGGGGTTGTGGGCCTTCTGCTCTGAGGTCCCAATGGCTGGGTTGTTCACATTTTCATGATGTGGGCTCTCTGGTGTTCACAGAAGCCTGGATCCCATAGCCTCTGTGCTCTTGGCCGCCTGCTGGGAGGCTCCAACTGCTGGATTCCTCACTTTTTTAACTTTTTGGGCCCTCTGTTGTGAGGATCCTCCTGCCTGCCTCACTCCCATCCCCTTCGTGATGTGTGTCGTCTGGTTTGAGGCCACATGTGCTGGGTTCCTCACCTTTCGATGATGTGGGACCAATGGTCTTAGGAGACTCCTGCCTGGTTCACATCCCCTTGGTGATGTGGGCCCTCTGTTGAGAGTCTGATCCTGGCTGGGTTCCTCAACCATCTGTGAGGTGGGCCGTCTGCTGTGAGGTCACTCCTGCCTGGCTTGCTCACCTCGCCTTGTGGACATGAGCCCTCTGGTGGCACTTGGAGCCTGCTGGGAGCCTCCTCTCCTCGGTGATGAGGGCCCTCTGGCATCAGGCCTTAACTGCTGGGCTCCCCACATTTTGTGATGTGCGCCCAGTGGTGCGAGGACACTCCAGCCAGGTTCACATCCCCATTGGGATGTGGGCCTTCTGCTCTGAGGTCCCAAAGCCTGGGTTGCTCACAGTTTCATGATGTGGGCTCTCTGGTATTAGTTCACTCCTGCCTGCATCCCATAGCTTCTGTGCTCTGGGCCGCCTGCTGGGAGGTTCCAACTGCTGGATTCCTCACCTTTCTTATTCTTTGGGCCCTCTGATTTTAGGCTACTCCTGCCTGCCTCACTCCCATTCCCTTTGTGATATGTGTCCTCTGATTTGAGGCCACATGTGCTGGGTTCCGCACCTTTCGATGATGTGACCCCACTGGAGGGAAGACAGTCCTGACTGGTTCCCATCCCCTTGCTGATGTGGGCCCTCAGGTGAGAGTCTGCTCCTGGCTGGGTTCCTCACCCTTCTGTGAGGTGGGCCCTCTGCTGTGAGGTCAATCATGCCTGTCTGGCACACGTCACCTTGGCGACGTGGGCCCTCTGGTGGCAGTTGGAGTGTGCTGGGATCCTCCTTCCCTCAGTGATGAGGGCCCTCTTGCCTTAGGCCATAACTGCAGGGCTCCCCACATTTTCTGATGTGCGCCAAGTGAGTGAGGAGACTCTTGCCAGGTTCCCATCCCCATGGCGATATGGGCCTTCTGCTCTGAGGTCAAAACGGCTGGCTTGCTCACAGTACCATGATGTGGGCCCTCTGTGAGTTCACTCCGGCAAGGATCCCTTATCATCGGTGCTCTGAGCCGCCTGCTGGGAGGTTCCAACTGCTGGATTCCTCAACTTTTTTATTCTATGTGCCCTCTGTTGTGAGGCTCCTCCTGCCTGCCTCACTGCCAGCCCCTTGGTGATGACTGTCCTATGGCTTGAGGCCACATGTGCTGCGTTCCTCACCTTTCGATGATGTGACCCCACTCGTGTGAGGACACTCCTGCCTGGTTTCCATCCCCTTGGTGATGTGGGCCTTCTGGTGACAGTCTTATCCTGGCTGGGTTCCTCACTCTTCTGTGAGGTAGGCCCTCTGCTGTGAGGTCAATACTGCCTGACTTGCACACATCACCTTGGTGACGTGGGCCCTCTGTTGGCACATGGAACCTGCTGGGAACCTCCTGCCCTCGGTGATGACGGCCCTCTAGCATCAGGCTCTAACTGCTGGGCTCCCCACGTTTTCTGATGTGAGCCCAGTGATGCCAGGACACTCCTGTCAGGTTCCCATCCCCATGGGGATGTGGGCTTTCTGCTCTGAGGTCCCAATGCCTGGGTTGCTCACAGTTTCATGATGTGGGCTCTCTGGTGTTAGTTCACTCCTGCCTGCATCCCATAGCTTCTGTGCTCTGGGCCGCCTGCTGGGAGGTTCCAAATGCTGGATTCCTCACTTTTTTTATTCTTTGGGCCCTCTGTTTTTAGGCTCCTCCTACCTGCCTCACTCCCATCCCCTTTGTGATGTATGTCCTCTGATATGAGGCCACATGTGCTGGGTTCCTCACCTTTCGATGATGTGGCCCCACTGGTGGGAGGACAGTCCTGACTGGTTCCCATCCCCTTGGTGTTGTGGGCCCTCTGGTGAGAGTCTCATCCTGCCTCGGTTCCTCACCCTTCTGTGAGATAGGCCCTCTGCTGTGAGGTCACTACTGCCTGGCTGGCGCATGCCACCTTGTAGACGTGGGCCCTCTGTTGGCAGTTGGAACCTGCTGGGAGTCTCCTCCCCTCAGTTATGAGGGCCCCCTGGCGTCAGGCCCTAACTGCTGGGCTCCTAACATTTTCTGATATGTGCTAAGTGGTGCAAAGCCACTCCTGCCAGGTTCCCATCCCAATGGGGATGTGGGCCTTCTGTTCTGAGGTCCCAACAGCTGGGCTGCTCACAGGTTCATGATGTGGGCCCTCTGCTGTGAGTTCACTGCGGCCTGGATCCCATAGCCTCGGTGCTCTGGGCCACTTGCTGGGAGGTTCCAACTGCTGGATTCCTCAACTTTTATATTCTATGGACCCTGTGTTGTGAGGCCAGTCCTGCCAGCCTCATTCTGAACCCCTTGGTGATGTGGTTCCTCTGGTTTGAGGACACATGTGCTGGGATCCTCACCTTTCGATGATGTTGTCCCACTGGTGTGGGGACACTCCTGCCTGGTTCCCATCCCCTTGGTGATGTGGGCCCTCTGGTGAGAGTCTGATCCTGGCTGTGTTCCTCACCCTTCTGTGAGGTGGGCCCTCTGCTGTGAGGTCACTCCTGCCAGGCTGGCACACATCGCCTTGGCGACGTTGGCCCTCTGGTGGCAGCTGGAGCCTGCTGGGAGCCTCCTCCTCTCGGTGATGAGTGCCCTCTAGCGTCAGGCCCTAACTTCTGAGCACCCCACGTTTTCTGATGTGAGCCCAGTGATGCCAGGACACTCCTGTCATGTTCCCATCACCATGGGGATGTGGGCCTTCTGCTCTGAGGTCCCAATGTCTGGGTTGCTCACAGTTTCATGATGTGGGCTGTCTGGTGTTAGTTCACTCTGGCCTGGTTCCTCTAGCCTCTGTGCTCTGGGCCGCCTGCTGGGAGGTTCCAACTGCTGGATTCCTCACCTTTCTTATTTTTGGGCCCTCTGTTATGAGGCTCCTCCTGCCTGCCTCACTCCCAGCCCCTTGGTGATGGGTGTCCTATGGTTTGAAGCCACATGTTCTGGGTTCCTCACCTTTAGATGATGTGGCCCTACTCATGTGAGGACACTCCTGCCTGGTTCCAATCCATTTGGTGATGTGGGCCCTCTGGTGCGAGTCTGATCCTGACTGGGTTCGTCACACTTCTCTGAGGTGGGCCCTCTGCTGTGAGGTCATTCGTGCCTGGTTGGCACACATCGCCTTGGCGACGTCAGCCCTCTGGTGGCAGTTGGAGCCTGCTGGGAGCCTCCTTCCCTTGGTGATGAGGGTCCTCTGGCGTCAGGCCCTAACTGCTGGTCGCCCAAAATTTTCTGATACGTTCTCAGTGGTGCGAGGACACTCCTACCAGAATTCCATCCCCATGGGGATGTGGGCCTCCTGCTCTGAGGTCCCAATGGCTGGGTTGCTCAGTTTCATGACATGGGCCCTCTTCTGTGAGTTCACTGTGGCCTGGATCCCATAGCCTCGGTGCTCTGGGCCGCCTGCTGGGAGGTTCCAACTGCTGGATTCCTCACTTTTTTATTCTATGTGCCCAGTGTTGTGAGGCTACTCCTGCCTGCCTCACTCCGAGGTCCTTGGTGATGTGGGTCCTCTGGTTTGAGGACACATGTGCTGAGTACCTCAGCTTTCGATGATGTGGCCCCACTGATGTGAAGACACTCCTGCCTGGTTCCCATCCCCTTGGTGATGTGGGCCCTCTGGTGAGAGTCTGATGTTGGCTGGGTTTCTCACCCTTCTGTGAGGTGGGACCTCTGCTGTGAGGTAACTCCTGCCTGGCATGCTCACGTTGCCTTGGCAATGTGAGCCCTCAGGTGGCAGTTGGAGCCTGCTGGGAATCTCCTCCCCTCAGTTATGAGAGCTCTGGATAAAACACATATGCCCTTTTTTGCCAAGTGCATTATTTTCCAAGTTCTGTCTCTTTTCCTATGCTTTAAGAGCTACTCCCGTGTACGTTCTGAAATCAGTTTCCAGCAATTCTGCCCCGCATTCAAGTCCTCTTCGCAGCCTTACTTCAGTATAATTTTGGATGATAGCTGTCATTTATAACTCCGCAGGTTTCTGAATTACAGTGCCCCTGAGCTCCTTTCTTCAACTCGCTTTCTTGTGAGCTGGCCGCAACACCGCAGGATCTCCTCAGGCCCTAATCTAGTTCCAGCATGGCACGCGGAGCCTTTGGTTCATTTATCTTCCTGGTGGGAAATGAGAGTTAAATTTGCCCGTCCAGACACCTCCACCTAGTCTCTCATTGGTTCTCCCTATTCCTGTTCATTTTCCACAGAAATTGCAAACTGGGCCAAACAGGAGGTTAAAGGCACTGACTCTCCAAGTGGGGAGAGTGTTAGTAAAGCGTCTGGAATGTTGCACCCGAGTACCAGGGGACGAAAACTGAGACACATTTGAACACGTTTCCCGATCACACGGTGGATCATACTCTGGGTTCCACATGCATGTTTTAGCTGAAGGAAGAATCCCTTAAACCTGGAGAGTTGAGACCCATGGAATGGGTACCATGCAATATGACTTCAAAGGGTCTGCATTTGCTCACTGAACCTCACCAATCCTATCACTGCTGCGTTTATGCCACTGTACACACGCTTGATTCTCTTTCGGAGACATATAAATCCATAGGTTTTAAGATTCTTACTAGTCAGGTATATTCTTAGGCGTTTAATATGGGGTGTTGAGTCCACTTCGTTGAGCAAGGAGTAGCTCTTGTCTATTACATATTTGGCTTATGGAACGGTATCTGTGCTAATTTCAATCTCTGGTTTTATGCAGCACCCCAACTCACCTTTCACCTTAAGCAAGCATAAGTTGGTTTTCTACATTTGAGACCCTGTTCTGTTTTGTAATTCAGTTCCTGTGTAGCCAAGTTTACATTCCGTGTATTAGTTATACCTTATGATGTTTCTTTTTCTGTGTGACTTATTTCACTTAGAATCATCGTACCTGAATCCACTCATTATGCTGCTACGGGCCTGATGACATAGATTTCATTGCTGAGTGATATTGCATTGTACGTAAGTACCACAACTTCTTTATCCATTTTTCGCTTTCTGTGATATTGAACTTGTACCATAAACGAGGTTCTTGTAAACAGAGCCGTCCCATCTTTGGGGTGGCTGTGTCTTTTTGATTTTAATTTCCCTAAGCTATAGGACCATAAGTGGAAGTGTCCTAGCCTGTGTTGCTTTCTTTTTTAGATGTTTCAGGAAACACCATACACTTCTCCAGAGTGGCTGCTGGCAATTTACATCCCGCCCATCAGCATAACAAGGCTCCCAGTTCTCCATGGCCTGTCCTGCCTTTCTGGATTTTACACTTTTTTCAGATGGCCCTTTGACCGGGGTGAAGTGAGACTTCATTGTAGTGCAGATTTCCTTTGAGAGCTTGCTTGGTTGGCCAGAAAGGGCGTATGCGTTTCTTCCTGAATATATTCAGGAAAAAACGCATACGCCCTTTTTGGCCAAGTGCATCATTGTCGACGTTCTGAGTGTTTTCATATGTTTTCAGTGCAATTCCTGTCTACCTCCTGAAATCGGTTTCCTGCAGTTCTGCCTTGCTCTCAGTGCCTCTTCATAGCCTTACCTCAATATACTTTTGGAGAATAGTTGGCCTTTATAACTCTGCAGGTTTTTGAATTGCAGTGGCCCTTAGCTCCATTTTTCAGCTCTTATTTTTGTGATCTTGCCTCATATCCACAGGATTTCTTCAGGCCCTATTCTTCTTCTGGGGCGCCTTGCTCTGCCTTTGGTTAATTCTTCTTCCTGATGTGAAATTAGAGTGACATGTGCCCATTGAAACCGCTACAGCTATTTTCTCACTGGTTCCCCCTATTCCCATTCATCCTCCGCACTAACTGCAGACTGTGCGATACCGGAACTTAAAGGCATTGACTCTCCATGTGGAGATGTTGTTAGTAAAGTGGCTGGAATGTTGATCCGGAGCCCCAGGAGAGGAAAATGAGGTGCATTTTAGAAACCTTTCCCGATCATATGGTATACCATCCGCTGGATTTCCCATGCATGGTTTAGCTGTAGGAAGATTCCCTTCAACTTGGAGTGTTGGGACCCTTGGAATAAGTAGCATGAAGTATTGCATTAAACTTTCGGCAGTTGCTCACCAAAGCTCTCCAATCCTTTCAGCCCCAAGTGTCCAGCCTTATGTCTTATCCAGCTGTGGGTTTATATGTGGTCATTCCAGGTTGCATCACAGCCCCTGAGCGAATTTTGTAAGAATTTTTCTCTCTTTCATTGTTTCTGCGTTTTGGTTTTAAAATTTATTTCTATAATGAGGTTTAGCTCATTTTCACTGCTGTGTTTGTGCCGCTCTGCGCACACTTGATTCCCTTATGGAGATATATCAATACATGGGTTTTAAGATTCTTATTACTCAGATATATTTCTCTGCGGTGTATAGGGTGTGTTGAGGCCAGTTCATTGAGCGAGGTGTAGATCTTGTCTGATACCTATTTGGTTTATTGAACGGTATCTGTGCTAATTTCAAACTCTGGTTTTATGCATCACCCCACCTCTCCTTTCCCCTTAAGCTGACATAAGTGTGTTTTCTAAATGTGAGACACTGTTCTGTTTTGTAATTCATTTTTTGTGCAGCCATATTTATCCTCCCTCTATAAGTGATATCTTATGATATGTTTCTTTTTCTGTTTGACTTATTTCAAGTAGTATTATCGGACCTCAATCCACTCTTTATCCTTCTACTAGCCTTATTACATTGATTTCATGGTGAAGAGATATTCCATTGTACATAAGTACCACATTTTCTTTATCCATTGTTCTCTTTCCTGGGATATTTAAGGTGTACTGAAGTTGAGGTTCTTGTAAACAGAGTAGCCCTAAACTGTGGTGTGCTTGTGTCTTGTTGATTTTTAGACTTCCCTAGATATACTCCCGTGATTGGAAGTGCCCTATGCTCTGTCGCTCTGTTTTTTAGATGATTTAGGAACCACCATACACTTCTCCAGAGTGGCTCTCGGCAGTTCACACACTGTCCATCAGCGTATAAAGGCTCCCTGTTCTCCATGGCCTGTCCTGCATTTCTGGTGTTTACAATTTTTTCGGATGGCCCTTTTGACCGGTGGGAAATGAGACTTCTTTGTTGTGCACATTTGCATTGCTTGCTTGCTTGGTTGCCCATAAAGTGCGTATGCGTTTTTTCCTGGATATATTCAGGAAAAAACGCATACTCCCTTTTGGGCCAACTGCATCATTGTCGAAATTCTGCCGCTTTTCATGTGCTTTAAAGGCGAGTCCAATCTATCTCTTGAAATCTGTTTCTTGCAATTCTGTCTTGCATTCAGATCCTCTTCTTTGCCTTACCTCAACATATTTTTGGACGTTAGTTTTCATTTATAACTCTGCAGGTTTGTGAATTGCAGTGACCCTGAGCTCCATTTTTTAAGTTGCTCTTTTGTGAGCTGGCCTCAAAACCGCAGGATTGCTTCAGGCCCTATTTTGGCTCCGGCGAGGCGGGCTGAGCCTTTTTTTAATTCTTATTCTTAATGGGAAATTAGAGTGACATGTGCCCGTCCAAACCCCTACAACTATTCTCTCATTGTTTCCCCCTCTTCCCGTTCATCCTCCTCACAATTTGCAAAATGTGTGAAACAGAAGTTTAAATGTGCTGATTCTCTAAGTGGGGAGATTCTAAGTAACGTGGCTGGAATGATGAACAGGAGCACCAGGAGAGGATAAATGAGGTGCATTTTAGACACATCTCCCGATCACATGGTGTACAGTCCTCTGGGTTTTCCATGCATGTTTTAGCTGTAGGAAGATTCCTTGAACCTGCAGATTTGGGACCCATTGAATGGGTACCAGGTAGTATTACTTTAAAGGGTGTGCATTTCCTCACCCAACCTCACATTTCTCTTAGCATGAACAGTTTCCAGCCTTATGTCTCATCCTGCTGTGGGTCTAGATGTGTTCAATCCATGTTGCATCACCGTCCCTGAGGAAAAGTTGTAAGAGGTTTTCTCTGTCTCTCTGTCGTTTATTTTTTTCAATTTATTACTATATTGGTTACAGCTGATTTTCAAAGCTCTGTTTCTTGCTGCTGTACATCCACTTGATTCACGTACAGAGAGACATCAATAAATTCTTTTTCAGATTCTTACCAGTCATAGATATTCTTTTCCGGTGACTTGAGTGTGCTGAGTGCAGTTCTTTTAGCTACCGTGTAGGCCTTGTTGATTATCAGTTTGGTATTTGGAATGGTATCTTTGCTAATTTCAACCTCCTGGATGATGCCTCACCCCTCCCCACCTTTCCCGTTTAGCAGCCTTACGCGTTTTCTACATATTTGACTATGTTTTTGTTTTGTAATTTATTTCATGTGTAGCCATTTTGGATTCCACCTTTAAGTGATATCTTATGATATGTGTCTTTTTCTTTTTGAATTATGTCACTTAGAATGATCATACGTAACTCCTCCGGAGTTGTTACAACTGGCCATATTTCATTGATTTCCAGGCTGAGTAATATTCCACTCTACATAAGTACCACATCTCTATCCATTTTTTCCCTCCAGAGACATTTAAGTTATATCCTAGTCGAGGATCTTTTAAACAGAGAGGCAGTAAACATTGGGGTGCCTGTGTCCTCTCGATTTTTGTTTTTCCCAAGATATACGCCCATGAGTGCAAGTGCCCTATGCTCTGTAGCTCATTTTTTAGATGCTTTAGTAAACACAATACACTTCTCCAGAATGGCCGTTGGCAATATACATTTCCACTATAAGCCTCACAGGGCTCCCTCTTCTCCTTGCCCTGTCCTGCATTTCTGGCATTTACACTTTATGAGGATGGCTCTTCTGACTGATGCGAAGTGATATCTTTTGTAGTATTGATTTCCAGTGCCCACCTGTTTGGTTGGCTAAAAAAGTGTATGCCCTTTTCTTGAATATATACAGAAAAAAACACATACAGCCTTTTTGGCCAACTGCAATGTCGGCAATGTTCAGCCCCTTTTCTTGTGCTTAATGGCGAGTCCTTTCTACCTCCTCAAATCCCTTTCCTGCCATTCTCCCTTGCTTGCCAATCCTTTTCTTTGACTTTCCTCAAGACATTTTTCAGTGATAGATATTTTCAACTCTGCAGTTTCGTGAATTTTACTGCCCCTGAGTTCCATTGTTCAACTTGTGTTTATGGGAACTGGCCACAAAGCAGTGGGATTTCCTCAAGCCCTATACTGTTTCCATGGGCAACCCTAGCCTTTGGTCAATTCATCTTCCTGATTGGAAATTAGAGTGACATGTGCCTGTCTGAACACCTAGGACTTGTCTCTCATTGTTCCTCATCCTTCCGCTTCATCCTCTGGACAAATTCCAAACTGTACGCAACAGGATGTTGACAGTGTTGACATCTCCAAGTGGGGAGACTGTTAGTAAAGACGCTGGAGGGGTGAACCCGAGCACCAGGAGATGAGGAGATGAGATGCCTTTTCCAAACTCTTCCCGATCAGACGGTATACCATCCTCTGGGTGTGACAGACATGTTTTAGCAGTAGGAAGAGTCCCATTCATGTAAGGAGAACACCAGGGCTTTTTCAAAATCAGTGTCTCCCCGAAACCCAAACTGGGGAGTTTTTTAAGCTACGGCTACACATATGTTCATTAAGGGCCTTGGGAAGTAGGCAGAGTCCAAACTTTAGATGACTGAAGTCTTCAGGGTCAGAAGCACTCACCACCGGCTTCCCTTAGGTTACACTTTAACTGTCATTGATAGATGATGTCAATAAAAATATCTATTCTTTTTCCGATTATTTCCCCTTATAGGTTATTGCACAATATTGAGTGTAGTTCCCTGTGCTATACAGTAGTTCCTTGTTGATGATCTATTTTATACATAGCAGTGTGTATGTGTTAATTCCAAACTGTTAATTTATCCCTCCTCCCACCTTTCCCCTTTGGTAATAATAAATTATAAGATTTTATACTTCTCAGAAATGGGGGAGCTGAAAGAGAGGTATCATTTTCAATGGAAAAGCATTTAAAACAAGATTGAAGCTTTAACCAAGATTATTAGATGTACATCCTTGGAAAGAAATCACTTCATTTCTCTAATATTGACCTGACAAATAAGACAAACCTTTTCACTGAACTTGCTTATAATAAAGTGATGGAAATATCAAATGGAAGTGTTAGAAACATCTTATTTTACCCGAGCCTTATAAACTGTTCTATGTTAACTACAGTTCGGCTCACACATCTGTTCATTGAAGTTACAATAGTCTCAATTTCTGTTACTGATCCTCCAGAGTGGACCCCAACAAGGGTCCCCCTGCCCAGTGTCATTGGGGCCAACAGATCGAGACTGAGTTTGGTTCCCAAGCAAAGGAAACTTTATATTTTCATCAGAGAATGGAGAGGTGAGAGCATGCACTACCCCGTGGGCTGTGGGCTGGGCTGCTGTGTAGAGATCCTGTCAGAGTCAGTGAGAGGGAGGGGGCGGAGCTCTCAAGGGCCGGGTTGACTGCAGCTCAGGCTCTATATCTCGGAGTCTGCACTGGGCCCCAGGAGCTGAGGTGTCGACCCAGCCATTCTGCACCAGGAAATCTGGTCTGAAGTGCCGGGTGTGGAACCTCTGCATGCGGGACCCTAGGAGCACGTGAAATTAGACAAAGCACAAAGGATAAAAAAGGTCAGACTTGACTTTATTGCCCACATTCTATTTTTATCTCCCAGGGATTTTTAATGGGCTTTGCTGGGGACAAACCCCTCCTCTGCCTTTTGTCCCGTTCCTCATTCTTGGAGTGCTGAGGGTGCAGACCCTTCTTCTGTAACTGCTGAGTGCTGAGTTGGGAGCCCTCATACCAGGGGACGAGGATCAGAACTTCTCCCCAGCAGCCTCCAGGTGACGTTGATTGGCCCCAGGACCCCTGCCTCCCTGCTCGTCCGCCTGAGCACCAGCATTGGAAGTGTTATAGATTCTAATGACCTTTAAGGGTCCAGGAAAGAGATGTGCAGAGACGCTGTGGGGGCCGGTTTCACCCCGCCCCACATTTGTTCGGCCACCTTAGGCTGACCGTTTCTGCCAGCCTAGATGCTCTGACCAGTAGTCTGCTCTTTCTTCAATTAGGCCCCTGAATTAACGTAAAAACAGCACCAGGTGTCAGAGCCCTGCCCGCTCAACTCCCAGACAGTCCAGGGTCAGTGGTGATCAAGGACCATGATGGCCACTGAGTCAACAGCCTTTTGAAGTAAACAGGAGTCCAGCCGGTCTTATTGGCCACCATCATCACGGTGTCTGTAGGCTTTTCTATGGTGACAGTGTGATATACGGTTCCCCCGCCAAGATTATTAGCTCCCCTCCGGGTGCAGGAAGTCCTGCAAGCAGTAGTCTACTCCTTCGGGACACACTATTGTTGTTTTATGAGAGAAACTCCAGGTCAAGTGATGTTCACACGAGTCGTCATGGTGCCCTGTTGCCCCCGGTTATCTCTCTGGATGTTGGAGTTGGAGGGCCTCCTCACTCGAGGTCGGTGTGCCCACGGAGCGAACCCTGCAACTTCAGGGCATGGTTGGTGATTAGGATCACCACGTGGGGTCCTTTTCCCTTAGGAGGGAGGTGGCCTTTTGGGCTGCTGATTTCCAGGTTTTTAGATACCGCCAGTATCTTGGCCAGATGTGGCAGTGGGCCAAGCCCTTTGGTGACTGTAGTTTATCCTACCTGGATGGCATTCTTGCGTTGTTCCATTTCAAGTGGTCCCAGTTTTTGCACTAATTCTCCAATGGCGATTCACCTTTCACCGGGAATGGAAAGGTCAAAGGGTTTAGCTCAATTAGGGAGTTCCAGGGCAAGGGTCTGAATTGACTGCTCTTTCCATTCTTGAAAGGCCACTTCTGGATTCTGTTCAAAAGGATCATCATCTTTTCCTTTCAGTGTTTCATATAGAGGCCCAGCTAGTAGACTGTAGTTAGGGATCCAGAAGCAGCAAACCCTGGCCTCCCCAGGAACCCCTAAGCTGTCTTCTAGTTTTAGAAAGGGGTAAGGCTGCAAATGGTTTCTTCCCTTTCCTGGGATGGGCTTCTCTGACCTTGTGTGAGAATGAAGCCCAGGCAGGTCACTGCAGTCTGTGATATTTGAGCTTTTTCTTGGACAACTTCTATCCTTTATTGGCTTGGTAGTTCAGAGGCCTCCTTAGTAGGGCTGGCGATCAGAATGTCGTCTGCATATTGAAGGAGGGTTTCCTTTTCCAGAGGTAGAACTTTTCGGTCTTTAGCTAAGCTTTCCCCAAAGATGGTGTGGGAATTTTTGAACCCTTGGGGCAAGACGGCCCGGAAGTATTGTTTTAGTTGTATGTTGAGTCCTGCCACTCACAAGCCAAAATTTCTTGTGACTCTGGGACTAATGGAATACAAAAGAAGGCATCATTGAAGACTAATACAGAATACCATGTCCTGGTGGTTGGTAGAATGACCAGCAGGGTGTAGGAATCAGGAGCAACTGGAGGTATATCCTCGGTGGCTTCACTGACTGTCCTGACATCCTTTACCAGGTCCCCAGCAGCCCATGGGGCTCTCGTGGTCAGGCCAATCCCAGGATATGGAGCTCTCCTGGGCAGGTACCCCACCCCCAACCCAGCCCACGGGGCTCTCATGGTCAGGCCCCTCCCAGGATACAGAGCTACCCTTGCAGGTACCCTGGCAGGGCTGGGCACACAGGAACCGTGCACATAGCCCTCATTGAAGAGCACCCCCAGCTCACCTGTCGCTCAGAGCTGACACAGAGCACCTCAGAGCAGGACTTGAACTAACAAACAGCAGCTCCGACAGGTCTGTGACCCTGGGCATCACTCTGTGTGGCCTCCCTCCACCTGGTCTTCCAGAGACTTCCACTGCACCCAGGGCACCAGGCCTCTGTCTCCAACCACCACCCACCCCTCCTCTCCCTGACTCCTGGGTTCCTCTCATTAGGAGAGGGTTTTCTTGAAGTTGTCTCCCACTCATGGGCCAGATAAAATGATTAGAAAACAAGCCAAAGCTGCAGCCCCTTGTCTATCCTGACTCTCAGGAGCCCACACCTGTTCCTTGGACCTGGCTGGTTCAGCAAGTTCCATTTTCTGCAACTGTGAGCCCCTGAGGGGTGATGATTGGTTACCTGGGCAGCCTTACCATGCCGGCCAGCCCTCCCCAGGTGTGCCTGGGTTGAGATCAATATAAATACCACTCCAGGCAGCAAAAGCCCCTGCAGCTGTGCCTGACGCCATTTTCTCTGCCCTGTCAGCAGTCTCGGGGCTGGGCTGGTGGGAGGGAGTGAGAGGCCACGGCTTTGTGGGTGGCCCAGTGTGAGTGGGGCTCTGCTGGACTTTCTGCAGCAGTTGCCAGGCTGCCACCTGCTAAAGAAGAGGATGTGTCACCCATACCTGCTGCTGGAATTTCTCCCTGGGCAGAGGTGAGGAAGGAAAAAAGCAGTGGGGGCAGGGACAGGACGGGTATCTCAGGCAGGGAAATGGAAATCTTCCAGAAGAGCACCCAGGGCCAGGACCATCCTGGCTGGCCTGCAGGCACCAAGTCAGCTGGCATGCTGTCACTCGTGTGGCTCCATGGCCCTTCCTCTAGGCTTTCAAGTCCTTGTATATATTCAGGTGTTTTACCTGGGAAGGGCGGGAACAGTTCAGCAGCAACTGGCCTGGGGCTCAGCTCACGTTTACTCACAGATGCCTCGGCACGGTGCCCCAGCTTTGCAATGAGGACGCTTGTTGTGTGGGGGCTGCTGGCTGAATGGGAGACGATTCCCCACCACTGACCAACTTCAGAATTGTTTACAACTGGAGCAAGTGCCCTGATACGGTTTTCCTCTGAGTAACTGGTGGGTTCTGTTTTTTTTTTTCTCTTTTTTGTTTTTGGTTCAAGGTAGATTTTATTCCTCTTTTTTGTATTTACAGATATAAGCATGGAAATAATTTATTCATATAAATGTATGTGAAGGGAATAATTGTTTTTTCTGTTTTATTTTTTAAATTTTATTTCTTTTTAATTTTGAATTTTATTTTATATTTTTATACAGCAGCTTCTCATTGGTTATCTATTTTATACATATAAATGTTTACATGCCAATCCCAATCTCTCAACTCCTCCCACCACCACCCCTCCAAGAGCTTTCCCCCCTTGTTGTCCATACGATTGTTGTCTACATCTGTTGCTCTATTTATGCCTTGCAAAACGGTTAATCTGTACAGTTTTTCTAGGTTCCACATATATGCATGAATATACAAGATTTGTTTTTCTCTTTCTGACTTACTTCACTCTGTATGACAGTCTCTAGATCCATCGACGTCTCTACAAATGACCCAATTTCATTCCTTTCATGGCTTAGTAATATTCCATTTTATATATGTACCACATCTTTATGCATTCGTCTGTCTGTGGGCATTTAGGTTGCTTCCATTACCTCGATATTGTAAATAGTGATGCAATGAACATTGCGGTGAATGTCTCTTTTTGATTTATGGTTTTGTCTGGGTATATGTCCAGTCCTGGGATCGCTGTATCATATGGTAATTCTATTATTAGTTTCTTAAGAAACTCCATATTGTTCTCCATAGTGACTGTATCAACTTATATTCCCAACAATAGTGGAAGAGGGTTCCTTTTCTCCACACCCTTTCCAGCATTTGTTGTTTGTAGATTTTCAGATGATGCCCATTCTAACAGGTGTGAGGTGATACCTCATTGTTGAGTCCATTTCGTTGAGCAGGGGGTAGGTCTTGTCTATTACATATTTGGCTTATGGAACGGTATCTGTGCTAATTTCAATCTCTGGTTTTATGCAGCAACCCCTTAACTCACCTTTCCCTTTAAGCAAGCATAAGTTGGTTTTCTAATCTTGAGACCCTGTTCTGTTTTGTAATTCAGTTCATGTGTAGCCAAGTTTACATTCCGTGCATTAGTGATACCTTATGATGTTTCTTTTTCTGTGTGACTTATTTCACTTAGAATCATCATGCCTCAATCCACTCATTATGCTGGTACAGGCCTGGTGACACAGATTTCATTGCTGAGTGGTATTCTGTTGTACGTAAGTACCGCAACTTCTTTATCAATTATTTGTTCTCTGGGATATTTAACTCGTACTGTAGAAGAGGTTCCTGTAAACAGAGCCGTCCCAAATTTTGGGGTGGCTGTGTCTTTTTGATTTTAATTTCCCTAAGCTATAGGACCATAAGTGGAAATGCCCTAGACTCTGTTGCTTTGTTTTTCAGATGTATCAGGAAACACCATACACTTCTCCAGAGTGGCTGTTGGCAATTTACATCCCGCCATCAGCATAACAAGGCTCCTTTTTCCCCATGGCCTGTCTTGCCTTTCTGGATTTTACACTTTTCTCAGATGGCCCTTTAGACCGGGGGGAAGTGACACTTCATAGTAGTTCGCATTTCCATTGCAAGCTTGCTTGGTTTGCCAAAAAGGGCATATGTGTTTTTTCCTGAATATATTCAGGAACAAACTCATACGCCCTTTGTTGCCAAGTGCATCATTGTCGATGTTCTGCCTCTTTTCCTATGCTTTAAATGCAATTCCAGTCTACCTCCTGAAATCGGTTTCCTGAAATTCTGCCCCGCTTTCAAGTCCTCTTCGCAGCCTTACTTCAATATATTTTTGGACGTTATCTGTTATTTATAACTCTCCAGGTTTGTGAATTACAGGGTCCCTGAGCTCCTTTCTTCAACTCGCTTTCTTGTGAGCTGGCCGCAAACCCGCAAGACTGCTTCAGGCCCTAATCTGCTTCTGGCAGGGCACGCTGAGCCTTTGGTTAATTCCTCTTCCTGGTGGGAAATGAGTGTTAAATATACCCGTCCAGACACCTACCTCACTCTCAACCCCTTGGTGATGTGGGTCCTCTGGTTTGTGGCCACCTTTGCTGGGTTCCTCACCTTTCGATGATGTGGCCCCACTAGTGTGAGGACACTCCTGCTTGGTTCTCATCCACGTGGTTATGTGGACCCCCTGGTGAGAGTCTGTTCCTGGCTTTGTTCCTCACCCACCTGTGAGGGAGACCCTCTGCTGATAGGTCACTCCTGCATGGCTGGCACACATTGCCTTGGTGAAGTCAGCCGTGTGGTGGCAGTTGGAGCGTGCTGGGAATCTCCTCCCCCCGGTGATGAGGACCCTCTTGCGTCAGGCCCTAACTGCTGGACTCACCAACTTTTCTTAGGGAGCCCGGTGATGCTTTGGCACTCCTCTTAGGATCCCATCTCCATGGGGTTGTGGGCCTTCTGCTCTGAGGTCCCAATGGCTGGGTTGTTCACATTTTCATGATGTGGGCTCTCTGGTGTTCACAGAAGCCTGGATCCCATAGCCTCTGTGCTCTTGGCCGCCTGCTGGGAGGCTCCAACTGCTGGATTCCTCACTTTTTTAACTTTTTGGGCCCTCTGTTGTGAGGATCCTCCTGTCTGCCTCACTCCCATCCCCTTCGTGATGTGTGTCGTCTGGTTTGAGGCCACATGTGCTGGGTTCCTCACCTTTCGATGATGTGGGACCAATGGTCTTAGGAGACTCCTGCCTGGTTCACATCCCCTTGGTGATGTGGGCCCTCTGTTGAGAGTCTGATCCTGGCTGGGTTCCTCACCCATCTGTGAGGTGGGCCGTCTGCTGTGAGGTCACTCCTGCCTGGCTTGCTCACCTCGCCTTGTGGACATGAGCCCTCTGGTGGCACTTGGAGCCTGCTGGGAGCCTCCTCTCCTCGGTGATGAGGGCCCTCTGGCATCAGGCCTTAACTGCTGGGCTCCCCACATTTTGTGATGTGCGCCCAGTGGTGCGAGGACACTCCAGCCAGGTTCACATCCCCATTGGGATGTGGGCCTTCTGCTCTGAGGTCCCAAAGCCTGGGTTGCTCACAGTTTCATGATGTGGGCTCTCTGGTATTAGTTCACTCCTGCCTGCATCCCATAGCTTCTGTGCTCTGGGCCGCCTGCTGGGAGGTTCCAACTGCTGGATTCCTCACCTTTCTTATTCTTTGGGCCCTCTGATTTTAGGCTACTCCTGCCTGCCTCACTCCCATTCCCTTTGTGATATGTGTCCTCTGATTTGAGGCCACATGTGCTGGGTTCCGCACCTTTCGATGATGTGACCCCACTGGAGGGAAGACAGTCCTGACTGGTTCCCATCCCCTTGCTGATGTGGGCCCTCAGGTGAGAGTCTGCTCCTGGCTGGGTTCCTCACCCTTCTGTGAGGTGGGCCCTCTGCTGTGAGGTCAATCATGCCTGTCTGGCACAGGTCACCTTGGCGACGTGGGCCCTCTGGTGGCAGTTGGAGTGTGCTGGGATCCTCCTTCCCTCAGTGATGAGGGCCCTCTTGCCTTAGGCCATAACTGCAGGGCTCCCCACATTTTCTGATGTGCGCCAAGTGAGTGAGGAGACTCTTGCCAGGTTCCCATCCCCATGGCGATATGGGCCTTCTGCTCTGAGGTCAAAACGGCTGGCTTGCTCACAGTACCATGATGTGGGCCCTCTGCTGTGAGTTCACTCCGGCAAGGATCCCTTATCATCGGTGCTCTGAGCCGCCTGCTGGGAGGTTCCAACTGCTGGATTCCTCAACTTTTTTATTCTATGTGCCCTCTGTTGTGAGGCTCCTCCTGCCTGCCTCACTGCCAGCCCCTTGGTGATGACTGTCCTATGGCTTGAGGCCACATGTGCTGCGTTCCTCACCTTTCGATGATGTGACCCCACTCGTGTGAGGACACTCCTGCCTGGTTTCCATCCCCTTGGTGATGTGGGCCTTCTGGTGACAGTCTTATCCTGGCTGGGTTCCTCACTCTTCTGTGAGGTAGGCCCTCTGCTGTGAGGTCAATACTGCCTGACTTGCACACATCACCTTGGTGACGTGGGCCCTCTGTTGGCACATGGAACCTGCTGGGAGCCTCCTGCCCTCGGTGATGACGGCCCTCTAGCATCAGGCTCTAACTGCTGGGCTCCCCACGTTTTCTGATGTGAGCCCAGTGATGCCAGGACACTCCTGTCAGGTTCCCATCCCCATGGGGATGTGGGCTTTCTGCTCTGAGGTCCCAATGCCTGGGTTGCTCACAGTTTCATGATGTGGGCTCTCTGGTGTTAGTTCACTCCTGCCTGCATCCCATAGCTTCTGTGCTCTGGGCCGCCTGCTGGGAGGTTCCAAATGCTGGATTCCTCACTTTTTTTATTCTTTGGGCCCTCTGTTTTTAGGCTCCTCCTACCTGCCTCACTCCCATCCCCTTTGTGATGTATGTCCTCTGATATGAGGCCACATGTGCTGGGTTCCTCACCTTTCGATGATGTGGCCCCACTGGTGGGAGGACAGTCCTGACTGGTTCCCATCCCCTTGGTGTTGTGGGCCCTCTGGTGAGAGTCTCATCCTGCCTCGGTTCCTCACCCTTCTGTGAGATAGGCCCTCTGCTGTGAGGTCACTACTGCCTGGCTGGCGCATGCCACCTTGTAGACGTGGGCCCTCTGTTGGCAGTTGGAACCTGCTGGGAGTCTCCTCCCCTCAGTTATGAGGGCCCCCTGGCGTCAGGCCCTAACTGCTGGGCTCCTAACATTTTCTGATATGTGCTAAGTGGTGCAAAGCCACTCCTGCCAGGTTCCCATCCCAATGGGGATGTGGGCCTTCTGTTCTGAGGTCCCAACAGCTGGGCTGCTCACAGGTTCATGATGTGGGCCCTCTGCTGTGAGTTCACTGCGGCCTGGATCCCATAGCCTCGGTGCTCTGGGCCACTTGCTGGGAGGTTCCAACTGCTGGATTCCTCAACTTTTATATTCTATGGACCCTGTGTTGTGAGGCCAGTCCTGCCAGCCTCATTCTGAACCCCTTGGTGATGTGGTTCCTCTGGTTTGAGGACACATGTGCTGGGATCCTCACCTTTCGATGATGTTGTCCCACTGGTGTGGGGACACTCCTGCCTGGTTCCCATCCCCTTGGTGATGTGGGCCCTCTGGTGAGAGTCTGATCCTGGCTGTGTTCCTCACCCTTCTGTGAGGTGGGCCCTCTGCTGTGAGGTCACTCCTGCCAGGCTGGCACACATCGCCTTGGCGACGTTGGCCCTCTGGTGGCAGCTGGAGCCTGCTGGGAGCCTCCTCCTCTCGGTGATGAGTGCCCTCTAGCGTCAGGCCCTAACTTCTGAGCACCCCACGTTTTCTGATGTGAGCCCAGTGATGCCAGGACACTCCTGTCATGTTCCCATCACCATGGGGATGTGGGCCTTCTGCTCTGAGGTCCCAATGTCTGGGTTGCTCACAGTTTCATGATGTGGGCTGTCTGGTGTTAGTTCACTCTGGCCTGGTTCCTCTAGCCTCTGTGCTCTGGGCCGCCTGCTGGGAGGTTCCAACTGCTGGATTCCTCACCTTTCTTATTTTTGGGCCCTCTGTTATGAGGCTCCTCCTGCCTGCCTCACTCCCAGCCCCTTGGTGATGGGTGTCCTATGGTTTGAAGCCACATGTTCTGGGTTCCTCACCTTTAGATGATGTGGCCCTACTCATGTGAGGACACTCCTGCCTGGTTCCAATCCATTTGGTGATGTGGGCCCTCTGGTGCGAGTCTGATCCTGACTGGGTTCGTCACACTTCTCTGAGGTGGGCCCTCTGCTGTGAGGTCATTCGTGCCTGGTTGGCACACATCGCCTTGGCGACGTCAGCCCTCTGGTGGCAGTTGGAGCCTGCTGGGAGCCTCCTTCCCTTGGTGATGAGGGTCCTCTGGCGTCAGGCCCTAACTGCTGGTCGCCCAAAATTTTCTGATACGTTCTCAGTGGTGCGAGGACACTCCTACCAGAATTCCATCCCCATGGGGATGTGGGCCTCCTGCTCTGAGGTCCCAATGGCTGGGTTGCTCAGTTTCATGACATGGGCCCTCTTCTGTGAGTTCACTGTGGCCTGGATCCCATAGCCTCGGTGCTCTGGGCCGCCTGCTGGGAGGTTCCAACTGCTGGATTCCTCACTTTTTTATTCTATGTGCCCAGTGTTGTGAGGCTACTCCTGCCTGCCTCACTCCGAGGTCCTTGGTGATGTGGGTCCTCTGGTTTGAGGACACATGTGCTGAGTACCTCAGCTTTCGATGATGTGGCCCCACTGATGTGAAGACACTCCTGCCTGGTTCCCATCCCCTTGGTGATGTGGGCCCTCTGGTGAGAGTCTGATGTTGGCTGGGTTTCTCACCCTTCTGTGAGGTGGGACCTCTGCTGTGAGGTAACTCCTGCCTGGCATGCTCACGTTGCCTTGGCAATGTGAGCCCTCAGGTGGCAGTTGGAGCCTGCTGGGAATCTCCTCCCCTCAGTTATGAGAGCTCTGGATAAAACACATATGCCCTTTTTTGCCAAGTGCATTATTTTCCAAGTTCTGTCTCTTTTCCTATGCTTTAAGAGCTACTCCCGTGTACGTTCTGAAATCAGTTTCCAGCAATTCTGCCCCGCATTCAAGTCCTCTTCGCAGCCTTACTTCAGTATAATTTTGGATGATAGCTGTCATTTATAACTCCGCAGGTTTCTGAATTACAGTGCCCCTGAGCTCCTTTCTTCAACTCGCTTTCTTGTGAGCTGGCCGCAACACCGCAGGATCTCCTCAGGCCCTAATCTAGTTCCAGCATGGCACGCGGAGCCTTTGGTTCATTTATCTTCCTGGTGGGAAATGAGAGTTAAATTTGCCCGTCCAGACACCTCCACCTAGTCTCTCATTGGTTCTCCCTATTCCTGTTCATTTTCCACAGAAATTGCAAACTGGGCCAAACAGGAGGTTAAAGGCACTGACTCTCCAAGTGGGGAGAGTGTTAGTAAAGCGTCTGGAATGTTGCACCCGAGTACCAGGGGACGAAAACTGAGACACATTTGAACACGTTTCCCGATCACACGGTGGATCATACTCTGGGTTCCACATGCATGTTTTAGCTGAAGGAAGAATCCCTTAAACCTGGAGAGTTGAGACCCATGGAATGGGTACCATGCAATATGACTTCAAAGGGTCTGCATTTGCTCACTGAACCTCACCAATCCTATCACTGCTGCGTTTATGCCACTGTACACACGCTTGATTCTCTTTCGGAGACATATAAATCCATAGGTTTTAAGATTCTTACTAGTCAGGTATATTCTTAGGCGTTTAATATGGGGTGTTGAGTCCACTTCGTTGAGCAAGGAGTAGCTCTTGTCTATTACATATTTGGCTTATGGAACGGTATCTGTGCTAATTTCAATCTCTGGTTTTATGCAGCACCCCAACTCACCTTTCGCCTTAAGCAAGCATAAGTTGGTTTTCTACATTTGAGACCCTGTTCTGTTTTGTAATTCAGTTCCTGTGTAGCCAAGTTTACATTCCGTGTATTAGTTATACCTTATGATGTTTCTTTTTCTGTGTGACTTATTTCACTTAGAATCATCGTACCTGAATCCACTCATTATGCTGCTACGGGCCTGATGACATAGATTTCATTGCTGAGTGATATTGCATTGTACGTAAGTACCACAACTTCTTTATCCATTTTTCGCTTTCTGTGATATTGAACTTGTACCATAAACGAGGTTCTTGTAAACAGAGCCGTCCCATCTTTGGGGTGGCTGTGTCTTTTTGATTTTAATTTCCCTAAGCTATAGGACCATAAGTGGAAGTGCCCTAGCCTGTGTTGCTTTCTTTTTTAGATGTTTCAGGAAACACCATACACTTCTCCAGAGTGGCTGCTGGCAATTTACATCCCGCCCATCAGCATAACAAGGCTCCCAGTTCTCCATGGCCTGTCCTGCCTTTCTGGATTTTACACTTTTTTCAGATGGCCCTTTGACCGGGGTGAAGTGAGACTTCATTGTAGTGCAGAATTCCTTTGGGAGCTTGCTTGGTTGGCCAGAAAGGGCGTATGCGTTTCTTCCTGAATATATTCCGGAAAAAACGCATACGCCCTTTTTGGCCAAGTGCATCATTGTCGACGTTCTGAGTGTTTTCATATGTTTTCAGTGCAATTCCTGTCTACCTCCTGAAATCAGTTTCCTGCAGTTCTGCCTTGCTCTCAGTGCCTCTTCATAGCCTTACCTCAATATACTTTTGGAGAATAGTTGGCCTTTATAACTCTGCAGGTTTTTGAATTGCAGTGGCCCTTAGCTCCATTTTTCAGCTCTTATTTTTGTGATCTTGCCTCATATCCACAGGATTTCTTCAGGCCCTATTCTTCTTCTGGGGCGCCTTGCTCTGCCTTTGGTTAATTCTTCTTCCTGATGTGAAATTAGAGTGACATGTGCCCATTGAAACCGCTACAGCTATTTTCTCACTGGTTCCCCCTATTCCCATTCATCCTCTGCACTAACTGCAGACTGTGCGATACCGGAACTTAAAGGCATTGACTCTCCATGTGGAGATGTTGTTAGTAAAGTGGCTGGAATGTTGATCCGGAGCCCCAGGAGAGGAAAATGAGGTGCATTTTAGAAACCTTTCCCGATCATATGGTATACCATCCGCTGGATTTCCCATGCATGGTTTAGCTGTAGGAAGATTCCCTTCAACTTGGAGTGTTGGGACCCTTGGAATAAGTAGCATGAAGTATTGTATTAAACTTTCGGCAGTTGCTCACCAAAGCTCTCCAATCCTTTCAGCCCCAAGTGTCCAGCCTTATGTCTTATCCAGCTGTGGGTTTATATGTGGTCATTCCAGGTTGCATCACAGCCCCTGAGCGAATTTTGTAAGAATTTTTCTCTCTTTCATTGTTTCTGCGTTTTGGTTTTAAAATTTATTTCTATAATGGGGTTTAGCTCATTTTCACTGCTGTGTTTGTGCCGCTCTGCGCACACTTGATTCCCTTATGGAGATATATCAATACATGGGTTTTAAGATTCTTATTACTCAGATATATTTCTCTGCGGTGTATAGGGTGTGTTGAGGCCAGTTCATTGAGCGAGGTGTAGATCTTGTCTGATACCTATTTGGTTTATTGAACGGTATCTGTGCTAATTTCAAACTCTGGTTTTATGCATCACCCCACCTCTCCTTTCCCCTTAAGCTGACATAAGTGTGTTTTCTAAATGTGAGACACTGTTCTGTTTTGTAATTCATTTTTTGTGCAGCCATATTTATCCTCCCTCTATAAGTGATATCTTATGATATGTTTCTTTTTCTGTTTGACTTATTTCAAGTAGTATTATCGGACCTCAATCCACTCTTTATCCTTCTACTAGCCTTATTACATTGATTTCATGGTGAAGAGATATTCCATTGTACATAAGTACCACATTTTCTTTATCCATTGTTCTCTTTCCTGGGATATTTAAGGTGTACTGAAGTTGAGGTTCTTGTAAACAGAGTAGCCCTAAACTGTGGTGTGCTTGTGTCTTGTTGATTTTTAGACTTCCCTAGATATACTCCCGTGATTGGAAGTGCCCTATGCTCTGTCGCTCTGTTTTTTAGATGATTTAGGAACCACCATACACTTCTCCAGAGTGGCTCTCGGCAGTTCACACACTGTCCATCAGCGTATAAAGGCTCCCTGTTCTCCATGGCCTGTCCTGCATTTCTGGTGTTTACAATTTTTTCGGATGGCCCTTTTGACCGGTGGGAAATGAGACTTCTTTGTTGTGCACATTTGCATTGCTTGCTTGCTTGGTTGCCCATAAAGTGCGTATGCGTTTTTTCCTGGATATATTCAGGAAAAAACGCATACTCCCTTTTGGGCCAACTGCATCATTGTCGAAATTCTGCCGCTTTTCATGTGCTTTAAAGGCGAGTCCAATCTATCTCTTGAAATCTGTTTCTTGCAATTCTGTCTTGCATTCAGATCCTCTTCTTTGCCTTACCTCAACATATTTTTGGACGTTAGTTTTCATTTATAACTCTGCAGGTTTGTGAATTGCAGTGACCCTGAGCTCCATTTTTTAAGTTGCTCTTTTGTGAGCTGGCCTCAAAACCGCAGGATTGCTTCAGGCCCTATTTTGGCTCCGGCGAGGCGGGCTGAGCCTTTTTTTAATTCTTATTCTTAATGGGAAATTAGAGTGACATGTGCCCGTCCAAACCCCTACAACTCTTCTCTCATTGTTTCCCCCTCTTCCCGTTCATCCTCCTCACAATTTGCAAAATGTGTGAAACAGAAGTTTAAATGTGCTGATTCTCTAAGTGGGGAGATTCTAAGTAACGTGGCTGGAATGATGAACAGGAGCACCAGGAGAGGATAAATGAGGTGCATTTTAGACACATCTCCCGATCACATGGTGTACAGTCCTCTGGGTTTTCCATGCATGTTTTAGCTGTAGGAAGATTCCTTGAACCTGCAGATTTGGGACCCATTGAATGGGTACCAGGTAGTATTACTTTAAAGGGTGTGCATTTCCTCACCCAACCTCACATTTCTCTTAGCATGAACAGTTTCCAGCCTTATGTCTCATCCTGCTGTGGGTCTAGATGTGTTCAATCCATGTTGCATCACCGTCCCTGAGGAAAAGTTGTAAGAGGTTTTCTCTGTCTCTCTGTCGTTTATTTTTTTCAATTTATTACTATATTGGTTACAGCTGATTTTCAAAGCTCTGTTTCTTGCTGTTGTACATCCACTTGATTCACGTACAGAGAGACATCAATAAATTCTTTTTCAGATTCTTACCAGTCATAGATATTCTTTTCCGGTGACTTGAGTGTGCTGAGTGCAGTTCTTTTAGCTACCGTGTAGGCCTTGTTGATTATCAGTTTGGTATTTGGAATGGTATCTTTGCTAATTTCAACCTCCTGGATGATGCCTCACCCCTCCCCACCTTTCCCGTTTAGCAGCCTTACGCGTTTTCTACATATTTGACTATGTTTTTGTTTTGTAATTTATTTCATGTGTAGCCATTTTGGATTCCACCTTTAAGTGATATCTTATGATATGTGTCTTTTTCTTTTTGAATTATGTCACTTAGAATGATCATACGTAACTCCTCTGGAGTTGTTACAACTGGCCATATTTCATTGATTTCCAGGCTGAGTAATATTCCACTCTACATAAGTACCACATCTCTATCCATTTTTTCCCTCCAGAGACATTTAAGTTATATCCTAGTCGAGGATCTTTTAAACAGAGAGGCAGTAAACATTGGGGTGCCTGTGTCCTCTCGATTTTTGTTTTTCCCAAGATATACGCCCATGAGTGCAAGTGCCCTATGCTCTGTAGCTCATTTTTTAGATGCTTTAGTAAACACAATACACTTCTCCAGAATGGCCGTTGGCAATATACATTTCCACTATAAGCCTCACAGGGCTCCCTCTTCTCCTTGCCCTGTCCTGCATTTCTGGCGTTTACACTTTATGAGGATGTCTCTTCTGACTGATGCGAAGTGATATCTTTTGTAGTATTGATTTCCAGTGCCCACCTGTTTGGTTGGCTAAAAAAGTGTATGCCCTTTTCTTGAATATATACAGAAAAAAACGCATACAGCCTTTTTGGCCAACTGCAATGTCGGCAATGTTCAGCCCCTTTTCTTGTGCTTAATGGCGAGTCCTTTCTACCTCCTCAAATCCCTTTCCTGCCATTCTCCCTTGCTTGCCAATCCTTTTCTTTGACTTTCCTCAAGACATTTTTCAGTGATAGATATTTTCAACTCTGCAGTTTCGTGAATTTTACTGCCCCTGAGTTCCATTGTTCAACTTGTGTTTATGGGAACTGGCCACAAAGCAGTGGGATTTCCTCAAGCCCTATACTGTTTCCATGGGCAACCCTAGCCTTTGGTCAATTCATCTTCCTGATTGGAAATTAGAGTGACATGTGCCTGTCTGAACACCTAGGACTTGTCTCTCATTGTTCCTCATCCTTCCGCTTCATCCTCTGGACAAATTCCAAACTGTACGCAACAGGATGTTGACAGTGTTGACATCTCCAAGTGGGGAGACTGTTAGTAAAGACGCTGGAGGGGTGAACCCGAGCACCAGGAGATGAGGAGATGAGATGCCTTTTCCAAACTCTTCCCGATCAGACGGTATACCATCCTCTGGGTGTGACAGACATGTTTTAGCAGTAGGAAGAGTCCCATTCATGTAAGGAGAACACCAGGGCTTTTTCAAAATCAGTGTCTCCCCGAAACCCAAACTGGGGAGTTTTTTAAGCTACGGCTACACATATGTTCATTAAGGGCCTTGGGAAGTAGGCAGAGTCCAAACTTTAGATGACTGAAGTCTTCAGGGTCAGAAGCACTCACCACCGGCTTCCCTTAGGTTACACTTTAACTGTCATTGATAGATGATGTCAATAAAAATATCTATTCTTTTTCCGATTATTTCCCCTTATAGGTTATTGCACAATATTGAGTGTAGTTCCCTGTGCTATACAGTAGTTCCTTGTTGATGATCTATTTTATACATAGCAGTGTGTATGTGTTAATTCCAAACTGTTAATTTATCCCTCCTCCCACCTTTCCCCTTTGGTAATAATAAATTATAAGATTTTATACTTCTCAGAAATGGGGGAGCTGAAAGAGAGGTATCATTTTCAATGGAAAAGCATTTAAAACAAGATTGAAGCTTTAACCAAGATTATTAGATGTACATCCTTGGAAAGAAATCACTTCATTTCTCTAATATTGACCTGACAAATAAGACAAACCTTTTCACTGAACTTGCTTATAATAAAGTGATGGAAATATCAAATGGAAGTGTTAGAAACATCTTATTTTACCCGAGCCTTATAAACTGTTCTATGTTAACTACAGTTTGGCTCACACATCTGTTCATTGAAGTTACAATAGTCTCAATTTCTGTTACTGATCCTCCAGAGTGGACCCCAACAAGGGTCCCCCTGCCCAGTGTCATTGGGGCCAACAGATCGAGACTGAGTTTGGTTCCCAAGCAAAGGAAACTTTATATTTTCATCAGAGAATGGAGAGGTGAGAGCATGCACTACCCCGTGGGCTGTGGGCTGGGCTGCTGTGTAGAGATCCTGTCAGAGTCAGTGAGAGGGAGGGGGCGGAGCTCTCAAGGGCCGGGTTGGCTGCAGCTTAGGCTCTATATCTCGGAGTCTGCACTGGGCCCCAGGAGCTGAGGTGTCGACCCAGCCATTCTGCACCAGGAAATCTGGTCTGAAGTGCCGGGTGTGGAACCTCTGCATGCGGGACCCTAGGAGCACGTGAAATTAGACAAAGCACAAAGGATAAAAAAGGTCAGACTTGACTTTATTGCCCACATTCTATTTTTATCTCCCAGGGATTTTTAATGGGCTTTGCTGGGGACAAACCCCTCCTCTGCCTTTTGTCCCGTTCCTCATTCTTGGAGTGCTGAGGGTGCAGACCCTTCTTCTGTAACTGCTGAGTGCTGAGTTGGGAGCCCTCATACCAGGGGACGAGGGTCAGAACTTCTCCCCAGCAGCCTCCAGGTGACGTTGATTGGCCCCAGGACCCCTGCCTCCCTGCTCGTCCGCCTGAGCACCAGCATTGGAAGTGTTATAGATTCTAATGACCTTTAAGGGTCCAGGAAAGAGATGTGCAGAGACGCTGTGGGGGCCGGTTTCACCCCGCCCCACATTTGTTCGGCCACCTTAGGCTGACCGTTTCTGCCAGCCTAGATGCTCTGACCAGTAGTCTGCTCTTTCTTCAATTAGGCCCCTGAATTAACGTAAAAACAGCACCAGGTGTCAGAGCCCTGCCCGCTCAACTCCCAGACAGTCCAGGGTCAGTGGTGATCAAGGACCATGATGGCCACTGAGTCAACAGCCTTTTGAAGTAAACAGGAGTCCAGCCGGTCTTATTGGCCACCATCATCACGGTGTCTGTAGGCTTTTCTATGGTGACAGTGTGATATACGGTTCCCCCGCCAAGATTATTAGCTCCCCTCCGGGTGCAGGAAGTCCTGCAAGCAGTAGTCTACTCCTTCGGGACACACTATTGTTGTTTTATGAGAGAAACTCCAGGTCAAGTGATGTTCACACGAGTCGTCATGGTGCCCTGTTGCCCCCGGTTATCTCTCTGGATGTTGGAGTTGGAGGGCCTCCTCACTCGAGGTCGGTGTGCCCACGGAGCGAACCCTGCAACTTCAGGGCATGGTTGGTGATTAGGATCACCACGTGGGGTCCTTTTCCCTTAGGAGGGAGGTGGCCTTTTGGGCTGCTGATTTCCAGGTTTTTAGATACCGCCAGTATCTTGGCCAGATGTGGCAGTGGGCCAAGCCCTTTGGTGACTGTAGTTTATCCTACCTGGATGGCATTCTTGCGTTGTTCCATTTCAAGTGGTCCCAGTTTTTGCACTAATTCTCCAATGGCGATTCACCTTTCACCGGGAATGGAAAGGTCAAAGGGTTTAGCTCAATTAGGGAGTTCCAGGGCAAGGGTCTGAATTGACTGCTCTTTCCATTCTTGAAAGGCCACTTCTGGATTCTGTTCAAAAGGATCATCATCTTTTCCTTTCAGTGTTTCATATAGAGGCCCAGCTAGTAGACTGTAGTTAGGGATCCAGAAGCAGCAAACCCTGGCCTCCCCAGGAACCCCTAAGCTGTCTTCTAGTTTTAGAAAGGGGTAAGGCTGCAAATGGTTTCTTCCCTTTCCTGGGATGGGCTTCTCTGACCTTGTGTGAGAATGAAGCCCAGGCAGGTCACTGCAGTCTGTGATATTTGAGCTTTTTCTTGGACAACTTCTATCCTTTATTGGCTTGGTAGTTCAGAGGCCTCCTTAGTAGGGCTGGCGATCAGAATGTCGTCTGCATATTGAAGGAGGGTTTCCTTTTCCAGAGGTAGAACTTTTCGGTCTTTAGCTAAGCTTTCCCCAAAGATGGTGTGGGAATTTTTGAACCCTTGGGGCAAGACGGCCCGGAAGTATTGTTTTAGTTGTATGTTGAGTCCTGCCACTCACAAGCCAAAATTTCTTGTGACTCTGGGACTAATGGAATACAAAAGAAGGCATCATTGAAGACTAATACAGAATACCATGTCCTGGTGGTTGGTAGAATGACCAGCAGGGTGTAGGAATCAGGAGCAACTGGAGGTATATCCTCGGTGGCTTCACTGACTGTCCTGACATCCTTTACCAGGTCCCCAGCAGCCCATGGGGCTCTCGTGGTCAGGCCAATCCCAGGATATGGAGCTCTCCTGGGCAGGTACCCCACCCCCAACCCAGCCCACGGGGCTCTCATGGTCAGGCCCCTCCCAGGATACAGAGCTACCCTTGCAGGTACCGTGGCAGGGCTGGGCACACAGGAACCGTGCACATAGCCCTCATTGAAGAGCACCCCCAGCTCACCTGTCGCTCAGAGCTGACACAGAGCACCTCAGAGCAGGACTTGAACTAACAAACAGCAGCTCCGACAGGTCTGTGACCCTGGGCATCACTCTGTGTGGCCTCCCTCCACCTGGTCTTCCAGAGATTTCCACTGCACCCGGGGCACCAGGCCTCTGTCTCCAACCACCACCCACCCCTCCTCTCCCTGACTCCTGGGTTCCTCTCATTAGGAGAGGGTTTTCTTGAAGTTGTCTCCCACTCATGGGCCAGATAAAATGATTAGAAAACAAGCCAAAGCTGCAGCCCCTTGTCTATCCTGACTCTCAGGAGCCCACACCTGTTCCTTGGACCTGGCCGGTTCAGCAAGTTCCATTTTCTGCAACTGTGAGCCCCTGAGGGGTGATGATTGGCTGACCTGGGCAGCCTTACCATGCCGGCCAGCCCTCCCCAGGTGTGCCTGGGTTGAGATCAATATAAATACCACTCCAGGCAGCAAAAGCCCCTGCAGCTGTGCCTGACGCCATTTTCTCTGCCCTGTCAGCAGTCTCGGGGCTGGGCTGGTGGGAGGGAGTGAGAGGCCACGGCTTTGTGGGTGGCCCAGTGTGAGTGGGGTTCTACTGGACTTTCTGCAGCAGTTGCCAGGCTGCCACCTGCTAAAGAAGAGGATGTGTCACCCATACCTGCTGCTGGAATTTCTCCCTGGGCAGAGGTGAGGAAGGAAAAAAGCAGTGGGGGCAGGGACAGGACGGGTATCTCAGGCAGGGAAATGGAAATCTTCCAGAAGAGCACCCAGGGCCAGGACCATCCTGGCTGGCCTGCAGGCACCAAGTCAGCTGGCATGCTGTCACTCGTGTGGCTCCATGGCCCTTCCTCTAGGCTTTCAAGTCCTTGTATATATTCAGGTGTTTTACCTGGGAAGGGCGGGAACAGTTCAGCAGCAACTGGCCTGGGGCTCAGCTCACGTTTACTCACAGATGTCTCGGCACGGTGCCCCAGCTTTGCAATGAGGACGCTTGTTGTGTGGGGGCTGCTGGCTGAATGGGAGACGATTCCCCACCACTGACCAACTTCAGAATTGTTTACAACTGGAGCAAGTGCCCTGATACGGTTTTCCTCTGAGTAACTGGTGGGTTCTGTTTTTTTTTTTCTCTTTTTCGTTTTTGGTTCAAGGTAGATTTTATTCCTCTTTTTTGTATTTACAGATATAAGCATGGAAATAATTTATTCATATAAATACATGTATGTGAAGGGAATAATTGTTTTTTCTGTTTTATTTTTTAAATTTTATTTCTTTTTAATTTTGAATTTTATTTTATATTTTTATACACCAGCTTCTCATTGGTTATCTATTTTATACATATAAATGTTTACATGCCAATCCCAATCTCTCAACTCCTCCCACCACCACCCCTCCAAGAGCTTTCCCCCCTTGTTGTCCATAGATTGTTGTCTACATCTGTTGCTCTATTTATGCCTTGCAAAACGGTTAATCTGTACAGTTTTTCTAGGTTCCACATATATGCATGAATATACAAGATTTGTTTTTCTCTTTCTGACTTACTTCACTCTGTATGACAGTCTCTAGATCCATCGACGTCTCTACAAATGACCCAATTTCATTCCTTTCATGGCTTAGTAATATTCCATTTTATATATGTACCACATCTTTATGCATTCGTCTGTCTGTGGGCATTTAGGTTGCTTCCATTACCTCGATATTGTAAATAGTGATGCAATGAACATTGCGGTGAATGTCTCTTTTTGATTTATGGTTTTGTCTGGGTATATGTCCAGTCCTGGGATTGCTGTATCATATGGTAATTCTATTATTAGTTTCTTAAGAAACTCCATATTGTTCTCCATAGTGACTGTATCAATTTATATTCCCAACAATAGTGGAAGAGGCTTCCTTTTCCCCACACCCTTTCCAGCATTTGTTGTTTGTAGATTTTCAGATGATGCCCATTCTAACAGGTGTGAGGTGATACCTCATTGTTGAGTCCATTTCGTTGAGCAAGGGGTAGGTCTTGTCTATTATATATTTGGCTTATGGAACGGTATCTGTGCTAATTTCAATCTCTGGTTTTATGCAGCACCCCAACTCACCTTTCCCCTTAAGCAAGCATAAGTTGGTTTTCTAAACTTGAGACCCTGTTCTGTTTTGTAATTCAGTTCATGTGTAGCCAAGTTTACATTCCGTGCATTAGTGATACCTTATGATGTTTCTTTTTCTGTGTGACTTATTTCACTTAGAATCATCGTGCCTCAATCCACTCATTATGCTGGTACAGGCCTGGTGACACAGATTTCATTGCTGAGTGGTATTCTGTTGTACGTAAGTATCGCAACTTCTTTATCAATTATTTGTTCTCTGGGATATTTAACTCGTACTGTAGAAGAGGTTCCTGTAAACAGAGCCGTCCCAAATTTTGGGGTGGCTGTGTCTTTTTGATTTTAATTTCCCTAAGCTATAGGACCATAAGTGGAAATGCCCTAGACTCTGTTGCTTTGTTTTTCAGATGTATCAGGAAACACCATACACTTCTCCAGAGTGGCTGTTGGCAATTTACATCCCGCCATCAGCATAACAAGGCTCCTTTTTCCCCATGGCCTGTCTTGCCTTTCTGGATTTTACACTTTTCTCAGATGGCCCTTTAGACCGGGGGGAAGTGACACTTCATAGTAGTTCGCATTTCCATTGCAAGCTTGCTTGGTTTGCCAAAAAGGGCATATGTGTTTTTTCCTGAATATATTCAGGAACAAACTCATACGCCCTTTGTTGCCAAGTGCATCATTGTCGATGTTCTGCCTCTTTTCCTATGCTTTAAATGCAATTCCAGTCTACCTCCTGAAATCGGTTTCCTGAAATTCTGCCCCGCTTTCAAGTCCTCTTCGCAGCCTTACTTCAATATATTTTTGGACGTTATCTGTTATTTATAACTCTCCAGGTTTGTGAATTACAGGGTCCCTGAGCTCCTTTCTTCAACTCGCTTTCTTGTGAACTGGCCGCAAACCCGCAAGACTGCTTCAGGCCCTAATCTGCTTCTGGCAGGGCACGCTGAGCCTTTGGTTAATTCCTCTTCCTGGTGGGAAATGAGTGTTAAATATACCCGTCCAGACACCTACCTCACTCTCAACCCCTTGGTGATGTGGGTCCTCTGGTTTGTGGCCACCTTTGCTGGGTTCCTCACCTTTCGATGATGTGGCCCCACTAGTGTGAGGACACTCCTGCTTGGTTCTCATCCACGTGGTTATGTGGACCCCCTGGTGAGAGTCTGTTCCTGGCTTTGTTCCTCACCCACCTGTGAGGGAGACCCTCTGCTGATAGGTCACTCCTGCATGGCTGGCACACATTGCCTTGGTGAAGTCAGCCGTGTGGTGGCAGTTGGAGCGTGCTGGGAATCTCCTCCCCCCGGTGATGAGGACCCTCTTGCGTCAGGCCCTAACTGCTGGACTCACCAACTTTTCTTAGGGAGCCCGGTGATGCTTTGGCACTCCTCTTAGGATCCCATCTCCATGGGGTTGTGGGCCTTCTGCTCTGAGGTCCCAATGGCTGGGTTGTTCACATTTTCATGATGTGGGCTCTCTGGTGTTCACAGAAGCCTGGATCCCATAGCCTCTGTGCTCTTGGCCGCCTGCTGGGAGGCTCCAACTGCTGGATTCCTCACTTTTTTAACTTTTTGGGCCCTCTGTTGTGAGGATCCTCCTGCCTGCCTCACTCCCATCCCCTTCGTGATGTGTGTCGTCTGGTTTGAGGCCACATGTGCTGGGTTCCTCACCTTTCGATGATGTGGGACCAATGGTCTTAGGAGACTCCTGCCTGGTTCACATCCCCTTGGTGATGTGGGCCCTCTGTTGAGAGTCTGATCCTGGCTGGGTTCCTCAACCATCTGTGAGGTGGGCCGTCTGCTGTGAGGTCACTCCTGCCTGGCTTGCTCACCTCGCCTTGTGGACATGAGCCCTCTGGTGGCACTTGGAGCCTGCTGGGAGCCTCCTCTCCTCGGTGATGAGGGCCCTCTGGCATCAGGCCTTAACTGCTGGGCTCCCCACATTTTGTGATGTGCGCCCAGTGGTGCGAGGACACTCCAGCCAGGTTCACATCCCCATTGGGATGTGGGCCTTCTGCTCTGAGGTCCCAAAGCCTGGGTTGCTCACAGTTTCATGATGTGGGCTCTCTGGTATTAGTTCACTCCTGCCTGCATCCCATAGCTTCTGTGCTCTGGGCCGCCTGCTGGGAGGTTCCAACTGCTGGATTCCTCACCTTTCTTATTCTTTGGGCCCTCTGATTTTAGGCTACTCCTGCCTGCCTCACTCCCATTCCCTTTGTGATATGTGTCCTCTGATTTGAGGCCACATGTGCTGGGTTCCGCACCTTTCGATGATGTGACCCCACTGGAGGGAAGACAGTCCTGACTGGTTCCCATCCCCTTGCTGATGTGGGCCCTCAGGTGAGAGTCTGATCCTGGCTGGGTTCCTCACCCTTCTGTGAGGTGGGCCCTCTGCTGTGAGGTCAATCATGCCTGTCTGGCACAGGTCACCTTGGCGACGTGGGCCCTCTGGTGGCAGTTGGAGTGTGTTGGGATCCTCCTTCCCTCAGTGATGAGGGCCCTCTTGCCTTAGGCCATAACTGCAGGGCTCCCCACATTTTCTGATGTGCGCCAAGTGAGTGAGGAGACTCTTGCCAGGTTCCCATCCCCATGGCGATATGGGCCTTCTGCTCTGAGGTCAAAACGGCTGGCTTGCTCACAGTACCATGATGTGGGCCCTCTGTGAGTTCACTCCGGCAAGGATCCCTTATCATCGGTGCTCTGAGCCGCCTGCTGGGAGGTTCCAACTGCTGGATTCCTCAACTTTTTTATTCTATGTGCCCTCTGTTGTGAGGCTCCTCCTGCCTGCCTCACTGCCAGCCCCTTGGTGATGACTGTCCTATGGCTTGAGGCCACATGTGCTGCGTTCCTCACCTTTCGATGATGTGACCCCACTCGTGTGAGGACACTCCTGCCTGGTTTCCATCCCCTTGGTGATGTGGGCCTTCTGGTGACAGTCTTATACTGGCTGGGTTCCTCACTCTTCTGTGAGGTAGGCCCTCTGCTGTGAGGTCAATACTGCCTGACTTGCACACATCACCTTGGTGACGTGGGCCCTCTGTTGGCACATGGAACCTGCTGGGAGCCTCCTGCCCTCGGTGATGACGGCCCTCTAGCATCAGGCTCTAACTGCTGGGCTCCCCACGTTTTCTGATGTGAGCCCAGTGATGCCAGGACACTCCTGTCAGGTTCCCATCCCCATGGGGATGTGGGCTTTCTGCTCTGAGGTCCCAATGCCTGGGTTGCTCACAGTTTCATGATGTGGGCTCTCTGGTGTTAGTTCACTCCTGCCTGCATCCCATAGCTTCTGTGCTCTGGGCCGCCTGCTGGGAGGTTCCAAATGCTGGATTCCTCACTTTTTTTATTCTTTGGGCCCTCTGTTTTTAGGCTCCTCCTACCTGCCTCACTCCCATCCCCTTTGTGATGTATGTCCTCTGATATGAGGCCACATGTGCTGGGTTCCTCACCTTTCGATGATGTGGCCCCACTGGTGGGAGGACAGTCCTGACTGGTTCCCATCCCCTTGGTGTTGTGGGCCCTCTGGTGAGAGTCTCATCCTGCCTCGGTTCCTCACCCTTCTGTGAGATAGGCCCTCTGCTGTGAGGTCACTACTGCCTGGCTGGCGCATGCCACCTTGTAGACGTGGGCCCTCTGTTGGCAGTTGGAACCTGCTGGGAGTCTCCTCCCCTCAGTTATGAGGGCCCCCTGGCGTCAGGCCCTAACTGCTGGGCTCCTAACTTTTTCTGATATGTGCTAAGTGGTGCAAAGCCACTCCTGCCAGGTTCCCATCCCAATGGGGATGTGGGCCTTCTGTTCTGAGGTCCCAACAGCTGGGCTGCTCACAGGTTCATGATGTGGGCCCTCTGCTGTGAGTTCACTGCGGCCTGGATCCCATAGCCTCGGTGCTCTGGGCCACTTGCTGGGAGGTTCCAACTGCTGGATTCCTCAACTTTTATATTCTATGGACCCTGTGTTGTGAGGCCAGTCCTGCCAGCCTCATTCTGAACCCCTTGGTGATGTGGTTCCTCTGGTTTGAGGACACATGTGCTGGGATCCTCACCTTTCGATGATGTTGTCCCACTGGTGTGGGGACACTCCTGCCTGGTTCCCATCCCCTTGGTGATGTGGGCCCTCTGGTGAGAGTCTGATCCTGGCTGTGTTCCTCACCCTTCTGTGAGGTGGGCCCTCTGCTGTGAGGTCACTCCTGCCAGGCTGGCACACATCGCCTTGGCGACGTTGGCCCTCTGGTGGCAGCTGGAGCCTGCTGGGAGCCTCCTCCTCTCGGTGATGAGTGCCCTCTAGCGTCAGGCCCTAACTTCTGAGCACCCCACGTTTTCTGATGTGAGCCCAGTGATGCCAGGACACTCCTGTCATGTTCCCATCACCATGGGGATGTGGGCCTTCTGCTCTGAGGTCCCAATGTCTGGGTTGCTCACAGTTTCATGATGTGGGCTGTCTGGTGTTAGTTCACTCTGGCCTGGTTCCTCTAGCCTCTGTGCTCTGGGCCGCCTGCTGGGAGGTTCCAACTGCTGGATTCCTCACCTTTCTTATTTTTGGGCCCTCTGTTATGAGGCTCCTCCTGCCTGCCTCACTCCCAGCCCCTTGGTGATGGGTGTCCTATGGTTTGAAGCCACATGTTCTGGGTTCCTCACCTTTAGATGATGTGGCCCTACTCATGTGAGGACACTCCTGCCTGGTTCCAATCCATTTGGTGATGTGGGCCCTCTGGTGCGAGTCTGATCCTGACTGGGTTCGTCACACTTCTCTGAGGTGGGCCCTCTGCTGTGAGGTCATTCGTGCCTGGTTGGCACACATCGCCTTGGCGACGTCAGCCCTCTGGTGGCAGTTGGAGCCTGCTGGGAGCCTCCTTCCCTTGGTGATGAGGGTCCTCTGGCGTCAGGCCCTAACTGCTGGTCGCCCAAAATTTTCTGATACGTTCTCAGTGGTGCGAGGACACTCCTACCAGAATTCCATCCCCATGGGGATGTGGGCCTCCTGCTCTGAGGTCCCAATGGCTGGGTTGCTCAGTTTCATGACATGGGCCCTCTTCTGTGAGTTCACTGTGGCCTGGATCCCATAGCCTCGGTGCTCTGGGCCGCCTGCTGGGAGGTTCCAACTGCTGGATTCCTCACTTTTTTATTCTATGTGCCCAGTGTTGTGAGGCTACTCCTGCCTGCCTCACTCCGAGGTCCTTGGTGATGTGGGTCCTCTGGTTTGAGGACACATGTGCTGAGTACCTCAGCTTTCGATGATGTGGCCCCACTGATGTGAAGACACTCCTGCCTGGTTCCCATCCCCTTGGTGATGTGGGCCCTCTGGTGAGAGTCTGATGTTGGCTGGGTTTCTCACCCTTCTGTGAGGTGGGACCTCTGCTGTGAGGTAACTCCTGCCTGGCATGCTCACGTTGCCTTGGCAATGTGAGCCCTCAGGTGGCAGTTGGAGCCTGCTGGGAATCTCCTCCCCTCAGTTATGAGAGCTCTGGATAAAACACATATGCCCTTTTTTGCCAAGTGCATTATTTTCCAAGTTCTGTCTCTTTTCCTATGCTTTAAGAGCTACTCCCGTGTACGTTCTGAAATCAGTTTCCAGCAATTCTGCCCCGCATTCAAGTCCTCTTCGCAGCCTTACTTCAGTATAATTTTGGATGATAGCTGTCATTTATAACTCCGCAGGTTTCTGAATTACAGTGCCCCTGAGCTCCTTTCTTCAACTCGCTTTCTTGTGAGCTGGCCGCAACACCGCAGGATCTCCTCAGGCCCTAATCTAGTTCCAGCATGGCACGCGGAGCCTTTGGTTCATTTATCTTCCTGGTGGGAAATGAGAGTTAAATTTGCCCGTCCAGACACCTCCACCTAGTCTCTCATTGGTTCTCCCTATTCCTGTTCATTTTCCACAGAAATTGCAAACTGGGCCAAACAGGAGGTTAAAGGCACTGACTCTCCAAGTGGGGAGAGTGTTAGTAAAGCGTCTGGAATGTTGCACCCGAGTACCAGGGGACGAAAACTGAGACACATTTGAACACGTTTCCCGATCACACGGTGGATCATACTCTGGGTTCCACATGCATGTTTTAGCTGAAGGAAGAATCCCTTAAACCTGGAGAGTTGAGACCCATGGAATGGGTACCATGCAATATGACTTCAAAGGGTCTGCATTTGCTCACTGAACCTCACCAATCCTATCACTGCTGCATTTATGCCACTGTACACACGCTTGATTCTCTTTCGGAGACATATAAATCCATAGGTTTTAAGATTCTTACTAGTCAGGTATATTCTTAGGCGTTTAATATGGGGTGTTGAGTCCACTTCGTTGAGCAAGGAGTAGCTCTTGTCTATTACATATTTGGCTTATGGAACGGTATCTGTGCTAATTTCAATCTCTGGTTTTATGCAGCACCCCAACTCACCTTTCGCCTTAAGCAAGCATAAGTTGGTTTTCTACATTTGAGACCCTGTTCTGTTTTGTAATTCAGTTCCTGTGTAGCCAAGTTTACATTCCGTGTATTAGTTATACCTTATGATGTTTCTTTTTCTGTGTGACTTATTTCACTTAGAATCATCGTACCTGAATCCACTCATTATGCTGCTACGGGCCTGATGACATAGATTTCATTGCTGAGTGATATTACATTGTACGTAAGTACCACAACTTCTTTATCCATTTTTCGCTTTCTGTGATATTGAACTTGTACCATAAACGAGGTTCTTGTAAACAGAGCCGTCCCATCTTTGGGGTGGCTGTGTCTTTTTGATTTTAATTTCCCTAAGCTATAGGACCATAAGTGGAAGTGCCCTAGCCTGTGTTGCTTTCTTTTTTAGATGTTTCAGGAAACACCATACACTTCTCCAGAGTGGCTGCTGGCAATTTACATCCCGCCCATCAGCATAACAAGGCTCCCAGTTCTCCATGGCCTGTCCTGCCTTTCTGGATTTTACACTTTTTTCAGATGGCCCTTTGACCGGGGTGAAGTGAGACTTCATTGTAGTGCAGATTTCCTTTGAGAGCTTGCTTGGTTGGCCAGAAAGGGCGTATGCGTTTCTTCCTGAATATATTCCGGAAAAAACGCATACGCCCTTTTTGGCCAAGTGCATCATTGTCGACGTTCTGAGTGTTTTCATATGTTTTCAGTGCAATTCCTGTCTACCTCCTGAAATCGGTTTCCTGCAGTTCTGCCTTGCTCTCAGTTCCTCTTCATAGCCTTACCTCAATATACTTTTGGAGAATAGTTGGCCTTTATAACTCTGCAGGTTTTTGAATTGCAGTGGCCCTTAGCTCCATTTTTCAGCTCTTATTTTTGTGATCTTGCCTCATATCCACAGGATTTCTTCAGGCCCTATTCTTCTTCTGGGGCGCCTTGCTCTGCCTTTGGTTAATTCTTCTTCCTGATGTGAAATTAGAGTGACATGTGCCCATTGAAACCGCTACAGCTATTTTCTCACTGGTTCCCCCTATTCCCATTCATCCTCCGCACTAACTGCAGACTGTGCGATACCGGAACTTAAAGGCATTGACTCTCCATGTGGAGATGTTGTTAGTAAAGTGGCTGGAATGTTGATCCGGAGCCCCAGGAGAGGAAAATGAGGTGCATTTTAGAAACCTTTCCCGATCATATGGTATACCATCCGCTGGATTTCCCATGCATGGTTTAGCTGTAGGAAGATTCCCTTCAACTTGGAGTGTTGGGACCCTTGGAATAAGTAGCATGAAGTATTGCATTAAACTTTCGGCAGTTGCTCACCAAAGCTCTCCAATCCTTTCAGCCCCAAGTGTCCAGCCTTATGTCTTATCCAGCTGTGGGTTTATATGTGGTCATTCCAGGTTGCATCACAGCCCCTGAGCGAATTTTGTAAGAATTTTTCTCTCTTTCATTGTTTCTGCGTTTTGGTTTTAAAATTTATTTCTATAATGGGGTTTAGCTCATTTTCACTGCTGTGTTTGTGCCGCTCTGCGCACACTTGATTCCCTTATGGAGATATATCAATACATGGGTTTTAAGATTCTTATTACTCAGATATATTTCTCTGCGGTGTATAGGGTGTGTTGAGGCCAGTTCATTGAGCGAGGTGTAGATCTTGTCTGATACCTATTTGGTTTATTGAACGGTATCTGTGCTAATTTCAAACTCTGGTTTTATGCATCACCCCACCTCTCCTTTCCCCTTAAGCTGACATAAGTGTGTTTTCTAAATGTGAGACACTGTTCTGTTTTGTAATTCATTTTTTGTGCAGCCATATTTATCCTCCCTCTATAAGTGATATCTTATGATATGTTTCTTTTTCTGTTTGACTTATTTCAAGTAGTATTATCGGACCTCAATCCACTCTTTATCCTTCTACTAGCCTTATTACATTGATTTCATGGTGAAGAGATATTCCATTGTACATAAGTACCACATTTTCTTTATCCATTGTTCTCTTTCCTGGGATATTTAAGGTGTACTGAAGTTGAGGTTCTTGTAAACAGAGTAGCCCTAAACTGTGGTGTGCTTGTGTCTTGTTGATTTTTAGACTTCCCTAGATATACTCCCGTGATTGGAAGTGCCCTATGCTCTGTCGCTCTGTTTTTTAGATGATTTAGGAACCACCATACACTTCTCCAGAGTGGCTCTCGGCAGTTCACACACTGTCCATCAGCGTATAAAGGCTCCCTGTTCTCCATGGCCTGTCCTGCATTTCTGGTTTTTACAATTTTTTCGGATGGCCCTTTTGACCGGTGGGAAATGAGACTTCTTTGTTGTGCACATTTGCATTGCTTGCTTGCTTGGTTGCCCATAAAGTGCGTATGCGTTTTTTCCTGGATATATTCAGGAAAAAACGCATACTCCCTTTTGGGCCAACTGCATCATTGTCGAAATTCTGCCGCTTTTCATGTGCTTTAAAGGCGAGTCCAATCTATCTCTTGAAATCTGTTTCTTGCAATTCTGTCTTGCATTCAGATCCTCTTCTTTGCCTTACCTCAACATATTTTTGGACGTTAGTTTTCATTTATAACTCTGCAGGTTTGTGAATTGCAGTGACCCTGAGCTCCATTTTTTAAGTTGCTCTTTTGTGAGCTGGCCTCAAAACCGCAGGATTGCTTCAGGCCCTATTTTGGCTCCGGCGAGGCGGGCTGAGCCTTTTTTTAATTCTTATTCTTAATGGGAAATTAGAGTGACATGTGCCCGTCCAAACCCCTACAACTATTCTCTCATTGGTTCCCCCTCTTCCCGTTCATCCTCCTCACAATTTGCAAAATGTGTGAAACAGAAGTTTAAATGTGCTGATTCTCTAAGTGGGGAGATTCTAAGTAACGTGGCTGGAATGATGAACAGGAGCACCAGGAGAGGATAAATGAGGTGCATTTTAGACACATCTCCCAATCACATGGTGTACAGTCCTCTGGGTTTTCCATGCATGTTTTAGCTGTAGGAAGATTCCTTGAACCTGCAGATTTGGGACCCATTGAATGGGTACCAGGTAGTATTACTTTAAAGGGTGTGCATTTCCTCACCCAACCTCACATTTCTCTTAGCGTGAACAGTTTCCAGCCTTATGTCTCATCCTGCTGTGGGTCTAGATGTGTTCAATCCATGTTGCATCACCGTCCCTGAGGAAAAGTTGTAAGAGGTTTTCTCTGTCTCTCTGTCGTTTATTTTTTTCAATTTATTACTATATTGGTTACAGCTGATTTTCAAAGCTCTGTTTCTTGCTGTTGTACATCCACTTGATTCACGTACAGAGAGACATCAATAAATTCTTTTTCAGATTCTTACCAGTCATAGATATTCTTTTCCGGTGACTTGAGTGTGCTGAGTGCAGTTCTTTTAGCTACCGTGTAGGCCTTGTTGATTATCAGTTTGGTATTTGGAATGGTATCTTTGCTAATTTCAACCTCCTGGATGATGCCTCACCCCTCCCCACCTTTCCCGTTTAGCAGCCTTACGCGTTTTCTACATATTTGACTATGTTTTTGTTTTGTAATTTATTTCATGTGTAGCCATTTTGGATTCCACCTTTAAGTGATATCTTATGATATGTGTCTTTTTCTTTTTGAATTATGTCACTTAGAATGATCATACGTAACTCCTCTGGAGTTGTTACAACTGGCCATATTTCATTGATTTCCAGGCTGAGTAATATTCCACTCTACATAAGTACCACATCTCTATCCATTTTTTCCCTCCAGAGACATTTAAGTTATATCCTAGTCGAGGATCTTTTAAACAGAGAGGCAGTAAACATTGGGGTGCCTGTGTCCTCTCGATTTTTGTTTTTCCCAAGATATACGCCCATGAGTGCAAGTGCCCTATGCTCTGTAGCTCATTTTTTAGATGCTTTAGTAAACACAATACACTTCTCCAGAATGGCCGTTGGCAATATACATTTCCACTATAAGCCTCACAGGGCTCCCTCTTCTCCTTGCCCTGTCCTGCATTTCTGGCGTTTACACTTTATGAGGATGTCTCTTCTGACTGATGCGAAGTGATATCTTTTGTAGTATTGATTTCCAGTGCCCACCTGTTTGGTTGGCTAAAAAAGTGTATGCCCTTTTCTTGAATATATACAGAAAAAAACGCATACAGCCTTTTTGGCCAACTGCAATGTCGGCAATGTTCAGCCCCTTTTCTTGTGCTTAATGGCGAGTCCTTTCTACCTCCTCAAATCCCTTTCCTGCCATTCTCCCTTTCTTGCCAATCCTTTTCTTTGACTTTCCTCAAGACATTTTTCAGTGATAGATATTTTCAACTCTGCAGTTTCATGAATTTTACTGCCCCTGAGTTCCATTGTTCAACTTGTGTTTATGGGAACTGGCCACAAAGCAGTGGGATTTCCTCAAGCCCTATACTGTTTCCATGGGCAACCCTAGCCTTTGGTCAATTCATCTTCCTGATTGGAAATTAGAGTGACATGTGCCTGTCTGAACACCTAGGACTTGTCTCTCATTGTTCCTCATCCTTCCGCTTCATCCTCTGGACAAATTCCAAACTGTACGCAACAGGATGTTGACAGTGCTGACATCTCCAAGTGGGGAGACTGTTAGTAAAGACGCTGGAGGGGTGAACCCGAGCACCAGGAGATGAGGAGATGAGATGCCTTTTCCAAACTCTTCCCGATCAGACGGTATACCATCCTCTGGGTGTGACAGACATGTTTTAGCAGTAGGAAGAGTCCCATTCATGTAAGGAGAACACCAGGGCTTTTTCAAAATCAGTGTCTCCCCGAAACCCAAACTGGGGAGTTTTTTAAGCTACGGCTACACATATGTTCATTAAGGGCCTTGGGAAGTAGGCAGAGTCCAAACTTTAGATGACTGAAGTCTTCAGGGTCAGAAGCACTCACCACCGGCTTCCCTTAGGTTACACTTTAACTGTCATTGATAGATGATGTCAATAAAAATATCTATTCTTTTTCCGATTATTTCCCCTTATAGGTTATTGCACAATATTGAGTGTAGTTCCCTGTGCTATACAGTAGTTCCTTGTTGATGATCTACTTTATACATAGCAGTGTGTATGTGTTAATTCCAAACTGTTAATTTATCCCTCCTCCCACCTTTCCCCTTTGGTAATAATAAATTATAAGATTTTATACTTCTCAGAAATGGGGGAGCTGAAAGAGAGGTATCATTTTCAATGGAAAAGCATTTAAAACAAGATTGAAGCTTTAACCAAGATTATTAGATGTACATCCTTGGAAAGAAATCACTTCATTTCTCTAATATTGACCTGACAAATAAGACAAACCTTTTCACTGAACTTGCTTATAATAAAGTGATGGAAATATCAAATGGAAGTGTTAGAAACATCTTATTTTACCCAAGCCTTATAAACTGTTCTATGTTAACTACAGTTTGGCTCACACATCTGTTCATTGAAGTTACAATAGTCTCAATTTCTGTTACTGATCCTCCAGAGTGGACCCCAACAAGGGTCCCCCTGCCCAGTGTCATTGGGGCCAACAGATCGAGACTGAGTTTGGTTCCCAAGCAAAGGAAACTTTATATTTTGATCAGAGAATGGAGAGGTGAGAGCATGCACTACCCCGTGGGCTGTGGGCTGGGCTGCTGTGTAGAGATCCTGTCAGAGTCAGTGAGAGGGAGGGGGCGGAGCTCTCAAGGGCCGGGTTGGCTGCAGCTCAGGCTCTATATCTCGGAGTCTGCACTGGGCCCCAGGAGCTGAGGTGTCGACCCAGCCATTCTGCACCAGGAAATCTGGTCTGAAGTGCCGGGTGTGGAACCTCTGCATGCGGGACCCTAGGAGCACGTGAAATTAGACAAAGCACAAAGGATAAAAAAGGTCAGACTTGACTTTATTGCCCACATTCTATTTTTATCTCCCAGGGATTTTTAATGGGCTTTGCTGGGGACAAACCCCTCCTCTGCCTTTTGTCCCGTTCCTCATTCTTGGAGTGCTGAGGGTGCAGACCCTTCTTCTGTAACTGCTGAGTGCTGAGTTGGGAGCCCTCATACCAGGGGACGAGGATCAGAACTTCTCCCCAGCAGCCTCCAGGTGACGTTGATTGGCCCCAGGACCCCTGCCTCCCTGCTCGTCCGCCTGAGCACCAGCATTGGAAGTGTTATAGATTCTAATGACCTTTAAGGGTCCAGGAAAGAGATGTGCAGAGACGCTGTGGGGGCCGGTTTCACCCCGCCCCACATTTGTTCGGCCACCTTAGGCTGACCGTTTCTGCCAGCCTAGATGCTCTGACCAGTAGTCTGCTCTTTCTTCAATTAGGCCCCTGAATTAACGTAAAAACAGCACCAGGTGTCAGAGCCCTGCCCGCTCAACTCCCAGACAGTCCAGGGTCAGTGGTGATCAAGGACCATGATGGCCACTGAGTCAACAGCCTTTTGAAGTAAACAGGAGTCCAGCCGGTCTTATTGGCCACCATCATCACGGTGTCTGTAGGCTTTTCTATGGTGACAGTGTGATATACGGTTCCCCCGCCAAGATTATTAGCTCCCCTCCGGGTGCAGGAAGTCCTGCAAGCAGTAGTCTACTCCTTCGGGACACACTATTGTTGTTTTATGAGAGAAACTCCAGGTCAAGTGATGTTCACACGAGTCGTCATGGTGCCCTGTTGCCCCCGGTTATCTCTCTGGATGTTGGAGTTGGAGGGCCTCCTCACTCGAGGTCGGTGTGCCCACGGAGCGAACCCTGCAACTTCAGGGCATGGTTGGTGATTAGGATCACCACGTGGGGTCCTTTTCCCTTAGGAGGGAGGTGGCCTTTTGGGCTGCTGATTTCCAGGTTTTTAGATACCGCCAGTATCTTGGCCAGATGTGGCAGTGGGCCAAGCCCCTTGGTGACTGTAGTTTATCCTACCTGGATGGCATTCTTGCGTTGTTCCATTTCAAGTGGTCCCAGTTTTTGCACTAATTCTCCAATGGCGATTCACCTTTCACCGGGAATGGAAAGGTCAAAGGGTTTAGCTCAATTAGGGAGTTCCAGGGCAAGGGTCTGAATTGACTGCTCTTTCCATTCTTGAAAGGCCACTTCTGGATTCTGTTCAAAAGGATCATCATCTTTTCCTTTCAGTGTTTCATATAGAGGCCCAGCTAGTAGACTGTAGTTAGGGATCCAGAAGCAGCAAACCCTGGCCTCCCCAGGAACCCCTAAGCTGTCTTCTAGTTTTAGAAAGGGGTAAGGCTGCAAATGGTTTCTTCCCTTTCCTGGGATGGGCTTCTCTGACCTTGTGTGAGAATGAAGCCCAGGCAGGTCACTGCAGTCTGTGATATTTGAGCTTTTTCTTGGACAACTTCTATCCTTTATTGGCTTGGTAGTTCAGAGGCCTCCTTAGTAGGGCTGGCGATCAGAATGTCGTCTGCATATTGAAGGAGGGTTTCCTTTTCCAGAGGTAGAACTTTTCGGTCTTTAGCTAAGCTTTCCCCAAAGATGGTGTGGGAATTTTTGAACCCTTGGGGCAAGACGGCCCGGAAGTATTGTTTTAGTTGTATGTTGAGTCCTGCCACTCACAAGCCAAAATTTCTTGTGACTCTGGGACTAATGGAATACAAAAGAAGGCATCATTGAAGACTAATACAGAATACCATGTCCTGGTGGTTGGTAGAATGACCAGCAGGGTGTAGGAATCAGGAGCAACTGGAGGTATATCCTCGGTGGCTTCACTGACTGTCCTGACATCCTTTACCAGGTCCCCAGCAGCCCATGGGGCTCTCGTGGTCAGGCCAATCCCAGGATATGGAGCTCTCCTGGGCAGGTACCCCACCCCCAACCCAGCCCACGGGGCTCTCATGGTCAGGCCCCTCCCAGGATACAGAGCTACCCTTGCAGGTACCGTGGCAGGGCTGGGCACACAGGAACCGTGCACATAGCCCTCATTGAAGAGCACCCCCAGCTCACCTGTCGCTCAGAGCTGACACAGAGCACCTCAGAGCAGGACTTGAACTAACAAACAGCAGCTCCGACAGGTCTGTGACCCTGGGCATCACTCTGTGTGGCCTCCCTCCACCTGGTCTTCCAGAGACTTCCACTGCACCCAGGGCACCAGGCCTCTGTCTCCAACCACCACCCACCCCTCCTCTCCCTGACTCCTGGGTTCCTCTCATTAGGAGAGGGTTTTCTTGAAGTTGTCTCCCACTCATGGGCCAGATAAAATGATTAGAAAACAAGCCAAAGCTGCAGCCCCTTGTCTATCCTGACTCTCAGGAGCCCACACCTGTTCCTTGGACCTGGCTGGTTCAGCAAGTTCCATTTTCTGCAACTGTGAGCCCCTGAGGGGTGATGATTGGTTACCTGGGCAGCCTTACCATGCCGGCCAGCCCTCCCCAGGTGTGCCTGGGTTGAGATCAATATAAATACCACTCCAGGCAGCAAAAGCCCCTGCAGCTGTGCCTGACGCCATTTTCTCTGCCCTGTCAGCAGTCTCGGGGCTGGGCTGGTGGGAGGGAGTGAGAGGCCACGGCTTTGTGGGTGGCCCAGTGTGAGTGGGGCTCTGCTGGACTTTCTGCAGCAGTTGCCAGGCTGCCACCTGCTAAAGAAGAGGATGTGTCACCCATACCTGCTGCTGGAATTTCTCCCTGGGCAGAGGTGAGGAAGGAAAAAAGCAGTGGGGGCAGGGACAGGACGGGTATCTCAGGCAGGGAAATGGAAATCTTCCAGAAGAGCACCCAGGGCCAGGACCATCCTGGCTGGCCTGCAGGCACCAAGTCAGCTGGCATGCTGTCACTCGTGTGGCTCCATGGCCCTTCCTCTAGGCTTTCAAGTCCTTGTATATATTCAGGTGTTTTACCTGGGAAGGGCGGGAACAGTTCAGCAGCAACTGGCCTGGGGCTCAGCTCACGTTTACTCACAGATGCCTCGGCACGGTGCCCCAGCTTTGCAATGAGGACGCTTGTTGTGTGGGGGCTGCTGGCTGAATGGGAGACGATTCCCCACCACTGACCAACTTCAGAATTGTTTACAACTGGAGCAAGTGCCCTGATACGGTTTTCCTCTGAGTAACTGGTGGGTTCTGTTTTTTTTTTTCTCTTTTTTGTTTTTGGTTCAAGGTAGATTTTATTCCTCTTTTTTGTATTTACAGATATAAGCATGGAAATAATTTATTCATATAAATGTATGTGAAGGGAATAATTGTTTTTTCTGTTTTATTTTTTAAATTTTATTTCTTTTTAATTTTGAATTTTATTTTATATTTTTATACAGCAGCTTCTCATTGGTTATCTATTTTATACATATAAATGTTTACATGCCAATCCCAATCTCTCAACTCCTCCCACCACCACCCCTCCAAGAGCTTTCCCCCCTTGTTGTCCATACGATTGTTGTCTACATCTGTTGCTCTATTTATGCCTTGCAAAACGGTTAATCTGTACAGTTTTTCTAGGTTCCACATATATGCATGAATATACAAGATTTGTTTTTCTCTTTCTGACTTACTTCACTCTGTATGACAGTCTCTAGATCCATCGACGTCTCTACAAATGACCCAATTTCATTCCTTTCATGGCTTAGTAATATTCCATTTTATATATGTACCACATCTTTATGCATTCGTCTGTCTGTGGGCATTTAGGTTGCTTCCATTACCTCGATATTGTAAATAGTGATGCAATGAACATTGCGGTGAATGTCTCTTTTTGATTTATGGTTTTGTCTGGGTATATGTCCAGTCCTGGGATCGCTGTATCATATGGTAATTCTATTATTAGTTTCTTAAGAAACTCCATATTGTTCTCCATAGTGACTGTATCAATTTATATTCCCAACAATAGTGGAAGAGGGTTCCTTTTCTCCACACCCTTTCCAGCATTTGTTGTTTGTAGATTTTCAGATGATGCCCATTCTAACAGGTGTGAGGTGATACCTCATTGTTGAGTCCATTTCGTTGAGCAGGGGGTAGGTCTTGTCTATTACATATTTGGCTTATGGAACGGTATCTGTGCTAATTTCAATCTCTGGTTTTATGCAGCAACCCCTTAACTCACCTTTCCCTTTAAGCAAGCATAAGTTGGTTTTCTAATCTTGAGACCCTGTTCTGTTTTGTAATTCAGTTCATGTGTAGCCAAGTTTACATTCCGTGCATTAGTGATACCTTATGATGTTTCTTTTTCTGTGTGACTTATTTCACTTAGAATCATCATGCCTCAATCCACTCATTATGCTGGTACAGGCCTGGTGACACAGATTTCATTGCTGAGTGGTATTCTGTTGTACGTAAGTACCGCAACTTCTTTATCAATTATTTGTTCTCTGGGATATTTAACTCGTACTGTAGAAGAGGTTCCTGTAAACAGAGCCGTCCCAAATTTTGGGGTGGCTGTGTCTTTTTGATTTTAATTTCCCTAAGCTATAGGACCATAAGTGGAAATGCCCTAGACTCTGTTGCTTTGTTTTTCAGATGTATCAGGAAACACCATACACTTCTCCAGAGTGGCTGTTGGCAATTTACATCCCGCCATCAGCATAACAAGGCTCCTTTTTCCCCATGGCCTGTCTTGCCTTTCTGGATTTTACACTTTTCTCAGATGGCCCTTTAGACCGGGGGGAAGTGACACTTCATAGTAGTTCGCATTTCCATTGCAAGCTTGCTTGGTTTGCCAAAAAGGGCATATGTGTTTTTTCCTGAATATATTCAGGAACAAACTCATACGCCCTTTGTTGCCAAGTGCATCATTGTCGATGTTCTGCCTCTTTTCCTATGCTTTAAATGCAATTCCAGTCTACCTCCTGAAATCGGTTTCCTGAAATTCTGCCCCGCTTTCAAGTCCTCTTCGCAGCCTTACTTCAATATATTTTTGGACGTTATCTGTTATTTATAACTCTCCAGGTTTGTGAATTACAGGGTCCCTGAGCTCCTTTCTTCAACTCGCTTTCTTGTGAACTGGCCGCAAACCCGCAAGACTGCTTCAGGCCCTAATCTGCTTCTGGCAGGGCACGCTGAGCCTTTGGTTAATTCCTCTTCCTGGTGGGAAATGAGTGTTAAATATACCCGTCCAGACACCTACCTCACTCTCAACCCCTTGGTGATGTGGGTCCTCTGGTTTGTGGCCACCTTTGCTGGGTTCCTCACCTTTCGATGATGTGGCCCCACTAGTGTGAGGACACTCCTGCTTGGTTCTCATCCACGTGGTTATGTGGACCCCCTGGTGAGAGTCTGTTCCTGGCTTTGTTCCTCACCCACCTGTGAGGGAGACCCTCTGCTGATAGGTCACTCCTGCATGGCTGGCACACATTGCCTTGGTGAAGTCAGCCGTGTGGTGGCAGTTGGAGCGTGCTGGGAATCTCCTCCCCCCGGTGATGAGGACCCTCTTGCGTCAGGCCCTAACTGCTGGACTCACCAACTTTTCTTAGGGAGCCCGGTGATGCTTTGGCACTCCTCTTAGGATCCCATCTCCATGGGGTTGTGGGCCTTCTGCTCTGAGGTCCCAATGGCTGGGTTGTTCACATTTTCATGATGTGGGCTCTCTGGTGTTCACAGAAGCCTGGATCCCATAGCCTCTGTGCTCTTGGCCGCCTGCTGGGAGGCTCCAACTGCTGGATTCCTCACTTTTTTAACTTTTTGGGCCCTCTGTTGTGAGGATCCTCCTGCCTGCCTCACTCCCATCCCCTTCGTGATGTGTGTCGTCTGGTTTGAGGCCACATGTGCTGGGTTCCTCACCTTTCGATGATGTGGGACCAATGGTCTTAGGAGACTCCTGCCTGGTTCACATCCCCTTGGTGATGTGGGCCCTCTGTTGAGAGTCTGATCCTGGCTGGGTTCCTCACCCATCTGTGAGGTGGGCCGTCTGCTGTGAGGTCACTCCTGCCTGGCTTGCTCACCTCGCCTTGTGGACATGAGCCCTCTGGTGGCACTTGGAGCCTGCTGGGAGCCTCCTCTCCTCGGTGATGAGGGCCCTCTGGCGTCAGGCCCTAACTGCTGGGCTCCCCACATTTTGTGATGTGCGCCCAGTGGTGCGAGGACACTCCAGCCAGGTTCACATCCCCATTGGGATGTGGGCCTTCTGCTCTGAGGTCCCAAAGCCTGGGTTGCTCACAGTTTCATGATGTGGGCTCTCTGGTATTAGTTCACTCCTGCCTGCATCCCATAGCTTCTGTGCTCTGGGCCGCCTGCTGGGAGGTTCCAACTGCTGGATTCCTCACCTTTCTTATTCTTTGGGCCCTCTGATTTTAGGCTACTCCTGCCTGCCTCACTCCCATTCCCTTTGTGATATGTGTCCTCTGATTTGAGGCCACATGTGCTGGGTTCCGCACCTTTCGATGATGTGACCCCACTGGAGGGAAGACAGTCCTGACTGGTTCCCATCCCCTTGCTGATGTGGGCCCTCAGGTGAGAGTCTGCTCCTGGCTGGGTTCCTCACCCTTCTGTGAGGTGGGCCCTCTGCTGTGAGGTCAATCATGCCTGTCTGGCACAGGTCACCTTGGCGACGTGGGCCCTCTGGTGGCAGTTGGAGTGTGCTGGGATCCTCCTCCCCTCGGTGATGAGGGCCCTCTTGCCTTAGGCCATAACTGCAGGGCTCCCCACATTTTCTGATGTGCGCCAAGTGAGTGAGGAGACTCTTGCCAGGTTCCCATCCCCATGGCGATATGGGCCTTCTGCTCTGAGGTCAAAACGGCTGGCTTGCTCACAGTACCATGATGTGGGCCCTCTGTGAGTTCACTCCGGCAAGGATCCCTTATCATCGGTGCTCTGAGCCGCCTGCTGGGAGGTTCCAACTGCTGGATTCCTCAACTTTTTTATTCTATGTGCCCTCTGTTGTGAGGCTCCTCCTGCCTGCCTCACTGCCAGCCCCTTGGTGATGACTGTCCTATGGCTTGAGGCCACATGTGCTGCGTTCCTCACCTTTCGATGATGTGACCCCACTCGTGTGAGGACACTCCTGCCTGGTTTCCATCCCCTTGGTGATGTGGGCCTTCTGGTGACAGTCTTATCCTGGCTGGGTTCCTCACTCTTCTGTGAGGTAGGCCCTCTGCTGTGAGGTCAATACTGCCTGACTTGCACACATCACCTTGGTGACGTGGGCCCTCTGTTGGCACATGGAACCTGCTGGGAGCCTCCTGCCCTCGGTGATGACGGCCCTCTAGCATCAGGCTCTAACTGCTGGGCTCCCCACGTTTTCTGATGTGAGCCCAGTGATGCCAGGACACTCCTGTCAGGTTCCCATCCCCATGGGGATGTGGGCTTTCTGCTCTGAGGTCCCAATGCCTGGGTTGCTCACAGTTTCATGATGTGGGCTCTCTGGTGTTAGTTCACTCCTGCCTGCATCCCATAGCTTCTGTGCTCTGGGCCGCCTGCTGGGAGGTTCCAAATGCTGGATTCCTCACTTTTTTTATTCTTTGGGCCCTCTGTTTTTAGGCTCCTCCTGCCTGCCTCACTGCCAGCCCCTTGGTGATGACTGTCCTATGGCTTGAGGCCACATGTGCTGCGTTCCTCACCTTTCGATGATGTGACCCCACTCGTGTGAGGACACTCCTGCCTGGTTCCCATCCCCTTGTTGAGGTGGGCCCTCTGGCGAGAGTCTAATCCTGGCTGGGTTCCTCAACGTTCTGTGAGGTAGGCCCTCTGCTGTGAGGTCACTCCTACCTGGCTGGCACACGTCACCTTGGAGACGTGAGCCCTCTGGTGGCAGTTGGAGCGTGCAGGGCACCTCCTCCTCTCGGTGATGACGGCCCTCTGGCGTCAGGCCCTAAATGGTGGGCTCCCCACATTTTCTGATGTGCGCCCAGTGGTGCGAGGACACTCCAGCCAGGTTCCCATTCCCATGGGGATGTGGGCCTTCTACGCTGAGGTCTCAACTCCTGGGTTGCTCACAGTTTTGTGATGTGGGCCCTCTGCTGTGAGTTCACTGTGGCCTGGATCCCATAGCATCGGTGTTCTGGACCGCCTGCTGGAAGGTCTAAATGCTGGAATCCTCACGTTTTTTATATTATGTGCCCTGTGTTGTGAGGCTACTCCTGCCTGCCTCACTTCAAGGCCCTTGGTGATGTGGGTCCTCTGGTTTGAGGACACATGTGCTGGGTTCCTCACCTTAAGATGATGAGGCCCCACTGGTGTGAGGATAATCCTGACTGGTTCCCATCCCCTTTGTGATGTGGGCCCTCTGGTGAGAGTCTGATCCTGGCTGGGTTTCTCACCCATCTGTGAGGTGGGCCCTCTACTATCAGGTAAGTCTTGCCTGGCTTGCTCACCTCGCCTTGTTGACATGAGCCTTCTGGTGGCAATTGGACCCTGCTGGGAGCCTCCTCAGCTCTGTGATGAGGGCCCTCTGACGTCAGGCCCTAACTGCTGGGCTCCCCAACTTTTCTTAGTGAGCCCAGTGTTGCTCAAGCACTCCTCTTAGGTTCCCATCCCCATGGGGATGTGGGCCTTCTGCTCTGAGGTTCCAACGGCTGGGTTGATCACAATTTCATGATGTGGGCTCTCTGGTGTTAGTTCACTGTGGCCTGGATCCCATAGCCTCTGTGGTCTTGGCTGCCTGCTGGGAGGTTCCAACTGCTCGATTCCTCAACTTTTGTATTCTATGGGTCCTGTGTTGTGATGCTCCTCCTGCCTGCCTCACTCGCAACCCCTTCGTGATGTGGGTCTTCTGGTTTGAGGCCACATGTGCTGGGTTAGGCAACTTTCAATGATGTGGCCCCACTGGTGTGAGGACACTCCTGCCTGGTTTCCATCCCCTTGGTGATGTGGGCCTTCTGGTGACAGTCTTATCCTGGCTGGGTTCCTCACTCTTCTGTGAGGTAGGCCCTCTGCTGTGAGGTCACTACTGCCTGGCTGGCGCATGCCACCTTGTAGACGTGGGCCCTCTGTTGGCAGTTGGAACCTGCTGGGAGTCTCCTCCCCTCAGTTATGAGGGCCCCCTGGCGTCAGGCCCTAACTGCTGGGTTCCTAACATTTTCTGATATGTGCTAAGTGGTGTGAAGCCACTCCTGCCAGGTTCCCATCCCAATGGGGATGTGGGCCTTCTGTTCTGAGGTCCCAACAGCTGGGCTGCTCACAGGTTCATGATGTGGGCCCTCTGCTGTGAGTTCACTGCCTCCTGGATCCCATAGCCTCGGTGCTCTGGGCCACTTGCTGGGAGGTTCCAACTGCTGGATTCCTCAACTTTTATATTCTATGGACCCTGTGTTGTGAGGCCAGTCCTGCCAGCCTCATTCCGAACCCCTTGGTGATGTGGTTCCTCTGGTTTGAGGACACATGTGCTGGGATCCTCACCTTTCGATGATGTTGTCCCACTGGTGTGGGGACACTCCTGCCTGGTTCCCATCCCCTTGGTGATGTGGGCCCTCTGGTGAGAGTCTGATCCTGGCTGTGTTCCTCACCCTTCTGTGAGGTGGGCCCTCTGCTGTGAGGTCACTCCTGCCAGGCTGGCACACATCGCCTTGGCGACGTTGGCCCTCTGGTGGCAGCTGGAGCCTGCTGGGAGCCTCCTCCTCTCGGTGATGAGTGCCCTCTAGCGTCAGGCCCTAACTTCTGAGCACCCCACGTTTTCTGATGTGAGCCCAGTGATGCCAGGACACTCCTGTCATGTTCCCATCACCATGGGGATGTGGGCCTTCTGCTCTGAGGTCCCAATGTCTGGGTTGCTCACAGTTTCATGATGTGGGCTGTCTGGTGTTAGTTCACTCTGGCCTGGTTCCTCTAGCCTCTGTGCTCTGGGCCGCCTGCTGGGAGGTTCCAACTGCTGGATTCCTCACCTTTCTTATTTTTGGGCCCTCTGTTATGAGGCTCCTCCTGCCTGCCTCACTCCCAGCCCCTTGGTGATGGGTGTCCTATGGTTTGAAGCCACATGTTCTGGGTTCCTCACCTTTAGATGATGTGGCCCTACTCATGTGAGGACACTCCTGCCTGGTTCCAATCCATTTGGTGATGTGGGCCCTCTGGTGCGAGTCTGATCCTGACTGGGTTCGTCACACTTCTCTGAGGTGGGCCCTCTGCTGTGAGGTCATTCGTGCCTGGTTGGCACACATCGCCTTGGCGACGTCAGCCCTCTGGTGGCAGTTGGAGCCTGCTGGGAGCCTCCTTCCCTTGGTGATGAGGGTCCTCTGGCGTCAGGCCCTAACTGCTGGTCGCCCAAAATTTTCTGATACGTTCTCAGTGGTGCGAGGACACTCCTACCAGAATTCCATCCCCATGGGGATGTGGGCCTCCTGCTCTGAGGTCCCAATGGCTGGGTTGCTCAGTTTCATGACATGGGCCCTCTTCTGTGAGTTCACTGTGGCCTGGATCCCATAGCCTCGGTGCTCTGGGCCGCCTGCTGGGAGGTTCCAACTGCTGGATTCCTCACTTTTTTATTCTATGTGCCCAGTGTTGTGAGGCTACTCCTGCCTGCCTCACTCCGAGGTCCTTGGTGATGTGGGTCCTCTGGTTTGAGGACACATGTGCTGAGTACCTCAGCTTTCGATGATGTGGCCCCACTGATGTGAAGACACTCCTGCCTGGTTCCCATCCCCTTGGTGATGTGGGCCCTCTGGTGAGAGTCTGATGTTGGCTGGGTTTCTCACCCTTCTGTGAGGTGGGACCTCTGCTGTGAGGTAACTCCTGCCTGGCATGCTCACGTTGCCTTGGCAATGTGAGCCCTCAGGTGGCAGTTGGAGCCTGCTGGGAATCTCCTCCCCTCAGTTATGAGAGCTCTGGATAAAACACATATGCCCTTTTTTGCCAAGTGCATTATTTTCCAAGTTCTGTCTCTTTTCCTATGCTTTAAGAGCTACTCCCGTGTACGTTCTGAAATCAGTTTCCAGCAATTCTGCCCCGCATTCAAGTCCTCTTCGCAGCCTTACTTCAGTATAATTTTGGATGATAGCTGTCATTTATAACTCCGCAGGTTTCTGAATTACAGTGCCCCTGAGCTCCTTTCTTCAACTCGCTTTCTTGTGAGCTGGCCGCAACACCGCAGGATCTCCTCAGGCCCTAATCTAGTTCCAGCATGGCACGCGGAGCCTTTGGTTCATTTATCTTCCTGGTGGGAAATGAGAGTTAAATTTGCCCGTCCAGACACCTCCACCTAGTCTCTCATTGGTTCTCCCTATTCCTGTTCATTTTCCACAGAAATTGCAAACTGGGCCAAACAGGAGGTTAAAGGCACTGACTCTCCAAGTGGGGAGAGTGTTAGTAAAGCGTCTGGAATGTTGCACCCGAGTACCAGGGGACGAAAACTGAGACACATTTGAACACGTTTCCCGATCACACGGTGGATCATACTCTGGGTTCCACATGCATGTTTTAGCTGAAGGAAGAATCCCTTAAACCTGGAGAGTTGAGACCCATGGAATGGGTACCATGCAATATGACTTCAAAGGGTCTGCATTTGCTCACTGAACCTCACCAATCCTATCACTGCTGCGTTTATGCCACTGTACACACGCTTGATTCTCTTTCGGAGACATATAAATCCATAGGTTTTAAGATTCTTACTAGTCAGGTATATTCTTAGGCGTTTAATATGGGGTGTTGAGTCCACTTCGTTGAGCAAGGAGTAGCTCTTGTCTATTACATATTTGGCTTATGGAACGGTATCTGTGCTAATTTCAATCTCTGGTTTTATGCAGCACCCCAACTCACCTTTCGCCTTAAGCAAGCATAAGTTGGTTTTCTACATTTGAGACCCTGTTCTGTTTTGTAATTCAGTTCCTGTGTAGCCAAGTTTACATTCCGTGTATTAGTTATACCTTATGATGTTTCTTTTTCTGTGTGACTTATTTCACTTAGAATCATCGTACCTGAATCCACTCATTATGCTGCTACGGGCCTGATGACATAGATTTCATTGCTGAGTGATATTGCATTGTACGTAAGTACCACAACTTCTTTATCCATTTTTCGCTTTCTGTGATATTGAACTTGTACCATAAACGAGGTTCTTGTAAACAGAGCCGTCCCATCTTTGGGGTGGCTGTGTCTTTTTGATTTTAATTTCCCTAAGCTATAGGACCATAAGTGGAAGTGCCCTAGCCTGTGTTGCTTTCTTTTTTAGATGTTTCAGGAAACACCATACACTTCTCCAGAGTGGCTGCTGGCAATTTACATCCCGCCCATCAGCATAACAAGGCTCCCAGTTCTCCATGGCCTGTCCTGCCTTTCTGGATTTTACACTTTTTTCAGATGGCCCTTTGACCGGGGTGAAGTGAGACTTCATTGTAGTGCAGATTTCCTTTGGGAGCTTGCTTGGTTGGCCAGAAAGGGCGTATGCGTTTCTTCCTGAATATATTCCGGAAAAAACGCATACGCCCTTTTTGGCCAAGTGCATCATTGTCGACGTTCTGAGTGTTTTCATATGTTTTCAGTGCAATTCCTGTCTACCTCCTGAAATCGGTTTCCTGCAGTTCTGCCTTGCTCTCAGTGCCTCTTCATAGCCTTACCTCAATATACTTTTGGAGAATAGTTGGCCTTTATAACTCTGCAGGTTTTTGAATTGCAGTGGCCCTTAGCTCCATTTTTCAGCTCTTATTTTTGTGATCTTGCCTCATATCCACAGGATTTCTTCAGGCCCTATTCTTCTTCTGGGGCGCCTTGCTCTGCCTTTGGTTAATTCTTCTTCCTGATGTGAAATTAGAGTGACATGTGCCCATTGAAACCGCTACAGCTATTTTCTCACTGGTTCCCCCTATTCCCATTCATCCTCCGCACTAACTGCAGACTGTGCGATACCGGAACTTAAAGGCATTGACTCTCCATGTGGAGATGTTGTTAGTAAAGTGGCTGGAATGTTGATCCGGAGCCCCAGGAGAGGAAAATGAGGTGCATTTTAGAAACCTTTCCCGATCATATGGTATACCATCCACTGGATTTCCCATGCATGGTTTAGCTGTAGGAAGATTCCCTTCAACTTGGAGTGTTGGGACCCTTGGAATAAGTAGCATGAAGTATTGCATTAAACTTTCGGCAGTTGCTCACCAAAGCTCTCCAATCCTTTCAGCCCCAAGTGTCCAGCCTTATGTCTTATCCAGCTGTGGGTTTATATGTGGTCATTCCAGGTTGCATCACAGCCCCTGAGCGAATTTTGTAAGAATTTTTCTCTCTTTCATTGTTTCTGCGTTTTGGTTTTAAAATTTATTTCTATAATGGGGTTTAGCTCATTTTCACTGCTGTGTTTGTGCCGCTCTGCGCACACTTGATTCCCTTATGGAGATATATCAATACATGGGTTTTAAGATTCTTATTACTCAGATATATTTCTCTGCGGTGTATAGGGTGTGTTGAGGCCAGTTCATTGAGCGAGGTGTAGATCTTGTCTGATACCTATTTGGTTTATTGAACGGTATCTGTGCTAATTTCAAACTCTGGTTTTATGCATCACCCCACCTCTCCTTTCCCCTTAAGCTGACATAAGTGTGTTTTCTAAATGTGAGACACTGTTCTGTTTTGTAATTCATTTTTTGTGCAGCCATATTTATCCTCCCTCTATAAGTGATATCTTATGATATGTTTCTTTTTCTGTTTGACTTATTTCAAGTAGTATTATCGGACCTCAATCCACTCTTTATCCTTCTACTAGCCTTATTACATTGATTTCATGGTGAAGAGATATTCCATTGTACATAAGTACCACATTTTCTTTATCCATTGTTCTCTTTCCTGGGATATTTAAGGTGTACTGAAGTTGAGGTTCTTGTAAACAGAGTAGCCCTAAACTGTGGTGTGCTTGTGTCTTGTTGATTTTTAGACTTCCCTAGATATACTCCCGTGATTGGAAGTGCCCTATGCTCTGTCGCTCTGTTTTTTAGATGATTTAGGAACCACCATACACTTCTCCAGAGTGGCTCTCGGCAGTTCACACACTGTCCATCAGCGTATAAAGGCTCCCTGTTCTCCATGGCCTGTCCTGCATTTCTGGTGTTTACAATTTTTTCGGATGGCCCTTTTGACCGGTGGGAAATGAGACTTCTTTGTTGTGCACATTTGCATTGCTTGCTTGCTTGGTTGCCCATAAAGTGCGTATGCGTTTTTTCCTGGATATATTCAGGAAAAAACGCATACTCCCTTTTGGGCCAACTGCATCATTGTCGAAATTCTGCCGCTTTTCATGTGCTTTAAAGGCGAGTCCAATCTATCTCTTGAAATCTGTTTCTTGCAATTCTGTCTTGCATTCAGATCCTCTTCTTTGCCTTACCTCAACATATTTTTGGACGTTAGTTTTCATTTATAACTCTGCAGGTTTGTGAATTGCAGTGACCCTGAGCTCCATTTTTTAAGTTGCTCTTTTGTGAGCTGGCCTCAAAACCGCAGGATTGCTTCAGGCCCTATTTTGGCTCCGGCGAGGCGGGCTGAGCCTTTTTTTAATTCTTATTCTTAATGGGAAATTAGAGTGACATGTGCCCGTCCAAACCCCTACAACTATTCTCTCATTGTTTCCCCCTCTTCCCGTTCATCCTCCTCACAATTTGCAAAATGTGTGAAACAGAAGTTTAAATGTGCTGATTCTCTAAGTGGGGAGATTCTAAGTAACGTGGCTGGAATGATGAACAGGAGCACCAGGAGAGGATAAATGAGGTGCATTTTAGACACATCTCCCGATCACATGGTGTACAGTCCTCTGGGTTTTCCATGCATGTTTTAGCTGTAGGAAGATTCCTTGAACCTGCAGATTTGGGACCCATTGAATGGGTACCAGGTAGTATTACTTTAAAGGGTGTGCATTTCCTCACCCAACCTCACATTTCTCTTAGCGCGAACAGTTTCCAGCCTTATGTCTCATCCTGCTGTGGGTCTAGATGTGTTCAATCCATGTTGCATCACCGTCCCTGAGGAAAAGTTGTAAGAGGTTTTCTCTGTCTCTCTGTCGTTTATTTTTTTCAATTTATTACTATATTGGTTACAGCTGATTTTCAAAGCTCTGTTTCTTGCTGCTGTACATCCACTTGATTCACGTACAGAGAGACATCAATAAATTCTTTTTCAGATTCTTACCAGTCATAGATATTCTTTTCCGGTGACTTGAGTGTGCTGAGTGCAGTTCTTTTAGCTACCGTGTAGGCCTTGTTGATTATCAGTTTGGTATTTGGAATGGTATCTTTGCTAATTTCAACCTCCTGGATGATGCCTCACCCCTCCCCACCTTTCCCGTTTAGCAGCCTCACGCGTGTTTTCTACATATTTGACTATGTTTTTGTTTTGTAATTTATTTCATGTGTAGCCATTTTGGATTCCACCTTTAAGTGATATCTTATGATATGTGTCTTTTTCTTTTTGAATTATGTCACTTAGAATGATCATACGTAACTCCTCCGGAGTTGTTACAACTGGCCATATTTCATTGATTTCCAGGCTGAGTAATATTCCACTCTACATAAGTACCACATCTCTATCCATTTTTTCCCTCCAGAGACATTTAAGTTATATCCTAGTCGAGGATCTTTTAAACAGAGAGGCAGTAAACATTGGGGTGCCTGTGTCCTCTCGATTTTTGTTTTTCCCAAGATATACGCCCATGAGTGCAAGTGCCCTATGCTCTGTAGCTCATTTTTTAGATGCTTTAGTAAACACAATACACTTCTCCAGAATGGCCGTTGGCAATATACATTTCCACTATAAGCCTCACAGGGCTCCCTCTTCTCCTTGCCCTGTCCTGCATTTCTGGCGTTTACACTTTATGAGGATGTCTCTTCTGACTGATGCGAAGTGATATCTTTTGTAGTATTGATTTCCAGTGCCCACCTGTTTGGTTGGCTAAAAAAGTGTATGCCCTTTTCTTGAATATATACAGAAAAAAACGCATACAGCCTTTTTGGCCAACTGCAATGTCGGCAATGTTCAGCCCCTTTTCTTGTGCTTAATGGCGAGTCCTTTCTACCTCCTCAAATCCCTTTCCTGCCATTCTCCCTTGCTTGCCAATCCTTTTCTTTGACTTTCCTCAAGACATTTTTCAGTGATAGATATTTTCAACTCTGCAGTTTCGTGAATTTTACTGCCCCTGAGTTCCATTGTTCAACTTGTGTTTATGGGAACTGGCCACAAAGCAGTGGGATTTCCTCAAGCCCTATACTGTTTCCATGGGCAACCCTAGCCTTTGGTCAATTCATCTTCCTGATTGGAAATTAGAGTGACATGTGCCTGTCTGAACACCTAGGACTTGTCTCTCATTGTTCCTCATCCTTCCGCTTCATCCTCTGGACAAATTCCAAACTGTACGCAACAGGATGTTGACAGTGCTGACATCTCCAAGTGGGGAGACTGTTAGTAAAGACGCTGGAGGGGTGAACCCGAGCACCAGGAGATGAGGAGATGAGATGCCTTTTCCAAACTCTTCCCGATCAGACGGTATACCATCCTCTGGGTGTGACAGACATGTTTTAGCAGTAGGAAGAGTCCCATTCATGTAAGGAGAACACCAGGGCTTTTTCAAAATCAGTGTCTCCCCGAAACCCAAACTGGGGAGTTTTTTAAGCTACGGCTACACATATGTTCATTAAGGGCCTTGGGAAGTAGGCAGAGTCCAAACTTTAGATGACTGAAGTCTTCAGGGTCAGAAGCACTCACCACCGGCTTCCCTTAGGTTACACTTTAACTGTCATTGATAGATGATGTCAATAAAAATATCTATTCTTTTTCCGATTATTTCCCCTTATAGGTTATTGCACAATATTGAGTGTAGTTCCCTGTGCTATACAGTAGTTCCTTGTTGATGATCTATTTTATACATAGCAGTGTGTATGTGTTAATTCCAAACTGTTAATTTATCCCTCCTCCCACCTTTCCCCTTTGGTAATAATAAATTATAAGATTTTATACTTCTCAGAAATGGGGGAGCTGAAAGAGAGGTATCATTTTCAATGGAAAAGCATTTAAAACAAGATTGAAGCTTTAACCAAGATTATTAGATGTACATCCTTGGAAAGAAATCACTTCATTTCTCTAATATTGACCTGACAAATAAGACAAACCTTTTCACTGAACTTGCTTATAATAAAGTGATGGAAATATCAAATGGAAGTGTTAGAAACATCTTATTTTACCCGAGCCTTATAAACTGTTCTATGTTAACTACAGTTCGGCTCACACATCTGTTCATTGAAGTTACAATAGTCTCAATTTCTGTTACTGATCCTCCAGAGTGGACCCCAACAAGGGTCCCCCTGCCCAGTGTCATTGGGGCCAACAGATCGAGACTGAGTTTGGTTCCCAAGCAAAGGAAACTTTATATTTTGATCAGAGAATGGAGAGGTGAGAGCATGCACTACCCCGTGGGCTGTGGGCTGGGCTGCTGTGTAGAGATCCTGTCAGAGTCAGTGAGAGGGAGGGGGCGGAGCTCTCAAGGGCCGGGTTGGCTGCAGCTCAGGCTCTATATCTCGGAGTCTGCACTGGGCCCCAGGAGCTGAGGTGTCGACCCAGCCATTCTGCACCAGGAAATCTGGTCTGAAGTGCCGGGTGTGGAACCTCTGCATGCGGGACCCTAGGAGCACGTGAAATTAGACAAAGCACAAAGGATAAAAAAGGTCAGACTTGACTTTATTGCCCACATTCTATTTTTATCTCCCAGGGATTTTTAATGGGCTTTGCTGGGGACAAACCCCTCCTCTGCCTTTTGTCCCGTTCCTCATTCTTGGAGTGCTGAGGGTGCAGACCCTTCTTCTGTAACTGCTGAGTGCTGAGTTGGGAGCCCTCATACCAGGGGACGAGGGTCAGAACTTCTCCCCAGCAGCCTCCAGGTGACGTTGATTGGCCCCAGGACCCCTGCCTCCCTGCTCGTCCGCCTGAGCACCAGCATTGGAAGTGTTATAGATTCTAATGACCTTTAAGGGTCCAGGAAAGAGATGTGCAGAGACGCTGTGGGGGCCGGTTTCACCCCGCCCCACATTTGTTCGGCCACCTTAGGCTGACCGTTTCTGCCAGCCTAGATGCTCTGACCAGTAGTCTGCTCTTTCTTCAATTAGGCCCCTGAATTAACGTAAAAACAGCACCAGGTGTCAGAGCCCTGCCCGCTCAACTCCCAGACAGTCCAGGGTCAGTGGTGATCAAGGACCATGATGGCCACTGAGTCAACAGCCTTTTGAAGTAAACAGGAGTCCAGCCGGTCTTATTGGCCACCATCATCACGGTGTCTGTAGGTTTTTCTATGGTGACAGTGTGATATACGGTTCCCCCGCCAAGATTATTAGCTCCCCTCCGGGTGCAGGAAGTCCTGCAAGCAGTAGTCTACTCCTTCGGGACACACTATTGTTGTTTTATGAGAGAAACTCCAGGTCAAGTGATGTTCACACGAGTCGTCATGGTGCCCTGTTGCCCCCGGTTATCTCTCTGGATGTTGGAGTTGGAGGGCCTCCTCACTCGAGGTCGGTGTGCCCACGGAGCGAACCCTGCAACTTCAGGGCATGGTTGGTGATTAGGATCACCACGTGGGGTCCTTTTCCCTTAGGAGGGAGGTGGCCTTTTGGGCTGCTGATTTCCAGGTTTTTAGATACCGCCAGTATCTTGGCCAGATGTGGCAGTGGGCCAAGCCCCTTGGTGACTGTAGTTTATCCTACCTGGATGGCATTCTTGCGTTGTTCCATTTCAAGTGGTCCCAGTTTTTGCACTAATTCTCCAATGGCGATTCACCTTTCACCGGGAATGGAAAGGTCAAAGGGTTTAGCTCAATTAGGGAGTTCCAGGGCAAGGGTCTGAATTGACTGCTCTTTCCATTCTTGAAAGGCCACTTCTGGATTCTGTTCAAAAGGATCATCATCTTTTCCTTTCAGTGTTTCATATAGAGGCCCAGCTAGTAGACTGTAGTTAGGGATCCAGAAGCAGCAAACCCTGGCCTCCCCAGGAACCCCTAAGCTGTCTTCTAGTTTTAGAAAGGCGTAAGGCTGCAAATGGTTTCTTCCCTTTCCTGGGATGGGCTTCTCTGACCTTGTGTGAGAATGAAGCCCAGGCAGGTCACTGCAGTCTGTGATATTTGAGCTTTTTCTTGGACAACTTCTATCCTTTATTGGCTTGGTAGTTCAGAGGCCTCCTTAGTAGGGCTGGCGATCAGAATGTCGTCTGCATATTGAAGGAGGGTTTCCTTTTCCAGAGGTAGAACTTTTCGGTCTTTAGCTAAGCTTTCCCCAAAGATGGTGTGGGAATTTTTGAACCCTTGGGGCAAGACGGCCCGGAAGTATTGTTTTAGTTGTATGTTGAGTCCTGCCACTCACAAGCCAAAATTTCTTGTGACTCTGGGACTAATGGAATACAAAAGAAGGCATCATTGAAGACTAATACAGAATACCATGTCCTGGTGGTTGGTAGAATGACCAGCAGGGTGTAGGAATCAGGAGCAACTGGAGGTATATCCTCGGTGGCTTCACTGACTGTCCTGACATCCTTTACCAGGTCCCCAGCAGCCCATGGGGCTCTCGTGGTCAGGCCAATCCCAGGATATGGAGCTCTCCTGGGCAGGTACCCCACCCCCAACCCAGCCCACGGGGCTCTCATGGTCAGGCCCCTCCCAGGATACAGAGCTACCCTTGCAGGTACCGTGGCAGGGCTGGGCACACAGGAACCGTGCACATAGCCCTCATTGAAGAGCACCCCCAGCTCACCTGTCGCTCAGAGCTGACACAGAGCACCTCAGAGCAGGACTTGAACTAACAAACAGCAGCTCCGACAGGTCTGTGACCCTGGGCATCACTCTGTGTGGCCTCCCTCCACCTGGTCTTCCAGAGACTTCCACTGCACCCAGGACACCAGGCCTCTGTCTCCAACCACCACCCACCCCTCCTCTCCCTGACTCCTGGGTTCCTCTCATTAGGAGAGGGTTTTCTTGAAGTTGTCTCCTACTCATGGGCCAGATAAAATGATTAGAAAACAAGCCAAAGCTGCAGCCCCTTGTCTATCCTGACTCTCAGGAGCCCACACCTGTTCCTTGGACCTGGCCGGTTCAGCAAGTTCCATTTTCTGCAACTGTGAGCCCCTGAGGGGTGATGATTGGCTACCTGGGCAGCCTTACCATGCCGGCCAGCCCTCCCCAGGTGTGCCTGGGTTGAGATCAATATAAATACCACTCCAGGCAGCAAAAGCCCCTGCAGCTGTGCCTGACGCCATTTTCTCTGCCCTGTCAGCAGTCTCGGGGCTGGGCTGGTGGGAGGGAGTGAGAGGCCATGGCTTTGTGGGTGGCCCAGTGTGAGTGGGGCTCTGTTGGACTTTCTGCAGCAGTTGCCAGGCTGCCACCTGCTAAAGAAGAGGATGTGTCACCCATACCTGCTGCTGGAATTTCTCCCTGGGCAGAGGTGAGGAAGGAAAAAAGCAGTGGGGGCAGGGACAGGACGGGTATCTCAGGCAGGGAAATGGAAATCTTCCAGAAGAGCACCCAGGGCCAGGACCATCCTGGCTGGCCTGCAGGCACCAAGTCAGCTGGCATGCTGTCACTCGTGTGGCTCCATGGCCCTTCCTCTAGGCTTTCAAGTCCTTGTATATATTCAGGTGTTTTACCTGGGAAGGGCGGGAACAGTTCAGCAGCAACTGGCCTGGGGCTCAGCTCAGGTTTACTCACAGATGCCTCGGCACGGTGCCCCAGCTTTGCAATGAGGACGCTTGTTGTGTGGGGGCTGCTGGCTGAATGGGAGACGATTCCCCACCACTGACCAACTTCAGAATTGTTTACAACTGGAGCAAGTGCCCTGATACGGTTTTCCTCTGAGTAACTGGTGGGTTCTGTTTTTTTTTTTCTCTTTTTCGTTTTTGGTTCAAGGTAGATTTTATTCCTCTTTTTTGTATTTACAGATATAAGCATGGAAATAATTTATTCATATAAATACATGTATGTGAAGGGAATAATTGTTTTTTCTGTTTTATTTTTTAAATTTTATTTCTTTTTAATTTAATTTTATATTTTTATACAGCAGCTTCTCATTGGTTATCTATTTTATACATATAAATGTTTACATGCCAATCCCAATCTCTCAACTCCTCCCACCACCACCCCTCCAAGAGCTTTCCCCCCTTGTTGTCCATACGATTGTTGTCTACATCTGTTGCTCTATTTATGCCTTGCAAAACGGTTAATCTGTACAGTTTTTCTAGGTTCCACATATATGCATGAATATACAAGATTTGTTTTTCTCTTTCTGACTTACTTCACTCTGTATGACAGTCTCTAGATCCATCGACGTCTCTACAAATGACCCAATTTCATTCCTTTCATGGCTTAGTAATATTCCATTTTATATATGTACCACATCTTTATGCATTCGTCTGTCTGTGGGCATTTAGGTTGCTTCCATTACCTCGATATTGTAAATAGTGATGCAATGAACATTGCGGTGAATGTCTCTTTTTGATTTATGGTTTTGTCTGGGTATATGTCCAGTCCTGGGATCGCTGTATCATATGGTAATTCTATTATTAGTTTCTTAAGAAACTCCATATTGTTCTCCATAGTGACTGTATCAATTTATATTCCCAACAATAGTGGAAGAGGGTTCCTTTTCTCCACACCCTTTCCAGCATTTGTTGTTTGTAGATTTTCAGATGATGCCCATTCTAACAGGTGTGAGGTGATACCTCATTGTTGAGTCCATTTCGTTGAGCAGGGGGTAGGTCTTGTCTATTACATATTTGGCTTATGGAACGGTATCTGTGCTAATTTCAATCTCTGGTTTTATGCAGCAACCCCTTAACTCACCTTTCCCTTTAAGCAAGCATAAGTTGGTTTTCTAATCTTGAGACCCTGTTCTGTTTTGTAATTCAGTTCATGTGTAGCCAAGTTTACATTCCGTGCATTAGTGATACCTTATGATGTTTCTTTTTCTGTGTGACTTATTTCACTTAGAATCATCATGCCTCAATCCACTCATTATGCTGGTACAGGCCTGGTGACACAGATTTCATTGCTGAGTGGTATTCTGTTGTACGTAAGTACCGCAACTTCTTTATCAATTATTTGTTCTCTGGGATATTTAACTCGTACTGTAGAAGAGGTTCCTGTAAACAGAGCCGTCCCAAATTTTGGGGTGGCTGTGTCTTTTTGATTTTAATTTCCCTAAGCTATAGGACCATAAGTGGAAATGCCCTAGACTCTGTTGCTTTGTTTTTCAGATGTATCAGGAAACACCATACACTTCTCCAGAGTGGCTGTTGGCAATTTACATCCCGCCCATCAGCATAACAAGGCTCCTTTTTCCCCATGGCCTGTCTTGCCTTTCTGGATTTTACACTTTTCTCAGATGGCCCTTTAGACCGGGGGGAAGTGACACTTCATAGTAGTTCGGATTTCCATTGCAAGCTTGCTTGGTTTGCCAAAAAGGGCGTATGTGTTTTTTCCTGAATATATTCAGGAACAAACTCATACGCCCTTTGTTGCCAAGTGCATCATTGTCGATGTTCTGCCTCTTTTCCTATGCTTTAAATGCAAATCCAGTCTACCTCCTGAAATCGGGTTCCTGAAATTCTGCCCCGCTTTCAAGTCCTCTTCGCAGCCTTACTTCAATATATTTTTGGACGTTATCTGTTATTTATAACTCTCCAGGTTTGTGAATTACAGGGCCCCTGAGCTCCTTTCTTCAACTCGCTTTCTTGTGAGCTGGCCGCAAACCCGCAAGACTGCTTCAGACCCTAATCTGCTTCTGGCAGGGCACGCTGAGCCTTTGGTTAATTTCTCTTCCTGGTGGGAAATGAGTGTTAAATATACCCGTCCAGACACCTACCTCACTCTCAACCCCTTGGTGATGTGGGTCCTCTGGTTTGTGGCCACCTTTGCTGGGTTCCTCACCTTTCGATGATGTGGCCCCACTAGTGTGAGGACACTCCTGCTTGGTTCTCATCCACGTGGTTATGTGGACCCCCTGGTGAGAGTCTGTTCCTGGCTTTGTTCCTCACCCACCTGTGAGGGAGACCCTCTGCTGATAGGTCACTCCTGCATGGCTGGCACACATTGCCTTGGTGAAGTCAGCCGTGTGGTGGCAGTTGGAGCGTGCTGGGAATCTCCTCCCCCCGGTGATGAGGACCCTCTTGCGTCAGGCCCTAACTGCTGGACTCACCAACTTTTCTTAGGGAGCCCGGTGATGCTTTGGCACTCCTCTTAGGATCCCATCTCCATGGGGTTGTGGGCCTTCTGCTCTGAGGTCCCAACGGCTGGGTTGTTCACATTTTCATGATGTGGGCTCTCTGGTGTTCACAGAAGCCTGGATCCCATAGCCTCTGTGCTCTTGGCCGCCTGCTGGGAGGTTCCAACTGCTGGATTCCTCACTTTTTTAATTTTTTGGGCCCTCTGTTGTGAGGATCCTCCTGCCTGCCTCACTCCCAGCCCCTTCGTGATGTGTGTCGTCTGGTTTGAGGCCACATGTGCTGGGTTCCTCACCTTTCGATGATGTGGGACCAATGGTCTTAGGAGACTCCTGCCTGGTTCACATCCCCTTGGTGATGTGGGCCCTCTGTTGAGAGTCTGATCCTGGCTGGGTTCCTCACCCATCTGTGAGGTAGGCCGTCTGATGTGAGGTCACTCCTGCCTGGCTTGCTCACCTCGCCTTGTGGACATGAGCCCTCTGGTGGCACTTGGAGCCTGCTGGGAGCCTCCTCTCCTCGGTGATGAGGGCCCTCTGGCATCAGGCCTTAACTGCTGGGCTCCCCACATTTTGTGATGTGCGCCCAGTGGTGCGAGGACACTCCAGCCAGGTTCACATCCCCATTGGGATGTGGGCCTTCTGCTCTGAGGTCCCAAAGCCTGGGTTGCTCACAGTTTCATGATGTGGGCTCTCTGGTATTAGTTCACTCCTGCCTGCATCCCATAGCTTCTGTGCTCTGGGCCGCCTGCTGGGAGGTTCCAACTGCTGGATTCCTCACCTTTCTTATTCTTTGGGCCCTCTGATTTTAGGCTACTCCTGCCTGCCTCACTCCCATTCCCTTTGTGATATGTGTCCTCTGATTTGAGGCCACATGTGCTGGGTTCCGCACCTTTCGATGATGTGACCCCACTGGAGGGAAGACAGTCCTGACTGGTTCCCATCCCCTTGCTGATGTGGGTCCTCAGGTGAGAGTCTGATCCTGGCTGGGTTCCTCACCCTTCTGTGAGGTGGGCCCTCTGCTGTGAGGTCAATCATGCCTGTCTGGCACAGGTCACCTTGGCGACGTGGGCCCTCTGGTGGCAGTTGGAGTGTGCTGGGATCCTCCTTCCCTCAGTGATGAGGGCCCTCTTGCCTTAGGCCATAACTGCTGGGCTCCCCACATTTTCTGATGTGCGCCAAGTGAGTGAGGAGACTCTTGCCAGGTTCCCATCCCCATGGCGATATGGGCCTTCTGCTCTGAGGTCAAAACAGCTGGCTTGCTCACAGTACCATGATGTGGGCCCTCTGTGAGTTCACTCCGGCAAGGATCCCTTATCATCGGTGCTCTGAGCCGCCTGCTGGGAGGTTCCAACTGCTGGATTCCTCAACTTTTTTATTCTATGTGCCCTCTGTTGTGAGGCTCCTCCTGCCTGCCTCACTGCCAGCCCCTTGGTGATGACTGTCCTATGGCTTGAGGCCACATGTGCTGTGTTCCTCACCTTTCGATGATGTGACCCCACTCGTGTGAGGACACTCCTGCCTGGTTCCCATCCCCTTGGTGAGGTGGGCCCTCTGGCGAGAGTCTAATCCTGGCTGGGTTCCTCAACGTTCTGTGAGGTAGGCCCTCTGCTGTGAGGTCACTCCTGCCTGGCTGGCACACGTCACCTTGGAGACGTGAGCCCTCTGGTGGCAGTTGGAGCGTGCAGGGCGCCTCCTCCTCTCGGTGATGACGGCCCTCTGGCGTCAGGCCCTAAATGGTGGGCTCCCCACATTTTCTGATGTGCGCCCAGTGGTGCGAGGACACTCCAGCCAGGTTCCCATTCCCATGGGGATGTGGGCCTTCTACGCTGAGGTCTCAACTCCTGGGTTGCTCACAGTTTTGTGATGTGGGCCCTCTGCTGTGAGTTCACTGTGGCCTGGATCCCATAGCCTCGGTGTTCTGGGCCGCCTGCTGGAAGGTCTAAATGCTGGAATTCTCACGTTTTTTATATTATGTGCCCTGTGTTGTGAGGCTACTCCTGCCTGCCTCACTCCAAGGCCCTTGGTGATGTGGGTCCTCTGGTTTGAGGACACATGTGCTGGGTTCCTCACCTTAAGATGATGAGGCCCAACTGGTGTGAGGATAATCCTGACTGGGTCCCATCCCCTTTGTGATGTGGGCCCTCTGGTGAGAGTCTGATCCTGGCTGGGTTCCTCACCCATCTGTGAGGTGGGCCCTCTACTATCAGGTAACTCTTGCCTGGGTTGCTCACCTCGCCTTGTTGACATGAGCCCTCTGGTGGCAATTGGACCCTGCTGGGAGCCTCCTCAGCTCTGTGATGAGGGCCCTCTGACGTCAGGCCCTAACTGCTGGGCTCCCCAACTTTTCTTAGTGAGCCCAGTGTTGCTCAAGCACTCCTCTTAGGTTCCCATCCCCATGGGGATGTGGGCCTTCTGCTCTGAGGTTCCAACGGCTGGGTTGATCACAATTTCATGATGTGGGCTCTCTGGTGTTAGTTCACTGTGGCCTGGATCCCATAGCCTCTGTGGTCTTGGCTGCCTGCTGGGAGGTTCCAACTGCTCGATTCCTCAACTTTTGTATTCTATGGGTCCTGTGTTGTGATGCTCCTCCTGCCTGCCTCACTCGCAACCCCTTCGTGATGTGGGTCTTCTGGATTGAGGCCACATGTGCTGGGTTAGGCAACTTTCAATGATGTGGCCCCACTGGTGTGAGGACACTCCTGCCTGGTTCCCATCCCCTTGGTGATGTGGGCCTTCTGGTGACAGTCTTATCCTGGCTGGGTTCCTCACTCTTCTGTGAGGTAGGCCCTCTGCTGTGAGGTCAATCCTGCCTGACTTGCACACATCACCTTGGCGACGTGGGCCCTCTGTTGGCACATGGAACCTGCTGGGAGCCTCCTGCCCTCGGTGATGATGGCCCTCTAGCATCAGGCTCTAACTGCTGGGCTCCCCACGTTTTCTGATGTGAGCCCAGTGATGCCAGGACACTCCTGTCAGGTTCCCATCCCCATGGGGATGTGGGCTTTCTGCTCTGAGGTCCCAATGCCTGGGTTGCTCACAGTTTCATGATGTGGGCTCTCTGGTGTTAGTTAACTCCTGCCTGCATCCCATAGCTTCTGTGCTCTGGGCCGCCTGCTGGGATGTTCCAAATGCTGGATTCCTCACTTTTTTTATTCTTTGGGCCCTCTGTTTTTAGGCTCCTCCTACCTGCCTCACTCCCATCCCCTTTGTGATGTATGTCCTCTGATATGAGGCCACATGTGCTGGGTTCCTCACCTTTCGATGATGTGGCCCCACTGGTGGGAGGACAGTCCTGACTGGTTCCCTTCCCCTTGGTGTTGTGGGCCCTCTGGTGAGAGTCTCATCCTGCCTCGGTTCCTCATCCTTCTGTGAGATAGGCCCTCTGCTGTGAGGTCACTACTGCCTGGCTGGCGCATGCCACCTTGTAGACGTGGGCCCTCTGTTGGCAGTTGGAACCTGCTGGGAGTCTCCTCCTCTCAGTTATGAGGGCCCCCTGGCGTCAGGCCCTAACTGCTGGGCTCCTAACATTTTCTGATATGTGCTAAGTGGTGCAAAGCCACTCCTGCCAGGTTCCCATCCCAATGGGGATGTGGGCCTTCTGTTCTGAGGTCCCAACAGCTGGGCTGCTCACAGGTTCATGATGTGGGCCCTCTGCTGTGAGTTCACTGCGGCCTGGATCCCATAGCCTCGGTGCTCTGGGCCACTTGCTGGAAGGTTCCAACTGCTGGATTCCTCAACTTTTATATTCTATGGACCCTGTGTTGTGAGGCCAGTCCTGCCAGCCTCATTCCGAACCCCTTGGTGATGTGGTTCCTCTGGTTTGAGGACACATGTGCTGGGATCCTCACCTTTCGATGATGTTGTCCCACTGGTGTGGGGACACTCCTGCCTGGTTCCCATCCCCTTGGTGATGTGGGCCCTCTGGTGAGAGTCTGATCCTGGCTGTGTTCCTCACCCTTCTGTGAGGTGGGCCCTCTGCTGTGAGGTCACTCCTGCCAGACTGGCACACATCGCCTTGGCGACGTTGGCCCTCTGGTGGCAGCTGGAGCCTGCTGGGAGCCTCCTCCTCTCGGTGATGAGTGCCCTCTAGCGTCAGGCCCTAACTTCTGAGCACCCCACGTTTTCTGATGTGAGCCCAGTGATGCCAGGACACTCCTGTCATGTTCCCATCACCATGGGGATGTGGGCCTTCTGCTCTGAGGTTCCAACGGCTGGGTTGATCACAATTTCATGATGTGGGCTCTCTGGTGTTAGTTCACTGTGGCCTGGATCCCATAGCCTCTGTGGTCTTGGCTGCCTGCTGGGAGGTTCCAACTGCTCGATTCCTCAACTTTTGTATTCTATGGGTCCTGTGTTGTGATGCTCCTCCTGCCTGCCTCACTCGCAACCCCTTCGTGATGTGGGTCTTCTGGTTTGAGGCCACATGTGCTGGGTTAGGCAACTTTCAATGATGTGGCCCCACTGGTGTGAGGACACTCCTGCCTGGTTCCCATCCCCTTGGTGATGTGGGCCTTCTGGTGACAGTCTTATCCTGGCTGGGTTCCTCACTCTTCTGTGAGGTAGGCCCTCTGCTGTGAGGTCAATCCTGCCTGACTTGCACACATCACCTTGGCGACGTGGGCCCTCTGTTGGCACATGGAACCTGCTGGGAGCCTCCTGCCCTCGGTGATGATGGCCCTCTAGCATCAGGCTCTAACTGCTGGGCTCCCCACGTTTTCTGATGTGAGCCCAGTGATGCCAGGACACTCCTGTCAGGTTCCCATCCCTATGGGGATGTGGGCTTTCTGCTCTGAGGTCCCAATGCCTGGGTTGCTCACAGTTTCATGATGTGGGCTCTCTGGTGTTAGTTAACTCCTGCCTGCATCCCATAGCTTCTGTGCTCTCGGCCGCCTGCTGGGAGGTTCCAAATGCTGGATTCCTCACTTTTTTTATTCTTTGGGCCCTCTGTTTTTAGGCTACTCCTACCTGCCTCACTCCCATCCCCTTTGTGATGTATGTCCTCTGATATGAGGCCACATGTGCTGGGTTCCTCACCTTTCGATGATGTGGCCCCACTGGTGGGAGGACAGTCCTGACTGGTTCCCTTCCCCTTGGTGTTGTGGGCCCTCTGGTGAGAGTCTCATCCTGCCTCGGTTCCTCACCCTTCTGTGAGATAGGCCCTCTGCTGTGAGGTCACTACTGCCTGGCTGGCGCATGCCACCTTGTAGACGTGGGCCCTCTGTTGGCAGTTGGAACCTGCTGGGAGTCTCCTCCCCTCAGTTATGAGGGCCCCCTGGCGTCAGGCCCTAACTGCTGGGCTCCTAACATTTTCTGATATGTGCTAAGTGGTGCAAAGCCACTCCTGCCAGGTTCCCATCCCAATGGGGATGTGGGCCTTCTGTTCTGAGGTCCCAACAGCTGGGCTGCTCACAGGTTCATGATGTGGGCCCTCTGCTGTGAGTTCACTACGGCCTGGATCCCATAGCCTCGGTGCTCTGGGCCACTTGCTGGGAGGTTCCAACTGCTGGATTCCTCAACTTTTATATTCTATGGACCCTGTGTTGTGAGGCCAGTCCTGCCAGCCTCATTCCGAACCCCTTGGTGATGTGGTTCCTCTGGTTTGAGGACACATGTGCTGGGATCCTCACCTTTCGATGATGTTGTCCCACTGGTGTGGGGACACTCCTGCCTGGTTCCCATCCCCTTGGTGATGTGGGCCCTCTGGTGAGAGTCTGATCCTGGCTGTGTTCCTCACCCTTCTGTGAGGTGGGCCCTCTGCTGTGAGGTCACTCCTGCCAGACTGGCACACATCGCCTTGGCGACGTTGGCCCTCTGGTGGCAGCTGGAGCCTGCTGGGAGCCTCCTCCTCTCGGTGATGAGTGCCCTCTAGCGTCAGGCCCTAACTTCTGAGCACCCCACGTTTTCTGATGTGAGCCCAGTGATGCCAGGACACTCCTGTCATGTTCCCATCACCATGGGGATGTGGGCCTTCTGCTCTGAGGTCCCAATGTCTGGGTTGCTCACAGTTTCATGATGTGGGCTGTCTGGTGTTAGTTCACTCTGGCCTGGTTCCTCTAGCCTCTGTGCTCTGGGCCGCCTGCTGGGAGGTTCCAACTGCTGGATTCCTCACCTTTCTTATTTTTGGGCCCTCTGTTATGAGGCTCCTCCTGCCTGCCTCACTCCCAGCCCCTTGGTGATGGGTGTCCTATGGTTTGAAGCCACATGTTCTGGGTTCCTCACCTTTAGATGATGTGGCCCTACTCATGTGAGGACACTCCTGCCTGGTTCCAATCCATTTGGTGATGTGGGCCCTCTGGTGCGAGTCTGATCCTTACTGGGTTCGTCACACTTCTCTGAGGTGGGCCCTCTGCTGTGAGGTCATTCGTGCCTGGTTGGCACACATCACCTTGGCGACGTCAGCCCTCTGGTGGCAGTTGGAGCCTGCTGGGAGCCTCCTTCCCTTGGTGATGAGGGTCCTCTGGCGTCAGGCCCTAACTGCTGGTCGCCCAAAATTTTCTGATACGTTCTCAGTGGTGCGAGGACACTCCTACCAGAATTCCATCCCCATGGGGATGTGGGCCTCCTGCTCTGAGGTCCCAATGGCTGGGTTGCTCAGTTTCATGACATGGGCCCTCTTCTGTGAGTTCACTGTGGCCTGGATCCCATAGCCTCGGTGCTCTGGGCCGCCTGCTGGAAGGTTCCAACTGCTGGATTCCTCACTTTTTTATTCTATGGGCCCAGTGTTGTGAGGTTACTCCTGCCTGCCTCACTCCGAGGTCCTTGGTGATGTGGGTCCTCTGGTTTGAGGACACATGTGCTGAGTACCTCAGCTTTCGATGATGTGGCCCCACTGATGTGAAGACACTCCTGCCTGGTTCCCATCCCCTTGGTGATGTGGGCCCTCTGGTGAGAGTCTGATGTTGGCTGGGTTTCTCACCCTTCTGTGAGGTGGGACCTCTGCTGTGAGGTAACTCCTGCCTGGCATGCTCACGTTGCCTTGGCAATGTGAGCCCTCAGGTGGCAGTTGGAGCCTGCTGGGAATCTCCTCCCCTCAGTTATGAGAGCTCTGGATAAAACACATATGCCCTTTTTTGCCAAGTGCATTATTTTCCAAGTTCTGTCTCTTTTCCTATGCTTTAAGAGCTACTCCCGTGTACGTTCTGAAATCAGTTTCCAGCAATTCTGCCCAGCATTCAAGTCCTCATCGCAGCCTTACTTCAGTATAATTTTGGATGATAGCTGTCATTTATAACTCCGCAGGTTTCTGAATTACAGTGCCCCTGAGCTCCTTTCTTCAACTCGCTTTCTTGTGAGCTGGCCGCAACACCGCAGGATCTCCTCAGGCCCTAATATAGTTCCAGCATGGCATGCAGAGCCTTTGGTTCATTTACCTTCCTGGTGGGAAATGAGAGTTAAATTTGCCCGTCCAGACACCTACAGATAGTCTCCCATTGCTTCTCCATATTCCTGTTCATCTTCCGAAGAAATTGCAAACTGGGCCAAACAGGAGGTTAAAGGCACTGACTCTCCAAGTGGGGAGAGTGTTAGTAAAGCGTCTGGAATGTTGCACCCGAGTACCAGGGGACGAAAACTGAGACACATTTGAACACTTTTCCCGATCACACGGTGGATCATACTCTTGGTTCCACATGCATGTTTTAGCTGAAGGAAGAATCCCTTAAACATGGAGAGTTGAGACCCATGGAATGGGTACCATGCAATATGACTTCAAAGGGTCTGCATTTGCTCACCAAACCTCACCAATCCTATCACTGCTCTGTTTATGCCGCTGTACACACGCTTGATTCTCTTTCGGAGACATATAAATCCATAGGTTTTAAGATTCTTACTAGTCAGGTATATGGTTCGGCGTTTAATATGGGGTGTTGAGTCCACTTCGTTGAGCAAGGAGTAGCTCTTGTCTATTACATATTTGGCTTATGGAACGGTATCTGTGCTAATTTCAATCTCTGGTTTTATGCAGCACCCCAACTCACCTTTCCCCTTAAGCAAGTATAAGTTGGTTTTCTACATTTGACACCCTGTTCTGTTTTGTAATTCAGTTCCTGTGTACCCAAGTTTACATTCCATGTAGTAGTGATATCTTATGATGTTTCTTTTTCTGTGTGACTTATTTCACTTAGAATCATCGTACCTGAATCCACTCATTATGCTTCTACAGGCCTGATGACATAGATTTCATTGCTGAGTGATATTTCATTGTACGTAATTACCACAACTTCTTTATCCATTTTTCGCTTTCTGTGATATTGAACTTGTACCATAAACGAGGTTCTTGTAAACAGAGCCGGCCCAAATTTTGGGGTGGCTGTGTCTTTTTGATTTTAATTTCCCTAAGCTATAGGACCATAAGTGGAAATGCCCTAGGCTCTGTTGCTTTGTTTTTTGGATGTTTCAGGAAACACCATACACTTCTCCAGAGTGGCTTCTGGCAATTTACATCCCGCCCATCAGCATAACAAGTCTGCCAGTTCTCCATGGCCTGTCCTGCCTTTCTGGATTTTACAGTTTTTTCAGATGTCCCTTTTGAACGGGGGGCTGTGACACTTCATTGTAGTGCAGATTTCCTTTTCAAGCTTGCTTGGTTGGCCAAAAAGGGCGTATGCGTTTTTTCCTGAATATATTCAGGAAAAAACGCATACGCACTTTTTGGCCAAGTGCATCATTGTGGACGTTCTGCCTCTTTTCCTATGCTTTACATGCAATTCCAGTCTACCTCCTGAAATCGGTTTCCTGCAATTCTGCCCCGCTTTCAACTCCTCTTGGCTGCCTTACTTCAATATATTTTTGGAAGATAGCTGTCATTTATAACTCTGCAGGTTTGTGAATTACAGTGCCCCTGAGCTCCTTTCTTCAACTCGCTTTCTTATGAGCTGGCCGCAACTACGCAGGATTGCTTCAGGCCTTACTTTGGTTCCGGCATGGCATACTGAGCCTTTGGTTAATACCTCTTCCTGGTGGGAAATGAGAGTTAAATTTGCCTGTCCAGATACCTCCACCTAGTCTCTCATTGGTTCTCCCTATTCCTGTTCATTTTCCACAGAAATTGCAAACTGGGCCAAACAGGAGGTTAAAGGCACTGACTCTCCAAGTGGGGAGAGTGTTAGTAAAGCATCTGGAATGTTGCACCCGAGTTCCACGGGACGAAAACTGAGACACATTTGAACACGTTTCCCGATCACACGGTGGATCATACTCTGGGTTCCACATGCATGTTTTAGCTGAAGGAAGAATCCCTTAAACCTGGAGAGTTGAGACCCATGGAATGGGTACCATGTAATATGACTTCAAAGGGTCTGCATTTGCTCACCGAACCTCACCAATCCTATCACTGCTGCATTTATGCCGCTGTACACACGCTTGATTCTCTTTCGGAGACATATAAATCCATAGGTTTTAAGGTTATTTCTAGTCAGGTATATTCTTAGGCGTTTAATATGGGGTGTTGAGTCCACTTCGTTCAGCAAGGAGTAGCTCTTGTCTATTGCATATTTGGCTTATGGAACGGTATCTGTGCTAATTTCAATCTCTGGTTTCATGCAGCACCCCAACTCACCTTTCCCCTTAAGCAAGCGTAAGTTCGTTTTCTACATTTGAGACCCTGTTCTGTTTTGTAATTCAGTTCCTGTGTAGCCAAGTTTATATTCCGTGTAGTAGTGATATCTTATGATGTTTCTTTTTCTGTGTGACTTATTTCACTTAGAATCATCGTACCTGAATCCACTCATTATGCTACGACGGGCATGATGACATAGATTTCATTGCTGAGTGATATTGCATTGTACGTAAGTACCACAACTTCTTTATCCATTTTTCGCTTTTGTGATATTGAACTTGTACCGTAAACGAGATTCTTGTAAACAGAGCCGTCCCAAACTTTGGGGTGGCTGTGTCTTTTTGATTTTAATTTCCCTAAGCTATAGGACCATAAGTGGAAGTGCCCTAGGCTCTGTTGCTTGTTTTTTAGATGTTTCAGGAAACACCATACACTTCTCCAGAGTGGCTGTTGGCAATTTCCCTCCCGCCCATCAGCATAACAAGGCTCCCAGTTCTCCATGGCCTGTCCTGCCTTTCTGGATTTTACACTTTTTTCAGATGGCCCTTTTGACCGGGGGGCAGTGAGACTTCATTGTAGTGCAGATTTCCTTTGCAAGCTTGCTTGGTTGGCCAAAAAGGGCGTATGCGTTTTTCCCTTAATATATTCAGGAAGAAACGCATACGCCCTTTTTGGCCAAGTGCATCATTGTGGACGTTCTGCCTCTTTTCCTATGCTTTACATGCAATTCCCGTCTACCTCCTGAAATCGATTTCCTGCAATTCTGCCCCGCTTTCAAGTCCTCTTGGCAGCCTTACTTCAATATATTTTTGGACGATAGCTGTCATTTATAACTCTGCAGGTTTGTGAATTACAGTGCCCCTGAGCTCCTTTCTTCAACTCGCTTTCTTGTGAGCTGGCCGCAACACCGCAGGATTGCTTCAGGCCCTAGTGTGGTTCCGGCACGGCACGCTGAGCCTTTGGTTAATTCCTCTTCCTGGTGGGAAATTAGAGTTAAATTTGCCCGTCCAGACACCTCCACCTAGTCTCTCATTGGTTCTCCCTATTCCTGTACATTTTCCGCAGAAATTGCAAACTGGGCCAAACAGGAGTTTAAAGGCACTGACTCTCCAAGTGGGGAGAGTGTTAGTAAAGCGTCTTGAATGTTGCACCCGAGTACCAGGGGACGAAAACTGAGACACATTTGAACACGTTTCCCGATCACACGGTGGATCATATTCTGGGTTCCACATGCATGTTTTCGCTGAAGGAAGAATCCCTTAAACCTGGAGAGTTGAGACCCATGGAATGGGTACCATGCAATATGACTTCAAAGGGTCTGCATTTGCTCACCGAACCTCACCAATCCTATCACTGCTGCGTTTATGCCGCCGTACACACGCTTGATTCTCTTTCGGAGACATATAAATCCATAGGTTTTAAGATTCTTACAAGTCAGGTGTATTCTTAGGCGTTTAATATGGGGTGTTGAGTCCACTTCGTTTGAGCAAGGAATAGCTCTTGTCTATTACATATTTGGCTTATGGAACGGTATCTGTGCTAATTTCAATCTCTGGTTTCATGCAGCACCCCAACTCACCTTTCCCCTTAAGCAAGCATAAGTTGGTTTTCTACATTTGAGACCCTGTTCTGTTTTGAAATTCAGTTCCTCTGTAGCCAAGTTTACATTCCGTGTAGTAGTGATATCTTATGATGTTTCTTTTTCTGTGTGACTTATTTCACTTACAATCATCGTACCTTAATCCACTCATTATGCTGCTACGGGCCTGATGACATAGATTTCATTGCTGAGTGATATTGCATTGTATGTAAGTACCACAACTTCTTTATCCATTTTTCGCTTTCTGTGATATTGAACTTGTACCGTAAACAAGGTTCTTGTAAACAGAGCAGTCCCAAACTTTGGGGTGGCTGTGTCTTTTTGATTTTAATTTCCCTAAGCTATAGGACCATAAGTGGAAGTGCCCTAGGCTCTGTTGCTTTGTTTTTTAGATGTTTCAGGAAACAGCATACACTTCTCCAGAGTGGCTGTTGGCAATTTACATCCCGCCCATCAGCATAACAAGGCTCCCAATTCTCCATGTCCTGTCTTACCTTTCTGGATTTTACACTTTTTTCAGATGGCCCTTTTGACCGGGGGGCAGTGAGACTTCATTGTAGTGCAGATTTCCTTTTCAAGCTTGCTTGGTTGGCCAAAAAGGGCGTATGCGTTTTTTCCTGAATATATTCAGGAAAAAACGCATACGCCCTTTTGGGCCAAGTGCATCATTGTGGACGTTCTGCCTCTTTTCCTATGCTTTACATGCAATTCCCGTCTACCTCCTGAAATCGGTTTCCTGCAATTCTGCCCCGCTTTCAAGTCCTCTTGGCAGCCTTACTTCAATATATTTTTGGACGATAGCTGTCATTTATAACTCTGCAGGTTTGTGAATTACAGTGCCCCTGAGCTCCTTTCTTCAACTCGCTTTCTTGTGAGCTGGCCGCAACACCGCAGGATTGCTTCAGGCCCTAGTGTGGTTCCGGCACGGCACGCTGAACCTTTGGTTAATTCCTCTTCCTGGTGGGAAATGAGAGTTAAATTTGCCCGTCCAGACACCTCCAGCTAGTCTCTCATTGGTTCTCCCTATTCCTGTACATTTTCCGCAGAAATTGCAAACTGGGCCAAATAGGAGTTTAAAGGCACTGACTCTCCAAGTGGGGAGAGTGTTAGTAAAGCGTCTTGAATGTTGCACCCGAGTACCAGGTGACGAAAACTGAGACACATTTGAACACGTTTCCCGATCACACGGTGGATCATACTCTGGGTTCCACATGCATGTTTTAGCTGAAGGAAGAATCCCTTAAACCTGGAGAGTTGAGACCCATGGAATGGGTACCATGCAATATGACTTCAAAGGGTCTGTATTTGCTCACCGCACCTCACCAATCCTATCACTGCTGCGTTTATGCCGCCGTACACACGCTTGATTCTCTTTCGGAGACATATAAATCCATAGGTTTTAAGATTCTTACAAGTCAGGTGTATTCTTAGGCGTTTAATATGGGGTGTTGAGTACACTTCGATGAGCAAGGAGTAGCTCTTGTCTATTACATATTTGGCTTATGGCACGGTATCTGTGCTAATTTCAATCTCTGGTTTCATGCAGCACCCCAACTCACCTTTCCCCTTAAGCAAGCATAAGTTGGTTTTCTACATTTGAGACCCTGTTCTGTTTTGTAATTCAGTTCCTGTGTAGCCAAGTTTACATTCCGTGTAGTAGTGATATCTTATGATGTTTCTTTTTCTGTGTGACTTATTTCACTTAGAATCATTGTACCTGCATCCACTCATTATGCAGCGACGGGCCTGATGACATAGATTTCATTGCTGAGTGATATTGCATTGTACGTAAGTACCACAACTTCTTTATCCATTTTTCGCTTTCTGTGATATTGAACTTGTACCGTAAACGAGGTTCTTGTAAACAGAGCCGTCCCAAACTTTGGGGTGGCTGTGTCTTTTTGATTTTAATTTCCCTAAGCTATAGGACCATAAGTGGAAGTGCCCTAGGCTCTGTTGCTTTGTTTTTTAGATGTTTCAGGAAACACCATACACTTCCCCAGAGTGGCTGTTGGCAGTTTACATCCCACCCATCAGCATAACAAAGCTCCCAGTTCTCCATGGCCTGTCCTGCCTTTCTGGATTTTACACTTTTTTCAGATGGCCCTTTTGACCAGGGGGCAGTGAGACTTCATTGTAGTGCAGATTTCCTTTGCAAGCTTGCTTGGTTGGCCAAAAAGGGCGTATGAGTTTTTTCCTGAATATATTCAGGAAAAAACGCATACGCCCTTTTTGGCCAAGTGCATCATTGTGGACGTTCTGCCTCTTTTCCTATGCTTTACATGCAATTCCAGTCTACCTCCTGAAATCGGTTTCCTGCAATTCTGCCCCGCTTTCAAGTCCTCTTGGCAGCCTTACTTCAATATATTTTTGGACGATAGCTGTCATTTATAACTCTGCAGGTTTGTGAATTACAGTGCCCCTGAGCTCGTTTCTTCAACTCGCTTTCTTGTGAGCTGGCCGCAACACCGCAGGATTGCTTCAGGCCCTAGTGTGGTTCCGGCATGGCACGCTGAGCCTTTGGTTAATTCCTCTTCCTGGTGGGAAATGAGAGTTAAATTTGCCCGTCCAGACACCCCCAGCTAGTCTCTCATTGGTTCTCCCTATTCCTGTACATTTTCCACAGAAATTGCAAAATGGGCCATACAGGAGGTTAAAGGCACTGACTCTCCAAGTGGGGAGAGTGTTAGTAAAGCATCTGTAGTTTGCACCCGAGTACCAGGGGACGAAAACTGAGACACATTTGAACACGTTTCCCAATCACATGGTGGATCATACTCTGGGTTCCACATGCATGTTTTAGCTGAAGGAAGAATCCCTTAAACCTGGAGAGTTGAGACCCATGGAATGGATACCATACAATATGACTTCAAAGTGTCTGCATTTGTTCACCGAACCTCACCAATCCTATCGCTGCTGCGTTTATGCCACTGTACACACGCTTGATTCTCTTTCGGAGACATATAAATCCATAGGTTTTAAGATTCTTACTAGTCAGGTATATTGTTAGGCGTTTAATATGGGGTGTTGAGTCCACTTCGTTGAGCAAGGAGTAGCACTTGTCTATTATATATTTGGCTTATGGAACGGTATCTGTGCTAACTTCAATCTCTTGTTGTATGCAGCACCCCAACTCACCTTTCCCCTTAAGCAAGCATAAATTGGTTTTCTACATTTGACACTCTGTTCTGTTTAGTAATTTAGTTCCTGTGTAGCCAAGTTTACATTACGTGTAGTAGTGATATCTTATGATGTTTCTTTTTCTGTGTGACTTATTTCACTTAGAATCATCGTACCTGAATCCACTCATTATGCTGCTATGGGCCTGATGACATAGATTTCATTGCTGAGTGATATTGCATTGTACGTAAGTACCACAACTTCTTTATCCATTTTTTGCTTTCTGTGATATTGAACTTGTACCGTAAATGAGGTTCTTTTAAACAGAGCCGTCCCAAACTTCGGGGTGGCTGTGTCTTTTTGATTTTAATTTCCCTAATCTATAGGACCATAAGTGGAAGTGCCCTAGGCTCTGTTGCTTTGTTTTTTGGATGTTTCAGGAAACACCATACACTTCTGCAGAGTGGCTGTTGGCAATTTACATCCCACCCATCAGAATAACAAGGCTCCCAGTTCTCCATGGCCTGTCCTGCCTTTCTGGATTTTACACTTTTTTCAGATAGCCTTTTGACCGGGGAGCAGTGAGACTTCATTGTAGTGCAGATTTCATTTGCAAGCTTGCTTGGTTGGCCAAAAAGGGCGTATGCGTTTTTTCCTGAATATATTCAGGAAAAAACGCATACGCCCTTTTTGTTCAAGTGCATCATTGTGGACGTTCTGCCTCTTTTCCTATGCTTTACATGCAATTCCAGTCTACCTCCTGAAATCGGTTTCCTGCAATTCTGCCCCGCTTTCAACTCCTCTTGGCAGCCTTACTTCAATATATTTTTGGACGATAGCTGTCATTTATAACTCTGCAGGTTTGTGAATTACAGTGCCTCTGAGTTCCTTTCTTCAACTTGCTTTCTTGTGAGCTCGCTGCAACACCGCAGGATTGCTTCAGGCCCTAGTGTGGTTCCGGCATGGCACGCTGAGCCTTTGGTTAATTCCTCTTCGTGGTGGGAAATGAGAGTTAAATTTGCCCGTCCAGACACCTCCACCTAGTCTCTCATTAGTTCTCCCTATTCCTGTTCATCTTACGCAGAAATTGCAAACTGGGCCAACCAGGAGGTTAAAGGCACTGACTCTGCAAGTGGGGAGAGTGTTAGTAAAGCATCTGGAATGTTGCACCCGAGTTCCACGGGACGAAAACTGAGACACATTTGAACACTTTTCCCGATCACACGGTGGATCATACTCTGGGTTCCACATGCATGTTTTAGCTGAAGGAAGAATCCCTTAAACCTGGAGAGTTGAGACCCATGGAATGGGTACCATGCAATATGACTTCAAAGGGTCTGAATTTGCTCACCGAACTTCACCAATCCTATCACTGCTGCGTTTATGCCGCCGTACACACGCTTGATTCTCTTTCGGAGACATATAAATCGGTAGGTTTTAATATTCTTACTAGTCAGGTATATTCTTACGCGTTTAATATGGGGTGTTGAGTCCACTTCGTTGAGCAAGGAGTAGCTCTTGTCTATTACATATTTGGCTTATGGAACGGTATCTGTGCTAATTTCAATCTCTGGTTTCATGCAGCACCCCAACTCACCTTTCCTCTTAAGCAAGCATAAGTTGGTTTTCTACATTTGAGACCCTGTTCTGTTTTGTAATTCAGTTCCTGTGTAGCCAAGTTTACATTACGTGTAGTAGTGATATCTTATGATGTTTCTTTTTCTGTGTGACTTATTTCACTTACAATCATCGTACCTTAATCCACTCATTATGCTGTTACGGGCCTGATTACATAGATTTCATTGCTGAGTGATATTGCATTGTACGTAAGTACCACAACTTCTTTATCCATTTTTCGCTTTCTGTGATATTGAACTTGTACTGTAAACAAGGTTCTTTTAAACAGAGCCGTCCCTAACTTTGAGGTGGCTGTGTCTTTTTGATTTTAATTTCCCTAAGCTATAGGACCATAAGTGGAAGTGCCCTAGGCTCTGTTGCTTTGTTTTTTAGATGTTTCAGGAAACAGCATACACTTATCCAGAGTGGCTGTTGGCAATTTACATCCCGCCCATCAGCATAACAAGGCTCCCAATTCTCCATGTCCTGTCTTGCCTTTCTGGATTTTACACTTTTTTCAGATGGCCCTTTTGACCGGGGGGCAGTGAGACTTCATTGTAGTGCAGATTTCCTTTGCAAGCTTGCTTGGTTGGCCAAAAAGGGCGTATGCGTTTTTTCCTGAATATATTCAGGAAAAAATGCATACGCCCTTTTTGGCCAAGTGCATCATTGTGGACGTTCTGCCTCTGTTCCTATGCTTTACATGCAATTCCCGTCTACCTCCTGAAATCGGTTTCCTGCAATTCTGCCCCGCTTTCAAGTCCTCTTGGCAGCCTTACTTCAATATATTTTTGGACGATAGCTGTCATTTATAACTCTGCAGGTTTGTGAATTACAGTGCCCCTTAGCTCCTTTCTTCAACTCGCTTTCTTGTGAGCTGTCCGCAACACCGCAGGATTGCTTCAGGCCCTAGTGTGGTTCCGGCACGGCATGCTGAACCTTTGATTAATTCCTCTTCCTGGTGGGAAATGAGAGTTAAATTTGCCCGTCCAGACACCTCCAGCTAGTCTCTCATTGGTTCTCCCTATTCCTGTACATTTTCCGCAGAAATTGCAAACTGGGCCAAACAGGAGTTTAAAGGCACTGACTCTCCAAGTGGGGAGAGTGTTAGTAAAGCGTCTTGAATGTTGCACCTGAGTACCAGGGGACGAAAACTGAGACACATTGGAACACGTTTCCCGATCACACGGTGGATCATACTCTGGGTTCCACATGCATGTTTTAGCTGAAGGAAGAATCCCTTAAACCTGGAGAGTTGAGACCCATGGAATGGGTACCATGCAATATGACTTCAAAGGGTCTGCATTTGCTCACCGAACCTCACCAATCCTATCACTGCTGTGTTTATGCCGCCGTACACACGCTTGATTCTCTTTCGGAGACATATAAATCCACAGGTTTTAAGATTCTTACTAGTCAGGTGTATTCTTAGGCGTTTAATATGGGGTGTTGAGTACACTTCGTTTAGCAAGGAGTAGCTCTTGTCTATTATATTTTTGGCTTATGGCACGTTATCTGTGCTAATTTCAATCTCTGGTTTCATGCAGCACCCCAACTCACCTTTCCCCTTAAGCAAGCATAAGTTGGTTTTCTACATTTGAGACCCTGTTCTGTTTTGTAATTCAGTTCCTGTGTAGCCAAGTTTACATTCCGTGTAGTAGTGATATCTTATGATGTTTCTTTTTCTGTGTGACTTATTTCACTTATACTCATCATACCTGCATCCACTCATTATGCTGCTACGGGCCTGATGACATAGATTTCATTGCTGAGTGATATTGCATTGTACGTAAGTACCACAACTTCTTTATCCATTTTTCGCTTTCTGTGATATTGAACTTGTACCGTAAACGAGGTTCTTGTAAACATAGCCGTCCCAAACTTTGGGGTGACCGTGTCTTTTTGATTTTAATTTCCCTAAGCTATAGGACCATAAGTGGAAGTGCCCTAGGCTCTGTTGCTTTGTTTTTTAGATGTTTCAGGAAACACCATACACTTCTCCAGAGTGGCTGTTGGCAATTTACATCCCGCCCATCAGCATAACAAGGCTCCCAGTTCTCCATGGCCTGTCCTGCCTTTCTGGATTTTACACTTTTTTCAGATGGCCCTTTTGACCGGGGGGCAGTGAGACTTCATTGTAGTTCAGATATCCTTTGCAAGCTTGCTTGGTTGGCCAAAAAGGGCGTATGCGTTTTTTCCTGAATATATTCAGGAAAAAACGCATACGCCCTTTTTGGCCAAGTGCATCATTGTGGACGTTCTGCCTCTTTTCTGTGCTTTACATGCAATTCCAGTGTACCTCCTGAAATCGATTTCCTACAATTCTGCCCTGCTTTCAAGTCCTCTTGGCAGCCTTACTTCAATATATTTTTGGACGATAGCTGTCATTTATAACTCTGCAGTTTTGTGAATTACAGTGCCCCTGAGCTCCTTTCTTCAACTCGCTTTCTTGTGAGCTGGCCGCAACACCGCAGGATTGCTTCAGGCCCTAGTGTGGTTCCGGCACGGCACGCTGAGCCTTTGGTTAATTCCTCTTCCTGGTGGAAATGAGAGTTAAATTTGCCCGTCCAGACACCTCCAGCTAGTTTCTCATTGGTTCTCCCTATTCCTGTACATTTTCCGCAGAAATTGCAAACTGGGCCAAACAGGAGGTTAAAGGCACTGACTCTCCAAGTGGGGAGAGTGTTAGTAAAGCGTCTGGAGTGTTGCACCCGAGTACCAGGGGACGGAAACTGAGACACATTTGAACACGTTTCCCGATCACACGGTGGATCATACTCTGGGTTCCACATGCATGTTTTAGCTGAAGGAAGAATCCCTTAAACCTGGAGAGTTGAGACCCATGGAATGGGTACCATGCAATATGACTTCAAAGGGTCTGCATTTGCTCACCGAACCTCACCAATCCTATCACTGCTGCGTTTATGCCGCTGTACACACGCTTGATTCTCTTTCGGAGACATATAAATTCATAGTTTTTAAGATTATTTCTAGTCAGGTATATTCTTAAGCGTTTAATATGGGGTGTTGAGTCCACTTCATTCAGCAAGGAGTAGCTCTTCTCTATTGCATATTTGGCTTATGGAACGGTATCTGTGCTAATTTCAATCTCTGGTTTCATGCAGCACCCCAACTCACCTTTCCCCTCAAGCAAGCATAAGTTGGTTTTCTACATTTGAGACCCTGTTCTGTTTTGGATTCAGTTCCTGTGTAGCCAAGTTTACATTCCGTGTAGTAGTGATATCTTATGATGTTTCTTTTTCTGTGTGACTAATTTCACTTAGAATCATCATACCTGCATCCACTCATTATGCTGCTACGGGCCTGATGACATAGATTTCATTGCTGAGTGATATTGCATTGTACGTAAGTACCACAACTTCTTTATCCATTTTTCGCTTTTGTGATATTGAACTTGTACCGTAAACAAGATTCTTGTAAACAGAGCCGTCCCAAACTTTGGGGTGGCTGTGTCTCTTTGATTTTAATTGCCCTACGCTATAGGACCATAAGTGGAAGTGCCCTAGGCTCTGTTGCTTAGTTTTTTAGATGTTTCAGGAAACACCATACACTTCTCCAGAGTGGCTGTTGGCAATTTACATCCCGCCCATCAGCATAACAAGGCTCCCAGTTCTTCATGGCCTGTCCTGCCTTTCTGGATTTTACACTTTTTTCATATGTCCCTTTTGACCGGGGGGCAGTGAGACTTCATTGTAGTGCAGATTTCCTTTGCAAGCTTGCTTGGTTGGCCAAAAAGGGCGTATGCGTTTTTTCCTGAATATATTCAGGAAAAAACGCATATGCCCTTTTTGGCCAAGTGCATCATTGTGGACGTTCTGCCTCTTTTCCTATGCTTTACATGCAATTCCCGTCTACCTCCTGAAATCGGTTTCCTGCAATTCTGCCCCGCTTTCAAGTCCTCTTGGCAGCCTTACTTCAATATATTTTTGGACGATAGCTGTCATTTATAACTCTGCAGGTTTGTGAATTACAGTGCCCCTGAGCTCCTTTCTTCAACTCGCTTTCTTGTTAGCTGGCCGCAACACCACAGGATTGCTTCAGGCCCTAGTGTAGTTCTGGCACGGCACGCTGAGCCTTTGGTTAATTCCTCTTCCTGGTGTGAAATGAGAGTTAAATTTGCCCGTCCAGACACCTCCAGCAAGTCTCTCTTTCGTTCTCCCTATTCCTGTTCATTTTCCACAGAAATTGCAAACTGGGCCAAACAGGAGGTTAAAGGCACTGACTCTCCAAGTGGGGAGAGTGTTAGTAAAGCATCTGGAATGTTGCACTCGAGTACCAGGGGACGAAAACGAGACACATTTGAACACGTTTCCTGATCACACGGTGGATCATACTCTGGGTTCCACATGCATGTTTTAGCTGAAGGAAGAATCCCTTAAACCTGGAGAGTTGAGACCCATGGAATGGGTACCATGCAATATGACTTCATAGGGTCTGCATTTGCTCACCGAACCTCACCAATCCTATCACTGCTGCGTTTATGTCGCTGTACACACGCTTGATTCTCTTTCGGAGACATATAAATCGGTAGGTTTTTAGATTATTTCTAGTCAGGTATATTCTTAGGCGTTTAATATGGGGTGTTGAGTCCACTTCGTTGAGCAGGGAGTAGCTCTTGTCTATTACATATTTGGCTTATGGAACGGTATCTGTGCTAATTTCAATCTCTGGTTTCATGCAGCACCCCAACTCACCTTTCCCCTTAAGCAAGCATAAGTTGGTTTTCTACATTTGAGACCCTGTTCTGTTTTGGATTCAGTTCCTGTGTAGCCAAGTTTACATTCCGTGTAGTAGTGATATCTTATGATGTTTCTTTTTCTGTGTGACTTATTTCACTTAGAATCATCGTACCTGAATCCACTCATTATGCTGCTACGGGCCTGATGACATAGATTTCATTGCTGAGTGATATTGCATTGTACGTAAGTACCACAACTTCTTTATCCATTTTTCGCTTTTGTGATATTGAACTTGTACCGTAAACAAGATTCTTGTAAACAGAGCCGTCCCAAACTTTGGGGTGGCTGTGTCTCTTTGATTTTAATTGCCCTAAGCTATAGGACCATAAGTGGAAGTGCCCTAGGGTCTGTTGCTTTGTTTTTTAGATGTTACAGGAAACACCATACACTTCTCCAGAGTGGCTGTTGGCAATTTACATCCCGCCCATCAGCATAACAAGGCTCCCAGTTCTCCATGGCCTGTCCTGCCTTTCTGTTTTTTACACATTTTTCAGATGGCCCTTTTGACTGGGTGGCAGTGAGACTTCATTGTAGTGCAGATTTCCTTTGCAAGCTTTCTTGGTTGGCCAAAAAGTGCGTATGCGTTTTTTCCTATTCAGGAAAAAACGCATACGCCCTTTATGGCCAAGTGCATCGTTGTGGACATTCTGCCTCTTTTCCTATGCTTTACATGCAATTCCTGTCTACCTCCTGAAATCGGTTTCCTGTAATTCTGCCCCGCTTTCAAGTCCTCTTGGCAGCCTTACTTCAATATATTTTTGGACGATAGCTGTCATTTATAACTCTGCAGGTTTGTGAATTACAGTGCCCCTGAGATCCTTTCTTCAACTCGCTTTCTTGTGAGCTGGCCGCAACACCGCAGGATTGCTTCAGGCCCTAGTGTGGTTCCGGCACGGCACGCTGAGCCTTTGGTTAATTCCTCTTCCTGGTGGGAAATGAGAGTTAAATTTGCCCGTCCAGACACCTCCAGCTAGTCTCTCTTTCGTTCTCCCTATTCCTGTTCATTTTCCACAGAAATTGCAAACTGGGCCAAACAGGAGGTTAAAGGCACTGACTCTCCAAGTGGGGAGAGTGTTAGTAAAGCATCTGGAATGTTGCACTCGAGTACCACGGGACGAAAACGAGACACATTTGAACACGTTTCCCGATCACACGCTGGATCATACTCTGGGTTCCACATGCATGTTTTAGCTGAAGGAAGAATCCCTTATACCTGGAGAGTTGAGACCCATGGAATGGGTACCATGCAATATGACTTCATAGGGTCTGCATTTGCTCACCGAACCTCACCAATCCTATCACTGCTGCGTTTATGTCGCTGTACACACGCTTGATTCTCTTTTGGAGACATATAAATCGGTAGGTTTTTAGATTATTTCTAGTCAGGTATATTCTTAGGCGTTTAATATGGGGTGTTGAGTACACTTCGTTGAGCAAGGAGTAGCTCTTGTCTATTACATATTTGGCTTATGGAACGGTATCTGTGCTAATTTTAATCTCTGGTTTCATGCAGCACCCCAACTCACCTTTCCCCTTAAGCAAGCATAAGTTGGTTTTCTACATTTGAGACACTGTTCTGTTTTGTAATTCAGATCCTGTGTAGCCAAGTTTACATTCCGTGTAGTAGTGATATCTTATGATGTTTCTTTTTCTGTGTGACTTATTTCACTTAGAATCATCGTACTTGAATCCACTCATTATGCTGCTACGGGCCTGATGACATAGATTTCATTGCTGAGTGATATTGCATTGTACGTAAGTACCACAACTTCTTTATCCATTTTTCGCTTTTGTGATAGTGAACTAGTACCGTAAACAAGATTCTTGTAAACAGAGCCGTCCCAAACTTTGGGGTGGCTGTGTCTCTTTGATTTTAATTGCCCAAAGCTATAGGACCATAAGTGGAAGTGCCCTAGGCTCTGTTGCTTAGTTTTTTAGATGTTTCAGGAAACACCATACACTTCTCCAGAGTGGCTGTTGGCAATTTACATCCCGCCCATCAGCATAACAAGGCTCCCAGTTCTCCTTGCCAAGTCCTGCCTTTCTGGATATTACACTTTCTTCAGATGGCCCTTTTGACCGGGGGGCAGTGAGACTTCATTGTAGTGTAGATTTCCTTTGCAAGCCTGCTTGGTTGGTGAAAAAGGGCGTATGCGTTTTTTCCTGAATATATTCAGGAAAGAACACATACGCCCTTTTTAGCCAAGTGCATCATTGTGGACGTTCTGCCTCTTTTCCTATGCTTTACATGCAATTCCCGTCTACCTCCTGAAATCGGTTTCCTGCAATTCTGCCCCGCTTTCAAGTCCTCTTGGCAGCCTTACTTCAATATATTTTTGGACGATAGCTGTCATTTATAACTCTGCAGGTTTGTGAATTACAGTGACCCTGAGCTCCTTTCTTCAACTCGCTTTCTTGTGAGCTGGCCGCAACACCGCAGGATTGCTTCAGGCCCTAGTGTGGTTCCGGCACGGCATGCTGAGCCTTTGGTTAATTCCTCTTTCTGGTGGGAAATGAGAGTTAAATTTGCCCGTCCAGACACCTCCAGCTAGTTTCTCATTGGTTCTCCCTATTCCTGTACATTTTCCGCAGAAATTGCAAACTGGGCCAAACAGGAGTTTAAAGACACTGACTCTCCAAGTGGGGAGAGTGTTAGTAAAGCGTCTTGAATGTTGCACCCGAGTACGAGGGGATGAAAACTGAGACACATTTGAACACGTTTCCTGATCACATGGTGGATCATACTCTGTGTTCCACATGCATGTTTCAGCTGAAGGAAGAATCCCTTAAACCTGGAGAGTTGAGACCCATGGAATGGGTACCATGCAATATGACTTCAAAGGGTCTGCATTTGCTCACCGAACCTCACCAATCCTATCACTGCTGCGTTTATGCCGCTGTACACACGCTTGATTCTCTTTCGGAGACATATAAATCCGTAGGTTTTAATATTCTTACTAGTCAGGTATATTCTTAGGCGTTTAATATGGGGTGTTGATTCCACTTCGATGAGCAAGGAGTAGCTCTTGTCTATTACATATTTGGCTTATGGAACGGTATCTGTGCTAATTTCAATCTCTGGTTTCATGCAGCACCCCAACTCACCTTTCCCCTCAAGCAAGCATAAGTTGGTTTTCTACATTTGAGACCCTGTTCTGTTTTGTAATTCAGTTCCTGTGTAGCCAAGTTTACATTCCGTGTAGTACTATTATCTTATGATGTTTCTTTTTCTGTGTGACTTATTTCACTTAGAATCATCATACCTGAATCCACTCATTATGCTGCTACAGGCCTGATGACATAGATTTCATTGCTGAGTGATATTGCATTGTACGTAAGTACCACAACTTCTTTATCCATTTCTCGCTTTTTGCGATATTGAACTTGTACCATAAACGAGGTTCTTGTAAACAGAGCCGTCCCAAACTTTGGGGTGACTGTGTCTTTTTGAATTTAATTTCCCTAAGCTATAGGACCATAAGTGGAAGTGCCCTAGGCTCTGTTGCTTTGTTTTTTAGATGTTTCAGGAAACACCATACACTTCTCCAGAGTGGCTGTTGGCAATTTACATCCCGCCCATCAGCATAACAAGGCTCCCAGTTCTCCATGGCCTGTCCTGCCTTTCTGGATTTTACACTTTTTTCAGATGGCCCTTTTGACCGGGCAGCAGTGAGACTTCATTGTAGTGCAGATATCCTTTGCAAGCTTGCTTGGTTGCCCAAAAAGGGCGTATGCGTTTTTTCCTGAATATATTCAGGAAAAAACGCATACGTCCTTTTTGGCCAAGTGCATCATTGTGGACGTTCTGCCTCTTTTCCTATGCTTTACATGCAATTCCAATCTACCTCCTGAAATCGATTTCCTGCAATTCTGCCCCGCTTTCAAGTCCTCTTGGCAGCCTTACTTCAATATATTTTTGGACGATAGCTGTCATTTATAACTCTGCAGGTTTGTGAATTACAGTGCCCCTGAGCTCCTTTCTTCAACTCGCTTTCTTGTGAGCTGGCCGCAACACCGCAGGATTGCTTCAGGCCCTAGTGTAGTTCCGGCACGGCACGCTGAGCCTTTGGTTAATTCCTCTTCCTGGTGGGAAATGAGAGTTAAATTTGCCCGTCCAGACACCTCCAGCTAGTCTCTCTTTCGTTCTCCCTATTCCTGTTCATTTTCCACAGAAATTACAAACTGGGCCAAACAGGAGGTTAAAGGCACTGACTCTCCAAGTGGGGAGAGTGTTAGTAAAGCATGTGGAATGTTGCACCCGAGTACCAGGGGACGAAAACGAGACACATTTGAACACGTTTCCCGATCACACGGTGGATCATACTCTGGGTTCCACATGCATGTTTTAGCTGAAGGAAGAATCCCTTAAACCTGGAGAGTTGAGACCCATGGAATGGGTACCATGCAATATGACTTCAAAGGGTCTGCATTTGCTCAGCAAACGTCACCAATCCTATCACTGCTGCGTTTATGCCGCTGTACACACGCTTGATTCTCTTTCGGAGACATATAAATCCGTAGGTTTTAAGATTATTTCTAGTCAGGTATATTCTTAGGCGTTTAATATGGGGTGTTGAGTCCACTTCGTTCAGCAAGGAGTAGCTCTTGTCTATTGCATATTTGGCTTATGGAACGGTATCTGTGCTAATTTCAATCTCTGGTTTCATGCAGCACCCCAACTCACCTTTCCCCTTAAGCAAGCATAAGTTGCTTTTCTACATTTGAGACCCTGTTCTGTTTTGTAATTCAGTACCTGTGTAGCCAAGTTTACATTCCGTGTATTGGTGACATCTTATGATGTTTCTTTTTCTCTGTGACTTATTTCACTTAGAATCATCGTACCTGAATCCACTCATTATGCTGCTACGGGCCTGATGACATAGATTTCATTGCTGAGTGATATTGCATTGTACGTAAGTACCACAACTTCTTTATCCATTTTTCGCTTTCTGTGATATTGAACTTGTACCATAAACGAGGTTCTTGTAAACAGAGCCGTCCCAAACTTTTGGGTGGCTGTGTCTTTTTTATTTTAATTTCCCTAAGCTATAGGACCATAAGTGGAAGTGCCCTAGGCTCTGTTGCTTTGTTTTTTAGATGTTTCAGGAAACACCATACACTTCTCCAGAGTGGCTGTTGGCAATTTACATCCCACCCATCAGCATAACAAGGCTCCCAGTTCTCCATGGCCTGTCCTGCCTTTCTGGATTTTACACATTTTTCAGATGGCCCTTTTGACTGGGCGGCAGTGAGACTTCATTGTAGTGCAGATTTCCTTTGCAAGCTTTCTTGGTTGGCCAAAAAGGGCGTATGCGTTTTTTCCTGAATATATTCAGGAAAAAACGCATACGCCCTTTTTGGCCAAGTGCATCATTGTGGACGTTCTGCCTCTTTTCCTATGCTTTACATGCAATTCCCGTCTACCTCCTGAAATCGGTTTCCTGCAATTCTGCCCCGCTTTCAAGTCCTCTTGGCAGCCTTACTTCAATATATTTTTGGACGATAGCTGTCATTTATAACTCTGCAGGTTTGTGAATTACAGTGCCCCTGAGCGCCTTTCTTCAACTCGCTTTCTTGTGAGCTGGCCGCAACACCGCAGGATTGCTTCAGGCCCTAGTGTGGTTCCGGCACGGCATGCTGTGTCTTTGGTTAATTCCTCTTCCTGGTGGGAAATGAGAGTTAAATTTGCCCGTCCAGACACCTCCAGCTAGTTTCTCATTGGTTCTCCCTATTGCTGTACATTTTCCACAGAAATTGCAAACTGGGCCAAACAGGAGTTTAAAGGCACTGACTCTCCAAGTGGGGAGAGTGTTAGTAAAGCGTCTTGAATGTTGCACCCGAGTACCAGGGGACGAAAACTGAGACACATTTGAACATGTTTCCTGATCACACGGTGGATCATACTCTGTGTTCCACATGCATGTTTTAGCTGAAGGAAGAATCCCTTAAACTTGGAGAGTTGAGACCCATGGAATGGGTACCATGCAATATGACTTCAAAGGGTCTGCATTTGCTCACCGAACCTCACCAATCCTATCACTGCTGCGTTTATGCTGCTGTACACACGCTTGATTCTCTTTCGGAGACATATAAATCCGTAGGTTTTAAGATTATTTCTAGTCAGGTATATTCTTAGGCGTTTAATATGGGGTGTTGAGTCCACTTCGTTGAGCAAGGTGTAGCTGTTGTCTATTACATATTTGGCTTATGGAGCGGTATCTGTGCTAATTTCAATCTCTGGTTTCATGCAGCACCCCAACTCACCTTTCCCCTTAAGCAAGCATAAGTTGGTTTTCTACATTTGACACCCTGTTCTGTTTTGTAATTCAGTTCCTTTGTAGCCAAGTTTACATTCCGTGTAGTAGTGATATCTTATGATGTTTCTTTTTCTGTGTGAATTATTTCACTTAGAATCATCATACCTGAATCCACTCATTATGCTGCTATGGGCCTGATGACATAGATTTCATTGCTGAGTGATATTGCATTGTACGTAAGTACCACAACTTCTGTATCCATTTTTCGCTTTCTGTGATATTGAACTTGTACAGTAAACGAGGTTCTTGTAAACAGAGCCATCCCAAACTTTTGGGTGGCTGTGTCTTTTTTATTTTAATTTCCCTAAGCTATAGGACCATAAGTGGAAGTGCCCTAGGCTCTGTTGCTTTGTTTTTTAGATGTTTCAGGAAACACCATACACTTCTCCAGAGTGGCTGTTGGCAATTTACATCCCGCCCATCAGCATAACAAGGCTCCCAGTTCTCCATGGCCTGTCCTGCCTTTCTGGATTTTACACATTTTTCAGATGGCCCTTTTGACTGGGCGGCAGTGAGACTTCATTGTAGTGCAGATTTCCTTTGCAAGCTTTCTTGGTTGGCCAAAAAGGGCGTATGCGTTTTTTCCTAGGAAAAAACGCATACGCCCTTTTTGGCCAAGTGCATCATTGTGGACGTTCTGCCTCTTTTCCTATGCTTTACATGCAATTCCCGTCTACCTCCTGAAATCGGTTTCCTGCAATTCTGCCCCGCTTTCAAGTCCTCTTGGCAGCCTTACTTCAATATATTTTTGGACGATAGCTGTCATTTATAACTCTGCAGGTTTGTGAATTACAGTGCCCCTGAGCGCCTTTCTTCAACTCGCTTTCTTGTGAGCTGGCCGCAACACCGCAGGATTGCTTCAGGCCCTAGTGTGGTTCCGGCACGGCATGCTGAGTCTTTGGTTAATTCCTCTTCCTGGTGGGAAATGAGAGTTAAATTTGCCCGTCCAGACACCTCCAGCTAGTTTCTCATTGGTTCTCCCTATTGCTGTACATTTTCCACAGAAATTGCAAACTGGGCCAAACAGGAGTTTAAAGGCACTGACTCTCCAAGTGGGGAGAGTGTTAGTAAAGCGTCTTGAATGTTGCACCCGAGTACCAGGGGACGAAAACTGAGACACATTTGAACACGTTTCCTGATCACACGGTGGATCATACTCTGTGTTCCACATGCATGTTTTAGCTGAAGGAAGAATCCCTTAAACTTGGAGAGTTGAGACCCATGGAATGGGTACCATGCAATATGACTTCAAAGGGTCTGCATTTGCTCACCGAACCTCACCAATCCTATCACTGCTGCGTTTATGCCGCTGTACACACGCTTGATTCTCTTTCGGAGACATATAAATCCGTAGGTTTTAAGATTATTTCTAGTCAGGTATATTCTTAGGCGTTTAATATGGGGTGTTGAGTCCACTTCGTTGAGCAAGGTGTAGCTGTTGTCTATTACATATTTGGCTTATGGAGCGGTATCTGTGCTAATTTCAATCTCTGGTTTCATGCAGCACCCCAACTCACCTTTCCCCTTAAGCAAGCATAAGTTGGTTTTCTACATTTGACACCCTGTTCTGTTTTGTAATTCAGTTCCTTTGTAGCCAAGTTTACATTCCGTGTAGTAGTGATATCTTATGATGTTTCTTTTTCTGTGTGAATTATTTCACTTAGAATCATCATACCTGAATCCACTCATTATGCTGCTATGGGCCTGATGACATAGATTTCATTGCTGAGTGATATTGCATTGTACGTAAGTACCACAACTTCTGTATCCATTATTCGCTTTCTGTGATATTGAACTTGTACAGTAAACGAGGTTCTTGTAAACAGAGCCGTCCCAAAGTTTGGGGAGGCTGTGTCTTTTTGATTTTAATTTCCCTAAGCTATAGGACCATAAGTGGAAGTGCCCTAGGCTCTGTTGCTTTGTTTTTTAGATGTTTCAGGAAACACCATACACTTCTCCAGAGTGGCTGTTGGCAATTTACATCCCGCCCATCAGCATAACAAGGCTCCCAGTTCTCCATGGCCTGTCCTGCCTTTCTGGATTTTACACATTTTTCAGATGGCCCTTTTGACTGGGCGGCAGTGAGACTTCATTGTAGTGCAGATTTCCTTTGCAAGCTTTCTTGGTTGGCCAAAAAGGGCGTATGCGTTTTTTCCTGAATATATTCAGGAAAAAACGCATACACCCTTTTTGGCCAAGTGCATCATTGTGGACGTTCTGCCTCTTTTCCTATGCTTTACATGCAATTCCCGTCTACCTCCTGAAATCGGTTTCCTGCAATTCTGCCCCGCTTTCAAGTCCTCTTGGCAGCCTTACTTCAATATATTTTTGGACGATAGCTGTCATTTATAACTCTGCAGGTTTGTGAATTACAGTGCCCCTGAGCGCCTTTCTTCAACTCGCTTTCTTGTGAGCTGGCCGCAACACCGCAGGATTGCTTCAGGCCCTAGTGTGGTTCCGGCACGGCATGCTGAGTCTTTGGTTAATTCCTCTTCCTGGTGGGAAATGAGAGTTAAATTTGCCCGTCCAGACACCTCCAGCTAGTTTCTCATTGGTTCTCCCTATTGCTGTACATTTTCCACAGAAATTGCAAACTGGGCCATACAGGAGTTTAAAGGCACTGACTCTCCAAGTGGGGAGAGTGTTAGTAAAGCGTCTGGAGTGTTGCACCCGAGTACCAGGGGACGAAAACTGAGACACATTTGAACACGTTTCCCGATCACACGGTGGATCATACTCTGGGTTCCACATGCATGTTTTAGCTGAAGGAAGAATCCCTTAAACCTGGAGAGTTGAGACCCATGGAATGGGTACCATGCAATATGACTTCAAAGAGTCTGCATTTGCTCACTGAACCTCACCAATCCTATCACTGCTGCGTTTATGCCACTGTACACACGCTTGATTCTCTTTCGGAGACATATAAATCCGTAGGTTTTAAGATTATTTCTAGTCAGGTATATTCTTAGGCGTTTAATATGGGGTGTTGAGTCCACTTCGTTCAGCAAGGAGTAGCTCTTGTCTATTGCATATTTTGCTTATGGAACGGTATCTGTGCTAATTTCAATCTCTGGTTTCATGCAGCACCCCAACTCACCTTTCCCCTTAAGCAAGCATAAGTTGGTTTTCTACATATGAGACCCTGTTCTGTTTTGTAATTCAGTTCCTGTGTAGCCAAGTTTACATTCCGTGTATTGGTGACATCTTATGATGTTTCTTTTTCTCTGTGACTTATTTCACTTAGAATCATCGTACCTGAATCCACTCATTATGCTGCTACGGGCCTGATGACATAGATTTCATTGCTGAGTGATATTGCATTGTACGTAAGTACCACAACTTCTTTATCCATTTTTCGCTTTCTGTGATATTGAACTTGTACCATAAACGAGGTTCTTGTAAACAGAGCCGTCCCAAACTTTTGGGTGGCTGTGTCTTTTTTATTTTAATTGCCCTAAGCTATAGAACCATAAGTGGAAGTGCCCTAGGCTCTATTGCTTAGTTTTTCAGATGTTTCAGGAAACACCATACACTTCTCCAGAGTGGCTGTTGGCAATTTACATCCCGCCCATCAGCATAACAAGGCTCCCAGTTCTTCATGGCTTGTCCTGCCTTTCTGGATTTTACACTTTTTTCATATGTCCCTTTTGACCGGGGGGCAGCGAGACTTCATTGTAGTGCAGATTTCCTTTGCAAGCTTGCTTGGTTGGCCAAAAAGGGCGTATGCGTTTTTTCCTGAATATATTCAGGAAAAAACGCATACGCCCTTTTTGGCCAAGTGCATCATTGTGGACGTTCTGCCTCTTTTCCTATGCTTTACATGCAATTCCCGTCTACCTCCTGAAAAAGGTTTCCTGCAATTCTGCCCCGCTTTCAAGTCCTCTTGGCAGCCTTACTTCAATATATTTTTGGACGATAGCTGTCATTTATAACTCTGCAGGTTTGTGAATTACAGTGTCGCTGAGCTCCTTTCTTCAAATCGCTTTCTTGTGAGCTGGCCGCAACACCGCAGGATTGCTTCAGGCCCTAGTGTAGTTCCGGCACGGCACGCTGAGCCTTTGGTTAATTCCTCTTCCTGGTGGGAAATGAGAGTTAAATTTGCCCGTCCAGACACCTCCAGCTAGTCTCTCTTTCGTTCTCCCTATTCCTGTTCATTTTCCACAGAAATTGCAAACTGGGCCAAACAGGAGGTTAAAGGCACTGACTCTCCAAGTGGGGAGAGTGTTAGTAAAGCATCTGGAATGTTGCACTCGAGTACCAGGGGACGAAAACGAGACACATTTGAACACGTTTCCCGATCACACGGTGGATCATACTCTGGGTTCCACATGCATGTTTTAGCTGAAGGAAGAATCCCTTAAACCTGGAGAGTTGAGACCCATGGAATGGGTACCATGCAATATGAATTCATAGGGTCTGCATTTGCTCACCGAACCTCACCAATCCTATCACTGTTGCGTTTATGTCGCTGTACACACGCTTGATTCTCTTTCGGAGACATATAAATCGGTAGGTTTTTAGATTATTTCTAGTCAGGTATATTCTTAGGCGTTTAATATGGGGTGTTGAGTCCACTTCGTTGAGCAAGGAGTAGCTCTTGTCTATTACATATTTGGCTTATGGAACGGTATCTGTGCTAATTTCAATCTCTGGTTTCATGCAGCACCCCAACTCACCTTTCCCCTTAAGCAAGCATAAGTTGGTTTTCTACATTTGAGACCCTGTTCTGTTTTGTAATTCAGATCCTGTGTAGCCAAGTTTACATTCCGTGTAGTAGTGATATCTTATGATGTTTCCTTTTCTGTGTGACTTATTTCACTTAGAATCATCGTACCTGAATCCACTCATTATGCTGCTACGGGCCTGATGACATAGATTTCATTGCTGAGTGATATTGCATTGTACGTAAGTACCACAACTTCTTTATCCATTTTTCGCTTTTGTGATATTGAACTTGTACCGTAAACGAGGTTCTTGTAAACAGAGCCGTCCCAAACTTTGGGGTGGCTGTGTCTCTTTGATTTTAATTTCCCTAAGCTATAGGACCATAAGTGGAAGTGCCCTAGGCTCTGTTGCTTAATTTTTTAGATGTTACAGGAAACACCATACACTTCTCCAGAGTGGCTGTTGGCAATTTACATCCCGCCCATCAGCATAACAAGGCTCCCTGTTCTTCATGGCCTGTCCTGCCTTTCTGGATTTTACACTTTTTTCATATGGCCCTTTTGACCGGGGGGCAGTGAGACTTCATTGTTGTGCAGATTTCCTTTGCAAGCTTGCTTGGTTGGCCAAAAAGGGCGTATGCGTTTTTTCCTGAATATATTCAGGAAAAAACGCATACGCCCTTTTTGGCCAAGTGCATCGTTGTGGACGTTCTGCCTCTTTTCCTATGCTTTACATGCAATTCCCGTCTACCTCCTGAAATCGGTTTCCTGCAATTCTGCCCCGCTTTCAAGTCCTCTTGGCAGCCTTACTTCAATATATTTTTGGACGATAGCTGTCATTTATAACTCTGCAGGTTTGTGAATTACAGTGACCCTGAGCTCCTTTCTTCAGCTCGCTTTCTTCTGAGCTGGCCGCAACACCGCAGGATTGCTTCAGGCCCTAGTGTGGTTCCGGCACGGCATGCTGAGCCTTTGGTTAATTCCTCTTTCTGGTGGGAAATGAGAGTTAAATTTGCCCGTCCAGACACCTCCAGCTAGTTTCTCATTGGTTCTCCCTATTCCTGTACATTTTCCGCAGAAATTGCAAACTGGGCCAAACAGGAGTTTAAAGACACTGACTCTCCAAGTGGGGAGAGTGTTAGTAAAGCGTCTTGAATGTTGCACCCGAGTACGAGGGGATGAAAACTGAGACACATTTGAACACGTTTCCTGATCACATGGTGGATCATACTCTGTGTTCCACATGCATGTTTCAGATGAAGGAAGAATCCCTTAAACCTGGAGAGTTGAGACCCATGGAATGGGTACCATGCAATATGACTTCAAAGGGTCTGCATTTGCTCACCGAACCTCACCAATCCTATCACTGCTGCGTTTATGCCGCTGTACACACGCTTGATTCTCTTTCGGAGACATATAAATCCGTAGGTTTTAATATTCTTACTAGTCAGGTATATTCTTAGGCGTTTAATATGGGGTGATGATTCCACTTCGATGAGCAAGGAGTAGCTCTTGTCTATTACATATTTGTCTTATGGAACGGTATCTGTGCTAATTTCAATCTCTGGTTTCATGCAGCACCCCAACTCACCTTTCCCCTCAAGCAAGCATAAGTTGGTTTTCTACATTTGAGACCCTGTTCTGTTTTGTAATTCAGTTCCTGTGTAGCCAAGTTTACATTCCGTGTAGTACTATTATCTTATGATGTTTCTTTTTCTGTGTGACTTATTTCACTTAGAATCATCATACCTGAATCCACTCATTATGCTGCTACAGGCCTGATGACATAGATTTCATTGCTGAGTGATATTGCATTGTACGTAAGTACCACAACTTCTTTATCCATTTCTCGCTTTTTGCGATATTGAACTTGTACCGTAAACGAGGTTCTTGTAAACAGAGCCGTCCCAAACTTTGGGGTGACTGTGTCTTTTTGAATTTAATTTTCCTAAGCTATAGGACCATAAGTGGAAGTGCCCTAGGCTCTGTTGCTTTGTTTTTTAGATGTTTCAGGAAACACCATACACTTCTCCAGAGTGGCTGTTGGCAATTTACATCCCGCCCATCAGCATAACAAGGCTCCCAGTTCTCCATGGCCTGTCCTGCCTTTCTGGATTTTACACTTTTTTCAGATGGCCCTTTTGACCGGGGGGCAGTGAGACTTCATTGTAGTGCAGATTTCCTTTGCAAGCTTGCTTGGTTGGCCAAAAAGGGCGTATGCGTTTTTTCCTGAATATATTCAGGAAAAAACGCATACGCCCTTTTTGGCCAAGTGCATCATTGTGGACGTTCTGCCTCTTTTCCTATGCTTTACATGCAATTCCAATCTACCTCCTGAAATCGATTTCCTGCAATTCTGCCCCGCTTTCAAGTCCTCTTGGCAGCCTTACTTCAATATATTTTTGGATGATAGCTGTCATTTATAACTCTGCAGGTTTGTGAATTACACTGTCCCTGAGCTCGTTTCTTCAACTCGCTTTCTTGTGAGCTGGCCGCAACACCGCAGGATTGCTTCAGGCCCTAGTGTAGTTCCGGCACGGCACGCTGAGCCTTTGGTTAATTCCTCTTCCTGGTGGGAAATGAGAGTTAAATTTGCCCGTCCAGACACCTCCAGCTAGTCTCTCTTTCGTTCTCCCTATTCCTGTTCATTTTCCACAGAAATTACAAACTGGGCCAAACAGGAGGTTAAAGGCACTGACTCTCCAAGTGGGGAGAGTGTTAGTAAAGCATGTGGAATGTTGCACCCGAGTACCAGGGGACGAAAACGAGACACATTTGAACACGTTTCCCGATCACACGGTGGATCATACTCTGGGTTCCACATGCATGTTTTAGCTGAAGGAAGAATCCCTTAAACCTGGAGAGTTGAGACCCATGGAATGGGTACCATGCAATATGACTTCAAAGAGTCTGCATTTGCTCACCGAACCTCACCAATCCTATCACTGCTGCGTTTATGCCGCTGTACACACGCTTGTTTCTCTTTCGGAGACATATAAATCCGTAGGTTTTAAGATTATTTCTAGTCAGGTATATTCTTAGGCGTTTAATATGGGGTGTTGAGTCCACTTCGTTCAGCAAGGAGTAGCTCTTGTCTATTGCATATTTGGCTTATGGAACGGTATCTGTGCTAATTTCAATCTCTGGTTTCATGCAGCACCCCAACTCACCTTTCCCCTTAAGCAAGCATAAGTTGGTTTTCTACATATGAGACCCTGTTCTGTTTTGTAATTCAGTTCCTGTGTAGCCAAGTTTACATTCCGTGTATTGGTAACATCTTATGATGTTTCTTTTTCTCTGTGACTTATTTCACTTAGAATCATCGTACCTGAATCCACTCATTATGCTGCTACGGGCCTGATGACATAGATTTCATTGCTGAGTGATATTGCATTGTACGTAAGTACCACAACTTCTTTATCCATTTTTCGCTTTCTGTGATATTGAACTTGTACCATAAACGAGGTTCTTGTAAACAGAGCCGTCCCAAACTTTTGGGTGGCTGTGTCTTTTTGATTTTAATTTCCCTAAGCTATAGGACCATAAGTGGAAGTGCCCTAGGCTCTGTTGCTTTGTTTTTTAGATGTTTCAGGAAACACCATACACTTCTCCAGAGTGGCTGTTGGCAATTTACATCCCGCCCACCAGCATAACAAGGCTCCCAGTTCTCCATGGCCTGTCCTGCCTTTCTGGATTTTACACTTTTTTCAGATGGCCCTTTTGACCGGGGGGCAGTGAGACTTCATTGTAGTGCAGATTTCCTTTGCAAGCTTGCTTGGTTGGCCAAAAAGGGCGTATGCGTTTTTTCCTGAATATATTCAGGAAAAAACGCATACGCCCTTTTTGGCCAAGTGCATCATTGTGGACGTTCTGCCTCTTTTCCTATGCTTTACATGCAATTCCTGTCTACCTCCTGAAATCGGTTTCCTGCAATTCTGCCCCGCTTTCAAGTCCTCTTGGCAGCCTTACTTCAATATATTTTTGGACGATAGCTGTCATTTATAACTCTGCAGGTTTGTGAATTACAGTGCCCCTGAGCTCCTTTCTACAACTCGCTTTCTTGTGAGCTGGCCGCAACACCGCAGGATTGCTTCAGGCCCTAGTGCAGTTCCAGCACGGCACGCTGAGCCTTTGGTTAATTCCTCTTCCTGGTGGGAAATGAGAGTTAAATTTGCCCGTCCAGACACCTCCAGCTAGTCTCTCTTTCGTTCTCCCTATTCCTGTTCATTTTCCACAGAAATTACAAACTGGGCGAAACAGGAGGTTAAAGGCACTGACTCTCCAAGTGGGGAGAGTGTTAGTAAAGCATCTGGAATGTTGCACCCGAGTACCAGGGACGAAAACGAGACACATTTGAACACGTTTCCCGATCACACGGTGGATCATACTCTGGGTTCCACATGCATGTTTTAGCTGAAGGAAGAATCCCTTAAACCTGGAGAGTTGAGACCCATGGAATGGGTACCATGCAATATGACTTCAAAGGGTCTGCATTTGCTCACCGAACCTCACCAATCCTATCACTGCTGCGTTTATGCCACTGTACACACGCTTGATTCTCTTTCGGAGACATATAAATCCGTAGGTTTTAAGATTATTTCTAGTCAGGTATATTCTTAGGCGTTTAATATGGGGTGTTGAGTCCACTTCGTTCAGCAAGGGGTAGCTCTTGTCTATTGCATATTTGGCTTATGGAACGGTATCTGTGCTAATTTCAATCTCTGGTTTCATGCAGCACCCCAACTCACCTTTCCCCTTAAGCAAGCATAAGTTGGTTTTCTACATTTGACACCCTGTTCTGTTTTGTAATTCAGTTCCTGTGTAGCCAAGTTTACATTCCATGTAGTAGTGATATCCTATGATGTTTCTTTTTCTGTGTGACTTATTTCACTTAGACTCATCATACCTGCATCCACTCATTATGCTGCTACGGGCCTGATGACATAGATTTCATTGCTGAGTGATATTGCATTGTACGTAAGTACCACAACTTCTTTATCCATTTCTCGCTTTTTGCGATATTGAACTTGTACCGTAAACGAGGTTCTTGTAAACAGAGCCGTCCCAAACTTTGGGGTGACTGTGTCTTTTTGATTTTAAATTCCCTAAGCTATAGGACCATAAGTGGAAGTGCCCTAGGCTCTGTTGCTTTGTTTTTTAGATGTTTCAGGAAACACCATACACTTCTCCAGAGTGGCTGTTGGCAATTTACATCCCGCCCATCAGCATAACAAGGCTCCCAGTTCTCTATGGCCTGTCCTGCCTTTCTGGATTTTACACATTTTTCAGATGGCCCTTTTGACTGGGCGGCAGTGAGACTTCATTGTAGTGCAGATTTCCTTTGCAAGCTTTCTTGGTTGGCCAAAAAGGGCGTATGCGTTTTTTCCTGAATTCAGGAAAAAACGCATACGCCCTTTTTGGCCAAGTGCATCATTGTGGACGTTCTGCCTCTTTTCCTATGCTTTACATGCAATTCCAGTCTACCTCCTGAAATCGGTTTCGTGCAATTCTGCACCACTTTCAAGTCCTCTTGGCAGCCTTACTTCAACATATTTTTGGACGATAGCTGTCATTTATAACTCTGCAGGTTTGTGAATTACAGTGCCCCTGAGCTCCTTTCTTCAACTCGCTTTTTTGTGAGCTGGCCGCAACACCACAGGATTGCTTCAGGCCCTAGTGTGGATCCGGCACGGCACGCTGAGCCTTTGGTTAATTCCTCTTCCTGGTGGGAAATGAGAGTTAAATTTGCCCGTCCAGACACCTCCAGCTAGTTTATCATTGGTTCTCCCTATTCCTGTACATTTCCGCAGAAATTGCAAACTGGACCATAGAGGAGGTTAAAGGCACTGACTCTCCAAGTGGAGAGATTGTTAGTAAAGCGTCTGGAGTGTTGCACCCGAGTACCAGGGGACGAAAACTGAGACACATTTGAACATGTTTCCTGATCACACGGTGGATCATACTCTGTGTTCCACATGCATGTTTTAGCTGAAGGAAGAATCCCTTAAACTTGGAGAGTTGAGACCCATGGAATGGGTACCATGCAATATGACTTCAAAGAGTCTGCATTTGCTCACCGAACCTCACCAATCCTATCACTGCTGCGTTTATTCCGCTGTACACACGCTTGATTCTCTTTCGGAGACATATAAATCCGTAGGTTTTAAGATTATTTCTAGTCAGGTATATTCTTAGGCGTTTAATATGGGGTGTTGTGTCCACTTCGTTCAGCAAGGAGTAGCTCTTGTCTATTGCATATTTGGCTTATGGAACGGTATCTGTGCTAATTTCAATCTCTGGTTTCATGCAGCACCCCAACTCACCTTTCCCCTTAAGCAAGCATAAGTTGGTTTTCTACATATGAGACCCTGTTCTGTTTTGTAATTCAGTTCCTGTGTAGCCAAGTTTACATTCCGTGTATTGGTAACATCTTATGATGTTTCTTTTTCTCTGTGACTTATTTCACTTAGAATCATCGTACCTGAATCCACTCATTATGCTGCTACGGGCCTGATGACATAGATTTCATTGCTGAGTGATATTGCATTGTACGTAAGTACCACAACTTCTTTATCCATTTTTCGCTTTCTGTGATATTGAACTTGTACCATAAACGAGGTTCTTGTAAACAGAGCCGTCCCAAATTTTGGGTGGCTGTGTCTTTTTTATTTTAATTTCCCTAAGCTATAGGACCATAAGTGGAAGTGCCCTAGGCTCTGTTGCTTTGTTTTTTAGATGTTTCAGGAAACACCATACACTTCTCCAGAGTGGCTGTTGGCAATTTACATCCCGCCCACCAGCATAACAAGGCTCCCAGTTCTCCATGGCCTGTCCTGCCTTTCTGGATTTTACACTTTTTTCAGATGGCCCTTTTGACCGGGGGGCAGTGAGACTTCATTGTAGTGCAGATTTCCTTTGCAAGCTTGCTTGGTTGGCCAAAAAGGGCGTATGCGTTTTTTCCTGAATATATTCAGGAAAAAAGGTATAGGGCCTTTTTGGCCAAGTGCATCATTGTGGATGTTCTGCCTCTTTTCTTATGCTTTAAATGCAATTCCAGTCTACCTCCTGAAATCCGTTTTATGCAATTCTGCCCCACTTTCAAGTCCTCTTGGCAGCCTCACTTCAATATATTTTTGGACGATAGCTGTCATTTATAACTCTGCAGGTTTGTGAATTACAGTGCCCCTGAGCTCCTTTCTTCAACTCGCTTTCTTGTGAGCTGGCCGCAACACTGCATGATTGCTTCAGGACCTCTTGTGGTTACGGCATGGCACGCTGAGCCTTTGGTTAATTCCTCTTCCTCGTGGGAAGTGAGAGTTAAATTTGCCCGTCCAGACACCTCCAGCTAGTTTCTCATTGGTTCTCCCTATTCCTTTTCATCTTCCATAGAAATTGTAGCTCTCTTTTTTAGATGATTTAGGAACCAGCATACACTTCTCCAGAGTGGCTCTCTGCAGTTCACACACTGTTCATCAGCATATAAAGGCTCCCTGTTCTCCATGGCCTGTCCTGCATTTCTGGTTTTTACAAATTTTTCGGATGGCCCTTTTGACCGGTGGGAAATGAGACTTCTTTGTTGTGCACATTTGCATTGCTTGCTTGCTTGGTTGCCCATAAATTGTGTATGCGTTTTTTCCTGGATATATTCAGGAAAAAACGCATACTCCCTTTTGGGCCAACTGCATCATTGTCGAAATTCTGCCGCTTTTCTTGTACTTTAAAGACGAGTGTAATCTATCTCTTGAAATCTGTTTCTTGCAATTCTGTCTTGCATCAGATCCTCTTCTTTGCCTTACCTCAACATATTTTTGGACGTTAGTTTTCATTTATAACTCTGCAGGTTTGTGAATTGCAGTGACCCTGAGCCCCATTTTTTAAGTTGCTCTTTTGTGAGCTGGCCTCAAAGCCGCAGGATTGCTTCAGGCCCTATTTTGGCTCCGGCGAGGCGGGCTGAGCCTTTTTTTAATTCTTATTCTTAATGGGAAATTAGAGTGACATGTGCCCGTCCAAACCCCTACAACTATTCTCTCATTGGTTCCCCCTCTTCCCGTTCATCCTCCTCACAATTTGTAAAATGTGTGAAACAGAAGTTTAAATGTGCTGATTCTCTAAGTGGGGAGGTTCTAAGTAACGTGGCTGGAATGATGAACAGAAGCACCAGGACAGGATAAATGAGGTGCATTTTAGACACATCTCCCAATCACATGGTGTACAGTCCTCTGGGTTTTCCATGCATGTTTTAGCTGTAGGAAGATTCCTTGAACCTGCAGATTTGGGACCCATTGAATGGGTACCAGGTAGTATTACTTTAAAGGGTGTGCATTTCCTCACCCAACCTCACATTTCTCTTAGCGTGAACAGTTTCCAGCCTTATGTCTCATCCTGCTATGGGTCTAGATGTGTTTAATCCATGTTGCATCACCGTCCCTGAGGAAAAGTTGTAAGAGGTTTTCTCTGTCTCTCTGTCATTTATTTTTTTCAATTTATTACTATGTTGGTTACAGCTGATTTTCAAAGCTCTGTTTCTTGCTGCTGTACATCCACTTGATTCACGTACAGAGAGACATCAATAAATTCTTTTTCAGATTCTTACCAGTCATAGATATTCTTTTCCGGTGACTTGAGTGTGCTGAGTGCAGTTCTTTTAGCTACCGTGTAGGCCTTGTTGATTATCAGTTTGGTATTTGGAATGGTATCTTTGCTAATTTCAACCTCCTGGATGATGTCTCACCCCTCCCCACCTTTCCCGTTTAGCAGCCTTACGCGTGTTTTCTACATATTTGAATATGTTTTTGTTTTGTAATTTATTTCATGTGTAGCCATTTTGGATTCCACCTTTAAGTGATATCTTATGATATGTGTCTTTTTCTTTTTGAATTATGTCACTTAGAATGATCATACGTAACTCCTCCGGAGTTGTTACAACTGGCCATATTTCATTGATTTCCAGGCTGAGTAATATTCCACTCTACATAAGTACCACATCTCTATCCATGTTTTCCCTCCAGAGACATTTAAGTTATATCCTAGTCGAGGATCTTTTAAACAGAGAGGCAGTAAACATTGGGGTGCCTGTGTCCTCTCGATTTTTGTTTTTCCCAAGATATACGCCCATGAGTGCAAGTGCCCTATGCTCTGTAGCTCATTTTTTAGATGCTTCAGTAAACACAATACACTTCTCCAGAATGGCCGTTGGCCATATACATTTCCACTATAAGCCTCACAGGGCTCCCTCTTCTCCTTGCCCTGTCCTGCATTTCTGGTGTTTACACTTTATGAGGATGGCTCTTCTGACTGATGCGAAGTGATATCTTTTGTAGTATTGATTTCCAGTGCCCACCTGTTTGGTTGGCTAAAAAAGTGTATGCCCTTTTCTTGAATATATGCAGAAAAAAACGCATACAGCCTTTTTGGCCAACTGCAATGTTGGCAATGTTCAGCCCCTTTTCTTGTGCTTAATGGCGAGTCCTTTCTACCTCCTCAAATCCCTTTCCTGCCATTCTCCCTAGCTTACCAATCCTTTTCTCTGACTTTCCTCAAGACATTTTTCAGTGATAGATATTTTCAACTCTGCAGTTTCATGAATTTTACTGCCCCTGAGTTCCATTGTTCAACTTGTGTTTATGGGAACTGGCCACAAAGCAGTGGGATTTCCTCAAGCCCTATACTGTTTCCATAGGCAACCCTAGCCTTTGGTCAATTCGTCTTCCTGATTGGAAATTAGAGTGACATGTGCCTGTCTGAACACCTAGGACTTGTCTCTCATTGTTCCTCATCCTTCCGCTTCATCCTCTGGACAAATTCCAAACTGTACGCAACAGGATGTTGACAGTGCTGACATCTCCAAGTGGGGAGACTGTTAGTAAAGACGCTGGAGGGGTGAACCCGAGCACCAGGAGATGAGGAGATGAGATGCCTTTTCCAAACTCTTCCCGATCAGACGGTATACCATCCTCTGGGTGTGACAGACATGTTTTAGCAGTAGGAAGAGTCCCATTCATGTAAGGAGAACACCAGGGCTTTTTCAAAATCAGTGTCTCCCCGAAACCCAAACTGGGGAGTTTTTTAAGCTACGGCTACACATATGTTCATTAAGGGCCTTGGGAAGTAGGCAGAGTCCAAACTTTAGATGACTGAAGTCTTCAGGGTCAGAAGCACTCACCACCGGCTTCCCTTAGGTTACACTTTAACTGTCATTGATAGATGATGTCAATAAAAATATCTATTCTTTTTCCGATTATTTCCCCTTATAGGTTATTGCACAATATTGAGTGTAGTTCCCTGTGCTATACAGTAGTTCCTTGTTGATGATCTATTTTATACATAGCAGTGTGTATGTGTTAATTCCAAACTGTTAATTTATCCCTCCTCCCACCTTTCCCCTTTGGTAATAATAAATTATAAGATTTTATACTTCTCAGAAATGGGGGAGCTGAAAGAGAGGTATCATTTTCAATGGAAAAGCATTTAAAACAAGATTGAAGCTTTAACCAAGATTATTAGATGTACATCCTTGGAAAGAAATCACTTCATTTCTCTAATATTGACCTGACAAATAAGACAAACCTTTTCACTGAACTTGCTTATAATAAAGTGATGGAAATATCAAATGGAAGTGTTAGAAACATCTTATTTTACCCGAGCCTTATAAACTGTTCTATGTTAACTACAGTTTGGCTCACACATCTGTTCATTGAAGTTACAATAGTCTCAATTTCTGTTACTGATCCTCCAGAGTGGACCCCAACAAGGGTCCCCCTGCCCAGTGTCATTGGGGCCAACAGATCGAGACTGAGTTTGGTTCCCAAGCAAAGGAAACTTTATATTTTCATCAGAGAATGGAGAGGTGAGAGCATGCACTACCCCGTGGGCTGTGGGCTGGGCTGCTGTGTAGAGATCCTGTCAGAGTCAGTGAGAGGGAGGGGGCGGAGCTCTCAAGGGCCGGGTTGGCTGCAGCTCAGGCTCTATATCTCAGAGTCTGCACTGGGCCCCAGGAGCTGAGGTGTCGACCCAGCCATTCTGCACCAGGAAATCTGGTCTGAAGTGCCGGGTGTGGAACCTCTGTATGCGGGACCCTAGGAGCACGTGAAATTAGACAAAGCACAAAGGATAAAAAAGGTCAGACTTGACTTTATTGCCCACATTCTATTTTTATCTCCCAGGGATTTTTAATGGGCTTTGCTGGGGACAAACCCCTCCTCTGCCTTTTGTCCCGTTCCTCATTCTTGGAGTGCTGAGGGTGCAGACCCTTCTTCTGTAACTGCTGAGTGCTGAGTTGGGAGCCCTCATACCAGGGGACGAGGGTCAGAACTTCTCCCCAGCAGCCTCCAGGTGACGTTGATTGGCCCCAGGACCCCTGCCTCCCTGCTCGTCCGCCTGAGCACCAGCATTGGAAGTGTTATAGATTCTAATGACCTTTAAGGGTCCAGGAAAGAGATGTGCAGAGACGCTGTGGGGGCCGGTTTCACCCCGCCCCACATTTGTTCGGCCACCTTAGGCTGACCGTTTCTGCCAGCTTAGATGCTCTGACCAGTAGTCTGCTCTTTCTTCAGTTAGGCCCCTGAATTAACGTAAAAACAGCACCAGGTGTCAGAGCCCTGCCCGCTCAACTCCCAGACAGTCCAGGGTCAGTGGTGATCAAGGACCATGATGGCCACTGAGTCAACAGCCTTTTGAAGTAAACAGGAGTCCAGCCGGTCTTATTGGCCACCATCATCACGGTGTCTGTAGGCTTTTCTATGGTGACAGTGTGATATACGGTTCCCCCGCCAAGATTATTAGCTCCCCTCCGGGTGCAGGAAGTCCTGCAAGCAGTAGTCTACTCCTTCGGGACACACTATTGTTGTTTTATAGAGAAACTCCAGGTCAAGTGATGTTCACACGAGTCGTCATGGTGCCCTGTTGCCCCCGGTTATCTCTCTGGATGTTGGAGTTGGAGGGCCTCCTCACTCGAGGTCGTTGTGCCCACGGAGTGAACCCTGCAACTTCAGGGCATGATTGGTGATTAGGATCACCACGTGGGGTCCTTTTCCCTTAGGAGGGAGGTGGCCTTTTGGGCTGCTGATTTCCAGGTTTTTAGATACCGCCAGTATCTTGGCCAGATGTGGCAGTGGGCCAAGCCCCTTGGTGACTGTAGTTTATCCTACCTGGATGGCATTCTTGTGTTGTTCCATTTCAAGTGGTCCCAGTTTTTGCACTAATTCTCCAATGGCGATTCACCTTTCACCGGGAATGGAAAGGTCAAAGGGTTTAGCTCAATTAGGGAGTTCCAGGGCAAGGGTCTGAATTGACTGCTCTTTCCATTCTTGAAAGGCCACTTCTGGATTCTGTTCAAAAGGATCATCATCTTTTCCTTTCAGTGTTTCATATAGAGGCCCAGCTAGTAGACTGTAGTTAGGGATCCAGAAGCAGCAAACCCTGGCCTCCCCAGGAACCCTTAAGCTGTCTTCTAGTTTTAGAAAGGGGTAAGGCTGCAAATGGTTTCTTCCCTTTCCTGGGATGGGCTTCTCTGACCTTGTGTGAGAATGAAGCCCAGGCAGGTCACTGCAGTCTGTGATATTTGAGCTTTTTCTTGGACAACTTCTATCCTTTATTGGCTTGGTAGTTCAGAGGCCTCCTTAGTAGGGCTGGCGATCAGAATGTCGTCTGCATATTGAAGGAGGGTTTCCTTTTCCAGAGGTAGAACTTTTCGGTCTTTAGCTAAGCTTTCCCCAAAGATGGTGTGGGAATTTTTGAACCCTTGGGGCAAGACGGCCCGGAAGTATTGTTTTAGTTGTATGTTGAGTCCTGCCACTCACAAGCCAAAATTTCTTGTGACTCTGGGACTAATGGAATACAAAAGAAGGCATCATTGAAGACTAATACAGAATACCATGTCCTGGTGGTTGGTAGAATGACCAGCAGGGTGTAGGAATCAGGAGCAACTGGAGGTATATCCTCGGTGGCTTCACTGACTGTCCTGACATCCTTTACGAGGTCCCCAGCAGCCCATGGGGCTCTCGTGGTCAGGCCAATCCCAGGATATGGAGCTCTCCTGGGCAGGTACCCCACCCCCAACCCAGCCCACGGGGCTCTCATGGTCAGGCCCCTCCCAGGATACAGAGCTACCCTTGCAGGTACCGTGGCAGGGCTGGGCACACAGGAACCGTGCACATAGCCCTCATTGAAGAGCACCCCCAGCTCACCTGTCGCTCAGAGCTGACACAGAGCACCTCAGAGCAGGACTTGAACTAACAAACAGCAGCTCCGACAGGTCTGTGACCCTGGGCATCACTCTGTGTGGCCTCCCTCCACCTGGTCTTCCAGAGATTTCCACTGCACCCGGGGCACCAGGCCTCTGTCTCCAACCACCACCCACCCCTCCTCTCCCTGACTCCTGGGTTCCTCTCATTAGGAGAGGGTTTTCTTGAAGTTGTCTCCCACTCATGGGCCAGATAAAATGATTAGAAAACAAGCCAAAGCTGCAGCCCCTTGTCTATCCTGACTCTCAGGAGCCCACACCTGTTCCTTGGACCTGGCCGGTTCAGCAAGTTCCATTTTCTGCAACTGTGAGCCCCTGAGGGGTGATGATTGGCTGACCTGGGCAGCCTTACCATGCCGGCCAGCCCTCCCCAGGTGTGCCTGGGTTGAGATCAATATAAATACCACTCCAGGCAGCAAAAGCCCCTGCAGCTGTGCCTGACGCCATTTTCTCTGCCCTGTCAGCAGTCTCGGGGCTGGGCTGGTGGGAGGGAGTGAGAGGCCACGGCTTTGTGGGTGGCCCAGTGTGAGTGGGGTTCTACTGGACTTTCTGCAGCAGTTGCCAGGCTGCCACCTGCTAAAGAAGAGGATGTGTCACCCATACCTGCTGCTGGAATTTCTCCCTGGGCAGAGGTGAGGAAGGAAAAAAGCAGTGGGGGCAGGGACAGGACGGGTATCTCAGGCAGGGAAATGGAAATCTTCCAGAAGAGCACCCAGGGCCAGGACCATCCTGGCTGGCCTGCAGGCACCAAGTCAGCTGGCATGCTGTCACTCGTGTGGCTCCATGGCCCTTCCTCTAGGCTTTCAAGTCCTTGTATATATTCAGGTGTTTTACCTGGGAAGGGCGGGAACAGTTCAGCAGCAACTGGCCTGGGGCTCAGCTCACGTTTACTCACAGATGCCTCGGCACGGTGCCCCAGCTTTGCAATGAGGACGCTTGTTGTGTGGGGGCTGCTGGCTGAATGGGAGACGATTCCCCACCACTGACCAACTTCAGAATTGTTTACAACTGGAGCAAGTGCCCTGATACGGTTTTCCTCTGAGTAACTGGTGGGTTCTGTTTTTTTTTTTCTCTTTTTCGTTTTTGGTTCAAGGTAGATTTTATTCCTCTTTTTTGTATTTACAGATATAAGCATGGAAATAATTTATTCATATAAATACATGTATGTGAAGGGAATAATTGTTTTTTCTGTTTTATTTTTTAAATTTTATTTCTTTTTAATTTTGAATTTTATTTTATATTTTTATACACCAGCTTCTCATTGGTTATCTATTTTATACATATAAATGTTTACATGCCAATCCCAATCTCTCAACTCCTCCCACCACCACCCCTCCAAGAGCTTTCCCCCCTTGTTGTCCATAGATTGTTGTCTACATCTGTTGCTCTATTTATGCCTTGCAAAACGGTTAATCTGTACAGTTTTTCTAGGTTCCACATATATGCATGAATATACAAGATTTGTTTTTCTCTTTCTGACTTACTTCACTCTGTATGACAGTCTCTAGATCCATCAACGTCTCTACAAATGACCCAATTTCATTCCTTTCATGGCTTAGTAATATTCCATTTTATATATGTACCACATCTTTATGCATTCGTCTGTCTGTGGGCATTTAGGTTGCTTCCATTACCTCGATATTGTAAATAGTGATGCAATGAACATTGCGGTGAATGTCTCTTTTTGATTTATGGTTTTGTCTGGGTATATGTCCAGTCCTGGGATTGCTGTATCATATGGTAATTCTATTATTAGTTTCTTAAGAAACTCCATATTGTTCTCCATAGTGACTGTATCAATTTATATTCCCAACAATAGTGGAAGAGGCTTCCTTTTCCCCACACCCTTTCCAGCATTTGTTGTTTGTAGATTTTCAGATGATGCCCATTCTAACAGGTGTGAGGTGATACCTCATTGTTGAGTCCATTTCGTTGAGCAAGGGGTAGGTCTTGTCTATTACATATTTGGCTTATGGAACGGTATCTGTGCTAATTTCAATCTCTGGTTTTATGCAGCACCCCAACTCACCTTTCCCCTTAAGCAAGCATAAGTTGGTTTTCTAAACTTGAGACCCTGTTCTGTTTTGTAATTCAGTTCATGTGTAGCCAAGTTTACATTCCGTGCATTAGTGATACCTTATGATGTTTCTTTTTCTGTGTGACTTATTTCACTTAGAATCATCGTGCCTCAATCCACTCATTATGCTGGTACAGGCCTGGTGACACAGATTTCATTGCTGAGTGGTATTCTGTTGTACGTAAGTATCGCAACTTCTTTATCAATTATTTGTTCTCTGGGATATTTAACTTGTACTGTAGAAGAGGTTCCTGTAAACAGAGCCGTCGTAAATTTTGGGGTGGCTGTGTCTTTTTGATTTTAATTTCCCTAAGCTATAGGACCATAAGTGGAAATGCCCTAGACTCTGTTGCTTTGTTTTTCAGATGTATCAGGAAACACCATACACTTCTCCAGAGTGGCTGTTGGCAATGTACATCCCGCCCATCAGCATAACAAGGCTCCTTTTTCCCCATGGCCTGTCTTGCCTTTCTGGATTTTACACTTTTCTCAGATGGCCCTTTAGACCGGGGGGAAGTGACACTTCATAGTAGTTCGCATTTCCATTGCAAGCTTGCTTGGTTTGCCAAAAAGGGCGTCTGTGTTTTTTCCTGAATATATTCAGGAACAAACTCATACGCCCTTTGTTGCCAAGTGCATCATTGTCGATGTTCTGCCTCTTTTCCTATGCTTTAAATGCAAATCCAGTCTACCTCCTGAAATCGGTTTCCTGAAATTCTGCCCCGCTTTCAAGTCCTCTTCGCAGCCTTACTTCAATATATTTTTGGACGTTATCTGTCATTTATAACTCTCCAGGTTTGTGAATTACAGGGCCCCTGAGCTCCTTTCTTCAGCTCGCTTTCTTGTGAGCTGGCCGCAAACCCGCAAGACTGCTTCAGGCCCTAATCTGCTTCTGGCAGGGCACGCTGAGCCTTTGGTTAATTCCTCTTCCTGGTGGGAAATGAGTGTTAAATATGCCCGTCCAGACACCTACCTCACTCTCAACCCCTTGGTGATGTGGGTCCTCTGGTTTTTGGCCACCTTTGCTGGGTTCCTCACCTTTCGATGATGTGGCCCCACTAGTGTGAGGACACTCCTGCTTGGTTCTCATCCACGTGGTTATGTGGACACCCTGGTGAGAGTCTGTTCCTGGCTTTGTTCCTCACCCACCTGTGAGGGAGACCCTCTGCTGATAGGTCACTCCTGCATGGCTGGCACACATTGCCTTGGTGAAGTCAGCCGTGTGGTGGCAGTTGGAGCATGCTGGGAATCTCTTCCCCCCGGTGATGAGGGCCCTCTTGCGTCAGGCCCTGACTGCTGGGCTCACCAACTTTTCTTAGTGAGCCCAGTGATGCTTTGGCACTCCTCTTAGGATCCCATCTCCATGGGGATGTGGGCCTTCTGCTCTGAGGTCCCAACGGCTGGGTTGTTCACATTTTCATGATGTGGGCTCTCTGGTGTTAGTTCACAGAAGCCTGGATCCCATAGCCTCTGTGCTCTTGGCCGCCTGCTGGGAGGTTCCAACTGCTGGATTCCTCACTTTTTTAATTTTTTGGGCCCTCTGTTGTGAGGATCCTCCTGCCTGCCTCACTCCCAGCCCCTTCGTGATGTGTGTCATCTGGTTTGAGGCCACATGTGCTGGGTTCCTCACCTTTCGATGATGTGGGACCAATGGTCTTAGGAGACTCCTGCCTGGTTCACATCCCCTTGGTGATGTGGGCCCTCTGTTGAGAGTCTGATCCTGGCTGGGTTCCTCACCCATCTGTGAGGTGGGCCGTCTGATGTGAGGTCATTCTTGCCTGGCTTGCTCACCTCGCCTTGTGGACATGAGCCCTCTGGTGGCACTTGGAGCCTGCTGGGAGCCTCCTCTCCTCGGTGATGAGGGCCCTCTGGCATCAGGCCCTAACTGCTGGGCTCCCCACATTTTGTGATGTGTGCCCAGTGGTGCGAGGACACTCCAGCCAGGTTCACATCCCCATTGGGGTGTGGGCCTTCTGCTCTGAGGTCCCAAAGCCTGGGTTGCTCACAGTTTCATGATGTGGGCTCTCTGTTGTTAGTTCACTCCTGCCTGCATCCCATAGCTTCTGTGCTCTGGGCCGCCTGCTGGGAGGTTCCAACTGCTGGATTCCTCACCTTTCTTATTCTTTGGGCCTTCTGTTTTTAGGCTACTCCTGCCTGCCTCACTCCCATTCCCTTTGTGATATGTGTCCTCTGATTTGAGGCCACATGTGCTGGGTTCCGCACCTTTCGATGATGTGACCCCACTGGAGGGAAGACAGTCCTGACTGGTTCCCATCCCCTTGCTGATGTGGGCCCTCAGGTGAGAGTCTGATCCTGGCTGGGTTCCTCACCCTTCTGTGAGGTGGGCCCTCTGCTGTGAGGTCAGTCATGCCTGTTTGGCACACGTCACCTTGGCGACGTGGGCCCTCTGGTGGCAGTTGGAGTGTGCTGGGATCCTCCTCCCCTCGGTGATGAGGGCCCTCTTGCCTTAGGCCATAACTGCTGGGCTCCCCACATTTTCTGATGTGTGCCAAGTGAGTGAAGAGACTCTTGCCAGGTTCCCATCCCCATGGCGATATGGGCCTTCTGCTCTGAGGTCAAAACGGCTGGCTTGCTCACAGTACCATGATGTGGGCCCTCTGTGAGTTCACTCCGGCAAGGATCCCTTATCATCGGTGCTCTGAGCCGCCTGCTGGGAGGTTCCAACTGCTGGATTCCTCAACTTTTTTATTCTATGTGCCCTCTGTTGTGAGGCTCCTCCTGCCTGCCTCACTGCCAGCCCCTTGGTGATGACTGTCTTATGGCTTGAGGCCACATGTGCTGCGTTCCTCACCTTTCGATGATGTGACCCCACTCGTGTGAGGACACTCCTGCCTGGTTCCCATCCCCTTGGTGAGGTGGGCCCTCTGGCGAGAGTCTAATCCTGGCTGGGTTCCTCAACGTTCTGTGAGGTAGGCCCTCTGCTGTGAGGTCACTCCTACCTGGCTGGCACACGTCACCTTGGAGACGTGAGCCCTCTGGTGGCAGTTGGAGCGTGCAGGGCGCCTCCTCCTCTCGGTGATGATGGCCCTCTGGCGTCAGGCCCTAAATGGTGGGCTCCCCACATTTTCTGATGTGCGCCCAGTGGTGCGAGGACACTCCAGCCAGGTTCCCATTCCCATGGGGATGTGGGCCTTCTGCGCTGAGGTCTCAACTCCTGGGTTGCTCACAGTTTTGTGATGTGGGCCCTCTGCTGTGAGTTCACTGTGGCCTGGATCCCATAGCCTCGGTGTTCTGGGCCGCCTGCTGGAAGGTCTAAATGCTGGAATCCTCACGTTTTTTATATTATGTGCCCTGTGTTGTGAGGCTACTCCTGCCTGCCTCACTTCAAGGCCCTTGGTGATGTGGGTCCTCTGGTTTGAGGACACATGTACTGGGTTCCTCACCTTAAGATGATGAGGCCCCACTGGTGTGAGGATAATCCTGACTGGGTCCCATCCCCTTTGTGATGTGGGCCCTCTGGTGAGAGTCTGATCCTGGCTGGGTTTCTCACCCATCTGTGAGGTGGGCCCTCTACTATCAGGTAACTCTTGCCCGGCTTGCTCACCTCGCCTTGTTGACATGAGCCCTCTGGTGGCAATTGGACCCTGCTGGGAGCCTCCTCAGCTCTGTGATGAGGGCCCTCTGACGTCAGGCCCTAACTGCTGGGCTCCCCAACTTTTCTTAGTGAGCCCAGTGTTGCTCAAGCACTCCTCTTAGGTTCCCATCCCCATGGGGATGTGGGCCTTCTGCTATGAGGTTCCAACGGCTGGTTTGATCACAATTTCATGATGTGGGCTCTCTGGTGTTAGTTCACTGTGGCCTGGATCCCATAGCCTCTGTGGTCTTGGCTGCCTGCTGGGAGGTTCCAACTGCTCGATTCCTCAACTTTTGTATTCTATGGGTCCTGTGTTGTGATGCTCCTCCTGCCTGCCTCACTCGCAACCCCTTCGTGATGTGGGTCTTCTGGTTTGAGGCCACATGTGCTGGGTTAGGCAACTTTCAATGATGTGGCCCCACTGGTGTGAGGACACTCCTGCCTGGTTTCCATCCCCTTGGTGATGTGGGCCTTCTGGTGACAGTCTTATCCTGGCTGGGTTCCTCACTCTTCTGTGAGGTAGGCCCTCTGCTGTGAGGTCAATACTGCCTGACTTGCACACATCACCTTGGTGACGTGGGCCCTCTGTTGGCACATGGAACCTGCTGGGAGCCTCCTGCCCTCGGTGATGACGGCCCTCTAGCATCAGGCTCTAACTGCTGGGCTCCCCACGTTTTCTGATGTGAGCCCAGTGATGCCAGGACACTCCTGTCAGGTTCCCATCCCCATGGGGATGTGGGCTTTCTGCTCTGAGGTCCCAATGCCTGGGTTGCTCACAGTTTCATGATGTGGGCTCTCTGTTGTTAGTTCACTCCTGCCTGCATCCCATAGCTTCTGTGCTCTGGGCCGCCTGCTGGGAGGTTCCAACTGCTGGATTCCTCACCTTTCTTATTCTTTGGGCCTTCTGTTTTTAGGCTACTCCTGCCTGCCTCACTCCCATTCCCTTTGTGATATGTGTCCTCTGATTTGAGGCCACATGTGCTGGGTTCCGCACCTTTCGATGATGTGACCCCACTGGAGGGAAGACAGTCCTGACTGGTTCCCATCCCCTTGCTGATGTGGGCCCTCAGGTGAGAGTCTGATCCTGGCTGGGTTCCTCACCCTTCTGTGAGGTGGGCCCTCTGCTGTGAGGTCAGTCATGCCTGTTTGGCACACGTCACCTTGGCGACGTGGGCCCTCTGGTGGCAGTTGGAGTGTGCTGGGATCCTCCTCCCCTCGGTGATGAGGGCCCTCTTGCCTTAGGCCATAACTGCTGGGCTCCCCACATTTTCTGATGTGTGCCAAGTGAGTGAAGAGACTCTTGCCAGGTTCCCATCCCCATGGCGATATGGGCCTTCTGCTCTGAGGTCAAAACGGCTGGCTTGCTCACAGTACCATGATGTGGGCCCTCTGTGAGTTCACTCCGGCAAGGATCCCTTATCATCGGTGCTCTGAGCCGCCTGCTGGGAGGTTCCAACTGCTGGATTCCTCAACTTTTTTATTCTATGTGCCCTCTGTTGTGAGGCTCCTCCTGCCTGCCTCACTGCCAGCCCCTTGGTGATGACTGTCTTATGGCTTGAGGCCACATGTGCTGCGTTCCTCACCTTTCGATGATGTGACCCCACTCGTGTGAGGACACTCCTGCCTGGTTCCCATCCCCTTGGTGAGGTGGGCCCTCTGGCGAGAGTCTAATCCTGGCTGGGTTCCTCAACGTTCTGTGAGGTAGGCCCTCTGCTGTGAGGTCACTCCTACCTGGCTGGCACACGTCACCTTGGAGACGTGAGCCCTCTGGTGGCAGTTGGAGCGTGCAGGGCGCCTCCTCCTCTCGGTGATGATGGCCCTCTGGCGTCAGGCCCTAAATGGTGGGCTCCCCACATTTTCTGATGTGCGCCCAGTGGTGCGAGGACACTCCAGCCAGGTTCCCATTCCCATGGGGATGTGGGCCTTCTGCGCTGAGGTCTCAACTCCTGGGTTGCTCACAGTTTTGTGATGTGGGCCCTCTGCTGTGAGTTCACTGTGGCCTGGATCCCATAGCCTCGGTGTTCTGGGCCGCCTGCTGGAAGGTCTAAATGCTGGAATCCTCACGTTTTTTATATTATGTGCCCTGTGTTGTGAGGCTACTCCTGCCTGCCTCACTTCAAGGCCCTTGGTGATGTGGGTCCTCTGGTTTGAGGACACATGTACTGGGTTCCTCACCTTAAGATGATGAGGCCCCACTGGTGTGAGGATAATCCTGACTGGGTCCCATCCCCTTTGTGATGTGGGCCCTCTGGTGAGAGTCTGATCCTGGCTGGGTTTCTCACCCATCTGTGAGGTGGGCCCTCTACTATCAGGTAACTCTTGCCCGGCTTGCTCACCTCGCCTTGTTGACATGAGCCCTCTGGTGGCAATTGGACCCTGCTGGGAGCCTCCTCAGCTCTGTGATGAGGGCCCTCTGACGTCAGGCCCTAACTGCTGGGCTCCCCAACTTTTCTTAGTGAGCCCAGTGTTGCTCAAGCACTCCTCTTAGGTTCCCATCCCCATGGGGATGTGGGCCTTCTGCTATGAGGTTCCAACGGCTGGTTTGATCACAATTTCATGATGTGGGCTCTCTGGTGTTAGTTCACTGTGGCCTGGATCCCATAGCCTCTGTGGTCTTGGCTGCCTGCTGGGAGGTTCCAACTGCTCGATTCCTCAACTTTTGTATTCTATGGGTCCTGTGTTGTGATGCTCCTCCTGCCTGCCTCACTCGCAACCCCTTCGTGATGTGGGTCTTCTGGTTTGAGGCCACATGTGCTGGGTTAGGCAACTTTCAATGATGTGGCCCCACTGGTGTGAGGACACTCCTGCCTGGTTTCCATCCCCTTGGTGATGTGGGCCTTCTGGTGACAGTCTTATCCTGGCTGGGTTCCTCACTCTTCTGTGAGGTAGGCCCTCTGCTGTGAGGTCAATACTGCCTGACTTGCACACATCACCTTGGTGACGTGGGCCCTCTGTTGGCACATGGAACCTGCTGGGAGCCTCCTGCCCTCGGTGATGACGGCCCTCTAGCATCAGGCTCTAACTGCTGGGCTCCCCACGTTTTCTGATGTGAGCCCAGTGATGCCAGGACACTCCTGTCAGGTTCCCATCCCCATGGGGATGTGGGCTTTCTGCTCTGAGGTCCCAATGCCTGGGTTGCTCACAGTTTCATGATGTGGGCTCTCTGGTGTTAGTTCACTCCTGCCTGCATCCCATAGCTTCTGTGCTCTGGGCCGCCTGCTGGGAGGTTCCAAATGCTGGATTCCTCACTTTTTTTATTCTTTGGGCCCTCTGTTTTTAGGCTCCTCCTACCTGCCTCACTCCCATCCCCTTTGTGATGTATGTCCTCTGATATGAGGCCACATGTGCTGGGTTCCTCACCTTTCGATGATGTGGCCCCACTGGTGGGAGGACAGTCCTGACTGGTTCCCATCCCCTTGGTGTTGTGGGCCCTCTGGTGAGAGTCTCATCCTGCCTCGGTTCCTCACCCTTCTGTGAGATAGGCCCTCTGCTGTGAGGTCACTACTGCCTGGCTGGCGCATGCCACCTTGTAGACGTGGGCCCTCTCTTGGCAGTTGGAACCTGCTGGGAGTCTCCTCCCCTCAGTTATGAGGACCCCCTGGCGTCAGGCCCTAACTGCTGGGCTCCTAACATTTTCTGATATGTGCTAAGTGGTGCAAAGCCACTCCTGCCAGGTTCCCATCCCAATGGGGATGTGGGCCTTCTGTTCTGAGGTCCCAACAGCTGGGCTGCTCACAGGTTCATGATGTGGGCCCTCTGCTGTGAGTTCACTGCGGCCTGGATCCCATAACCTCGGTGCTCTGGGCCAGTTGCTGGGAGGTTCCAACTGCTGGATTCCTCAACTTTTATATTCTATGGACCCTGTGTTGTGAGGCCAGTCCTGCCAGCCTCATTCTGAACCCCTTGGTGATGTGGTTCCTCTGGTTTGAGGACACATGTGCTGGGATCCTCACCTTTCGATGATGTTGTCCCACTGGTGTGGGGACACTCCTGCCTGGTTCCCATCCCCTTGGTGATGTGGGCCCTCTGGTGAGAGTCTGATCCTGGCTGTGTTCCTCACCCTTCTGTGAGGTGGGCCCTCTGCTGTGAGGTCACTCCTGCCAGGCTGGCACACATCGCCTTGGCAACGTTGGCCCTCTGGTGGCAGCTGGAGCCTGCTGGGAGCCTCCTCCTCTCGGTGATGAGTGCCCTCTAGCGTCAGGCCCTAACTTCTGAGCACCCCACGTTTTCTGATGTGAGCCCAGTGATGCCAGGACACTCCTGTCATGTTCCCATCACCATGGGGATGTGGGCCTTCTGCTCTGAGGTCCCAATGTCTGGGTTGCTCACAGTTTCATGATGTGGGCTGTCTGGTGTTAGTTCACTCTGGCCTGGTTCCTCTAGCCTCTGTGCTCTGGGCCGCCTGCTGGGAGGTTCCAACTGCTGGATTCCTCACCTTTCTTATTTTTGGGCCCTCTGTTATGAGGCTCCTCCTGCCTGCCTCACTCCCAGCCCCTTGGTGATGGGTGTCCTATGGTTTGAAGCCACATGTTCTGGGTTCCTCACCTTTAGATGATGTGGCCCTACTCATGTGAGGACACTCCTGCCTGGTTCCAATCCATTTGGTGATGTGGGCCCTCTGGTGCGAGTCTGATCCTGACTGGGTTCGTCACACTTCTCTGAGGTGGGCCCTCTGCTGTGAGGTCATTCGTGCCTGGTTGGCACACATCGCCTTGGCGACGTCAGCCCTCTGGTGGCAGTTGGAGCCTGCTGGGAGCCTCCTTCCCTTGGTGATGAGGGTCCTCTGGCGTCAGGCCCTAACTGCTGGTCGCCCAAAATTTTCTGATACGTTCTCAGTGGTGCGAGGACACTCCTACCAGAATTCCATCCCCATGGGGATGTGGGCCTCCTGCTCTGAGGTCCCAATGGCTGGGTTGCTCAGTTTCATGACATGGGCCCTCTTCTGTGAGTTCACTGTGGCCTGGATCCCATAGCCTCGGTGCTCTGGGCCGCCTGCTGGGAGGTTCCAACTGCTGGATTCCTCACTTTTTTATTCTATGTGCCCAGTGTTGTGAGGCTACTCCTGCCTGCCTCACTCCGAGGTCCTTGGTGATGTGGGTCCTCTGGTTTGAGGACACATGTGCTGAGTACCTCAGCTTTCGATGATGTGGCCCCACTGATGTGAAGACACTCCTGCCTGGTTCCCATCCCCTTGGTGATGTGGGCCCTCTGGTGAGAGTCTGATGTTGGCTGGGTTTCTCACCCTTCTGTGAGGTGGGACCTCTGCTGTGAGGTAACTCCTGCCTGGCATGCTCACGTTGCCTTGGCAATGTGAGCCCTCAGGTGGCAGTTGGAGCCTGCTGGGAATCTCCTCCCCTCAGTTATGAGAGCTCTGGATAAAACACATATGCCCTTTTTTGCCAAGTGCATTATTTTCCAAGTTCTGTCTCTTTTCCTATGCTTTAAGAGCTACTCCCGTGTACGTTCTGAAATCAGTTTCCAGCAATTCTGCCCCGCATTCAAGTCCTCTTCGCAGCCTTACTTCAGTATAATTTTGGATGATAGCTGTCATTTATAACTCCGCAGGTTTCTGAATTACAGTGCCCCTGAGCTCCTTTCTTCAACTCGCTTTCTTGTGAGCTGGCCGCAACACCGCAGGATCTCCTCAGGCCCTAATCTAGTTCCAGCATGGCATGCAGAGCCTTTGGTTCATTTATCTTCCTGGTGGGAAATGAGAGTTAAATTTGCCCGTCCAGACACCTCCACCTAGTCTCTCATTGGTTCTGCCTATTCCTGTTCATTTTCCACAGAAATTGCAAACTGGGCCAAACAGGAGGTTAAAGGCACTGACTCTCCAAGTGGGGAGAGTGTTAGTAAAACGTCTGGAATGTTGCACCCGAGTACCAGGGGACGAAAACTGAGACACATTTGAACACGTTTCCCGATCACACGGTGGATCATACTCTGGGTTCCACATGCATGTTTTAGCTGAAGGAAGAATCCCTTAAACCTGGAGAGTTGAGACCCATGGAATGGGTACCATGCAATATGACTTCAAAGGGTCTGCATTTGCTCACTGAACCTCACCAATCCTATCACTGCTGCGTTTATGCCACTGTACACACGCTTGATTCTCTTTCGGAGACATATAAATCCATAGGTTTTAAGATTCTTACTAGTCAGGTATATTCTTAGGCGTTTAATATGGGGTGTTGAGTCCACTTCGTTGAGCAAGGAGTAGCTCTTGTCTATTACATATTTGGCTTATGGAACGGTATCTGTGCTAATTTCAATCTCTGGTTTTATGCAGCACCCCAACTCACCTTTCGCCTTAAGCAAGCATAAGTTGGTTTTCTACATTTGAGACCCTGTTCTGTTTTGTAATTCAGTTCCTGTGTAGCCAAGTTTACATTCCGTGTATTAGTTATACCTTATGATGTTTCTTTTTCTGTGTGACTTATTTCACTTAGAATCATCGTACCTGAATCCACTCATTATGCTGCTACGGGCCTGATGACATAGATTTCATTGCTGAGTGATATTGCATTGTACGTAAGTACCACAACTTCTTTATCCATTTTTCGCTTTCTGTGATATTGAACTTGTACCATAAACGAGGTTCTTGTAAACAGAGCCGTCCCATCTTTGGGGTGGCTGTGTCTTTTTGATTTTAATTTCCCTAAGCTATAGGACCATAAGTGGAAGTGCCCTAGCCTGTGTTGCTTTCTTTTTTAGATGTTTCAGGAAACACCATACACTTCTCCAGAGTGGCTGCTGGCAATTTACATCCCGCCCATCAGCATAACAAGGCTCCCAGTTCTCCATGGCCTGTCCTGCCTTTCTGGATTTTACACTTTTTTCAGATGGCCCTTTGACCGGGGTGAAGTGAGACTTCATTGTAGTGCAGATTTCCTTTGGGAGCTTGCTTGGTTGGCCAGAAAGGGCGTATGCGTTTCTTCCTGAATATATTCCGGAAAAAACGCATACGCCCTTTTTGGCCAAGTGCATCATTGTCGACGTTCTGAGTGTTTTCATATGTTTTCAGTGCAATTCCTGTCTACCTCCTGAAATCGGTTTCCTGCAGTTCTGCCTTGCTCTCAGTGCCTCTTCATAGCCTTACCTCAATATACTTTTGGAGAATAGTTGGCCTTTATAACTCTGCAGGTTTTTGAATTGCAGTGGCCCTTAGCTCCATTTTTCAGCTCTTATTTTTGTGATCTTGCCTCATATCCACAGGATTTCTTCAGGCCCTATTCTTCTTCTGGGGCGCCTTGCTCTGCCTTTGGTTAATTCTTCTTCCTGATGTGAAATTAGAGTGACATGTGCCCATTGAAACCGCTACAGCTATTTTCTCACTGGTTCCCCCTATTCCCATTCATCCTCCGCACTAACTGCAGACTGTGCGATACCGGAACTTAAAGGCATTGACTCTCCATGTGGAGATGTTGTTAGTAAAGTGGCTGGAATGTTGATCCGGAGCCCCAGGAGAGGAAAATGAGGTGCATTTTAGAAACCTTTCCCGATCATATGGTATACCATCCGCTGGATTTCCCATGCATGGTTTAGCTGTAGGAAGATTCCCTTCAACTTGGAGTGTTGGGACCCTTGGAATAAGTAGCATGAAGTATTGCATTAAACTTTCGGCAGTTGCTCACCAAAGCTCTCCAATCCTTTCAGCCCCAAGTGTCCAGCCTTATGTCTTATCCAGCTGTGGGTTTATATGTGGTCATTCCAGGTTGCATCACAGCCCCTGAGCAAATTTTGTAAGAATTTTTCTCTCTTTCATTGTTTCTGCGTTTTGGTTTTAAAATTTATTTCTATAATGGGGTTTAGCTCATTTTCACTGCTGTGTTTGTGCCGCTCTGCGCACACTTGATTCCCTTATGGAGATATATCAATACATGGGTTTTAAGATTCTTATTACTCAGATATATTTCTCTGCGGTGTATAGGGTGTGTTGAGGCCAGTTCATTGAGCGAGGTGTAGATCTTGTCTGATACCTATTTGGTTTATTGAACGGTATCTGTGCTAATTTCAAACTCTGGTTTTATGCATCACCCCACCTCTCCTTTCCCCTTAAGCTGACATAAGTGTGTTTTCTAAATGTGAGACACTGTTCTGTTTTGTAATTCATTTTTTGTGCAGCCATATTTATCCTCCCTCTATAAGTGATATCTTATGATATGTTTCTTTTTCTGTTTGACTTATTTCAAGTAGTATTATCGGACCTCAATCCACTCTTTATCCTTCTACTAGCCTTATTACATTGATTTCATGGTGAAGAGATATTCCATTGTACATAAGTACCACATTTTCTTTATCCATTGTTCTCTTTCCTGGGATATTTAAGGTGTACTGAAGTTGAGGTTCTTGTAAACAGAGTAGCCCTAAACTGTGGTGTGCTTGTGTCTTGTTGATTTTTAGACTTCCCTAGATATACTCCCGTGATTGGAAGTGCCCTATGCTCTGTCGCTCTGTTTTTTAGATGATTTAGGAACCACCATACACTTCTCCAGAGTGGCTCTCGGCAGTTCACACACTGTCCATCAGCGTATAAAGGCTCCCTGTTCTCCATGGCCTGTCCTGCATTTCTGGTTTTTACAATTTTTTCGGATGGCCCTTTTGACCGGTGGGAAATGAGACTTCTTTGTTGTGCACATTTGCATTGCTTGCTTGCTTGGTTGCCCATAAAGTGCGTATGCGTTTTTTCCTGGATATATTCAGGAAATAACGCATACTCCCTTTTGGGCCAACTGCATCATTGTCGAAATTCTGCCGCTTTTCATGTGCTTTAAAGGCGAGTCCAATCTATCTCTTGAAATCTGTTTCTTGCAATTCTGTCTTGCATTCAGATCCTCTTCTTTGCCTTACCTCAACATATTTTTGGACGTTAGTTTTCATTTATAACTCTGCAGGTTTGTGAATTGCAGTGACCCTGAGCTCCATTTTTTAAGTTGCTCTTTTGTGAGCTGGCCTCAAAACCGCAGGATTGCTTCAGGCCCTATTTTGGCTCCGGCGAGGCGGGCTGAGCCTTTTTTTAATTCTTATTCTTAATGGGAAATTAGAGTGACATGTGCCCGTCCAAACCCCTACAACTATTCTCTCATTGTTTCCCCCTCTTCCCGTTCATCCTCCTCACAATTTGCAAAATGTGTGAAACAGAAGTTTAAATGTGCTGATTCTCTAAGTGGGGAGATTCTAAGTAACGTGGCTGGAATGATGAACAGGAGCACCAGGAGAGGATAAATGAGGTGCATTTTAGACACATCTCCCGATCACATGGTGTACAGTCCTCTGGGTTTTCCATGCATGTTTTAGCTGTAGGAAGATTCCTTGAACCTGCAGATTTGGGACCCATTGAATGGGTACCAGGTAGTATTACGTTAAAGGGTGTGCATTTCCTCACCCAACCTCACATTTCTCTTAGCATGAACAGTTTCCAGCCTTATGTCTCATCCTGCTGTGGGTCTAGATGTGTTCAATCCATGTTGCATCACCGTCCCTGAGGAAAAGTTGTAAGAGGTTTTCTCTGTCTCTCTGTCGTTTATTTTTTTCAATTTATTACTATATTGGTTACAGCTGATTTTCAAAGCTCTGTTTCTTGCTGCTGTACATCCACTTGATTCACGTACAGAGAGACATCAATAAATTCTTTTTCAGATTCTTACCAGTCATAGATATTCTTTTCCGGTGACTTGAGTGTGCTGAGTGCAGTTCTTTTAGCTACCGTGTAGGCCTTGTTGATTATCAGTTTGGTATTTGGAATGGTATCTTTGCTAATTTCAACCTCCTGGATGATGCCTCACCCCTCCCCACCTTTCCCGTTTAGCAGCCTCACGCGTGTTTTCTACATATTTGACTATGTTTTTGTTTTGTAATTTATTTCATGTGTAGCCATTTTGGATTCCACCTTTAAGTGATATCTTATGATATGTGTCTTTTTCTTTTTGAATTATGTCACTTAGAATGATCATACGTAACTCCTCCGGAGTTGTTACAACTGGCCATATTTCATTGATTTCCAGGCTGAGTAATATTCCACTCTACATAAGTACCACATCTCTATCCATTTTTTCCCTCCAGAGACATTTAAGTTATATCCTAGTCGAGGATCTTTTAAACAGAGAGGCAGTAAACATTGGGGTGCCTGTGTCCTCTCGATTTTTGTTTTTCCCAAGATATACGCCCATGAGTGCAAGTGCCCTATGCTCTGTAGCTCATTTTTTAGATGCTTTAGTAAACACAATACACTTCTCCAGAATGGCCGTTGGCAATATACATTTCCACTATAAGCCTCACAGGGCTCCCTCTTCTCCTTGCCCTGTCCTGCATTTCTGGCGTTTACACTTTATGAGGATGTCTCTTCTGACTGATGCGAAGTGATATCTTTTGTAGTATTGATTTCCAGTGCCCACCTGTTTGGTTGGCTAAAAAAGTGTATGCCCTTTTCTTGAATATATACAGAAAAAAACGCATACAGCCTTTTTGGCCAACTGCAATGTCGGCAATGTTCAGCCCCTTTTCTTGTGCTTAATGGCGAGTCCTTTCTACCTCCTCAAATCCCTTTCCTGCCATTCTCCCTTGCTTGCCAATCCTTTTCTTTGACTTTCCTCAAGACATTTTTCAGTGATAGATATTTTCAACTCTGCAGTTTCGTGAATTTTACTGCCCCTGAGTTCCATTGTTCAACTTGTGTTTATGGGAACTGGCCACAAAGCAGTGGGATTTCCTCAAGCCCTATACTGTTTCCATGGGCAACCCTAGCCTTTGGTCAATTCATCTTCCTGATTGGAAATTAGAGTGACATGTGCCTGTCTGAACACCTAGGACTTGTCTCTCATTGTTCCTCATCCTTCCGCTTCATCCTCTGGACAAATTCCAAACTGTACGCAACAGGATGTTGACAGTGCTGACATCTCCAAGTGGGGAGACTGTTAGTAAAGACGCTGGAGGGGTGAACCCGAGCACCAGGAGATGAGGAGATGAGATGCCTTTTCCAAACTCTTCCCGATCAGACGGTATACCATCCTCTGGGTGTGACAGACATGTTTTAGCAGTAGGAAGAGTCCCATTCATGTAAGGAGAACACCAGGGCTTTTTCAAAATCAGTGTCTCCCCGAAACCCAAACTGGGGAGTTTTTTAAGCTACGGCTACACATATGTTCATTAAGGGCCTTGGGAAGTAGGCAGAGTCCAAACTTTAGATGACTGAAGTCTTCAGGGTCAGAAGCACTCACCACCGGCTTCCCTTAGGTTACACTTTAACTGTCATTGATAGATGATGTCAATAAAAATATCTATTCTTTTTCCGATTATTTCCCCTTATAGGTTATTGCACAATATTGAGTGTAGTTCCCTGTGCTATACAGTAGTTCCTTGTTGATGATCTATTTTATACATAGCAGTGTGTATGTGTTAATTCCAAACTGTTAATTTATCCCTCCTCCCACCTTTCCCCTTTGGTAATAATAAATTATAAGATTTTATACTTCTCAGAAATGGGGGAGCTGAAAGAGAGGTATCATTTTCAATGGAAAAGCATTTAAAACAAGATTGAAGCTTTAACCAAGATTATTAGATGTACATCCTTGGAAAGAAATCACTTCATTTCTCTAATATTGACCTGACAAATAAGACAAACCTTTTCACTGAACTTGCTTATAATAAAGTGATGGAAATATCAAATGGAAGTGTTAGAAACATCTTATTTTACCCGAGCCTTATAAACTGTTCTATGTTAACTACAGTTCGGCTCACACATCTGTTCATTGAAGTTACAATAGTCTCAATTTCTGTTACTGATCCTCCAGAGTGGACCCCAACAAGGGTCCCCCTGCCCAGTGTCATTGGGGCCAACAGATCGAGACTGAGTTTGGTTCCCAAGCAAAGGAAACTTTATATTTTGATCAGAGAATGGAGAGGTGAGAGCATGCACTACCCCGTGGGCTGTGGGCTGGGCTGCTGTGTAGAGATCCTGTCAGAGTCAGTGAGAGGGAGGGGGCGGAGCTCTCAAGGGCCGGGTTGGCTGCAGCTCAGGCTCTATATCTCGGAGTCTGCACTGGGCCCCAGGAGCTGAGGTGTCGACCCAGCCATTCTGCACCAGGAAATCTGGTCTGAAGTGCCGGGTGTGGAACCTCTGCATGCGGGACCCTAGGAGCACGTGAAATTAGACAAAGCACAAAGGATAAAAAAGGTCAGACTTGACTTTATTGCCCACATTCTATTTTTATCTCCCAGGGATTTTTAATGGGCTTTGCTGGGGACAAACCCCTCCTCTGCCTTTTGTCCCGTTCCTCATTCTTGGAGTGCTGAGGGTGCAGACCCTTCTTCTGTAACTGCTGAGTGCTGAGTTGGGAGCCCTCATACCAGGGGACGAGGATCAGAACTTCTCCCCAGCAGCCTCCAGGTGACGTTGATTGGCCCCAGGACCCCTGCCTCCCTGCTCGTCCGCCTGAGCACCAGCATTGGAAGTGTTATAGATTCTAATGACCTTTAAGGGTCCAGGAAAGAGATGTGCAGAGACGCTGTGGGGGCCGGTTTCACCCCGCCCCACATTTGTTCGGCCACCTTAGGCTGACCGTTTCTGCCAGCCTAGATGCTCTGACCAGTAGTCTGCTCTTTCTTCAATTAGGCCCCTGAATTAACGTAAAAACAGCACCAGGTGTCAGAGCCCTGCCCGCTCAACTCCCAGACAGTCCAGGGTCAGTGGTGATCAAGGACCATGATGGCCACTGAGTCAACAGCCTTTTGAAGTAAACAGGAGTCCAGCCGGTCTTATTGGCCACCATCATCACGGTGTCTGTAGGCTTTTCTATGGTGACAGTGTGATATACGGTTCCCCCGCCAAGATTATTAGCTCCCCTCCGGGTGCAGGAAGTCCTGCAAGCAGTAGTCTACTCCTTTGGGACACACTATTGTTGTTTTATGAGAGAAACTCCAGGTCAAGTGATGTTCACACGAGTCGTCATGGTGCCCTGTTGCCCCCGGTTATCTCTCTGGATGTTGGAGTTGGAGGGCCTCCTCACTCGAGGTCGGTGTGCCCACGGAGCGAACCCTGCAACTTCAGGGCATGGTTGGTGATTAGGATCACCACGTGGGGTCCTTTTCCCTTAGGAGGGAGGTGGCCTTTTGGGCTGCTGATTTCCAGGTTTTTAGATACCGCCAGTATCTTGGCCAGATGTGGCAGTGGGCCAAGCCCTTTGGTGACTGTAGTTTATCCTACCTGGATGGCATTCTTGCGTTGTTCCATTTCAAGTGGTCCCAGTTTTTGCACTAATTCTCCAATGGCGATTCACCTTTCACCGGGAATGGAAAGGTCAAAGGGTTTAGCTCAATTAGGGAGTTCCAGGGCAAGGGTCTGAATTGACTGCTCTTTCCATTCTTGAAAGGCCACTTCTGGATTCTGTTCAAAAGGATCATCATCTTTTCCTTTCAGTGTTTCATATAGAGGCCCAGCTAGTAGACTGTAGTTAGGGATCCAGAAGCAGCAAACCCTGGCCTCCCCAGGAACCCCTAAGCTGTCTTCTAGTTTTAGAAAGGGGTAAGGCTGCAAATGGTTTCTTCCCTTTCCTGGGATGGGCTTCTCTGACCTTGTGTGAGAATGAAGCCCAGGCAGGTCACTGCAGTCTGTGATATTTGAGCTTTTTCTTGGACAACTTCTATCCTTTATTGGCTTGGTAGTTCAGAGGCCTCCTTAGTAGGGCTGGCGATCAGAATGTCGTCTGCATATTGAAGGAGGGTTTCCTTTTCCAGAGGTAGAACTTTTCGGTCTTTAGCTAAGCTTTCCCCAAAGATGGTGTGGGAATTTTTGAACCCTTGGGGCAAGACGGCCCGGAAGTATTGTTTTAGTTGTATGTTGAGTCCTGCCACTCACAAGCCAAAATTTCTTGTGACTCTGGGACTAATGGAATACAAAAGAAGGCATCATTGAAGACTAATACAGAATACCATGTCCTGGTGGTTGGTAGAATGACCAGCAGGGTGTAGGAATCAGGAGCAACTGGAGGTATATCCTCGGTGGCTTCACTGACTGTCCTGACATCCTTTACCAGGTCCCCAGCAGCCCATGGGCTCTCGTGGTCAGGCCAATCCCAGGATATGGAGCTCTCCTGGGCAGGTACCCCACCCCCAACCCAGCCCACGGGGCTCTCATGGTCAGGCCCCTCCCAGGATACAGAGCTACCCTTGCAGGTACCGTGGCAGGGCTGGGCACACAGGAACCGTGCACATAGCCCTCATTGAAGAGCACCCCCAGCTCACCTGTCGCTCAGAGCTGACACAGAGCACCTCAGAGCAGGACTTGAACTAACAAACAGCAGCTCCGACAGGTCTGTGACCCTGGGCATCACTCTGTGTGGCCTCCCTCCACCTGGTCTTCCAGAGACTTCCACTGCACCCAGGGCACCAGGCCTCTGTCTCCAACCACCACCCACCCCTCCTCTCCCTGACTCCTGGGTTCCTCTCATTAGGAGAGGGTTTTCTTGAAGTTGTCTCCCACTCATGGGCCAGATAAAATGATTAGAAAACAAGCCAAAGCTGCAGCCCCTTGTCTATCCTGACTCTCAGGAGCCCACACCTGTTCCTTGGACCTGGCTGGTTCAGCAAGTTCCATTTTCTGCAACTGTGAGCCCCTGAAGGGTGATGATTGGTTACCTGGGCAGCCTTACCATGCCGGCCAGCCCTCCCCAGGTGTGCCTGGGTTGAGATCAATATAAATACCACTCCAGGCAGCAAAAGCCCCTGCAGCTGTGCCTGACGCCATTTTCTCTGCCCTGTCAGCAGTCTCGGGGCTGGGCTGGTGGGAGGGAGTGAGAGGCCACGGCTTTGTGGGTGGCCCAGTGTGAGTGGGGCTCTGCTGGACTTTCTGCAGCAGTTGCCAGGCTGCCACCTGCTAAAGAAGAGGATGTGTCACCCATACCTGCTGCTGGAATTTCTCCCTGGGCAGAGGTGAGGAAGGAAAAAAGCAGTGGGGGCAGGGACAGGACGGGTATCTCAGGCAGGGAAATGGAAATCTTCCAGAAGAGCACCCAGGGCCAGGACCATCCTGGCTGGCCTGCAGGCACCAAGTCAGCTGGCATGCTGTCACTCGTGTGGCTCCATGGCCCTTCCTCTAGGCTTTCAAGTCCTTGTATATATTCAGGTGTTTTACCTGGGAAGGGCGGGAACAGTTCAGCAGCAACTGGCCTGGGGCTCAGCTCACGTTTACTCACAGATGCCTCGGCACGGTGCCCCAGCTTTGCAATGAGGACGCTTGTTGTGTGGGGGCTGCTGGCTGAATGGGAGACGATTCCCCACCACTGACCAACTTCAGAATTGTTTACAACTGGAGCAAGTGCCCTGATACGGTTTTCCTCTGAGTAACTGGTGGGTTCTGTTTTTTTTTTTCTCTTTTTTGTTTTTGGTTCAAGGTAGATTTTATTCCTCTTTTTTGTATTTACAGATATAAGCATGGAAATAATTTATTCATATAAATGTATGTGAAGGGAATAATTGTTTTTTCTGTTTTATTTTTTAAATTTTATTTCTTTTTAATTTTGAATTTTATTTTATATTTTTATACAGCAGCTTCTCATTGGTTATCTATTTTATACATATAAATGTTTACATGCCAATCTCAATCTCTCAACTCCTCCCACCACCACCCCTCCAAGAGCTTTCCCCCCTTGTTGTCCATACGATTGTTGTCTACATCTGTTGCTCTATTTATGCCTTGCAAAACGGTTAATCTGTACAGTTTTTCTAGGTTCCACATATATGCATGAATATACAAGATTTGTTTTTCTCTTTCTGACTTACTTCACTCTGTATGACAGTCTCTAGATCCATCGACGTCTCTACAAATGACCCAATTTCATTCCTTTCATGGCTTAGTAATATTCCATTTTATATATGTACCACATCTTTATGCATTCGTCTGTCTGTGGGCATTTAGGTTGCTTCCATTACCTCGATATTGTAAATAGTGATGCAATGAACATTGCGGTGAATGTCTCTTTTTGATTTATGGTTTTGTCTGGGTATATGTCCAGTCCTGGGATCGCTGTATCATATGGTAATTCTATTATTAGTTTCTTAAGAAACTCCATATTGTTCTCCATAGTGACTGTATCAACTTATATTCCCAACAATAGTGGAAGAGGGTTCCTTTTCTCCACACCCTTTCCAGCATTTGTTGTTTGTAGATTTTCAGATGATGCCCATTCTAACAGGTGTGAGGTGATACCTCATTGTTGAGTCCATTTCGTTGAGCAGGGGGTAGGTCTTGTCTATTACATATTTGGCTTATGGAACGGTATCTGTGCTAATTTCAATCTCTGGTTTTATGCAGCAACCCCTTAACTCACCTTTCCCTTTAAGCAAGCATAAGTTGGTTTTCTAATCTTGAGACCCTGTTCTGTTTTGTAATTCAGTTCATGTGTAGCCAAGTTTACATTCCGTGCATTAGTGATACCTTATGATGTTTCTTTTTCTGTGTGACTTATTTCACTTAGAATCATCATGCCTCAATCCACTCATTATGCTGGTACAGGCCTGGTGACACAGATTTCATTGCTGAGTGGTATTCTGTTGTACGTAAATACCGCAACTTCTTTATCAATTATTTGTTCTCTGGGATATTTAACTCGTACTGTAGAAGAGGTTCCTGTAAACAGAGCCGTCCCAAATTTTGGGGTGGCTGTGTCTTTTTGATTTTAATTTCCCTAAGCTATAGGACCATAAGTGGAAATGCCCTAGACTCTGTTGCTTTGTTTTTCAGATGTATCAGGAAACACCATACACTTCTCCAGAGTGGCTGTTGGCAATTTACATCCCGCCATCAGCATAACAAGGCTCCTTTTTCCCCATGGCCTGTCTTGCCTTTCTGGATTTTACACTTTTCTCAGATGGCCCTTTAGACCGGGGGGAAGTGACACTTCATAGTAGTTCGCATTTCCATTGCAAGCTTGCTTGGTTTGCCAAAAAGGGCATATGTGTTTTTTCCTGAATATATTCAGGAACAAACTCATACGCCCTTTGTTGCCAAGTGCATCATTGTCAATGTTCTGCCTCTTTTCCTATGCTTTAAATGCAATTCCAGTCTACCTCCTGAAATCGGTTTCCTGAAATTCTGCCCCGCTTTCAAGTCCTCTTCGTAACCTTACTTCAATATATTTTTGGACGTTATCTGTTATTTATAACTCTCCAGGTTTGTGAATTACAGGGTCCCTGAGCTCCTTTCTTCAACTCGCTTTCTTGTGAGCTGGCCGCAAACCCGCAAGACTGCTTCAGGCCCTAATCTGCTTCTGGCAGGGCATGCTGAGCCTTTGGTTAATTCCTCTTCCTGGTGGGAAATGAGTGTTAAATATACCCGTCCAGACACCTACCTCACTCTCAACCCCTTGGTGATGTGGGTCCTCTGGTTTGTGGCCACCTTTGCTGGGTTCCTCACCTTTCGATGATGTGGCCCCACTAGTGTGAGGACACTCCTGCTTGGTTCTCATCCACGTGGTTATGTGGACCCCCTGGTGAGAGTCTGTTCCTGGCTTTGTTCCTCACCCACCTGTGAGGGAGACCCTCTGCTGATAGGTCACTCCTGCATGGCTGGCACACATTGCCTTGGTGAAGTCAGCCGTGTGGTGGCAGTTGGAGCGTGCTGGGAATCTCCTCCCCCCGGTGATGAGGACCCTCTTGCGTCAGGCCCTAACTGCTGGACTCACCAACTTTTCTTAGGGAGCCCGGTGATGCTTTGGCACTCCTCTTAGGATCCCATCTCCATGGGGTTGTGGGCCTTCTGCTCTGAGGTCCCAACGGCTGGGTTGTTCACATTTTCATGATGTGGGCTCTCTGGTGTTCACAGAAGCCTGGATCCCATAGCCTCTGTGCTCTTGGCCGCCTGCTGGGAGGTTCCAACTGCTGGATTCCTCACTTTTTTAATTTTTTGGGCCCTCTGTTGTGAGGATCCTCCTGCCTGCCTCACTCCCATCCCCTTCGTGATGTGTGTCGTCTGGTTTGAGGCCACATGTGCTGGGTTCCTCACCTTTCGATGATGTGGGACCAATGGTCTTAGGAGACTCCTGCCTGGTTCACATCCCCTTGGTGATGTGGGCCCTCTGTTGAGAGTCTGATCCTGGCTGGGTTCCTCACCCATCTGTGAGGTGGGCCGTCTGATGTGAGGTCACTCTTGCCTGGCTTGCTCACCTCGCCTTGTGGACATGAGCCCTCTGGTGGCACTTGGAGCCTGCTGGGAGCCTCCTCTCCTCGGTGATGAGGGCCCTCTGGCATCAGGCCTTAACTGCTGGGCTCCCCACATTTTGTGATGTGCGCCCAGTGGTGCGAGGACACTCCAGCCAGGTTCACATCCCCATTGGGATGTGGGCCTTCTGCTCTGAGGTCCCAAAGCCTGGGTTGCTCACAGTTTCATGATGTGGGCTCTCTGGTATTAGTTCACTCCTGCCTGCATCCCATAGCTTCTGTGCTCTGGGCCGCCTGCTGGGAGGTTCCAACTGCTGGATTCCTCACCTTTCTTATTCTTTGGGCCCTCTGATTTTAGGCTACTCCTGCCTGCCTCACTCCCATTCCCTTTGTGATATGTGTCCTCTGATTTGAGGCCACATGTGCTGGGTTCCGCACCTTTCGATGATGTGACCCCACTGGAGGGAAGACAGTCCTGACTGGTTCCCATCCCCTTGCTGATGTGGGCCCTCAGCTGAGAGTCTGCTCCTGGCTGGGTTCCTCACCCTTCTGTGAGGTGGGCCCTCTGCTGTGAGGTCAATCATGCCTGTCTGGCACAGGTCACCTTGGCGACGTGGGCCCTCTGGTGGCAGTTGGAGTGTGCTGGGATCCTCCTTCCCTCAGTGATGAGGGCCCTCTTGCCTTAGGCCATAACTGCAGGGCTCCCCACATTTTCTGATGTGCGCCAAGTGAGTGAGGAGACTCTTGCCAGGTTCCCATCCCCATGGCGATATGGGCCTTCTGCTCTGAGGTCAAAACGGCTGGCTTGCTCACAGTACCATGATGTGGGCCCTCTGTGAGTTCACTCCGGCAAGGATCCCTTATCATCGGTGCTCTGAGCCGCCTGCTGGGAGGTTCCAACTGCTGGATTCCTCAACTTTTTTATTCTATGTGCCCTCTGTTGTGAGGCTCCTCCTGCCTGCCTCACTGCCAGCCCCTTGGTGATGACTGTCCTATGGCTTGAGGCCACATGTGCTGCGTTCCTCACCTTTCGATGATGTGACCCCACTCGTGTGAGGACACTCCTGCCTGGTTTCCATCCCCTTGGTGATGTGGGCCTTCTGGTGACAGTCTTATCCTGGCTGGGTTCCTCACTCTTCTGTGAGGTAGGCCCTCTGCTGTGAGGTCAATACTGCCTGACTTGCACACATCACCTTGGTGACGTGGGCCCTCTGTTGGCACATGGAACCTGCTGGGAGCCTCCTGCCCTCGGTGATGACGGCCCTCTAGCATCAGGCTCTAACTGCTGGGCTCCCCACGTTTTCTGATGTGAGCCCAGTGATGCCAGGACACTCCTGTCAGGTTCCCATCCCCATGGGGATGTGGGCTTTCTGCTCTGAGGTCCCAATGCCTGGGTTGCTCACAGTTTCATGATGTGGGCTCTCTGGTGTTAGTTAACTCCTGCCTGCATCCCATAGCTTCTGTGCTCTCGGCCGCCTGCTGGGAGGTTCCAAATGCTGGATTCCTCACTTTTTTTATTCTTTGGGCCCTCTGTTTTTAGGCTCCTCCTACCTGCCTCACTCCCATCCCCTTTGTGATGTATGTCCTCTGATATGAGGCCACATGTGCTGGGTTCCTCACCTTTCGATGATGTGGCCCCACTGGTGGGAGGACAGTCCTGACTGGTTCCCATCCCCTTGGTGTTGTGGGCCCTCTGGTGAGAGTCTCATCCTGCCTCGGTTCCTCACCCTTCTGTGAGATAGGCCCTCTGCTGTGAGGTCACTACTGCCTGGCTGGCGCATGCCACCTTGTAGACGTGGGCCCTCTGTTGGCAGTTGGAACCTGCTGGGAGTCTCCTCCCCTCAGTTATGAGGGCCCCCTGGCGTCAGGCCCTAACTGCTGGGCTCCTAACTTTTTCTGATATGTGCTAAGTGGTGCAAAGCCACTCCTGCCAGGTTCCCATCCCAATGGGGATGTGGGCCTTCTGTTCTGAGGTCTCAACAGCTGGGCTGCTCACAGGTTCATGATGTGGGCCCTCTGCTGTGAGTTCACTGCGGCCTGGATCCCATAGCCTCGGTGCTCTGGGCCACTTGCTGGGAGGTTCCAACTGCTGGATTCCTCAACTTTTATATTCTATGGACCCTGTGTTGTGAGGCCAGTCCTGCCAGCCTCATTCTGAACCCCTTGGTGATGTGGTTCCTCTGGTTTGAGGACACATGTGCTGGGATCCTCACCTTTCGATGATGTTGTCCCACTGGTGTGGGGACACTCCTGCCTGGTTCCCATCCCCTTGGTGATGTGGGCCCTCTGGTGAGAGTCTGATCCTGGCTGTGTTCCTCACCCTTCTGTGAGGTGGGCCCTCTGCTGTGAGGTCACTCCTGCCAGGCTGGCACACATCGCCTTGGCGACGTTGGCCCTCTGGTGGCAGCTGGAGCCTGCTGGGAGCCTCCTCCTCTCGGTGATGAGTGCCCTCTAGCGTCAGGCCCTAACTTCTGAGCACCCCACGTTTTCTGATGTGAGCCCAGTGATGCCAGGACACTCCTGTCATGTTCCCATCACCATGGGGATGTGGGCCTTCTGCTCTGAGGTCCCAATGTCTGGGTTGCTCACAGTTTCATGATGTGGGCTGTCTGGTGTTAGTTCACTCTGGCCTGGTTCCTCTAGCCTCTGTGCTCTGGGCCGCCTGCTGGGAGGTTCCAACTGCTGGATTCCTCACCTTTCTTATTTTTGGGCCCTCTGTTATGAGGCTCCTCCTGCCTGCCTCACTCCCAGCCCCTTGGTGATGGGTGTCCTATGGTTTGAAGCCACATGTTCTGGGTTCCTCACCTTTAGATGATGTGGCCCTACTCATGTGAGGACACTCCTGCCTGGTTCCAATCCATTTGGTGATGTGGGCCCTCTGGTGCGAGTCTGATCCTGACTGGGTTCGTCACACTTCTCTGAGGTGGGCCCTCTGCTGTGAGGTCATTCGTGCCTGGTTGGCACACATCGCCTTGGCGACGTCAGCCCTCTGGTGGCAGTTGGAGCCTGCTGGGAGCCTCCTTCCCTTGGTGATGAGGGTCCTCTGGCGTCAGGCCCTAACTGCTGGTCGCCCAAAATTTTCTGATACGTTCTCAGTGGTGCGAGGACACTCCTACCAGAATTCCATCCCCATGGGGATGTGGGCCTCCTGCTCTGAGGTCCCAATGGCTGGGTTGCTCAGTTTCATGACATGGGCCCTCTTCTGTGAGTTCACTGTGGCCTGGATCCCATAGCCTCGGTGCTCTGGGCCGCCTGCTGGGAGGTTCCAACTGCTGGATTCCTCACTTTTTTATTCTATGTGCCCAGTGTTGTGAGGCTACTCCTGCCTGCCTCACTCCGAGGTCCTTGGTGATGTGGGTCCTCTGGTTTGAGGACACATGTGCTGAGTACCTCAGCTTTCGATGATGTGGCCCCACTGATGTGAAGACACTCCTGCCTGGTTCCCATCCCCTTGGTGATGTGGGCCCTCTGGTGAGAGTCTGATGTTGGCTGGGTTTCTCACCCTTCTGTGAGGTGGGACCTCTGCTGTGAGGTAACTCCTGCCTGGCATGCTCACGTTGCCTTGGCAATGTGAGCCCTCAGGTGGCAGTTGGAGCCTGCTGGGAATCTCCTCCCCTCAGTTATGAGAGCTCTGGATAAAACACATATGCCCTTTTTTGCCAAGTGCATTATTTTCCAAGTTCTGTCTCTTTTCCTATGCTTTAAGAGCTACTCCCGTGTACGTTCTGAAATCAGTTTCCAGCAATTCTGCCCCGCATTCAAGTCCTCTTCGCAGCCTTACTTCAGTATAATTTTGGATGATAGCTGTCATTTATAACTCCGCAGGTTTCTGAATTACAGTGCCCCTGAGCTCCTTTCTTCAACTCGCTTTCTTGTGAGCTGGCCGCAACACCGCAGGATCTCCTCAGGCCCTAATCTAGTTCCAGCATGGCACGCGGAGCCTTTGGTTCATTTATCTTCCTGGTGGGAAATGAGAGTTAAATTTGCCCGTCCAGACACCTCCACCTAGTCTCTCATTGGTTCTCCCTATTCCTGTTCATTTTCCACAGAAATTGCAAACTGGGCCAAACAGGAGGTTAAAGGCACTGACTCTCCAAGTGGGGAGAGTGTTAGTAAAGCGTCTGGAATGTTGCACCCGAGTACCAGGGGACGAAAACTGAGACACATTTGAACACGTTTCCCGATCACACGGTGGATCATACTCTGGGTTCCACATGCATGTTTTAGCTGAAGGAAGAATCCCTTAAACCTGGAGAGTTGAGACCCATGGAATGGGTACCATGCAATATGACTTCAAAGGGTCTGCATTTGCTCACTGAACCTCACCAATCCTATCACTGCTGCGTTTATGCCACTGTACACACGCTTGATTCTCTTTCGGAGACATATAAATCCATAGGTTTTAAGATTCTTACTAGTCAGGTATATTCTTAGGCGTTTAATATGGGGTGTTGAGTCCACTTCGTTGAGCAAGGAGTAGCTCTTGTCTATTACATATTTGGCTTATGGAACGGTATCTGTGCTAATTTCAATCTCTGGTTTTATGCAGCACCCCAACTCACCTTTCGCCTTAAGCAAGCATAAGTTGGTTTTCTACATTTGAGACCCTGTTCTGTTTTGTAATTCAGTTCCTGTGTAGCCAAGTTTACATTCCGTGTATTAGTTATACCTTATGATGTTTCTTTTTCTGTGTGACTTATTTCACTTAGAATCATCGTACCTGAATCCACTCATTATGCTGCTACGGGCCTGATGACATAGATTTCATTGCTGAGTGATATTGCATTGTACGTAAGTACCACAACTTCTTTATCCATTTTTCGCTTTCTGTGATATTGAACTTGTACCATAAACGAGGTTCTTGTAAACAGAGCCGTCCCATCTTTGGGGTGGCTGTGTCTTTTTGATTTTAATTTCCCTAAGCTATAGGACCATAAGTGGAAGTGCCCTAGCCTGTGTTGCTTTCTTTTTTAGATGTTTCAGGAAACACCATACACTTCTCCAGAGTGGCTGCTGGCAATTTACATCCCGCCCATCAGCATAACAAGGCTCCCAGTTCTCCATGGCCTGTCCTGCCTTTCTGGATTTTACACTTTTTTCAGATGGCCCTTTGACCGGGGTGAAGTGAGACTTCATTGTAGTGCAGAATTCCTTTGGGAGCTTGCTTGGTTGGCCAGAAAGGGCGTATGCGTTTCTTCCTGAATATATTCCGGAAAAAACGCATACGCCCTTTTTGGCCAAGTGCATCATTGTCGACGTTCTGAGTGTTTTCATATGTTTTCAGTGCAATTCCTGTCTACCTCCTGAAATCGGTTTCCTGCAGTTCTGCCTTGCTCTCAGTGCCTCTTCATAGCCTTACCTCAATATACTTTTGGAGAATAGTTGGCCTTTATAACTCTGCAGGTTTTTGAATTGCAGTGGCCCTTAGCTCCATTTTTCAGCTCTTATTTTTGTGATCTTGCCTCATATCCACAGGATTTCTTCAGGCCCTATTCTTCTTCTGGGGCGCCTTGCTCTGCCTTTGGTTAATTCTTCTTCCTGATGTGAAATTAGAGTGACATGTGCCCATTGAAACCGCTACAGCTATTTTCTCACTGGTTCCCCCTATTCCCATTCATCCTCCGCACTAACTGCAGACTGTGCGATACCGGAACTTAAAGGCATTGACTCTCCATGTGGAGATGTTGTTAGTAAAGTGGCTGGAATGTTGATCCGGAGCCCCAGGAGAGGAAAATGAGGTGCATTTTAGAAACCTTTCCCGATCATATGGTATACCATCCGCTGGATTTCCCATGCATGGTTTAGCTGTAGGAAGATTCCCTTCAACTTGGAGTGTTGGGACCCTTGGAATAAGTAGCATGAAGTATTGCATTAAACTTTCGGCAGTTGCTCACCAAAGCTCTCCAATCCTTTCAGCCCCAAGTGTCCAGCCTTATGTCTTATCCAGCTGTGGGTTTATATGTGGTCATTCCAGGTTGCATCACAGCCCCTGAGCGAATTTTGTAAGAATTTTTCTCTCTTTCATTGTTTCTGCGTTTTGGTTTTAAAATTTATTTCTATAATGGGGTTTAGCTCATTTTCACTGCTGTGTTTGTGCCGCTCTGCGCACACTTGATTCCCTTATGGAGATATATCAATACATGGGTTTTAAGATTCTTATTACTCAGATATATTTCTCTGCGGTGTATAGGGTGTGTTGAGGCCAGTTCATTGAGCGAGGTGTAGATCTTGTCTGATACCTATTTGGTTTATTGAACGGTATCTGTGCTAATTTCAAACTCTGGTTTTATGCATCACCCCACCTCTCCTTTCCCCTTAAGCTGACATAAGTGTGTTTTCTAAATGTGAGACACTGTTCTGTTTTGTAATTCATTTTTTGTGCAGCCATATTTATCCTCCCTCTATAAGTGATATCTTATGATATGTTTCTTTTTCTGTTTGACTTATTTCAAGTAGTATTATCGGACCTCAATCCACTCTTTATCCTTCTACTAGCCTTATTACATTGATTTCATGGTGAAGAGATATTCCATTGTACATAAGTACCACATTTTCTTTATCCATTGTTCTCTTTCCTGGGATATTTAAGGTGTACTGAAGTTGAGGTTCTTGTAAACAGAGTAGCCCTAAACTGTGGTGTGCTTGTGTCTTGTTGATTTTTAGACTTCCCTAGATATACTCCCGTGATTGGAAGTGCCCTATGCTCTGTCGCTCTGTTTTTTAGATGATTTAGGAACCACCATACACTTCTCCAGAGTGGCTCTCGGCAGTTCACACACTGTCCATCAGCGTATAAAGGCTCCCTGTTCTCCATGGCCTGTCCTGCATTTCTGGTGTTTACAATTTTTTCGGATGGCCCTTTTGACCGGTGGGAAATGAGACTTCTTTGTTGTGCACATTTGCATTGCTTGCTTGCTTGGTTGCCCATAAAGTGCGTATGCGTTTTTTCCTGGATATATTCAGGAAAAAACGCATACTCCCTTTTGGGCCAACTGCATCATTGTCGAAATTCTGCCGCTTTTCATGTGCTTTAAAGGCGAGTCCAATCTATCTCTTGAAATCTGTTTCTTGCAATTCTGTCTTGCATTCAGATCCTCTTCTTTGCCTTACCTCAACATATTTTTGGACGTTAGTTTTCATTTATAACTCTGCAGGTTTGTGAATTGCAGTGACCCTGAGCTCCATTTTTTAAGTTGCTCTTTTGTGAGCTGGCCTCAAAACCGCAGGATTGCTTCAGGCCCTATTTTGGCTCCGGCGAGGCGGGCTGAGCCTTTTTTTAATTCTTATTCTTAATGGGAAATTAGAGTGACATGTGCCCGTCCAAACCCCTACAACTATTCTCTCATTGTTTCCCCCTCTTCCCGTTCATCCTCCTCACAATTTGCAAAATGTGTGAAACAGAAGTTTAAATGTGCTGATTCTCTAAGTGGGGAGATTCTAAGTAACGTGGCTGGAATGATGAACAGGAGCACCAGGAGAGGATAAATGAGGTGCATTTTAGACACATCTCCCGATCACATGGTGTACAGTCCTCTGGGTTTTCCATGCATGTTTTAGCTGTAGGAAGATTCCTTGAACCTGCAGATTTGGGACCCATTGAATGGGTACCAGGTAGTATTACTTTAAAGGGTGTGCATTTCCTCACCCAACCTCACATTTCTCTTAGCGCGAACAGTTTCCAGCCTTATGTCTCATCCTGCTGTGGGTCTAGATGTGTTCAATCCATGTTGCATCACCGTCCCTGAGGAAAAGTTGTAAGAGGTTTTCTCTGTCTCTCTGTCGTTTATTTTTTTCAATTTATTACTATATTGGTTACAGCTGATTTTCAAAGCTCTGTTTCTTGCTGCTGTACATCCACTTGATTCACGTACAGAGAGACATCAATAAATTCTTTTTCAGATTCTTACCAGTCATAGATATTCTTTTCCGGTGACTTGAGTGTGCTGAGTGCAGTTCTTTTAGCTACCGTGTAGGCCTTGTTGATTATCAGTTTGGTATTTGGAATGGTATCTTTGCTAATTTCAACCTCCTGGATGATGCCTCACCCCTCCCCACCTTTCCCGTTTAGCAGCCTCACGCGTGTTTTCTACATATTTGACTATGTTTTTGTTTTGTAATTTATTTCATGTGTAGCCATTTTGGATTCCACCTTTAAGTGATATCTTATGATATGTGTCTTTTTCTTTTTGAATTATGTCACTTAGAATGATCATACGTAACTCCTCCGGAGTTGTTACAACTGGCCATATTTCATTGATTTCCAGGCTGAGTAATATTCCACTCTACATAAGTACCACATCTCTATCCATTTTTTCCCTCCAGAGACATTTAAGTTATATCCTAGTCGAGGATCTTTTAAACAGAGAGGCAGTAAACATTGGGGTGCCTGTGTCCTCTCGATTTTTGTTTTTTCCAAGATATACGCCCATGAGTGCAAGTGCCCTATGCTCTGTAGCTCATTTTTTAGATGCTTTAGTAAACACAATACACTTCTCCAGAATGGCCGTTGGCAATATACATTTCCACTATAAGCCTCACAGGGCTCCCTCTTCTCCTTGCCCTGTCCTGCATTTCTGGCGTTTACACTTTATGAGGATGTCTCTTCTGACTGATGCGAAGTGATATCTTTTGTAGTATTGATTTCCAGTGCCCACCTGTTTGGTTGGCTAAAAAAGTGTATGCCCTTTTCTTGAATATATACAGAAAAAAACGCATACAGCCTTTTTGGCCAACTGCAATGTCGGCAATGTTCAGCCCCTTTTCTTGTGCTTAATGGCGAGTCCTTTCTACCTCCTCAAATCCCTTTCCTGCCATTCTCCCTTGCTTGCCAATCCTTTTCTTTGACTTTCCTCAAGACATTTTTCAGTGATAGATATTTTCAACTCTGCAGTTTCGTGAATTTTACTGCCCCTGAGTTCCATTGTTCAACTTGTGTTTATGGGAACTGGCCACAAAGCAGTGGGATTTCCTCAAGCCCTATACTGTTTCCATGGGCAACCCTAGCCTTTGGTCAATTCATCTTCCTGATTGGAAATTAGAGTGACATGTGCCTGTCTGAACACCTAGGACTTGTCTCTCATTGTTCCTCATCCTTCCGCTTCATCCTCTGGACAAATTCCAAACTGTACGCAACAGGATGTTGACAGTGCTGACATCTCCAAGTGGGGAGACTGTTAGTAAAGACGCTGGAGGGGTGAACCCGAGCACCAGGAGATGAGGAGATGAGATGCCTTTTCCAAACTCTTCCCGATCAGACGGTATACCATCCTCTGGGTGTGACAGACATGTTTTAGCAGTAGGAAGAGTCCCATTCATGTAAGGAGAACACCAGGGCTTTTTCAAAATCAGTGTCTCCCCGAAACCCAAACTGGGGAGTTTTTTAAGCTACGGCTACACATATGTTCATTAAGGGCCTTGGGAAGTAGGCAGAGTCCAAACTTTAGATGACTGAAGTCTTCAGGGTCAGAAGCACTCACCACCGGCTTCCCTTAGGTTACACTTTAACTGTCATTGATAGATGATGTCAATAAAAATATCTATTCTTTTTCCGATTATTTCCCCTTATAGGTTATTGCACAATATTGAGTGTAGTTCCCTGTGCTATACAGTAGTTCCTTGTTGATGATCTATTTTATACATAGCAGTGTGTATGTGTTAATTCCAAACTGTTAATTTATCCCTCCTCCCACCTTTCCCCTTTGGTAATAATAAATTATAAGATTTTATACTTCTCAGAAATGGGGGAGCTGAAAGAGAGGTATCATTTTCAATGGAAAAGCATTTAAAACAAGATTGAAGCTTTAACCAAGATTATTAGATGTACATCCTTGGAAAGAAATCACTTCATTTCTCTAATATTGACCTGACAAATAAGACAAACCTTTTCACTGAACTTGCTTATAATAAAGTGATGGAAATATCAAATGGAAGTGTTAGAAACATCTTATTTTACCCGAGCCTTATAAACTGTTCTATGTTAACTACAGTTCGGCTCACACATCTGTTCATTGAAGTTACAATAGTCTCAATTTCTGTTACTGATCCTCCAGAGTGGACCCCAACAAGGGTCCCCCTGCCCAGTGTCATTGGGGCCAACAGATCGAGACTGAGTTTGGTTCCCAAGCAAAGGAAACTTTATATTTTGATCAGAGAATGGAGAGGTGAGAGCATGCACTACCCCGTGGGCTGTGGGCTGGGCTGCTGTGTAGAGATCCTGTCAGAGTCAGTGAGAGGGAGGGGGCGGAGCTCTCAAGGGCCGGGTTGGCTGCAGCTCAGGCTCTATATCTCGGAGTCTGCACTGGGCCCCAGGAGCTGAGGTGTCGACCCAGCCATTCTGCACCAGGAAATCTGGTCTGAAGTGCCGGGTGTGGAACCTCTGCATGCGGGACCCTAGGAGCACGTGAAATTAGACAAAGCACAAAGGATAAAAAAGGTCAGACTTGACTTTATTGCCCACATTCTATTTTTATCTCCCAGGGATTTTTAATGGGCTTTGCTGGGGACAAACCCCTCCTCTGCCTTTTGTCCCGTTCCTCATTCTTGGAGTGCTGAGGGTGCAGACCCTTCTTCTGTAACTGCTGAGTGCTGAGTTGGGAGCCCTCATACCAGGGGACGAGGATCAGAACTTCTCCCCAGCAGCCTCCAGGTGACGTTGATTGGCCCCAGGACCCCTGCCTCCCTGCTCGTCCGCCTGAGCACCAGCATTGGAAGTGTTATAGATTCTAATGACCTTTAAGGGTCCAGGAAAGAGATGTGCAGAGACGCTGTGGGGGCCGGTTTCACCCCGCCCCACATTTGTTCGGCCACCTTAGGCTGACCGTTTCTGCCAGCCTAGATGCTCTGACCAGTAGTCTGCTCTTTCTTCAATTAGGCCCCTGAATTAACGTAAAAACAGCACCAGGTGTCAGAGCCCTGCCCGCTCAACTCCCAGACAGTCCAGGGTCAGTGGTGATCAAGGACCATGATGGCCACTGAGTCAACAGCCTTTTGAAGTAAACAGGAGTCCAGCCGGTCTTATTGGCCACCATCATCACGGTGTCTGTAAGCTTTTCTATGGTGACAGTGTGATATACGGTTCCCCCGCCAAGATTATTAGCTCCCCTCCAGGTGCAGGAAGTCCTGCAAGCAGTAGTCTACTCCTTTGGGACACACTATTGTTGTTTTATGAGAGAAACTCCAGGTCAAGTGATGTTCACACGAGTCGTCATGGTGCCCTGTTGCCCCCGGTTATCTCTCTGGATGTTGGAGTTGGAGGGCCTCCTCACTCGAGGTCGGTGTGCCCACGGAGCGAACCCTGCAACTTCAGGGCATGGTTGGTGATTAGGATCACCACGTGGGGTCCTTTTCCCTTAGGAGGGAGGTGGCCTTTTGGGCTGCTGATTTCCAGGTTTTTAGATACTGCCAGTATCTTGGCCAGATGTGGCAGTGGGCCAAGCCCCTTGGTGACTGTAGTTTATCCTACCTGGATGGCATTCTTGCGTTGTTCCATTTCAAGTGGTCCCAGTTTTTGCACTAATTCTCCAATGGCGATTCACCTTTCACCGGGAATGGAAAGGTCAAAGGGTTTAGCTCAATTAGGGAGTTCCAGGGCAAGGGTCTGAATTGACTGCTCTTTCCATTCTTGAAAGGCCACTTCTGGATTCTGTTCAAAAGGATCATCATCTTTTCCTTTCAGTGTTTCATATAGAGGCCCAGCTAGTAGACTGTAGTTAGGGATCCAGAAACAGCAAACCCTGGCCTCCCCAGGAACCCCTAAGCTGTCTTCTAGTTTTAGAAAGGGGTAAGGCTGCAAATGGTTTCTTCCCTTTCCTGGGATGGGCTTCTCTGACCTTGTGTGAGAATGAAGCCCAGGCAGGTCACTGCAGTCTGTGATATTTGAGCTTTTTCTTGGACAACTTCTATCCTTTATTGGCTTGGTAGTTCAGAGGCCTCCTTAGTAGGGCTGGCGATCAGAATGTCGTCTGCATATTGAAGGAGGGTTTCCTTTTCCAGAGGTAGAACTTTTCGGTCTTTAGCTAAGCTTTCCCCAAAGATGGTGTGGGAATTTTTGAACCCTTGGGGCAAGACGGCCCGGAAGTATTGTTTTAGTTGTATGTTGAGTCCTGCCACTCACAAGCCAAAATTTCTTGTGACTCTGGGACTAATGGAATACAAAAGAAGGCATCATTGAAGACTAATACAGAATACCATGTCCTGGTGGTTGGTAGAATGACCAGCAGGGTGTAGGAATCAGGAGCAACTGGAGGTATATCCTCGGTGGCTTCACTGACTGTCCTGACATCCTTTACCAGGTCCCCAGCAGCCCATGGGGCTCTCGTGGTCAGGCCAATCCCAGGATATGGAGCTCTCCTGGGCAGGTACCCCACCCCCAACCCAGCCCACGGGGCTCTCATGGTCAGGCCCCTCCCAGGATACAGAGCTACCCTTGCAGGTACCGTGGCAGGGCTGGGCACACAGGAACCGTGCACATAGCCCTCATTGAAGAGCACCCCCAGCTCACCTGTCGCTCAGAGCTGACACAGAGCACCTCAGAGCAGGACTTGAACTAACAAACAGCAGCTCCGACAGGTCTGTGACCCTGGGCATCACTCTGTGTGGCCTCCCTCCACCTGGTCTTCCAGAGACTTCCACTGCACCCAGGGCACCAGGCCTCTGTCTCCAACCACCACCCACCCCTCCTCTCCCTGACTCCTGGGTTCCTCTCATTAGGAGAGGGTTTTCTTGAAGTTGTCTCCCACTCATGGGCCAGATAAAATGATTAGAAAACAAGCCAAAGCTGCAGCCCCTTGTCTATCCTGACTCTCAGGAGCCCACACCTGTTCCTTGGACCTGGCTGGTTCAGCAAGTTCCATTTTCTGCAACTGTGAGCCCCTGAGGGGTGATGATTGGTTACCTGGGCAGCCTTACCATGCCGGCCAGCCCTCCCCAGGTGTGCCTGGGTTGAGATCAATATAAATACCACTCCAGGCAGCAAAAGCCCCTGCAGCTGTGCCTGACGCCATTTTCTCTGCCCTGTCAGCAGTCTCGGGGCTGGGCTGGTGGGAGGGAGTGAGAGGCCACGGCTTTGTGGGTGGCCCAGTGTGAGTGGGGCTCTGCTGGACTTTCTGCAGCAGTTGCCAGGCTGCCACCTGCTAAAGAAGAGGATGTGTCACCCATACCTGCTGCTGGAATTTCTCCCTGGGCAGAGGTGAGGAAGGAAAAAAGCAGTGGGGGCAGGGACAGGACGGGTATCTCAGGCAGGGAAATGGAAATCTTCCAGAAGAGCACCCAGGGCCAGGACCATCCTGGCTGGCCTGCAGGCACCAAGTCAGCTGGCATGCTGTCACTCGTGTGGCTCCATGGCCCTTCCTCTAGGCTTTCAAGTCCTTGTATATATTCAGGTGTTTTACCTGGGAAGGGCGGGAACAGTTCAGCAGCAACTGGCCTGGGGCTCAGCTCACGTTTACTCACAGATGCCTCGGCACGGTGCCCCAGCTTTGCAATGAGGACGCTTGTTGTGTGGGGGCTGCTGGCTGAATGGGAGACGATTCCCCACCACTGACCAACTTCAGAATTGTTTACAACTGGAGCAAGTGCCCTGATACGGTTTTCCTCTGAGTAACTGGTGGGTTCTGTTTTTTTTTTTCTCTTTTTTGTTTTTGGTTCAAGGTAGATTTTATTCCTCTTTTTTGTATTTACAGATATAAGCATGGAAATAATTTATTCATATAAATGTATGTGAAGGGAATAATTGTTTTTTCTGTTTTATTTTTTAAATTTTATTTCTTTTTAATTTTGAATTTTATTTTATATTTTTATACAGCAGCTTCTCATTGGTTATCTATTTTATACATATAAATGTTTACATGCCAATCCCAATCTCTCAACTCCTCCCACCACCACCCCTCCAAGAGCTTTCCCCCCTTGTTGTCCATACGATTGTTGTCTACATCTGTTGCTCTATTTATGCCTTGCAAAACGGTTAATCTGTACAGTTTTTCTAGGTTCCACATATATGCATGAATATACAAGATTTGTTTTTCTCTTTCTGACTTACTTCACTCTGTATGACAGTCTCTAGATCCATCGACGTCTCTACAAATGACCCAATTTCATTCCTTTCATGGCTTAGTAATATTCCATTTTATATATGTACCACATCTTTATGCATTCGTCTGTCTGTGGGCATTTAGGTTGCTTCCATTACCTCGATATTGTAAATAGTGATGCAATGAACATTGCGGTGAATGTCTCTTTTTGATTTATGGTTTTGTCTGGGTATATGTCCAGTCCTGGGATCGCTGTATCATATGGTAATTCTATTATTAGTTTCTTAAGAAACTCCATATTGTTCTCCATAGTGACTGTATCAACTTATATTCCCAACAATAGTGGAAGAGGGTTCCTTTTCTCCACACCCTTTCCAGCATTTGTTGTTTGTAGATTTTCAGATGATGCCCATTCTAACAGGTGTGAGGTGATACCTCATTGTTGAGTCCATTTCGTTGAGCAGGGGGTAGGTCTTGTCTATTACATATTTGGCTTATGGAACGGTATCTGTGCTAATTTCAATCTCTGGTTTTATGCAGCAACCCCTTAACTCACCTTTCCCTTTAAGCAAGCATAAGTTGGTTTTCTAATCTTGAGACCCTGTTCTGTTTTGTAATTCAGTTCATGTGTAGCCAAGTTTACATTCCGTGCATTAGTGATACCTTATGATGTTTCTTTTTCTGTGTGACTTATTTCACTTAGAATCATCATGCCTCAATCCACTCATTATGCTGGTACAGGCCTGGTGACACAGATTTCATTGCTGAGTGGTATTCTGTTGTACGTAAGTACCGCAACTTCTTTATCAATTATTTGTTCTCTGGGATATTTAACTCGTACTGTAGAAGAGGTTCCTGTAAACAGAGCCGTCCCAAATTTTGGGGTGGCTGTGTCTTTTTGATTTTAATTTCCCTAAGCTATAGGACCATAAGTGGAAATGCCCTAGACTCTGTTGCTTTGTTTTTCAGATGTATCAGGAAACACCATACACTTCTCCAGAGTGGCTGTTGGCAATTTACATCCCGCCATCAGCATAACAAGGCTCCTTTTTCCCCATGGCCTGTCTTGCCTTTCTGGATTTTACACTTTTCTCAGATGGCCCTTTAGACCGGGGGGAAGTGACACTTCATAGTAGTTCGCATTTCCATTGCAAGCTTGCTTGGTTTGCCAAAAAGGGCATATGTGTTTTTTCCTGAATATATTCAGGAACAAACTCATACGCCCTTTGTTGCCAAGTGCATCATTGTCGATGTTCTGCCTCTTTTCCTATGCTTTAAATGCAATTCCAGTCTACCTCCTGAAATCGGTTTCCTGAAATTCTGCCCCGCTTTCAAGTCCTCTTCGCAGCCTTACTTCAATATATTTTTGGACGTTATCTGTTATTTATAACTCTCCAGGTTTGTGAATTACAGGGTCCCTGAGCTCCTTTCTTCAACTCGCTTTCTTGTGAGCTGGCCGCAAACCCGCAAGACTGCTTCAGGCCCTAATCTGCTTCTGGCAGGGCACGCTGAGCCTTTGGTTAATTCCTCTTCCTGGTGGGAAATGAGTGTTAAATATACCCGTCCAGACACCTACCTCACTCTCAACCCCTTGGTGATGTGGGTCCTCTGGTTTGTGGCCACCTTTGCTGTGTTCCTCACCTTTCGATGATGTGGCCCCACTAGTGTGAGGACACTCCTGCTTGGTTCTCATCCACGTGGTTATGTGGACCCCCTGGTGAGAGTCTGTTCCTGGCTTTGTTCCTCACCCACCTGTGAGGGAGACCCTCTGCTGATAGGTCACTCCTGCATGGCTGGCACACATTGCCTTGGTGAAGTCAGCCGTGTGGTGGCAGTTGGAGCGTGCTGGGAATCTCCTCCCCCCGGTGATGAGGACCCTCTTGCGTCAGGCCCTAACTGCTGGACTCACCAACTTTTCTTAGGGAGCCCGGTGATGCTTTGGCACTCCTCTTAGGATCCCATCTCCATGGGGTTGTGGGCCTTCTGCTCTGAGGTCCCAATGGCTGGGTTGTTCACATTTTCATGATGTGGGCTCTCTGGTGTTCACAGAAGCCTGGATCCCATAGCCTCTGTGCTCTTGGCCGCCTGCTGGGAGGCTCCAACTGCTGGATTCCTCACTTTTTTAACTTTTTGGGCCCTCTGTTGTGAGGATCCTCCTGCCTGCCTCACTCCCATCCCCTTCGTGATGTGTGTCGTCTGGTTTGAGGCCACATGTGCTGGGTTCCTCACCTTTCGATGATGTGGGACCAATGGTCTTAGGAGACTCCTGCCTGGTTCACATCCCCTTGGTGATGTGGGCCCTCTGTTGAGAGTCTGATCCTGGCTGGGTTCCTCAACCATCTGTGAGGTGGGCCGTCTGCTGTGAGGTCACTGCTGCCTGGCTTGCTCACCTCGCCTTGTGGACATGAGCCCTCTGGTGGCACTTGGAGCCTGCTGGGAGCCTCCTCTCCTCGGTGATGAGGGCCCTCTGGCATCAGGCCTTAACTGCTGGGCTCCCCACATTTTGTGATGTGCGCCCAGTGGTGCGAGGACACTCCAGCCAGGTTCACATCCCCATTGGGATGTGGGCCTTCTGCTCTGAGGTCCCAAAGCCTGGGTTGCTCACAGTTTCATGATGTGGGCTCTCTGGTATTAGTTCACTCCTGCCTGCATCCCATAGCTTCTGTGCTCTGGGCCGCCTGCTGGGAGGTTCCAACTGCTGGATTCCTCACCTTTCTTATTCTTTGGGCCCTCTGATTTTAGGCTACTCCTGCCTGCCTCACTCCCATTCCCTTTGTGATATGTGTCCTCTGATTTGAGGCCACATGTGCTGGGTTCCGCACCTTTCGATGACGTGACCCCACTGGAGGGAAGACAGTCCTGACTGGTTCCCATCCCCTTGCTGATGTGGGCCCTCAGGTGAGAGTCTGCTCCTGGCTGGGTTCCTCACCCTTCTGTGAGGTGGGCCCTCTGCTGTGAGGTCAATCATGCCTGTCTGGCACAGGTCACCTTGGCGACGTGGGCCCTCTGGTGGCAGTTGGAGTGTGCTGGGATCCTCCTTCCCTCAGTGATGAGGGCCCTCTTGCCTTAGGCCATAACTGCAGGGCTCCCCACATTTTCTGATGTGCGCCAAGTGAGTGAGGAGACTCTTGCCAGGTTCCCATCCCCATGGCGATATGGGCCTTCTGCTCTGAGGTCAAAACGGCTGGCTTGCTCACAGTACCATGATGTGGGCCCTCTGTGAGTTCACTCCGGCAAGGATCCCTTATCATCGGTGCTCTGAGCCGCCTGCTGGGAGGTTCCAACTGCTGGATTCCTCAACTTTTTTATTCTATGTGCCCTCTGTTGTGAGGCTCCTCCTGCCTGCCTCACTGCCAGCCCCTTGGTGATGACTGTCCTATGGCTTGAGGCCACATGTGCTGCGTTCCTCACCTTTCGATGATGTGACCCCACTCGTGTGAGGACACTCCTGCCTGGTTTCCATCCCCTTGGTGATGTGGGCCTTCTGGTGACAGTCTTATCCTGGCTGGGTTCCTCACTCTTCTGTGAGGTAGGCCCTCTGCTGTGAGGTCAATACTGCCTGACTTGCACACATCACCTTGGTGACGTGGGCCCTCTGTTGGCACATGGAACCTGCTGGGAGCCTCCTGCCCTCGGTGATGACGGCCCTCTAGCATCAGGCTCTAACTGCTGGGCTCCCCACGTTTTCTGATGTGAGCCCAGTGATGCCAGGACACTCCTGTCAGGTTCCCATCCCCATGGGGATGTGGGCTTTCTGCTCTGAGGTCCCAATGCCTGGGTTGCTCACAGTTTCATGATGTGGGCTCTCTGGTGTTAGTTAACTCCTGCCTGCATCCCATAGCTTCTGTGCTCTGGGCCGCCTGCTGGGAGGTTCCAAATGCTGGATTCCTCACTTTTTTTATTCTTTGGGCCCTCTGTTTTTAGGCTCCTCCTACCTGCCTCACTCCCATCCCCTTTGTGATGTATGTCCTCTGATATGAGGCCACATGTGCTGGGTTCCTCACCTTTCGATGATGTGGCCCCGCTGGTGGGAGGACAGTCCTGACTGGTTCCCATCCCCTTGGTGTTGTGGGCCCTCTGGTGAGAGTCTCATCCTGCCTCGGTTCCTCACCCTTCTGTGAGATAGGCCCTCTGCTGTGAGGTCACTACTGCCTGGCTGGCGCATGCCACCTTGTAGACGTGGGCCCTCTGTTGGCAGTTGGAACCTGCTGGGAGTCTCCTCCCCTCAGTTATGAGGGCCCCCTGGCGTCAGGCCCTAACTGCTGGGCTCCTAACTTTTTCTGATATGTGCTAAGTGGTGCAAAGCCACTCCTGCCAGGTTCCCATCCCAATGGGGATGTGGGCCTTCTGTTCTGAGGTCTCAACAGCTGGGCTGCTCACAGGTTCATGATGTGGGCCCTCTGCTGTGAGTTCACTGCGGCCTGGATCCCATAGCCTCGGTGCTCTGGGCCACTTGCTGGGAGGTTCCAACTGCTGGATTCCTCAACTTTTATATTCTATGGACCCTGTGTTGTGAGGCCAGTCCTGCCAGCCTCATTCTGAACCCCTTGGTGATGTGGTTCCTCTGGTTTGAGGACACATGTGCTGGGATCCTCACCTTTCGATGATGTTGTCCCACTGGTGTGGGGACACTCCTGCCTGGTTCCCATCCCCTTGGTGATGTGGGCCCTCTGGTGAGAGTCTGATCCTGGCTGTGTTCCTCACCCTTCTGTGAGGTGGGCCCTCTGCTGTGAGGTCACTCCTGCCAGGCTGGCACACATCGCCTTGGCGACGTTGGCCCTCTGGTGGCAGCTGGAGCCTGCTGGGAGCCTCCTCCTCTCGGTGATGAGTGCCCTCTAGCGTCAGGCCCTAACTTCTGAGCACCCCACGTTTTCTGATGTGAGCCCAGTGATGCCAGGACACTCCTGTCATGTTCCCATCACCATGGGGATGTGGGCCTTCTGCTCTGAGGTCCCAATGTCTGGGTTGCTCACAGTTTCATGATGTGGGCTGTCTGGTGTTAGTTCACTCTGGCCTGGTTCCTCTAGCCTCTGTGCTCTGGGCCGCCTGCTGGGAGGTTCCAACTGCTGGATTCCTCACCTTTCTTATTTTTGGGCCCTCTGTTATGAGGCTCCTCCTGCCTGCCTCACTCCCAGCCCCTTGGTGATGGGTGTCCTATGGTTTGAAGCCACATGTTCTGGGTTCCTCACCTTTAGATGATGTGGCCCTACTCATGTGAGGACACTCCTGCCTGGTTCCAATCCATTTGGTGATGTGGGCCCTCTGGTGCGAGTCTGATCCTGACTGGGTTCGTCACACTTCTCTGAGGTGGGCCCTCTGCTGTGAGGTCATTCGTGCCTGGTTGGCACACATCGCCTTGGCGACGTCAGCCCTCTGGTGGCAGTTGGAGCCTGCTGGGAGCCTCCTTCCCTTGGTGATGAGGGTCCTCTGGCGTCAGGCCCTAACTGCTGGTCGCCCAAAATTTTCTGATACGTTCTCAGTGGTGCGAGGACACTCCTACCAGAATTCCATCCCCATGGGGATGTGGGCCTCCTGCTCTGAGGTCCCAATGGCTGGGTTGCTCAGTTTCATGACATGGGCCCTCTTCTGTGAGTTCACTGTGGCCTGGATCCCATAGCCTCGGTGCTCTGGGCCGCCTGCTGGGAGGTTCCAACTGCTGGATTCCTCACTTTTTTATTCTATGTGCCCAGTGTTGTGAGGCTACTCCTGCCTGCCTCACTCCGAGGTCCTTGGTGATGTGGGTCCTCTGGTTTGAGGACACATGTGCTGAGTACCTCAGCTTTCGATGATGTGGCCCCACTGATGTGAAGACACTCCTGCCTGGTTCCCATCCCCTTGGTGATGTGGGCCCTCTGGTGAGAGTCTGATGTTGGCTGGGTTTCTCACCCTTCTGTGAGGTGGGACCTCTGCTGTGAGGTAACTCCTGCCTGGCATGCTCACGTTGCCTTGGCAATGTGAGCCCTCAGGTGGCAGTTGGAGCCTGCTGGGAATCTCCTCCCCTCAGTTATGAGAGCTCTGGATAAAACACATATGCCCTTTTTTGCCAAGTGCATTATTTTCCAAGTTCTGTCTCTTTTCCTATGCTTTAAGAGCTACTCCCGTGTACGTTCTGAAATCAGTTTCCAGCAATTCTGCCCCGCATTCAAGTCCTCTTCGCAGCCTTACTTCAGTATAATTTTGGATGATAGCTGTCATTTATAACTCCGCAGGTTTCTGAATTACAGTGCCCCTGAGCTCCTTTCTTCAACTCGCTTTCTTGTGAGCTGGCCGCAACACCGCAGGATCTCCTCAGGCCCTAATCTAGTTCCAGCATGGCACGCGGAGCCTTTGGTTCATTTATCTTCCTGGTGGGAAATGAGAGTTAAATTTGCCCGTCCAGACACCTCCACCTAGTCTCTCATTGGTTCTCCCTATTCCTGTTCATTTTCCACAGAAATTGCAAACTGGGCCAAACAGGAGGTTAAAGGCACTGACTCTCCAAGTGGGGAGAGTGTTAGTAAAGCGTCTGGAATGTTGCACCCGAGTACCAGGGGACGAAAACTGAGACACATTTGAACACGTTTCCCGATCACACGGTGGATCATACTCTGGGTTCCACATGCATGTTTTAGCTGAAGGAAGAATCCCTTAAACCTGGAGAGTTGAGACCCATGGAATGGGTACCATGCAATATGACTTCAAAGGGTCTGCATTTGCTCACTGAACCTCACCAATCCTATCACTGCTGCGTTTATGCCACTGTACACACGCTTGATTCTCTTTCGGAGACATATAAATCCATAGGTTTTAAGATTCTTACTAGTCAGGTATATTCTTAGGCGTTTAATATGGGGTGTTGAGTCCACTTAGTTGAGCAAGGAGTAGCTCTTGTCTATTACATATTTGGCTTATGGAACGGTATCTGTGCTAATTTCAATCTCTGGTTTTATGCAGCACCCCAACTCACCTTTCGCCTTAAGCAAGCATAAGTTGGTTTTCTACATTTGAGACCCTGTTCTGTTTTGTAATTCAGTTCCTGTGTAGCCAAGTTTACATTCCGTGTATTAGTTATACCTTATGATGTTTCTTTTTCTGTGTGACTTATTTCACTTAGAATCATCGTACCTGAATCCACTCATTATGCTGCTACGGGCCTGATGACATAGATTTCATTGCTGAGTGATATTGCATTGTACGTAAGTACCACAACTTCTTTATCCATTTTTCGCTTTCTGTGATATTGAACTTGTACCATAAACGAGGTTCTTGTAAACAGAGCCGTCCCATCTTTGGGGTGGCTGTGTCTTTTTGATTTTAATTTCCCTAAGCTATAGGACCATAAGTGGAAGTGCCCTAGCCTGTGTTGCTTTCTTTTTTAGATGTTTCAGGAAACACCATACACTTCTCCAGAGTGGCTGCTGGCAATTTACATCCCGCCCATCAGCATAACAAGGCTCCCAGTTCTCCATGGCCTGTCCTGCCTTTCTGGATTTTACACTTTTTTCAGATGGCCCTTTGACCGGGGTGAAGTGAGACTTCATTGTAGTGCAGAATTCCTTTGGGAGCTTGCTTGGTTGGCCAGAAAGGGCGTATGCGTTTCTTCCTGAATATATTCCGGAAAAAACGCATACGCCCTTTTTGGCCAAGTGCATCATTGTCGACGTTCTGAGTGTTTTCATATGTTTTCAGTGCAATTCCTGTCTACCTCCTGAAATCGGTTTCCTGCAGTTCTGCCTTGCTCTCAGTGCCTCTTCATAGCCTTACCTCAATATACTTTTGGAGAATAGTTGGCCTTTATAACTCTGCAGGTTTTTGAATTGCAGTGGCCCTTAGCTCCATTTTTCAGCTCTTATTTTTGTGATCTTGCCTCATATCCACAGGATTTCTTCAGGCCCTATTCTTCTTCTGGGGCGCCTTGCTCTGCCTTTGGTTAATTCTTCTTCCTGATGTGAAATTAGAGTGACATGTGCCCATTGAAACCGCTACAGCTATTTTCTCACTGGTTCCCCCTATTCCCATTCATCCTCTGCACTAACTGCAGACTGTGCGATACCGGAACTTAAAGGCATTGACTCTCCATGTGGAGATGTTGTTAGTAAAGTGGCTGGAATGTTGATCCAGAGCCCCAGGAGAGGAAAATGAGGTGCATTTTAGAAACCTTTCCCGATCATATGGTATACCATCCGCTGGATTTCCCATGCATGGTTTAGCTGTAGGAAGATTCCCTTCAACTTGGAGTGTTGGGACCCTTGGAATAAGTAGCATGAAGTATTGTATTAAACTTTCGGCAGTTGCTCACCAAAGCTCTCCAATCCTTTCAGCCCCAAGTGTCCAGCCTTATGTCTTATCCAGCTGTGGGTTTATATGTGGTCATTCCAGGTTGCATCACAGCCCCTGAGCGAATTTTGTAAGAATTTTTCTCTCTTTCATTGTTTCTGCGTTTTGGTTTTAAAATTTATTTCTATAATGGGGTTTAGCTCATTTTCACTGCTGTGTTTGTGCCGCTCTGCGCACACTTGATTCCCTTATGGAGATATATCAATACATGGGTTTTAAGATTCTTATTACTCAGATATATTTCTCTGCGGTGTATAGGGTGTGTTGAGGCCAGTTCATTGAGCGAGGTGTAGATCTTGTCTGATACCTATTTGGTTTATTGAACGGTATCTGTGCTAATTTCAAACTCTGGTTTTATGCATCACCCCACCTCTCCTTTCCCCTTAAGCTGACATAAGTGTGTTTTCTAAATGTGAGACACTGTTCTGTTTTGTAATTCATTTTTTGTGCAGCCATATTTATCCTCCCTCTATAAGTGATATCTTATGATATGTTTCTTTTTCTGTTTGACTTATTTCAAGTAGTATTATCGGACCTCAATCCACTCTTTATCCTTCTACTAGCCTTATTACATTGATTTCATGGTGAAGAGATATTCCATTGTACATAAGTACCACATTTTCTTTATCCATTGTTCTCTTTCCTGGGATATTTAAGGTGTACTGAAGTTGAGGTTCTTGTAAACAGAGTAGCCCTAAACTGTGGTGTGCTTGTGTCTTGTTGATTTTTAGACTTCCCTAGATATACTCCCGTGATTGGAAGTGCCCTATGCTCTGTCGCTCTGTTTTTTAGATGATTTAGGAACCACCATACACTTCTCCAGAGTGGCTCTCGGCAGTTCACACACTGTCCATCAGCGTATAAAGGCTCCCTGTTCTCCATGGCCTGTCCTGCATTTCTGGTGTTTACAATTTTTTCGGATGGCCCTTTTGACCGGTGGGAAATGAGACTTCTTTGTTGTGCACATTTGCATTGCTTGCTTGCTTGGTTGCCCATAAAGTGCGTATGCGTTTTTTCCTGGATATATTCAGGAAAAAACGCATACTCCCTTTTGGGCCAACTGCATCATTGTCGAAATTCTGCCGCTTTTCATGTGCTTTAAAGGCGAGTCCAATCTATCTCTTGAAATCTGTTTCTTGCAATTCTGTCTTGCATTCAGATCCTCTTCTTTGCCTTACCTCAACATATTTTTGGACGTTAGTTTTCATTTATAACTCTGCAGGTTTGTGAATTGCAGTGACCCTGAGCTCCATTTTTTAAGTTGCTCTTTTGTGAGCTGGCCTCAAAACCGCAGGATTGCTTCAGGCCCTATTTTGGCTCCGGCGAGGCGGGCTGAGCCTTTTTTTAATTCTTATTCTTAATGGGAAATTAGAGTGACATGTGCCCGTCCAAACCCCTACAACTATTCTCTCATTGTTTCCCCCTCTTCCCGTTCATCCTCCTCACAATTTGCAAAATGTGTGAAACAGAAGTTTAAATGTGCTGATTCTCTAAGTGGGGAGATTCTAAGTAACGTGGCTGGAATGATGAACAGGAGCACCAGGAGAGGATAAATGAGGTGCATTTTAGACACATCTCCCGATCACATGGTGTACAGTCCTCTGGGTTTTCCATGCATGTTTTAGCTGTAGGAAGATTCCTTGAACCTGCAGATTTGGGACCCATTGAATGGGTACCAGGTAGTATTACTTTAAAGGGTGTGCATTTCCTCACCCAACCTCACATTTCTCTTAGCATGAACAGTTTCCAGCCTTATGTCTCATCCTGCTGTGGGTCTAGATGTGTTCAATCCATGTTGCATCACCGTCCCTGAGGAAAAGTTGTAAGAGGTTTTCTCTGTCTCTCTGTCGTTTATTTTTTTCAATTTATTACTATATTGGTTACAGCTGATTTTCAAAGCTCTGTTTCTTGCTGTTGTACATCCACTTGATTCACGTACAGAGAGACATCAATAAATTCTTTTTCAGATTCTTACCAGTCATAGATATTCTTTTCCGGTGACTTGAGTGTGCTGAGTGCAGTTCTTTTAGCTACCGTGTAGGCCTTGTTGATTATCAGTTTGGTATTTGGAATGGTATCTTTGCTAATTTCAACCTCCTGGATGATGCCTCACCCCTCCCCACCTTTCCCGTTTAGCAGCCTTACGCGTTTTCTACATATTTGACTATGTTTTTGTTTTGTAATTTATTTCATGTGTAGCCATTTTGGATTCCACCTTTAAGTGATATCTTATGATATGTGTCTTTTTCTTTTTGAATTATGTCACTTAGAATGATCATACGTAACTCCTCTGGAGTTGTTACAACTGGCCATATTTCATTGATTTCCAGGCTGAGTAATATTCCACTCTACATAAGTACCACATCTCTATCCATTTTTTCCCTCCAGAGACATTTAAGTTATATCCTAGTCGAGGATCTTTTAAACAGAGAAGCAGTAAACATTGGGGTGCCTGTGTCCTCTCGATTTTTGTTTTTCCCAAGATATACGCCCATGAGTGCAAGTGCCCTATGCTCTGTAGCTCATTTTTTAGATGCTTTAGTAAACACAATACACTTCTCCAGAATGGCCGTTGGCAATATACATTTCCACTATAAGCCTCACAGGGCTCCCTCTTCTCCTTGCCCTGTCCTGCATTTCTGGCGTTTACACTTTATGAGGATGTCTCTTCTGACTGATGCGAAGTGATATCTTTTGTAGTATTGATTTCCAGTGCCCACCTGTTTGGTTGGCTAAAAAAGTGTATGCCCTTTTCTTGAATATATACAGAAAAAAACGCATACAGCCTTTTTGGCCAACTGCAATGTCGGCAATGTTCAGCCCCTTTTCTTGTGCTTAATGGCGAGTCCTTTCTACCTCCTCAAATCCCTTTCCTGCCATTCTCCCTTGCTTGCCAATCCTTTTCTTTGACTTTCCTCAAGACATTTTTCAGTGATAGATATTTTCAACTCTGCAGTTTCGTGAATTTTACTGCCCCTGAGTTCCATTGTTCAACTTGTGTTTATGGGAACTGGCCACAAAGCAGTGGGATTTCCTCAAGCCCTATACTGTTTCCATGGGCAACCCTAGCCTTTGGTCAATTCATCTTCCTGATTGGAAATTAGAGTGACATGTGCCTGTCTGAACACCTAGGACTTGTCTCTCATTGTTCCTCATCCTTCCGCTTCATCCTCTGGACAAATTCCAAACTGTACGCAACAGGATGTTGACAGTGTTGACATCTCCAAGTGGGGAGACTGTTAGTAAAGACGCTGGAGGGGTGAACCCGAGCACCAGGAGATGAGGAGATGAGATGCCTTTTCCAAACTCTTCCCGATCAGACGGTATACCATCCTCTGGGTGTGACAGACATGTTTTAGCAGTAGGAAGAGTCCCATTCATGTAAGGAGAACACCAGGGCTTTTTCAAAATCAGTGTCTCCCCGAAACCCAAACTGGGGAGTTTTTTAAGCTACGGCTACACATATGTTCATTAAGGGCCTTGGGAAGTAGGCAGAGTCCAAACTTTAGATGACTGAAGTCTTCAGGGTCAGAAGCACTCACCACCGGCTTCCCTTAGGTTACACTTTAACTGTCATTGATAGATGATGTCAATAAAAATATCTATTCTTTTTCCGATTATTTCCCCTTATAGGTTATTGCACAATATTGAGTGTAGTTCCCTGTGCTATACAGTAGTTCCTTGTTGATGATCTATTTTATACATAGCAGTGTGTATGTGTTAATTCCAAACTGTTAATTTATCCCTCCTCCCACCTTTCCCCTTTGGTAATAATAAATTATAAGATTTTATACTTCTCAGAAATGGGGGAGCTGAAAGAGAGGTATCATTTTCAATGGAAAAGCATTTAAAACAAGATTGAAGCTTTAACCAAGATTATTAGATGTACATCCTTGGAAAGAAATCACTTCATTTCTCTAATATTGACCTGACAAATAAGACAAACCTTTTCACTGAACTTGCTTATAATAAAGTGATGGAAATATCAAATGGAAGTGTTAGAAACATCTTATTTTACCCGAGCCTTATAAACTGTTCTATGTTAACTACAGTTTGGCTCACACATCTGTTCATTGAAGTTACAATAGTCTCAATTTCTGTTACTGATCCTCCAGAGTGGACCCCAACAAGGGTCCCCCTGCCCAGTGTCATTGGGGCCAACAGATCGAGACTGAGTTTGGTTCCCAAGCAAAGGAAACTTTATATTTTCATCAGAGAATGGAGAGGTGAGAGCATGCACTACCCCGTGGGCTGTGGGCTGGGCTGCTGTGTAGAGATCCTGTCAGAGTCAGTGAGAGGGAGGGGGCGGAGCTCTCAAGGGCCGGGTTGGCTGCAGCTTAGGCTCTATATCTCGGAGTCTGCACTGGGCCCCAGGAGCTGAGGTGTCGACCCAGCCATTCTGCACCAGGAAATCTGGTCTGAAGTGCCGGGTGTGGAACCTCTGCATGCGGGACCCTAGGAGCACGTGAAATTAGACAAAGCACAAAGGATAAAAAAGGTCAGACTTGACTTTATTGCCCACATTCTATTTTTATCTCCCAGGGATTTTTAATGGGCTTTGCTGGGGACAAACCCCTCCTCTGCCTTTTGTCCCGTTCCTCATTCTTGGAGTGCTGAGGGTGCAGACCCTTCTTCTGTAACTGCTGAGTGCTGAGTTGGGAGCCCTCATACCAGGGGACGAGGGTCAGAACTTCTCCCCAGCAGCCTCCAGGTGACGTTGATTGGCCCCAGGACCCCTGCCTCCCTGCTCGTCCGCCTGAGCACCAGCATTGGAAGTGTTATAGATTCTAATGACCTTTAAGGGTCCAGGAAAGAGATGTGCAGAGACGCTGTGGGGGCCGGTTTCACCCCGCCCCACATTTGTTCGGCCACCTTAGGCTGACCGTTTCTGCCAGCCTAGATGCTCTGACCAGTAGTCTGCTCTTTCTTCAATTAGGCCCCTGAATTAACGTAAAAACAGCACCAGGTGTCAGAGCCCTGCCCGCTCAACTCCCAGACAGTCCAGGGTCAGTGGTGATCAAGGACCATGATGGCCACTGAGTCAACAGCCTTTTGAAGTAAACAGGAGTCCAGCCGGTCTTATTGGCCACCATCATCACGGTGTCTGTAAGCTTTTCTATGGTGACAGTGTGATATACGGTTCCCCCGCCAAGATTATTAGCTCCCCTCCGGGTGCAGGAAGTCCTGCAAGCAGTAGTCTACTCCTTCGGGACACACTATTGTTGTTTTATGAGAGAAACTCCAGGTCAAGTGATGTTCACACGAGTCGTCATGGTGCCCTGTTGCCCCCGGTTATCTCTCTGGATGTTGGAGTTGGAGGGCCTCCTCACTCGAGGTCGGTGTGCCCACGGAGCGAACCCTGCAACTTCAGGGCATGGTTGGTGATTAGGATCACCACGTGGGGTCCTTTTCCCTTAGGAGGGAGGTGGCCTTTTGGGCTGCTGATTTCCAGGTTTTTAGATACCGCCAGTATCTTGGCCAGATGTGGCAGTGGGCCAAGCCCTTTGGTGACTGTAGTTTATCCTACCTGGATGGCATTCTTGCGTTGTTCCATTTCAAGTGGTCCCAGTTTTTGCACTAATTCTCCAATGGCGATTCACCTTTCACCGGGAATGGAAAGGTCAAAGGGTTTAGCTCAATTAGGGAGTTCCAGGGCAAGGGTCTGAATTGACTGCTCTTTCCATTCTTGAAAGGCCACTTCTGGATTCTGTTCAAAAGGATCATCATCTTTTCCTTTCAGTGTTTCATATAGAGGCCCAGCTAGTAGACTGTAGTTAGGGATCCAGAAGCAGCAAACCCTGGCCTCCCCAGGAACCCCTAAGCTGTCTTCTAGTTTTAGAAAGGGGTAAGGCTGCAAATGGTTTCTTCCCTTTCCTGGGATGGGCTTCTCTGACCTTGTGTGAGAATGAAGCCCAGGCAGGTCACTGCAGTCTGTGATATTTGAGCTTTTTCTTGGACAACTTCTATCCTTTATTGGCTTGGTAGTTCAGAGGCCTCCTTAGTAGGGCTGGCGATCAGAATGTCGTCTGCATATTGAAGGAGGGTTTCCTTTTCCAGAGGTAGAACTTTTCGGTCTTTAGCTAAGCTTTCCCCAAAGATGGTGTGGGAATTTTTGAACCCTTGGGGCAAGACGGCCCGGAAGTATTGTTTTAGTTGTATGTTGAGTCCTGCCACTCACAAGCCAAAATTTCTTGTGACTCTGGGACTAATGGAATACAAAAGAAGGCATCATTGAAGACTAATACAGAATACCATGTCCTGGTGGTTGGTAGAATGACCAGCAGGGTGTAGGAATCAGGAGCAACTGGAGGTATATCCTCGGTGGCTTCACTGACTGTCCTGACATCCTTTACCAGGTCCCCAGCAGCCCATGGGGCTCTCGTGGTCAGGCCAATCCCAGGATATGGAGCTCTCCTGGGCAGGTACCCCACCCCCAACCCAGCCCACGGGGCTCTCATGGTCAGGCCCCTCCCAGGATACAGAGCTACCCTTGCAGGTACCGTGGCAGGGCTGGGCACACAGGAACCGTGCACATAGCCCTCATTGAAGAGCACCCCCAGCTCACCTGTCGCTCAGAGCTGACACAGAGCACCTCAGAGCAGGACTTGAACTAACAAACAGCAGCTCCGACAGGTCTGTGACCCTGGGCATCACTCTGTGTGGCCTCCCTCCACCTGGTCTTCCAGAGACTTCCACTGCACCCAGGGCACCAGGCCTCTGTCTCCAACCACCACCCACCCCTCCTCTCCCTGACTCCTGGGTTCCTCTCATTAGGAGAGGGTTTTCTTGAAGTTGTCTCCCACTCATGGGCCAGATAAAATGATTAGAAAACAAGCCAAAGCTGCAGCCCCTTGTCTATCCTGACTCTCAGGAGCCCACACCTGTTCCTTGGACCTGGCTGGTTCAGCAAGTTCCATTTTCTGCAACTGTGAGCCCCTGAGGGGTGATGATTGGTTACCTGGGCAGCCTTACCATGCCGGCCAGCCCTCCCCAGGTGTGCCTGGGTTGAGATCAATATAAATACCACTCCAGGCAGCAAAAGCCCCTGCAGCTGTGCCTGACGCCATTTTCTCTGCCCTGTCAGCAGTCTCGGGGCTGGGCTGGTGGGAGGGAGTGAGAGGCCACGGCTTTGTGGGTGGCCCAGTGTGAGTGGGGCTCTGCTGGACTTTCTGCAGCAGTTGCCAGGCTGCCACCTGCTAAAGAAGAGGATGTGTCACCCATACCTGCTGCTGGAATTTCTCCCTGGGCAGAGGTGAGGAAGGAAAAAAGCAGTGGGGGCAGGGACAGGACGGGTATCTCAGGCAGGGAAATGGAAATCTTCCAGAAGAGCACCCAGGGCCAGGACCATCCTGGCTGGCCTGCAGGCACCAAGTCAGCTGGCATGCTGTCACTCGTGTGGCTCCATGGCCCTTCCTCTAGGCTTTCAAGTCCTTGTATATATTCAGGTGTTTTACCTGGGAAGGGCGGGAACAGTTCAGCAGCAACTGGCCTGGGGCTCAGCTCACGTTTACTCACAGATGCCTCGGCACGGTGCCCCAGCTTTGCAATGAGGACGCTTGTTGTGTGGGGGCTGCTGGCTGAATGGGAGACGATTCCCCACCACTGACCAACTTCAGAATTGTTTACAACTGGAGCAAGTGCCCTGATACGGTTTTCCTCTGAGTAACTGGTGGGTTCTGTTTTTTTTTTTCTCTTTTTTGTTTTTGGTTCAAGGTAGATTTTATTCCTCTTTTTTGTATTTACAGATATAAGCATGGAAATAATTTATTCATATAAATGTATGTGAAGGGAATAATTGTTTTTTCTGTTTTATTTTTTAAATTTTATTTCTTTTTAATTTTGAATTTTATTTTATATTTTTATACAGCAGCTTCTCATTGGTTATCTATTTTATACATATAAATGTTTACATGCCAATCCCAATCTCTCAACTCCTCCCACCACCACCCCTCCAAGAGCTTTCCCCCCTTGTTGTCCATACGATTGTTGTCTACATCTGTTGCTCTATTTATGCCTTGCAAAACGGTTAATCTGTACAGTTTTTCTAGGTTCCACATATATGCATGAATATACAAGATTTGTTTTTCTCTTTCTGACTTACTTCACTCTGTATGACAGTCTCTAGATCCATCGACGTCTCTACAAATGACCCAATTTCATTCCTTTCATGGCTTAGTAATATTCCATTTTATATATGTACCACATCTTTATGCATTCGTCTGTCTGTGGGCATTTAGGTTGCTTCCATTACCTCGATATTGTAAATAGTGATGCAATGAACATTGCGGTGAATGTCTCTTTTTGATTTATGGTTTTGTCTGGGTATATGTCCAGTCCTGGGATCGCTGTATCATATGGTAATTCTATTATTAGTTTCTTAAGAAACTCCATATTGTTCTCCATAGTGACTGTATCAACTTATATTCCCAACAATAGTGGAAGAGGGTTCCTTTTCTCCACACCCTTTCCAGCATTTGTTGTTTGTAGATTTTCAGATGATGCCCATTCTAACAGGTGTGAGGTGATACCTCATTGTTGAGTCCATTTCGTTGAGCAGGGGGTAGGTCTTGTCTATTACATATTTGGCTTATGGAACGGTATCTGTGCTAATTTCAATCTCTGGTTTTATGCAGCAACCCCTTAACTCACCTTTCCCTTTAAGCAAGCATAAGTTGGTTTTCTAATCTTGAGACCCTGTTCTGTTTTGTAATTCAGTTCATGTGTAGCCAAGTTTACATTCCGTGCATTAGTGATACCTTATGATGTTTCTTTTTCTGTGTGACTTATTTCACTTAGAATCATCATGCCTCAATCCACTCATTATGCTGGTACAGGCCTGGTGACACAGATTTCATTGCTGAGTGGTATTCTGTTGTACGTAAGTACCGCAACTTCTTTATCAATTATTTGTTCTCTGGGATATTTAACTCGTACTGTAGAAGAGGTTCCTGTAAACAGAGCCGTCCCAAATTTTGGGGTGGCTGTGTCTTTTTGATTTTAATTTCCCTAAGCTATAGGACCATAAGTGGAAATGCCCTAGACTCTGTTGCTTTGTTTTTCAGATGTATCAGGAAACACCATACACTTCTCCAGAGTGGCTGTTGGCAATTTACATCCCGCCATCAGCATAACAAGGCTCCTTTTTCCCCATGGCCTGTCTTGCCTTTCTGGATTTTACACTTTTCTCAGATGGCCCTTTAGACCGGGGGGAAGTGACACTTCATAGTAGTTCGCATTTCCATTGCAAGCTTGCTTGGTTTGCCAAAAAGGGCATATGTGTTTTTTCCTGAATATATTCAGGAACAAACTCATACGCCCTTTGTTGCCAAGTGCATCATTGTCGATGTTCTGCCTCTTTTCCTATGCTTTAAATGCAATTCCAGTCTACCTCCTGAAATCGGTTTCCTGAAATTCTGCCCCGCTTTCAAGTCCTCTTCGCAGCCTTACTTCAATATATTTTTGGACGTTATCTGTTATTTATAACTCTCCAGGTTTGTGAATTACAGGGTCCCTGAGCTCCTTTCTTCAACTCGCTTTCTTGTGAACTGGCCGCAAACCCGCAAGACTGCTTCAGGCCCTAATCTGCTTCTGGCAGGGCACGCTGAGCCTTTGGTTAATTCCTCTTCCTGGTGGGAAATGAGTGTTAAATATACCCGTCCAGACACCTACCTCACTCTCAACCCCTTGGTGATGTGGGTCCTCTGGTTTGTGGCCACCTTTGCTGGGTTCCTCACCTTTCGATGATGTGGCCCCACTAGTGTGAGGACACTCCTGCTTGGTTCTCATCCACGTGGTTATGTGGACCCCCTGGTGAGAGTCTGTTCCTGGCTTTGTTCCTCACCCACCTGTGAGGGAGACCCTCTGCTGATAGGTCACTCCTGCATGGCTGGCACACATTGCCTTGGTGAAGTCAGCCGTGTGGTGGCAGTTGGAGCGTGCTGGGAATCTCCTCCCCCCGGTGATGAGGACCCTCTTGCGTCAGGCCCTAACTGCTGGACTCACCAACTTTTCTTAGGGAGCCCGGTGATGCTTTGGCACTCCTCTTAGGATCCCATCTCCATGGGGTTGTGGGCCTTCTGCTCTGAGGTCCCAATGGCTGGGTTGTTCACATTTTCATGATGTGGGCTCTCTGGTGTTCACAGAAGCCTGGATCCCATAGCCTCTGTGCTCTTGGCCGCCTGCTGGGAGGCTCCAACTGCTGGATTCCTCACTTTTTTAACTTTTTGGGCCCTCTGTTGTGAGGATCCTCCTGCCTGCCTCACTCCCATCCCCTTCGTGATGTGTGTCGTCTGGTTTGAGGCCACATGTGCTGGGTTCCTCACCTTTCGATGATGTGGGACCAATGGTCTTAGGAGACTCCTGCCTGGTTCACATCCCCTTGGTGATGTGGGCCCTCTGTTGAGAGTCTGATCCTGGCTGGGTTCCTCAACCATCTGTGAGGTGGGCCGTCTGCTGTGAGGTCACTCCTGCCTGGCTTGCTCACCTCGCCTTGTGGACATGAGCCCTCTGGTGGCACTTGGAGCCTGCTGGGAGCCTCCTCTCCTCGGTGATGAGGGCCCTCTGGCATCAGGCCCTAACTGCTGGGCTCCCCACATTTTGTGATGTGTGCCCAGTGGTGCGAGGACACTCCAGCCAGGTTCACATCCCCATTGGGATGTGGGCCTTCTGCTCTGAGGTCCCAAAGCCTGGGTTGCTCACAGTTTCATGATGTGGGCTCTCTGGTATTAGTTCACTCCTGCCTGCATCCCATAGCTTCTGTGCTCTGGGCCGCCTGCTGGGAGGTTCCAACTGCTGGATTCCTCACCTTTCTTATTCTTTGGGCCCTCTGATTTTAGGCTACTCCTGCCTGCCTCACTCCCATTCCCTTTGTGATATGTGTCCTCTGATTTGAGGCCACATGTGCTGGGTTCCGCACCTTTCGATGATGTGACCCCACTGGAGGGAAGACAGTCCTGACTGGTTCCCATCCCCTTGCTGATGTGGGCCCTCAGGTGAGAGTCTGCTCCTGGCTGGGTTCCTCACCCTTCTGTGAGGTGGGCCCTCTGCTGTGAGGTCAATCATGCCTGTCTGGCACAGGTCACCTTGGCGACGTGGGCCCTCTGGTGGCAGTTGGAGTGTGCTGGGATCCTCCTTCCCTCAGTGATGAGGGCCCTCTTGCCTTAGGCCATAACTGCAGGGCTCCCCACATTTTCTGATGTGCGCCAAGTGAGTGAGGAGACTCTTGCCAGGTTCCCATCCCCATGGCGATATGGGCCTTCTGCTCTGAGGTCAAAACGGCTGGCTTGCTCACAGTACCATGATGTGGGCCCTCTGTGAGTTCACTCCGGCAAGGATCCCTTATCATCGGTGCTCTGAGCCGCCTGCTGGGAGGTTCCAACTGCTGGATTCCTCAACTTTTTTATTCTATGTGCCCTCTGTTGTGAGGCTCCTCCTGCCTGCCTCACTGCCAGCCCCTTGGTGATGACTGTCCTATGGCTTGAGGCCACATGTGCTGCGTTCCTCACCTTTCGATGATGTGACCCCACTCGTGTGAGGACACTCCTGCCTGGTTTCCATCCCCTTGGTGATGTGGGCCTTCTGGTGACAGTCTTATCCTGGCTGGGTTCCTCACTCTTCTGTGAGGTAGGCCCTCTGCTGTGAGGTCAATACTGCCTGACTTGCACACATCACCTTGGTGACGTGGGCCCTCTGTTGGCACATGGAACCTGCTGGGAGCCTCCTGCCCTCGGTGATGACGGCCCTCTAGCATCAGGCTCTAACTGCTGGGCTCCCCACGTTTTCTGATGTGAGCCCAGTGATGCCAGGACACTCCTGTCAGGTTCCCATCCCCATGGGGATGTGGGCTTTCTGCTCTGAGGTCCCAATGCCTGGGTTGCTCACAGTTTCATGATGTGGGCTCTCTGGTGTTAGTTCACTCCTGCCTGCATCCCATAGCTTCTGTGCTCTGGGCCGCCTGCTGGGAGGTTCCAAATCCTGGATTCCTCACTTTTTTTATTCTTTGGGCCCTCTGTTTTTAGGCTCCTCCTACCTGCCTCACTCCCATCCCCTTTGTGATGTATGTCCTCTGATATGAGGCCACATGTGCTGGGTTCCTCACCTTTCGATGATGTGGCCCCACTGGTGGGAGGACAGTCCTGACTGGTTCCCATCCCCTTGGTGTTGTGGGCCCTCTGGTGAGAGTCTCATCCTGCCTCGGTTCCTCACCCTTCTGTGAGATAGGCCCTCTGCTGTGAGGTCACTACTGCCTGGCTGGCGCATGCCACCTTGTAGACGTGGGCCCTCTGTTGGCAGTTGGAACCTGCTGGGAGTCTCCTCCCCTCAGTTATGAGGGCCCCCTGGCGTCAGGCCCTAACTGCTGGGCTCCTAACATTTTCTGATATGTGCTAAGTGGTGCAAAGCCACTCCTGCCAGGTTCCCATCCCAATGGGGATGTGGGCCTTCTGTTCTGAGGTCCCAACAGCTGGGCTGCTCACAGGTTCATGATGTGGGCCCTCTGCTGTGAGTTCACTGCGGCCTGGATCCCATAGCCTCGGTGCTCTGGGCCACTTGCTGGGAGGTTCCAACTGCTGGATTCCTCAACTTTTATATTCTATGGACCCTGTGTTGTGAGGCCAGTCCTGCCAGCCTCATTCTGAACCCCTTGGTGATGTGGTTCCTCTGGTTTGAGGACACATGTGCTGGGATCCTCACCTTTCGATGATGTTGTCCCACTGGTGTGGGGACACTCCTGCCTGGTTCCCATCCCCTTGGTGATGTGGGCCCTCTGGTGAGAGTCTGATCCTGGCTGTGTTCCTCACCCTTCTGTGAGGTGGGCCCTCTGCTGTGAGGTCACTCCTGCCAGGCTGGCACACATCGCCTTGGCGACGTTGGCCCTCTGGTGGCAGCTGGAGCCTGCTGGGAGCCTCCTCCTCTCGGTGATGAGTGCCCTCTAGCGTCAGGCCCTAACTTCTGAGCACCCCACGTTTTCTGATGTGAGCCCAGTGATGCCAGGACACTCCTGTCATGTTCCCATCACCATGGGGATGTGGGCCTTCTGCTCTGAGGTCCCAATGTCTGGGTTGCTCACAGTTTCATGATGTGGGCTGTCTGGTGTTAGTTCACTCTGGCCTGGTTCCTCTAGCCTCTGTGCTCTGGGCCGCCTGCTGGGAGGTTCCAACTGCTGGATTCCTCACCTTTCTTATTTTTGGGCCCTCTGTTATGAGGCTCCTCCTGCCTGCCTCACTCTCAGCCCCTTGGTGATGGGTGTCCTATGGTTTGAAGCCACATGTTCTGGGTTCCTCACCTTTAGATGATGTGGCCCTACTCATGTGAGGACACTCCTGCCTGGTTCCAATCCATTTGGTGATGTGGGCCCTCTGGTGCGAGTCTGATCCTGACTGGGTTCGTCACACTTCTCTGAGGTGGGCCCTCTGCTGTGAGGTCATTCGTGCCTGGTTGGCACACATCGCCTTGGCGACGTCAGCCCTCTGGTGGCAGTTGGAGCCTGCTGGGAGCCTCCTTCCCTTGGTGATGAGGGTCCTCTGGCGTCAGGCCCTAACTGCTGGTCGCCCAAAATTTTCTGATACGTTCTCAGTGGTGCGAGGACACTCCTACCAGAATTCCATCCCCATGGGGATGTGGGCCTCCTGCTCTGAGGTCCCAATGGCTGGGTTGCTCAGTTTCATGACATGGGCCCTCTTCTGTGAGTTCACTGTGGCCTGGATCCCATAGCCTCGGTGCTCTGGGCCGCCTGCTGGGAGGTTCCAACTGCTGGATTCCTCACTTTTTTATTCTATGTGCCCAGTGTTGTGAGGCTACTCCTGCCTGCCTCACTCCGAGGTCCTTGGTGATGTGGGTCCTCTGGTTTGAGGACACATGTGCTGAGTACCTCAGCTTTCGATGATGTGGCCCCACTGATGTGAAGACACTCCTGCCTGGTTCCCATCCCCTTGGTGATGTGGGCCCTCTGGTGAGAGTCTGATGTTGGCTGGGTTTCTCACCCTTCTGTGAGGTGGGACCTCTGCTGTGAGGTAACTCCTGCCTGGCATGCTCACGTTGCCTTGGCAATGTGAGCCCTCAGGTGGCAGTTGGAGCCTGCTGGGAATCTCCTCCCCTCAGTTATGAGAGCTCTGGATAAAACACATATGCCCTTTTTTGCCAAGTGCATTATTTTCCAAGTTCTGTCTCTTTTCCTATGCTTTAAGAGCTACTCCCGTGTACGTTCTGAAATCAGTTTCCAGCAATTCTGCCCCGCATTCAAGTCCTCTTCGCAGCCTTACTTCAGTATAATTTTGGATGATAGCTGTCATTTATAACTCCGCAGGTTTCTGAATTACAGTGCCCCTGAGCTCCTTTCTTCAACTCGCTTTCTTGTGAGCTGGCCGCAACACCGCAGGATCTCCTCAGGCCCTAATCTAGTTCCAGCATGGCACGCGGAGCCTTTGGTTCATTTATCTTCCTGGTGGGAAATGAGAGTTAAATTTGCCCGTCCAGACACCTCCACCTAGTCTCTCATTGGTTCTCCCTATTCCTGTTCATTTTCCACAGAAATTGCAAACTGGGCCAAACAGGAGGTTAAAGGCACTGACTCTCCAAGTGGGGAGAGTGTTAGTAAAGCGTCTGGAATGTTGCACCCGAGTACCAGGGGACGAAAACTGAGACACATTTGAACACGTTTCCCGATCACACGGTGGATCATACTCTGGGTTCCACATGCATGTTTTAGCTGAAGGAAGAATCCCTTAAACCTGGAGAGTTGAGACCCATGGAATGGGTACCATGCAATATGACTTCAAAGGGTCTGCATTTGCTCACTGAACCTCACCAATCCTATCACTGCTGCATTTATGCCACTGTACACACGCTTGATTCTCTTTCGGAGACATATAAATCCATAGGTTTTAAGATTCTTACTAGTCAGGTATATTCTTAGGCGTTTAATATGGGGTGTTGAGTCCACTTCGTTGAGCAAGGAGTAGCTCTTGTCTATTACATATTTGGCTTATGGAACGGTATCTGTGCTAATTTCAATCTCTGGTTTTATGCAGCACCCCAACTCACCTTTCGCCTTAAGCAAGCATAAGTTGGTTTTCTACATTTGAGACCCTGTTCTGTTTTGTAATTCAGTTCCTGTGTAGCCAAGTTTACATTCCGTGTATTAGTTATACCTTATGATGTTTCTTTTTCTGTGTGACTTATTTCACTTAGAATCATCGTACCTGAATCCACTCATTATGCTGCTACGGGCCTGATGACATAGATTTCATTGCTGAGTGATATTGCATTGTACGTAAGTACCACAACTTCTTTATCCATTTTTCGCTTTCTGTGATATTGAACTTGTACCATAAACGAGGTTCTTGTAAACAGAGCCGTCCCATCTTTGGGGTGGCTGTGTCTTTTTGATTTTAATTTCCCTAAGCTATAGGACCATAAGTGGAAGTGCCCTAGCCTGTGTTGCTTTCTTTTTTAGATGTTTCAGGAAACACCATACACTTCTCCAGAGTGGCTGCTGGCAATTTACATCCCGCCCATCAGCATAACAAGGCTCCCAGTTCTCCATGGCCTGTCCTGCCTTTCTGGATTTTACACTTTTTTCAGATGGCCCTTTGACCGGGGTGAAGTGAGACTTCATTGTAGTGCAGAATTCCTTTGGGAGCTTGCTTGGTTGGCCAGAAAGGGCGTATGCGTTTCTTCCTGAATATATTCCGGAAAAAACGCATACGCCCTTTTTGGCCAAGTGCATCATTGTCGACGTTCTGAGTGTTTTCATATGTTTTCAGTGCAATTCCTGTCTACCTCCTGAAATCGGTTTCCTGCAGTTCTGCCTTGCTCTCAGTGCCTCTTCATAGCCTTACCTCAATATACTTTTGGAGAATAGTTGGCCTTTATAACTCTGCAGGTTTTTGAATTGCAGTGGCCCTTAGCTCCATTTTTCAGCTCTTATTTTTGTGATCTTGCCTCATATCCACAGGATTTCTTCAGGCCCTATTCTTCTTCTGGGGCGCCTTGCTCTGCCTTTGGTTAATTCTTCTTCCTGATGTGAAATTAGAGTGACATGTGCCCATTGAAACCGCTACAGCTATTTTCTCACTGGTTCCCCCTATTCCCATTCATCCTCTGCACTAACTGCAGACTGTGCGATACCGGAACTTAAAGGCATTGACTCTCCATGTGGAGATGTTGTTAGTAAAGTGGCTGGAATGTTGATCCGGAGCCCCAGGAGAGGAAAATGAGGTGCATTTTAGAAACCTTTCCCGATCATATGGTATACCATCCGCTGGATTTCCCATGCATGGTTTAGCTGTAGGAAGATTCCCTTCAACTTGGAGTGTTGGGACCCTTGGAATAAGTAGCATGAAGTATTGTATTAAACTTTCGGCAGTTGCTCACCAAAGCTCTCCAATCCTTTCAGCCCCAAGTGTCCAGCCTTATGTCTTATCCAGCTGTGGGTTTATATGTGGTCATTCCAGGTTGCATCACAGCCCCTGAGCGAATTTTGTAAGAATTTTTCTCTCTTTCATTGTTTCTGCGTTTTGGTTTTAAAATTTATTTCTATAATGGGGTTTAGCTCATTTTCACTGCTGTGTTTGTGCCGCTCTGCGCACACTTGATTCCCTTATGGAGATATATCAATACATGGGTTTTAAGATTCTTATTACTCAGATATATTTCTCTGCGGTGTATAGGGTGTGTTGAGGCCAGTTCATTGAGCGAGGTGTAGATCTTGTCTGATACCTATTTGGTTTATTGAACGGTATCTGTGCTAATTTCAAACTCTGGTTTTATGCATCACCCCACCTCTCCTTTCCCCTTAAGCTGACATAAGTGTGTTTTCTAAATGTGAGACACTGTTCTGTTTTGTAATTCATTTTTTGTGCAGCCATATTTATCCTCCCTCTATAAGTGATATCTTATGATATGTTTCTTTTTCTGTTTGACTTATTTCAAGTAGTATTATCGGACCTCAATCCACTCTTTATCCTTCTACTAGCCTTATTACATTGATTTCATGGTGAAGAGATATTCCATTGTACATAAGTACCACATTTTCTTTATCCATTGTTCTCTTTCCTGGGATATTTAAGGTGTACTGAAGTTGAGGTTCTTGTAAACAGAGTAGCCCTAAACTGTGGTGTGCTTGTGTCTTGTTGATTTTTAGACTTCCCTAGATATACTCCCGTGATTGGAAGTGCCCTATGCTCTGTCGCTCTGTTTTTTAGATGATTTAGGAACCACCATACACTTCTCCAGAGTGGCTCTCGGCAGTTCACACACTGTCCATCAGCGTATAAAGGCTCCCTGTTCTCCATGGCCTGTCCTGCATTTCTGGTGTTTACAATTTTTTCGGATGGCCCTTTTGACCGGTGGGAAATGAGACTTCTTTGTTGTGCACATTTGCATTGCTTGCTTGCTTGGTTGCCCATAAAGTGCGTATGCGTTTTTTCCTGGATATATTCAGGAAAAAACGCATACTCCCTTTTGGGCCAACTGCATCATTGTCGAAATTCTGCCGCTTTTCATGTGCTTTAAAGGCGAGTCCAATCTATCTCTTGAAATCTGTTTCTTGCAATTCTGTCTTGCATTCAGATCCTCTTCTTTGCCTTACCTCAACATATTTTTGGACGTTAGTTTTCATTTATAACTCTGCAGGTTTGTGAATTGCAGTGACCCTGAGCTCCATTTTTTAAGTTGCTCTTTTGTGAGCTGGCCTCAAAACCGCAGGATTGCTTCAGGCCCTATTTTGGCTCCGGCGAGGCGGGCTGAGCCTTTTTTTAATTCTTATTCTTAATGGGAAATTAGAGTGACATGTGCCCGTCCAAACCCCTACAACTATTCTCTCATTGTTTCCCCCTCTTCCCGTTCATCCTCCTCACAATTTGCAAAATGTGTGAAACAGAAGTTTAAATGTGCTGATTCTCTAAGTGGGGAGATTCTAAGTAACGTGGCTGGAATGATGAACAGGAGCACCAGGAGAGGATAAATGAGGTGCATTTTAGACACATCTCCCGATCACATGGTGTACAGTCCTCTGGGTTTTCCATGCATGTTTTAGCTGTAGGAAGATTCCTTGAACCTGCAGATTTGGGACCCATTGAATGGGTACCAGGTAGTATTACTTTAAAGGGTGTGCATTTCCTCACCCAACCTCACATTTCTCTTAGCATGAACAGTTTCCAGCCTTATGTCTCATCCTGCTGTGGGTCTAGATGTGTTCAATCCATGTTGCATCACCGTCCCTGAGGAAAAGTTGTAAGAGGTTTTCTCTGTCTCTCTGTCGTTTATTTTTTTCAATTTATTACTATATTGGTTACAGCTGATTTTCAAAGCTCTGTTTCTTGCTGTTGTACATCCACTTGATTCACGTACAGAGAGACATCAATAAATTCTTTTTCAGATTCTTACCAGTCATAGATATTCTTTTCCGGTGACTTGAGTGTGCTGAGTGCAGTTCTTTTAGCTACCGTGTAGGCCTTGTTGATTATCAGTTTGGTATTTGGAATGGTATCTTTGCTAATTTCAACCTCCTGGATGATGCCTCACCCCTCCCCACCTTTCCCGTTTAGCAGCCTTACGCGTTTTCTACATATTTGACTATGTTTTTGTTTTGTAATTTATTTCATGTGTAGCCATTTTGGATTCCACCTTTAAGTGATATCTTATGATATGTGTCTTTTTCTTTTTGAATTATGTCACTTAGAATGATCATACGTAACTCCTCTGGAGTTGTTACAACTGGCCATATTTCATTGATTTCCAGGCTGAGTAATATTCCACTCTACATAAGTACCACATCTCTATCCATTTTTTCCCTCCAGAGACATTTAAGTTATATCCTAGTCGAGGATCTTTTAAACAGAGAGGCAGTAAACATTGGGGTGCCTGTGTCCTCTCGATTTTTGTTTTTCCCAAGATATACGCCCATGAGTGCAAGTGCCCTATGCTCTGTAGCTCATTTTTTAGATGCTTTAGTAAACACAATACACTTCTCCAGAATGGCCGTTGGCAATATACATTTCCACTATAAGCCTCACAGGGCTCCCTCTTCTCCTTGCCCTGTCCTGCATTTCTGGCGTTTACACTTTATGAGGATGTCTCTTCTGACTGATGCGAAGTGATATCTTTTGTAGTATTGATTTCCAGTGCCCACCTGTTTGGTTGGCTAAAAAAGTGTATGCCCTTTTCTTGAATATATACAGAAAAAAACGCATACAGCCTTTTTGGCCAACTGCAATGTCGGCAATGTTCAGCCCCTTTTCTTGTGCTTAATGGCGAGTCCTTTCTACCTCCTCAAATCCCTTTCCTGCCATTCTCCCTTGCTTGCCAATCCTTTTCTTTGACTTTCCTCAAGACATTTTTCAGTGATAGATATTTTCAACTCTGCAGTTTCGTGAATTTTACTGCCCCTGAGTTCCATTGTTCAACTTGTGTTTATGGGAACTGGCCACAAAGCAGTGGGATTTCCTCAAGCCCTATACTGTTTCCATGGGCAACCCTAGCCTTTGGTCAATTCATCTTCCTGATTGGAAATTAGAGTGACATGTGCCTGTCTGAACACCTAGGACTTGTCTCTCATTGTTCCTCATCCTTCCGCTTCATCCTCTGGACAAATTCCAAACTGTACGCAACAGGATGTTGACAGTGTTGACATCTCCAAGTGGGGAGACTGTTAGTAAAGACGCTGGAGGGGTGAACCCGAGCACCAGGAGATGAGGAGATGAGATGCCTTTTCCAAACTCTTCCCGATCAGACGGTATACCATCCTCTGGGTGTGACAGACATGTTTTAGCAGTAGGAAGAGTCCCATTCATGTAAGGAGAACACCAGGGCTTTTTCAAAATCAGTGTCTCCCCGAAACCCAAACTGGGGAGTTTTTTAAGCTACGGCTACACATATGTTCATTAAGGGCCTTGGGAAGTAGGCAGAGTCCAAACTTTAGATGACTGAAGTCTTCAGGGTCAGAAGCACTCACCACCAGCTTCCCTTAGGTTACACTTTAACTGTCATTGATAGATGATGTCAATAAAAATATCTATTCTTTTTCCGATTATTTCCCCTTATAGGTTATTGCACAATATTGAGTGTAGTTCCCTGTGCTATACAGTAGTTCCTTGTTGATGATCTATTTTATACATAGCAGTGTGTATGTGTTAATTCCAAACTGTTAATTTATCCCTCCTCCCACCTTTCCCCTTTGGTAATAATAAATTATAAGATTTTATACTTCTCAGAAATGGGGGAGCTGAAAGAGAGGTATCATTTTCAATGGAAAAGCATTTAAAACAAGATTGAAGCTTTAACCAAGATTATTAGATGTACATCCTTGGAAAGAAATCACTTCATTTCTCTAATATTGACCTGACAAATAAGACAAACCTTTTCACTGAACTTGCTTATAATAAAGTGATGGAAATATCAAATGGAAGTGTTAGAAACATCTTATTTTACCCGAGCCTTATAAACTGTTCTATGTTAACTACAGTTTGGCTCACACATCTGTTCATTGAAGTTACAATAGTCTCAATTTCTGTTACTGATCCTCCAGAGTGGACCCCAACAAGGGTCCCCCTGCCCAGTGTCATTGGGGCCAACAGATCGAGACTGAGTTTGGTTCCCAAGCAAAGGAAACTTTATATTTTGATCAGAGAATGGAGAGGTGAGAGCATGCACTACCCCGTGGGCTGTGGGCTGGGCTGCTGTGTAGAGATCCTGTCAGAGTCAGTGAGAGGGAGGGGGCGGAGCTCTCAAGGGCCGGGTTGGCTGCAGCTTAGGCTCTATATCTCGGAGTCTGCACTGGGCCCCAGGAGCTGAGGTGTCGACCCAGCCATTCTGCACCAGGAAATCTGGTCTGAAGTGCCGGGTGTGGAACCTCTGCATGCGGGACCCTAGGAGCACGTGAAATTAGACAAAGCACAAAGGATAAAAAAGGTCAGACTTGACTTTATTGCCCACATTCTATTTTTATCTCCCAGGGATTTTTAATGGGCTTTGCTGGGGACAAACCCCTCCTCTGCCTTTTGTCCCGTTCCTCATTCTTGGAGTGCTGAGGGTGCAGACCCTTCTTCTGTAACTGCTGAGTGCTGAGTTGGGAGCCCTCATACCAGGGGACGAGGGTCAGAACTTCTCCCCAGCAGCCTCCAGGTGACGTTGATTGGCCCCAGGACCCCTGCCTCCCTGCTCGTCCGCCTGAGCACCAGCATTGGAAGTGTTATAGATTCTAATGACCTTTAAGGGTCCAGGAAAGAGATGTGCAGAGACGCTGTGGGGGCCGGTTTCACCCCGCCCCACATTTGTTCGGCCACCTTAGGCTGACCGTTTCTGCCAGCCTAGATGCTCTGACCAGTAGTCTGCTCTTTCTTCAATTAGGCCCCTGAATTAACGTAAAAACAGCACCAGGTGTCAGAGCCCTGCCCGCTCAACTCCCAGACAGTCCAGGGTCAGTGGTGATCAAGGACCATGATGGCCACTGAGTCAACAGCCTTTTGAAGTAAACAGGAGTCCAGCCGGTCTTATTGGCCACCATCATCACGGTGTCTGTAGGCTTTTCTATGGTGACAGTGTGATATACGGTTCCCCCGCCAAGATTATTAGCTCCCCTCCGGGTGCAGGAAGTCCTGCAAGCAGTAGTCTACTCCTTTGGGACACACTATTGTTGTTTTATGAGAGAAACTCCAGGTCAAGTGATGTTCACACGAGTCGTCATGGTGCCCTGTTGCCCCCGGTTATCTCTCTGGATGTTGGAGTTGGAGGGCCTCCTCACTCGAGGTCGGTGTGCCCACGGAGCGAACCCTGCAACTTCAGGGCATGGTTGGTGATTAGGATCACCACGTGGGGTCCTTTTCCCTTAGGAGGGAGGTGGCCTTTTGGGCTGCTGATTTCCAGGTTTTTAGATACTGCCAGTATCTTGGCCAGATGTGGCAGTGGGCCAAGCCCCTTGGTGACTGTAGTTTATCCTACCTGGATGGCATTCTTGCGTTGTTCCATTTCAAGTGGTCCCAGTTTTTGCACTAATTCTCCAATGGCGATTCACCTTTCACCGGGAATGGAAAGGTCAAAGGGTTTAGCTCAATTAGGGAGTTCCAGGGCAAGGGTCTGAATTGACTGCTCTTTCCATTCTTGAAAGGCCACTTCTGGATTCTGTTCAAAAGGATCATCATCTTTTCCTTTCAGTGTTTCATATAGAGGCCCAGCTAGTAGACTGTAGTTAGGGATCCAGAAACAGCAAACCCTGGCCTCCCCAGGAACCCCTAAGCTGTCTTCTAGTTTTAGAAAGGGGTAAGGCTGCAAATGGTTTCTTCCCTTTCCTGGGATGGGCTTCTCTGACCTTGTGTGAGAATGAAGCCCAGGCAGGTCACTGCAGTCTGTGATATTTGAGCTTTTTCTTGGACAACTTCTATCCTTTATTGGCTTGGTAGTTCAGAGGCCTCCTTAGTAGGGCTGGCGATCAGAATGTCGTCTGCATATTGAAGGAGGGTTTCCTTTTCCAGAGGTAGAACTTTTCGGTCTTTAGCTAAGCTTTCCCCAAAGATGGTGTGGGAATTTTTGAACCCTTGGGGCAAGACGGCCCGGAAGTATTGTTTTAGTTGTATGTTGAGTCCTGCCACTCACAAGCCAAAATTTCTTGTGACTCTGGGACTAATGGAATACAAAAGAAGGCATCATTGAAGACTAATACAGAATACCATGTCCTGGTGGTTGGTAGAATGACCAGCAGGGTGTAGGAATCAGGAGCAACTGGAGGTATATCCTCGGTGGCTTCACTGACTGTCCTGACATCCTTTACCAGGTCCCCAGCAGCCCATGGGGCTCTCGTGGTCAGGCCAATCCCAGGATATGGAGCTCTCCTGGGCAGGTACCCCACCCCCAACCCAGCCCACGGGGCTCTCATGGTCAGGCCCCTCCCAGGATACAGAGCTACCCTTGCAGGTACCGTGGCAGGGCTGGGCACACAGGAACCGTGCACATAGCCCTCATTGAAGAGCACCCCCAGCTCACCTGTCGCTCAGAGCTGACACAGAGCACCTCAGAGCAGGACTTGAACTAACAAACAGCAGCTCCGACAGGTCTGTGACCCTGGGCATCACTCTGTGTGGCCTCCCTCCACCTGGTCTTCCAGAGACTTCCACTGCACCCAGGGCACCAGGCCTCTGTCTCCAACCACCACCCACCCCTCCTCTCCCTGACTCCTGGGTTCCTCTCATTAGGAGAGGGTTTTCTTGAAGTTGTCTCCCACTCATGGGCCAGATAAAATGATTAGAAAACAAGCCAAAGCTGCAGCCCCTTGTCTATCCTGACTCTCAGGAGCCCACACCTGTTCCTTGGACCTGGCTGGTTCAGCAAGTTCCATTTTCTGCAACTGTGAGCCCCTGAGGGGTGATGATTGGTTACCTGGGCAGCCTTACCATGCCGGCCAGCCCTCCCCAGGTGTGCCTGGGTTGAGATCAATATAAATACCACTCCAGGCAGCAAAAGCCCCTGCAGCTGTGCCTGACGCCATTTTCTCTGCCCTGTCAGCAGTCTCGGGGCTGGGCTGGTGGGAGGGAGTGAGAGGCCACGGCTTTGTGGGTGGCCCAGTGTGAGTGGGGCTCTGCTGGACTTTCTGCAGCAGTTGCCAGGCTGCCACCTGCTAAAGAAGAGGATGTGTCACCCATACCTGCTGCTGGAATTTCTCCCTGGGCAGAGGTGAGGAAGGAAAAAAGCAGTGGGGGCAGGGACAGGACGGGTATCTCAGGCAGGGAAATGGAAATCTTCCAGAAGAGCACCCAGGGCCAGGACCATCCTGGCTGGCCTGCAGGCACCAAGTCAGCTGGCATGCTGTCACTCGTGTGGCTCCATGGCCCTTCCTCTAGGCTTTCAAGTCCTTGTATATATTCAGGTGTTTTACCTGGGAAGGGCGGGAACAGTTCAGCAGCAACTGGCCTGGGGCTCAGCTCACGTTTACTCACAGATGCCTCGGCACGGTGCCCCAGCTTTGCAATGAGGACGCTTGTTGTGTGGGGGCTGCTGGCTGAATGGGAGACGATTCCCCACCACTGACCAACTTCAGAATTGTTTACAACTGGAGCAAGTGCCCTGATACGGTTTTCCTCTGAGTAACTGGTGGGTTCTGTTTTTTTTTTTCTCTTTTTTGTTTTTGGTTCAAGGTAGATTTTATTCCTCTTTTTTGTATTTACAGATATAAGCATGGAAATAATTTATTCATATAAATGTATGTGAAGGGAATAATTGTTTTTTCTGTTTTATTTTTTAAATTTTATTTCTTTTTAATTTTGAATTTTATTTTATATTTTTATACAGCAGCTTCTCATTGGTTATCTATTTTATACATATAAATGTTTACATGCCAATCCCAATCTCTCAACTCCTCCCACCACCACCCCTCCAAGAGCTTTCCCCCCTTGTTGTCCATACGATTGTTGTCTACATCTGTTGCTCTATTTATGCCTTGCAAAACGGTTAATCTGTACAGTTTTTCTAGGTTCCACATATATGCATGAATATACAAGATTTGTTTTTCTCTTTCTGACTTACTTCACTCTGTATGACAGTCTCTAGATCCATCGACGTCTCTACAAATGACCCAATTTCATTCCTTTCATGGCTTAGTAATATTCCATTTTATATATGTACCACATCTTTATGCATTCGTCTGTCTGTGGGCATTTAGGTTGCTTCCATTACCTCGATATTGTAAATAGTGATGCAATGAACATTGCGGTGAATGTCTCTTTTTGATTTATGGTTTTGTCTGGGTATATGTCCAGTCCTGGGATCGCTGTATCATATGGTAATTCTATTATTAGTTTCTTAAGAAACTCCATATTGTTCTCCATAGTGACTGTATCAACTTATATTCCCAACAATAGTGGAAGAGGGTTCCTTTTCTCCACACCCTTTCCAGCATTTGTTGTTTGTAGATTTTCAGATGATGCCCATTCTAACAGGTGTGAGGTGATACCTCATTGTTGAGTCCATTTCGTTGAGCAGGGGGTAGGTCTTGTCTATTACATATTTGGCTTATGGAACGGTATCTGTGCTAATTTCAATCTCTGGTTTTATGCAGCAACCCCTTAACTCACCTTTCCCTTTAAGCAAGCATAAGTTGGTTTTCTAATCTTGAGACCCTGTTCTGTTTTGTAATTCAGTTCATGTGTAGCCAAGTTTACATTCCGTGCATTAGTGATACCTTATGATGTTTCTTTTTCTGTGTGACTTATTTCACTTAGAATCATCATGCCTCAATCCACTCATTATGCTGGTACAGGCCTGGTGACACAGATTTCATTGCTGAGTGGTATTCTGTTGTACGTAAGTACCGCAACTTCTTTATCAATTATTTGTTCTCTGGGATATTTAACTCGTACTGTAGAAGAGGTTCCTGTAAACAGAGCCGTCCCAAATTTTGGGGTGGCTGTGTCTTTTTGATTTTAATTTCCCTAAGCTATAGGACCATAAGTGGAAATGCCCTAGACTCTGTTGCTTTGTTTTTCAGATGTATCAGGAAACACCATACACTTCTCCAGAGTGGCTGTTGGCAATTTACATCCCGCCATCAGCATAACAAGGCTCCTTTTTCCCCATGGCCTGTCTTGCCTTTCTGGATTTTACACTTTTCTCAGATGGCCCTTTAGACCGGGGGGAAGTGACACTTCATAGTAGTTCGCATTTCCATTGCAAGCTTGCTTGGTTTGCCAAAAAGGGCATATGTGTTTTTTCCTGAATATATTCAGGAACAAACTCATACGCCCTTTGTTGCCAAGTGCATCATTGTCGATGTTCTGCCTCTTTTCCTATGCTTTAAATGCAATTCCAGTCTACCTCCTGAAATCGGTTTCCTGAAATTCTGCCCCGCTTTCAAGTCCTCTTCGCAGCCTTACTTCAATATATTTTTGGACGTTATCTGTTATTTATAACTCTCCAGGTTTGTGAATTACAGGGTCCCTGAGCTCCTTTCTTCAACTCGCTTTCTTGTGAACTGGCCGCAAACCCGCAAGACTGCTTCAGGCCCTAATCTGCTTCTGGCAGGGCACGCTGAGCCTTTGGTTAATTCCTCTTCCTGGTGGGAAATGAGTGTTAAATATACCCGTCCAGACACCTACCTCACTCTCAACCCCTTGGTGATGTGGGTCCTCTGGTTTGTGGCCACCTTTGCTGGGTTCCTCACCTTTCGATGATGTGGCCCCACTAGTGTGAGGACACTCCTGCTTGGTTCTCATCCACGTGGTTATGTGGACCCCCTGGTGAGAGTCTGTTCCTGGCTTTGTTCCTCACCCACCTGTGAGGGAGACCCTCTGCTGATAGGTCACTCCTGCATGGCTGGCACACATTGCCTTGGTGAAGTCAGCCGTGTGGTGGCAGTTGGAGCGTGCTGGGAATCTCCTCCCCCCGGTGATGAGGACCCTCTTGCGTCAGGCCCTAACTGCTGGACTCACCAACTTTTCTTAGGGAGCCCGGTGATGCTTTGGCACTCCTCTTAGGATCCCATCTCCATGGGGTTGTGGGCCTTCTGCTCTGAGGTCCCAATGGCTGGGTTGTTCACATTTTCATGATGTGGGCTCTCTGGTGTTCACAGAAGCCTGGATCCCATAGCCTCTGTGCTCTTGGCCGCCTGCTGGGAGGCTCCAACTGCTGGATTCCTCACTTTTTTAACTTTTTGGGCCCTCTGTTGTGAGGATCCTCCTGCCTGCCTCACTCCCATCCCCTTCGTGATGTGTGTCGTCTGGTTTGAGGCCACATGTGCTGGGTTCCTCACCTTTCGATGATGTGGGACCAATGGTCTTAGGAGACTCCTGCCTGGTTCACATCCCCTTGGTGATGTGGGCCCTCTGTTGAGAGTCTGATCCTGGCTGGGTTCCTCAACCATCTGTGAGGTGGGCCGTCTGCTGTGAGGTCACTCCTGCCTGGCTTGCTCACCTCACCTTGTGGACATGAGCCCTCTGGTGGCACTTGGAGCCTGCTGGGAGCCTCCTCTCCTCGGTGATGAGGGCCCTCTGGCATCAGGCCCTAACTGCTGGGCTCCCCACATTTTGTGATGTGTGCCCAGTGGTGCGAGGACACTCCAGCCAGGTTCACATCCCCATTGGGGTGTGGGCCTTCTGCTCTGAGGTCCCAAAGCCTGGGTTGCTCACAGTTTCATGATGTGGGCTCTCTGCTGTTAGTTCACTCCTGCCTGCATCCCATAGCTTCTGTGCTCTGGACCGCCTGCTGGGAGGTTCCAACTGCTGGATTCCTCACCTTTCTTATTCTTTGGGCCCTCTGATTTTAGGCTACTCCTGCCTGCCTCACTCCCATTCCCTTTGTGATATGTGTCCTCTGATTTGAGGCCACATGTGCTGGGTTCCGCACCTTTCGATGATGTGACCCCACTGGAGGGAAGACAGTCCTGACTGGTTCCCATCCCCTTGCTGATGTGGGCCCTCAGGTGAGAGTCTGCTCCTGGCTGGGTTCCTCACCCTTCTGTGAGGTGGGCCCTCTGCTGTGAGGTCAATCATGCCTGTCTGGCACAGGTCACCTTGGCGACGTGGGCCCTCTGGTGGCAGTTGGAGTGTGCTGGGATCCTCCTTCCCTCAGTGATGAGGGCCCTCTTGCCTTAGGCCATAACTGCAGGGCTCCCCACATTTTCTGATGTGCGCCAAGTGAGTGAGGAGACTCTTGCCAGGTTCCCATCCCCATGGCGATATGGGCCTTCTGCTCTGAGGTCAAAACGGCTGGCTTGCTCACAGTACCATGATGTGGGCCCTCTGCTGTGAGTTCACTCCGGCAAGGATCCCTTATCATCGGTGCTCTGAGCCGCCTGCTGGGAGGTTCCAACTGCTGGATTCCTCAACTTTTTTATTCTATGTGCCCTCTGTTGTGAGGCTCCTCCTGCCTGCCTCACTGCCAGCCCCTTGGTGATGACTGTCCTATGGCTTGAGGCCACATGTGCTGCGTTCCTCACCTTTCGATGATGTGACCCCACTCGTGTGAGGACACTCCTGCCTGGTTTCCATCCCCTTGGTGATGTGGGCCTTCTGGTGACAGTCTTATCCTGGCTGGGTTCCTCACTCTTCTGTGAGGTAGGCCCTCTGCTGTGAGGTCAATACTGCCTGACTTGCACACATCACCTTGGTGACGTGGGCCCTCTGTTGGCACATGGAACCTGCTGGGAGCCTCCTGCCCTCGGTGATGACGGCCCTCTAGCATCAGGCTCTAACTGCTGGGCTCCCCACGTTTTCTGATGTGAGCCCAGTGATGCCAGGACACTCCTGTCAGGTTCCCATCCCCATGGGGATGTGGGCTTTCTGCTCTGAGGTCCCAATGCCTGGGTTGCTCACAGTTTCATGATGTGGGCTCTCTGGTGTTAGTTCACTCCTGCCTGCATCCCATAGCTTCTGTGCTCTGGGCCGCCTGCTGGGAGGTTCCAAATGCTGGATTCCTCACTTTTTTTATTCTTTGGGCCCTCTGTTTTTAGGCTCCTCCTACCTGCCTCACTCCCATCCCCTTTGTGATGTATGTCCTCTGATATGAGGCCACATGTGCTGGGTTCCTCACCTTTCGATGATGTGGCCCCACTGGTGGGAGGACAGTCCTGACTGGTTCCCATCCCCTTGGTGTTGTGGGCCCTCTGGTGAGAGTCTCATCCTGCCTCGGTTCCTCACCCTTCTGTGAGATAGGCCCTCTGCTGTGAGGTCACTACTGCCTGGCTGGCGCATGCCACCTTGTAGACGTGGGCCCTCTGTTGGCAGTTGGAACCTGCTGGGAGTCTCCTCCCCTCAGTTATGAGGGCCCCCTGGCGTCAGGCCCTAACTGCTGGGCTCCTAACATTTTCTGATATGTGCTAAGTGGTGCAAAGCCACTCCTGCCAGGTTCCCATCCCAATGGGGATGTGGGCCTTCTGTTCTGAGGTCCCAACAGCTGGGCTGCTCACAGGTTCATGATGTGGGCCCTCTGCTGTGAGTTCACTGCGGCCTGGATCCCATAGCCTCGGTGCTCTGGGCCACTTGCTGGGAGGTTCCAACTGCTGGATTCCTCAACTTTTATATTCTATGGACCCTGTGTTGTGAGGCCAGTCCTGCCAGCCTCATTCTGAACCCCTTGGTGATGTGGTTCCTCTGGTTTGAGGACACATGTGCTGGGATCCTCACCTTTCGATGATGTTGTCCCACTGGTGTGGGGACACTCCTGCCTGGTTCCCATCCCCTTGGTGATGTGGGCCCTCTGGTGAGAGTCTGATCCTGGCTGTGTTCCTCACCCTTCTGTGAGGTGGGCCCTCTGCTGTGAGGTCACTCCTGCCAGGCTGGCACACATCGCCTTGGCGACGTTGGCCCTCTGGTGGCAGCTGGAGCCTGCTGGGAGCCTCCTCCTCTCGGTGATGAGTGCCCTCTAGCGTCAGGCCCTAACTTCTGAGCACCCCACGTTTTCTGATGTGAGCCCAGTGATGCCAGGACACTCCTGTCATGTTCCCATCACCATGGGGATGTGGGCCTTCTGCTCTGAGGTCCCAATGTCTGGGTTGCTCACAGTTTCATGATGTGGGCTGTCTGGTGTTAGTTCACTCTGGCCTGGTTCCTCTAGCCTCTGTGCTCTGGGCCGCCTGCTGGGAGGTTCCAACTGCTGGATTCCTCACCTTTCTTATTTTTGGGCCCTCTGTTATGAGGCTCCTCCTGCCTGCCTCACTCCCAGCCCCTTGGTGATGGGTGTCCTATGGTTTGAAGCCACATGTTCTGGGTTCCTCACCTTTAGATGATGTGGCCCTACTCATGTGAGGACACTCCTGCCTGGTTCCAATCCATTTGGTGATGTGGGCCCTCTGGTGCGAGTCTGATCCTGACTGGGTTCGTCACACTTCTCTGAGGTGGGCCCTCTGCTGTGAGGTCATTCGTGCCTGGTTGGCACACATCGCCTTGGCGACGTCAGCCCTCTGGTGGCAGTTGGAGCCTGCTGGGAGCCTCCTTCCCTTGGTGATGAGGGTCCTCTGGCGTCAGGCCCTAACTGCTGGTCGCCCAAAATTTTCTGATACGTTCTCAGTGGTGCGAGGACACTCCTACCAGAATTCCATCCCCATGGGGATGTGGGCCTCCTGCTCTGAGGTCCCAATGGCTGGGTTGCTCAGTTTCATGACATGGGCCCTCTTCTGTGAGTTCACTGTGGCCTGGATCCCATAGCCTCGGTGCTCTGGGCCGCCTGCTGGGAGGTTCCAACTGCTGGATTCCTCACTTTTTTATTCTATGTGCCCAGTGTTGTGAGGCTACTCCTGCCTGCCTCACTCCGAGGTCCTTGGTGATGTGGGTCCTCTGGTTTGAGGACACATGTGCTGAGTACCTCAGCTTTCGATGATGTGGCCCCACTGATGTGAAGACACTCCTGCCTGGTTCCCATCCCCTTGGTGATGTGGGCCCTCTGGTGAGAGTCTGATGTTGGCTGGGTTTCTCACCCTTCTGTGAGGTGGGACCTCTGCTGTGAGGTAACTCCTGCCTGGCATGCTCACGTTGCCTTGGCAATGTGAGCCCTCAGGTGGCAGTTGGAGCCTGCTGGGAATCTCCTCCCCTCAGTTATGAGAGCTCTGGATAAAACACATATGCCCTTTTTTGCCAAGTGCATTATTTTCCAAGTTCTGTCTCTTTTCCTATGCTTTAAGAGCTACTCCCGTGTACGTTCTGAAATCAGTTTCCAGCAATTCTGCCCCGCATTCAAGTCCTCTTCGCAGCCTTACTTCAGTATAATTTTGGATGATAGCTGTCATTTATAACTCCGCAGGTTTCTGAATTACAGTGCCCCTGAGCTCCTTTCTTCAACTCGCTTTCTTGTGAGCTGGCCGCAACACCGCAGGATCTCCTCAGGCCCTAATCTAGTTCCAGCATGGCACGCGGAGCCTTTGGTTCATTTATCTTCCTGGTAGGAAATGAGAGTTAAATTTGCCCGTCCAGACACCTCCACCTAGTCTCTCATTGGTTCTCCCTATTCCTGTTCATTTTCCACAGAAATTGCAAACTGGGCCAAACAGGAGGTTAAAGGCACTGACTCTCCAAGTGGGGAGAGTGTTAGTAAAGCGTCTGGAATGTTGCACCCGAGTACCAGGGGACGAAAACTGAGACACATTTGAACACGTTTCCCGATCACACGGTGGATCATACTCTGGGTTCCACATGCATGTTTTAGCTGAAGGAAGAATCCCTTAAACCTGGAGAGTTGAGACCCATGGAATGGGTACCATGCAATATGACTTCAAAGGGTCTGCATTTGCTCACTGAACCTCACCAATCCTATCACTGCTGCGTTTATGCCACTGTACACACGCTTGATTCTCTTTCGGAGACATATAAATCCATAGGTTTTAAGATTCTTACTAGTCAGGTATATTCTTAGGCGTTTAATATGGGGTGTTGAGTCCACTTCGTTGAGCAAGGAGTAGCTCTTGTCTATTACATATTTGGCTTATGGAACGGTATCTGTGCTAATTTCAATCTCTGGTTTTATGCAGCACCCCAACTCACCTTTCGCCTTAAGCAAGCATAAGTTGGTTTTCTACATTTGAGACCCTGTTCTGTTTTGTAATTCAGTTCCTGTGTAGCCAAGTTTACATTCCGTGTATTAGTTATACCTTATGATGTTTCTTTTTCTGTGTGACTTATTTCACTTAGAATCATCGTACCTGAATCCACTCATTATGCTGCTACGGGCCTGATGACATAGATTTCATTGCTGAGTGATATTGCATTGTACGTAAGTACCACAACTTCTTTATCCATTTTTCGCTTTCTGTGATATTGAACTTGTACCATAAACGAGGTTCTTGTAAACAGAGCCGTCCCATCTTTGGGGTGGCTGTGTCTTTTTGATTTTAATTTCCCTAAGCTATAGGACCATAAGTGGAAGTGCCCTAGCCTGTGTTGCTTTCTTTTTTAGATGTTTCAGGAAACACCATACACTTCTCCAGAGTGGCTGCTGGCAATTTACATCCCGCCCATCAGCATAACAAGGCTCCCAGTTCTCCATGGCCTGTCCTGCCTTTCTGGATTTTACACTTTTTTCAGATGGCCCTTTGACCGGGGTGAAGTGAGACTTCATTGTAGTGCAGATTTCCTTTGAGAGCTTGCTTGGTTGGCCAGAAAGGGCGTATGCGTTTCTTCCTGAATATATTCCGGAAAAAACGCATACGCCCTTTTTGGCCAAGTGCATCATTGTCGACGTTCTGAGTGTTTTCATATGTTTTCAGTGCAATTCCTGTCTACCTCCTGAAATCGGTTTCCTGCAGTTCTGCCTTGCTCTCAGTGCCTCTTCATAGCCTTACCTCAATATACTTTTGGAGAATAGTTGGCCTTTATAACTCTGCAGGTTTTTGAATTGCAGTGGCCCTTAGCTCCATTTTTCAGCTCTTATTTTTGTGATCTTGCCTCATATCCACAGGATTTCTTCAGGCCCTATTCTTCTTCTGGGGCGCCTTGCTCTGCCTTTGGTTAATTCTTCTTCCTGATGTGAAATTAGAGTGACATGTGCCCATTGAAACCGCTACAGCTATTTTCTCACTGGTTCCCCCTATTCCCATTCATCCTCCGCACTAACTGCAGACTGTGCGATACCGGAACTTAAAGGCATTGACTCTCCATGTGGAGATGTTGTTAGTAAAGTGGCTGGAATGTTGATCCGGAGCCCCAGGAGAGGAAAATGAGGTGCATTTTAGAAACCTTTCCCGATCATATGGTATACCATCCGCTGGATTTCCCATGCATGGTTTAGCTGTAGGAAGATTCCCTTCAACTTGGAGTGTTGGGACCCTTGGAATAAGTAGCATGAAGTATTGCATTAAACTTTCGGCAGTTGCTCACCAAAGCTCTCCAATCCTTTCAGCCCCAAGTGTCCAGCCTTATGTCTTATCCAGCTGTGGGTTTATATGTGGTCATTCCAGGTTGCATCACAGCCCCTGAGCGAATTTTGTAAGAATTTTTCTCTCTTTCATTGTTTCTGCGTTTTGGTTTTAAAATTTATTTCTATAATGGGGTTTAGCTCATTTTCACTGCTGTGTTTGTGCCGCTCTGCGCACACTTGATTCCCTTATGGAGATATATCAATACATGGGTTTTAAGATTCTTATTACTCAGATATATTTCTCTGCGGTGTATAGGGTGTGTTGAGGCCAGTTCATTGAGCGAGGTGTAGATCTTGTCTGATACCTATTTGGTTTATTGAACGGTATCTGTGCTAATTTCAAACTCTGGTTTTATGCATCACCCCACCTCTCCTTTCCCCTTAAGCTGACATAAGTGTGTTTTCTAAATGTGAGACACTGTTCTGTTTTGTAATTCATTTTTTGTGCAGCCATATTTATCCTCCCTCTATAAGTGATATCTTATGATATGTTTCTTTTTCTGTTTGACTTATTTCAAGTAGTATTATCGGACCTCAATCCACTCTTTATCCTTCTACTAGCCTTATTACATTGATTTCATGGTGAAGAGATATTCCATTGTACATAAGTACCACATTTTCTTTATCCATTGTTCTCTTTCCTGGGATATTTAAGGTGTACTGAAGTTGAGGTTCTTGTAAACAGAGTAGCCCTAAACTGTGGTGTGCTTGTGTCTTGTTGATTTTTAGACTTCCCTAGATATACTCCCGTGATTGGAAGTGCCCTATGCTCTGTCGCTCTGTTTTTTAGATGATTTAGGAACCATCATACACTTCTCCAGAGTGGCTCTCGGCAGTTCACACACTGTCCATCAGCGTATAAAGGCTCCCTGTTCTCCATGGCCTGTCCTGCATTTCTGGTGTTTACAAATTTTTCGGATGGCCCTTTTGACCGGTGGGAAATGAGACTTCTTTGTTGTGCACATTTGCATTGCTTGCTTGCTTGGTTGCCCATAAAGTGCGTATGCGTTTTTTCCTGGATATATTCAGGAAAAAACGCATACTCCCTTTTGGGCCAACTGCATCATTGTCGAAATTCTGCCGCTTTTCATGTGCTTTAAAGGCGAGTCCAATCTATCTCTTGAAATCTGTTTCTTGCAATTCTGTCTTGCATTCAGATCCTCTTCTTTGCCTTACCTCAACATATTTTTGGACGTTAGTTTTCATTTATAACTCTGCAGGTTTGTGAATTGCAGTGACCCTGAGCTCCATTTTTTAAGTTGCTCTTTTGTGAGCTGGCCTCAAAACCGCAGGATTGCTTCAGGCCCTATTTTGGCTCCGGCGAGGCGGGCTGAGCCTTTTTTTAATTCTTATTCTTAATGGGAAATTAGAGTGACATGTGCCCGTCCAAACCCCTACAACTATTCTCTCATTGTTTCCCCCTCTTCCCGTTCATCCTCCTCACAATTTGCAAAATGTGTGAAACAGAAGTTTAAATGTGCTGATTCTCTAAGTGGGGAGATTCTAAGTAACGTGGCTGGAATGATGAACAGGAGCACCAGGAGAGGATAAATGAGGTGCATTTTAGACACATCTCCCGATCACATGGTGTACAGTCCTCTGGGTTTTCCATGCATGTTTTAGCTGTAGGAAGATTCCTTGAACCTGCAGATTTGGGACCCATTGAATGGGTACCAGGTAGTATTACTTTAAAGGGTGTGCATTTCCTCACCCAACCTCACATTTCTCTTAGCATGAACAGTTTCCAGCCTTATGTCTCATCCTGCTGTGGGTCTAGATGTGTTCAATCCATGTTGCATCACCGTCCCTGAGGAAAAGTTGTAAGAGGTTTTCTCTGTCTCTCTGTCGTTTATTTTTTTCAATTTATTACTATATTGGTTACAGCTGATTTTCAAAGCTCTGTTTCTTGCTGCTGTACATCCACTTGATTCACGTACAGAGAGACATCAATAAATTCTTTTTCAGATTCTTACCAGTCATAGATATTCTTTTCCGGTGACTTGAGTGTGCTGAGTGCAGTTCTTTTAGCTACCGTGTAGGCCTTGTTGATTATCAGTTTGGTATTTGGAATGGTATCTTTGCTAATTTCAACCTCCTGGATGATGCCTCACCCCTCCCCACCTTTCCCGTTTAGCAGCCTTACGCGTTTTCTACATATTTGACTATGTTTTTGTTTTGTAATTTATTTCATGTGTAGCCATTTTGGATTCCACCTTTAAGTGATATCTTATGATATGTGTCTTTTTCTTTTTGAATTATGTCACTTAGAATGATTATACGTAACTCCTCTGGAGTTGTTACAACTGGCCATATTTCATTGATTTCCAGGCTGAGTAATATTCCACTCTACATAAGTACCACATCTCTATCCATTTTTTCCCTCCAGAGACATTTAAGTTATATCCTAGTCGAGGATCTTTTAAACAGAGAGGCAGTAAACATTGGGGTGCCTGTGTCCTCTCGATTTTTGTTTTTCCCAAGATATACGCCCATGAGTGCAAGTGCCCTATGCTCTGTAGCTCATTTTTTAGATGCTTTAGTAAACACAATACACTTCTCCAGAATGGCCGTTGGCAATATACATTTCCACTATAAGCCTCACAGGGCTCCCTCTTCTCCTTGCCCTGTCCTGCATTTCTGGCGTTTACACTTTATGAGGATGTCTCTTCTGACTGATGCGAAGTGATATCTTTTGTAGTATTGATTTCCAGTGCCCACCTGTTTGGTTGGCTAAAAAAGTGTATGCCCTTTTCTTGAATATATACAGAAAAAAAACGCATACAGCCTTTTTGGCCAACTGCAATGTCGGCAATGTTCAGCCCCTTTTCTTGTGCTTAATGGCGAGTCCTTTCTACCTCCTCAAATCCCTTTCCTGCCATTCTCTCTTGCTTGCCAATCCTTTTCTTTGACTTTCCTCAAGACATTTTTCAGTGATAGATATTTTCAACTCTGCAGTTTCATGAATTTTACTGCCCCTGAGTTCCATTGTTCAACTTGTGTTTATGGGAACTGGCCACAAAGCAGTGGGATTTCCTCAAGCCCTATACTGTTTCCATGGGCAACCCTAGCCTTTGGTCAATTCATCTTCCTGATTGGAAATTAGAGTGACATGTGCCTGTCTGAACACCTAGGACTTGTCTCTCATTGTTCCTCATCCTTCCGCTTCATCCTCTGGACAAATTCCAAACTGTACGCAACAGGATGTTGACAGTGCTGACATCTCCAAGTGGGGAGACTGTTAGTAAAGACGCTGGAGGGGTGAACCCGAGCACCAGGAGATGAGGAGATGAGATGCCTTTTCCAAACTCTTCCCGATCAGACGGTATACCATCCTCTGGGTGTGACAGACATGTTTTAGCAGTAGGAAGAGTCCCATTCATGTAAGGAGAACACCAGGGCTTTTTCAAAATCAGTGTCTCCCCGAAACCCAAACTGGGGAGTTTTTTAAGCTACGGCTACACATATGTTCATTAAGGGCCTTGGGAAGTAGGCAGAGTCCAAACTTTAGATGACTGAAGTCTTCAGGGTCAGAAGCACTCACCACCGGCTTCCCTTAGGTTACACTTTAACTGTCATTGATAGATGATGTCAATAAAAATATCTATTCTTTTTCCGATTATTTCCCCTTATAGGTTATTGCACAATATTGAGTGTAGTTCCCTGTGCTATACAGTAGTTCCTTGTTGATGATCTATTTTATACATAGCAGTGTGTATGTGTTAATTCCAAACTGTTAATTTATCCCTCCTCCCACCTTTCCCCTTTGGTAATAATAAATTATAAGATTTTATACTTCTCAGAAATGGGGGAGCTGAAAGAGAGGTATCATTTTCAATGGAAAAGCATTTAAAACAAGATTGAAGCTTTAACCAAGATTATTAGATGTACATCCTTGGAAAGAAATCACTTCATTTCTCTAATATTGACCTGACAAATAAGACAAACCTTTTCACTGAACTTGCTTATAATAAAGTGATGGAAATATCAAATGGAAGTGTTAGAAACATCTTATTTTACCCGAGCCTTATAAACTGTTCTATGTTAACTACAGTTTGGCTCACACATCTGTTCATTGAAGTTACAATAGTCTCAATTTCTGTTACTGATCCTCCAGAGTGGACCCCAACAAGGGTCCCCCTGCCCAGTGTCATTGGGGCCAACAGATCGAGACTGAGTTTGGTTCCCAAGCAAAGGAAACTTTATATTTTGATCAGAGAATGGAGAGGTGAGAGCATGCACTACCCCGTGGGCTGTGGGCTGGGCTGCTGTGTAGAGATCCTGTCAGAGTCAGTGAGAGGGAGGGGGCGGAGCTCTCAAGGGCCGGGTTGGCTGCAGCTCAGGCTCTATATCTCGGAGTCTGCACTGGGCCCCAGGAGCTGAGGTGTCGACCCAGCCATTCTGCACCAGGAAATCTGGTCTGAAGTGCCGGGTGTGGAACCTCTGCATGCGGGACCCTAGGAGCACGTGAAATTAGACAAAGCACAAAGGATAAAAAAGGTCAGACTTGACTTTATTGCCCACATTCTATTTTTATCTCCCAGGGATTTTTAATGGGCTTTGCTGGGGACAAACCCCTCCTCTGCCTTTTGTCCCGTTCCTCATTCTTGGAGTGCTGAGGGTGCAGACCCTTCTTCTGTAACTGCTGAGTGCTGAGTTGGGAGCCCTCATACCAGGGGACGAGGGTCAGAACTTCTCCCCAGCAGCCTCCAGGTGACGTTGATTGGCCCCAGGACCCCTGCCTCCCTGCTCGTCCGCCTGAGCACCAGCATTGGAAGTGTTATAGATTCTAATGACCTTTAAGGGTCCAGGAAAGAGATGTGCAGAGACGCTGTGGGGGCCGGTTTCACCCCGCCCCACATTTGTTCGGCCACCTTAGGCTGACCGTTTCTGCCAGCCTAGATGCTCTGACCAGTAGTCTGCTCTTTCTTCAATTAGGCCCCTGAATTAACGTAAAAACAGCACCAGGTGTCAGAGCCCTGCCCGCTCAACTCCCAGACAGTCCAGGGTCAGTGGTGATCAAGGACCATGATGGCCACTGAGTCAACAGCCTTTTGAAGTAAACAGGAGTCCAGCCGGTCTTATTGGCCACCATCATCACGGTGTCTGTAAGCTTTTCTATGGTGACAGTGTGATATACGGTTCCCCCGCCAAGATTATTAGCTCCCCTCCAGGTGCAGGAAGTCCTGCAAGCAGTAGTCTACTCCTTTGGGACACACTATTGTTGTTTTATGAGAGAAACTCCAGGTCAAGTGATGTTCACACGAGTCGTCATGGTGCCCTGTTGCCCCCGGTTATCTCTCTGGATGTTGGAGTTGGAGGGCCTCCTCACTCGAGGTCGGTGTGCCCACGGAGCGAACCCTGCAACTTCAGGGCATGGTTGGTGATTAGGATCACCACGTGGGGTCCTTTTCCCTTAGGAGGGAGGTGGCCTTTTGGGCTGCTGATTTCCAGGTTTTTAGATACTGCCAGTATCTTGGCCAGATGTGGCAGTGGGCCAAGCCCCTTGGTGACTGTAGTTTATCCTACCTGGATGGCATTCTTGCGTTGTTCCATTTCAAGTGGTCCCAGTTTTTGCACTAATTCTCCAATGGCGATTCACCTTTCACCGGGAATGGAAAGGTCAAAGGGTTTAGCTCAATTAGGGAGTTCCAGGGCAAGGGTCTGAATTGACTGCTCTTTCCATTCTTGAAAGGCCACTTCTGGATTCTGTTCAAAAGGATCATCATCTTTTCCTTTCAGTGTTTCATATAGAGGCCCAGCTAGTAGACTGTAGTTAGGGATCCAGAAACAGCAAACCCTGGCCTCCCCAGGAACCCCTAAGCTGTCTTCTAGTTTTAGAAAGGGGTAAGGCTGCAAATGGTTTCTTCCCTTTCCTGGGATGGGCTTCTCTGACCTTGTGTGAGAATGAAGCCCAGGCAGGTCACTGCAGTCTGTGATATTTGAGCTTTTTCTTGGACAACTTCTATCCTTTATTGGCTTGGTAGTTCAGAGGCCTCCTTAGTAGGGCTGGCGATCAGAATGTCGTCTGCATATTGAAGGAGGGTTTCCTTTTCCAGAGGTAGAACTTTTCGGTCTTTAGCTAAGCTTTCCCCAAAGATGGTGTGGGAATTTTTGAACCCTTGGGGCAAGACGGCCCGGAAGTATTGTTTTAGTTGTATGTTGAGTCCTGCCACTCACAAGCCAAAATTTCTTGTGACTCTGGGACTAATGGAATACAAAAGAAGGCATCATTGAAGACTAATACAGAATACCATGTCCTGGTGGTTGGTAGAATGACCAGCAGGGTGTAGGAATCAGGAGCAACTGGAGGTATATCCTCGGTGGCTTCACTGACTGTCCTGACATCCTTTACCAGGTCCCCAGCAGCCCATGGGGCTCTCGTGGTCAGGCCAATCCCAGGATATGGAGCTCTCCTGGGCAGGTACCCCACCCCCAACCCAGCCCACGGGGCTCTCATGGTCAGGCCCCTCCCAGGATACAGAGCTACCCTTGCAGGTACCGTGGCAGGGCTGGGCACACAGGAACCGTGCACATAGCCCTCATTGAAGAGCACCCCCAGCTCACCTGTCGCTCAGAGCTGACACAGAGCACCTCAGAGCAGGACTTGAACTAACAAACAGCAGCTCCGACAGGTCTGTGACCCTGGGCATCACTCTGTGTGGCCTCCCTCCACCTGGTCTTCCAGAGACTTCCACTGCACCCAGGGCACCAGGCCTCTGTCTCCAACCACCACCCACCCCTCCTCTCCCTGACTCCTGGGTTCCTCTCATTAGGAGAGGGTTTTCTTGAAGTTGTCTCCCACTCATGGGCCAGATAAAATGATTAGAAAACAAGCCAAAGCTGCAGCCCCTTGTCTATCCTGACTCTCAGGAGCCCACACCTGTTCCTTGGACCTGGCTGGTTCAGCAAGTTCCATTTTCTGCAACTGTGAGCCCCTGAGGGGTGATGATTGGTTACCTGGGCAGCCTTACCATGCCGGCCAGCCCTCCCCAGGTGTGCCTGGGTTGAGATCAATATAAATACCACTCCAGGCAGCAAAAGCCCCTGCAGCTGTGCCTGACGCCATTTTCTCTGCCCTGTCAGCAGTCTCGGGGCTGGGCTGGTGGGAGGGAGTGAGAGGCCACGGCTTTGTGGGTGGCCCAGTGTGAGTGGGGCTCTGCTGGACTTTCTGCAGCAGTTGCCAGGCTGCCACCTGCTAAAGAAGAGGATGTGTCACCCATACCTGCTGCTGGAATTTCTCCCTGGGCAGAGGTGAGGAAGGAAAAAAGCAGTGGGGGCAGGGACAGGACGGGTATCTCAGGCAGGGAAATGGAAATCTTCCAGAAGAGCACCCAGGGCCAGGACCATCCTGGCTGGCCTGCAGGCACCAAGTCAGCTGGCATGCTGTCACTCGTGTGGCTCCATGGCCCTTCCTCTAGGCTTTCAAGTCCTTGTATATATTCAGGTGTTTTACCTGGGAAGGGCGGGAACAGTTCAGCAGCAACTGGCCTGGGGCTCAGCTCACGTTTACTCACAGATGCCTCGGCACGGTGCCCCAGCTTTGCAATGAGGACGCTTGTTGTGTGGGGGCTGCTGGCTGAATGGGAGACGATTCCCCACCACTGACCAACTTCAGAATTGTTTACAACTGGAGCAAGTGCCCTGATACGGTTTTCCTCTGAGTAACTGGTGGGTTCTGTTTTTTTTTTTCTCTTTTTTGTTTTTGGTTCAAGGTAGATTTTATTCCTCTTTTTTGTATTTACAGATATAAGCATGGAAATAATTTATTCATATAAATGTATGTGAAGGGAATAATTGTTTTTTCTGTTTTATTTTTTAAATTTTATTTCTTTTTAATTTTGAATTTTATTTTATATTTTTATACAGCAGCTTCTCATTGGTTATCTATTTTATACATATAAATGTTTACATGCCAATCCCAATCTCTCAACTCCTCCCACCACCACCCCTCCAAGAGCTTTCCCCCCTTGTTGTCCATACGATTGTTGTCTACATCTGTTGCTCTATTTATGCCTTGCAAAACGGTTAATCTGTACAGTTTTTCTAGGTTCCACATATATGCATGAATATACAAGATTTGTTTTTCTCTTTCTGACTTACTTCACTCTGTATGACAGTCTCTAGATCCATCGACGTCTCTACAAATGACCCAATTTCATTCCTTTCATGGCTTAGTAATATTCCATTTTATATATGTACCACATCTTTATGCATTCGTCTGTCTGTGGGCATTTAGGTTGCTTCCATTACCTCGATATTGTAAATAGTGATGCAATGAACATTGCGGTGAATGTCTCTTTTTGATTTATGGTTTTGTCTGGGTATATGTCCAGTCCTGGGATCGCTGTATCATATGGTAATTCTATTATTAGTTTCTTAAGAAACTCCATATTGTTCTCCATAGTGACTGTATCAACTTATATTCCCAACAATAGTGGAAGAGGGTTCCTTTTCTCCACACCCTTTCCAGCATTTGTTGTTTGTAGATTTTCAGATGATGCCCATTCTAACAGGTGTGAGGTGATACCTCATTGTTGAGTCCATTTCGTTGAGCAGGGGGTAGGTCTTGTCTATTACATATTTGGCTTATGGAACGGTATCTGTGCTAATTTCAATCTCTGGTTTTATGCAGCAACCCCTTAACTCACCTTTCCCTTTAAGCAAGCATAAGTTGGTTTTCTAATCTTGAGACCCTGTTCTGTTTTGTAATTCAGTTCATGTGTAGCCAAGTTTACATTCCGTGCATTAGTGATACCTTATGATGTTTCTTTTTCTGTGTGACTTATTTCACTTAGAATCATCATGCCTCAATCCACTCATTATGCTGGTACAGGCCTGGTGACACAGATTTCATTGCTGAGTGGTATTCTGTTGTACGTAAGTACCGCAACTTCTTTATCAATTATTTGTTCTCTGGGATATTTAACTCGTACTGTAGAAGAGGTTCCTGTAAACAGAGCCGTCCCAAATTTTGGGGTGGCTGTGTCTTTTTGATTTTAATTTCCCTAAGCTATAGGACCATAAGTGGAAATGCCCTAGACTCTGTTGCTTTGTTTTTCAGATGTATCAGGAAACACCATACACTTCTCCAGAGTGGCTGTTGGCAATTTACATCCCGCCATCAGCATAACAAGGCTCCTTTTTCCCCATGGCCTGTCTTGCCTTTCTGGATTTTACACTTTTCTCAGATGGCCCTTTAGACCGGGGGGAAGTGACACTTCATAGTAGTTCGCATTTCCATTGCAAGCTTGCTTGGTTTGCCAAAAAGGGCATATGTGTTTTTTCCTGAATATATTCAGGAACAAACTCATACGCCCTTTGTTGCCAAGTGCATCATTGTCGATGTTCTGCCTCTTTTCCTATGCTTTAAATGCAATTCCAGTCTACCTCCTGAAATCGGTTTCCTGAAATTCTGCCCCGCTTTCAAGTCCTCTTCGCAGCCTTACTTCAATATATTTTTGGACGTTATCTGTTATTTATAACTCTCCAGGTTTGTGAATTACAGGGTCCCTGAGCTCCTTTCTTCAACTCGCTTTCTTGTGAGCTGGCCGCAAACCCGCAAGACTGCTTCAGGCCCTAATCTGCTTCTGGCAGGGCACGCTGAGCCTTTGGTTAATTCCTCTTCCTGGTGGGAAATGAGTGTTAAATATACCCGTCCAGACACCTACCTCACTCTCAACCCCTTGGTGATGTGGGTCCTCTGGTTTGTGGCCACCTTTGCTGGGTTCCTCACCTTTCGATGATGTGGCCCCACTAGTGTGAGGACACTCCTGCTTGGTTCTCATCCACGTGGTTATGTGGACCCCCTGGTGAGAGTCTGTTCCTGGCTTTGTTCCTCACCCACCTGTGAGGGAGACCCTCTGCTGATAGGTCACTCCTGCATGGCTGGCACACATTGCCTTGGTGAAGTCAGCCGTGTGGTGGCAGTTGGAGCGTGCTGGGAATCTCCTCCCCCCGGTGATGAGGACCCTCTTGCGTCAGGCCCTAACTGCTGGACTCACCAACTTTTCTTAGGGAGCCCGGTGATGCTTTGGCACTCCTCTTAGGATCCCATCTCCATGGGGTTGTGGGCCTTCTGCTCTGAGGTCCCAATGGCTGGGTTGTTCACATTTTCATGATGTGGGCTCTCTGGTGTTCACAGAAGCCTGGATCCCATAGCCTCTGTGCTCTTGGCCGCCTGCTGGGAGGCTCCAACTGCTGGATTCCTCACTTTTTTAACTTTTTGGGCCCTCTGTTGTGAGGATCCTCCTGCCTGCCTCACTCCCATCCCCTTCGTGATGTGTGTCGTCTGGTTTGAGGCCACATGTGCTGGGTTCCTCACCTTTCGATGATGTGGGACCAATGGTCTTAGGAGACTCCTGCCTGGTTCACATCCCCTTGGTGATGTGGGCCCTCTGTTGAGAGTCTGATCCTGGCTGGGTTCCTCAACCATCTGTGAGGTGGGCCGTCTGCTGTGAGGTCACTCCTGCCTGGCTTGCTCACCTCGCCTTGTGGACATGAGCCCTCTGGTGGCACTTGGAGCCTGCTGGGAGCCTCCTCTCCTCGGTGATGAGGGCCCTCTGGCATCAGGCCCTAACTGCTGGGCTCCCCACATTTTGTGATGTGTGCCCAGTGGTGCGAGGACACTCCAGCCAGGTTCACATCCCCATTGGGGTGTGGGCCTTCTGCTCTGAGGTCCCAAAGCCTGGGTTGCTCACAGTTTCATGATGTGGGCTCTCTGCTGTTAGTTCACTCCTGCCTGCATCCCATAGCTTCTGTGCTCTGGACCGCCTGCTGGGAGGTTCCAACTGCTGGATTCCTCACCTTTCTTATTCTTTGGGACCTCTGTTTTTAGGCTACTCCTGCCTGCCTCACTCCCATTCCCTTTGTGATATGTGTCCTCTGATTTGAGGCCACATGTGCTGGGTTCCGCACCTTTCGATGATGTGACCCCACTGGAGGGAAGACAGTCCTGACTGGTTCCCATCCCCTTGCTGATGTGGGCCCTCAGGTGAGTGTCTGATCCTGGCTGGGTTCCTCACCCTTCTGTGAGGTGGGCCCTCTGCTGTGAGGTCACTCCTGCCTGGCTGGCACACGTCACCTTGGAGACGTGAGCCCTCTGGTGGCAGTTGGAGCGTGCAGGGCGCCTCCTCCTCTCGGTGATGACGGCCCTCTGGCGTCAGGCCCTAAATGGTGGGCTCCCCACATTTTCTGATGTGCGCCCAGTGGTGTGAGGACACTCCAGCCAGGTTCCCATTCCCATGGGGATGTGGTCCTTCTGCGCTGAGGTCTCAACTCCTGGGTTGCTCACAGTTTTGTGATGTGGGCCCTCTGCTGTGAGTTCACTGTGGCCTGGATCCCATAGCCTCGGTGTTCTGGGCCGCCTGCTGGAAGGTCTAAATGCTGGAATCCTCACGTTTTTTATATTATGTGCCCTGTGTTGTGAGGCTACTCCTGCCTGCCTCACTCCAAGGCCCTTGGTGATGTGGGTCCTCTGGTTTGAGGACACATGTGCTGGGTTCCTCACCTTAAGATGATGAGGCCCCACTGGTGTGAGGATAATCCTGACTGGGTCCCATCCCCTTTGTGATGTGGGCCCTCTGGTGAGAGTCTGATCCTGGCTGGGTTCCTCACCCATCTGTGAGGTGGGCCCTCTACTATCAGGTAACTCTTGCCTGGGTTGCTCACCTCGCCTTGTTGACATGAGCCCTCTGGTGGCAATTGGACCCTGCTGGGAGCCTCCTCAGCTCTGTGATGAGGGCCCTCTGACGTCAGGCCCTAACTGCTGGGCTCCCCAACTTTTCTTAGTGAGCCCAGTGTTGCTCAAGCACTCCTCTTAGGTTCCCATCCCCATGGGGATGTGGGCCTTCTGCTCTGAGGTTCCAACGGCTGGGTTGATCACAATTTCATGATGTGGGCTCTCTGGTGTTAGTTCACTGTGGCCTGGATCTCATAGCCTCTGTGGTCTTGGCTGCCTGCTGGGAGCTTCCCACTGCTCGATTCCTCAAATTTTGTATTCTATGGGTCCTGTGTTGTGATGCTCCTCCTGCCTGCCTCACTCGCAACCCCTTCGTGATGTGGGTCTTCTGGTTTGAGGCCACATGTGCTGGGTTAGGCAACTTTCAATGATGTGGCCCCACTGGTGTGAGGACACTCCTGCCTGGTTCCCATCCCCTTGGTGATGTGGGCCTTCTGGTGACAGTCTTATCCTGGCTGGGTTCCTCACTCTTCTGTGAGGTAGGCCCTCTGCTGTGAGGTCAATCCTGCCTGACTTGCACACATCACCTTGGCGATGTGGGCCCTCTGTTGGCACATGGAACCTGCTGGGAGCCTCCTGCCCTCGGTGATGACGGCCCTCTAGCATCAGGCTCTAACTGCTGGGCTCCCCACGTTTTCTGATGTGAGCCCAGTGATGCCAGGACACTCCTGTCAGGTTCCCATCCCCATGGGGATGTGGGCTTTCTGCTCTGAGGTCCCAATGCCTGGGTTGCTCACAGTTTCATGATGTGGGCTCTCTGCTCTTAGTTCACTCCTGCCTGCATCCCATAGCTTCTGTGCTCTGGGCCGCCTGCTGGGAGGTTCCAAATGCTGGATTCCTCACTTTTTTTATTCTTTGGGCCCTCTGTTTTTAGGCTCCTCCTACCTGCCTCACTCCCATCCCCTTTGTGATGTATGTCCTCTGATATGAGGCCACATGTGCTGGGTTCCTCACCTTTCGATGATGTGGCCCCACTGGTGGGAGGACAGTCCTGACTGGTTCCCATCCCCTTGGTGTTGTGGGCCCTCTGGTGAGAGTCTCATCCTGCCTCGGTTCCTCACCCTTCTGTGAGATAGGCCCTCTGCTGTGAGGTCACTACTGCCTGGCTGGTGCATGCCACCTTGTAGACGTGGGCCCTCTGTTGGCAGTTGGAACCTGCTGGGAGTCTCCTCCCCTCAGTTATGAGGGCCCCCTGGCATCAGGCCCTAACTGCTGGGCTCCTAACATTTTCTGATATGTGCTAAGTGGTGCAAAGCCACTCCTGCCAGGTTCCCATCCCAATGGGGATGTGGGCCTTCTGTTCTGAGGTCCCAACAGCTGGGCTGCTCACAGGTTCATGATGTGGGCCCTCTGCTGTGAGTTCACTGCGGCCTGGATCCCATAGCCTCGGTGCTCTGGGCCACTTGCTGGGAGGTTCCAACTGCTGGATTCCTCAACTTTTATATTCTATGGACCCTGTGTTGCGAGGCCAGTCCTGCCAGCCTCATTCCGAACCCCTTGGTGATGTGGTTCCTCTGGTTTGAGGACACATGTGCTGGGATCCTCACCTTTCGATGATGTTGTCCCACTGGTGTGGGGACACTCCTGCCTGGTTCCCATCCCCTTGGTGATGTGGGCCCTCTGGTGAGAGTCTGATCCTGGCTGTGTTCCTCACCCTTCTGTGAGGTGGGCCCTCTGCTGTGAGGTCACTCCTGCCAGGCTGGCACACATCACCTTGGCGACGTTGGCCCTCTGGTGGCAGCTGGAGCCTGCTGGGAGCCTCCTCCTCTCGGTGATGAGTGCCCTCTAGCGTCAGGCCCTAACTTCTGAGCACCCCACGTTTTCTGATGTGAGCCCAGTGATGCCAGGACACTCCTGTCATGTTCCCATCACCATGGGGATGTGGGCCTTCTGCTCTGAGGTCCCAATGTCTGGGTTGCTCACAGTTTCATGATGTGGGCTGTCTGGTGTTAGTTCACTCTGGCCTGGATCCTCTAGCCTCTGTGCTCTGGGCCGCCTGCTGGGAGGTTCCAACTGCTGAATTCCTCACCTTTCTTATTTTTGGGCCCTCTGTTATGAGGCTCCTCCTGCCTGCCTCACTCCCAGCCCCTTGGTGATGGGTGTCCTATGGTTTGAAGCCACATGTTCTGGGTTCCTCACCTTTAGATGATGTGGCCCTACTCATGTGAGGACACTCCTGCCTGGTTCCAATCCATTTGGTGATGTGGGCCCTCTGGTGCGAGTCTGATCCTGACTGGGTTCGTCACACTTCTCTGAGGTGGGCCCTCTGCTGTGAGGTCATTCGTGCCTGGTTGGCACACATCGCCTTGGCGACGTCAGCCCTCTGGTGGCAGTTGGAGCCTGCTGGGAGCCTCCTTCCCTTGGTGATGAGGGTCCTCTGGCGTCAGGCCCTAACTGCTGGTCGCCCAAAATTTTCTGATACGTTCTCAGTGGTGCGAGGACACTCCTACCAGAATTCCATCCCCATGGGGATGTGGGCCTCCTGCTCTGAGGTCCCAATGGCTGGGTTGCTCAGTTTCATGACATGGGCCCTCTTCTGTGAGTTCACTGTGGCCTGGATCCCATGGCCTCGGTGCTCTGGGCCGCCTGCTGGGAGGTTCCAACTGCTGGATTCCTCACTTTTTTATTCTATGGGCCCAGTGTTGTGAGACTACTCCTGCCTGCCTCACTCCGAGGTCCTTGGTGATGTGGATCCTCTGGTTTGAGGACACATGTGCTGAGTACCTCAGCTTTTGATGATGTGGCCCCACTGATGTGAAGACACTCCTGCCTGGTTCCCATCCCCTTGGTGATGTGGGCCCTCTGGTGAGAGTCTGATGTTGGCTGGGTTTCTCACCCTTCTGTGAGGTGGGACCTCTGCTGTGAGGTAACTCCTGCCTGGCATGCTCACGTTGCCTTGGCAATGTGAGCCCTCAGGTGGCAGTTGGAGCCTGCTGGGAATCTCCTCCCCTCAGGTATGAGAGCTCTGGATAAAACACATATGCCCTTTTTTGCCAAGTGCATTATTTTCCAAGTTCTGTCTCTTTTCCTATGCTTTAAGAGCTACTCCCGTGTATGTTCTGAAATCAGTTTCCAGCAATTCTGCCCCGCATTCAAGTCCTCTTCGCAGCCTTACTTCAGTATAATTTTGGATGATAGCTGTCATTTATAACTCCGCAGGTTTCTGAATTACAGTGCCCCTGAGCTCCTTTCTTCAACTCGCTTTCTTGTGAGCTGGCCGCAACACCGCAGGATCTCCTCAGGCCCTAATCTAGTTCCAGCATGGCATGCGGAGCCTTTGGTTCATTTATCTTCCTGGTGGGAAATGAGAGTTAAATTTGCCCGTCCAGACACCTACAGATAGTCTCCCATTGCTTCTCCTTATTCCTGTTCATCTTCCGAAGAAATTGCAAACTGGGCCAAACAGGAGGTTAAAGGCACTGACTCTCCAAGTGGGGAGAGTGTTAGTAAAGCGTCTGGAATGTTGCACCCGAGTACCAGGGGACGAAAACTGAGACACATTTGAACACGTTTCCCGAACACACGGTGGATCATACACTCCGTTCCACATGCATGTTTTAGCTGAAGGAAGAATCCCTTAAACCTGGAGAGTTGAGACCCATGGAAAGGGTACCATGCAATATGACTTCAAAGGGTCTGCATTTGCTCACCGAACCTCACCAATCCTATCACTGCTGCGTTTATGCTGCTGTACAGACGCTTGATTCTCTTTCGGAGACATATAAATTCAAAGGTTTTAAGATTCTTACTAGTCAGGTATATTCTTAGGCGTTTAATATGGGGTGTTGAGTCCACTTCGTTGAGCAAGGAGTAGCTCTTGTCTATTACATATTTGGCTTATGGAACGGTATCTGTGCTAATTTCAATCTCTGGTTTCATGCAGCACCCCAACTCACCTTTCCCCTTAAGCAAGCATAAGTTGGTTTTCTACATTTGAGACCCTGTTCTGTTTTGTAATTCAGTTCCTGTGTAGCCAAGTTTACATTCCGTGTATTAGGGATATCTTATGATGTTCCTTTTTCTGTGTGACTTATTTCACTTAGAATCATCGTACCTGAATCCACTCATTATGCTGCTACGGGCCTGATGACATAGATTTCATTGCTGAGTGATATTGCATTGTACGTAAGTACCACAACTTCTGTATCCATTTTTCGCTTTCTGTGATATTGAACTTGTACCGTAAACGAGGTTCTTGTAAACAGAGCCGTCCCAAACTTTGGGGTGGCTGTGTCTTTTTGATTTTAATTTCCCTAAGCTATAGGACCATAAGTGGAAGTGCCCTAGGCTCTGTTGCCTTGTTTTTTGGATGTTTCAGGAAACACCATACACTTCTCCAGAGTGGCTGCTGGCAATTTACATCCCGCCCATCAGCATAACAAGGCTCCCAGTTCTCCATGGCCTGTCCTGCCTTTCTGGATTTTACACTTTTTTCAGATGGCCCTTTTGACCGGGGGGCAGTGAGACTTCATTGTAGTGCAGATTTCCTTTGCAAGCTTGCTTGGTTGGTCAAAAAGGGCGTATGCGTTTTTTCCTGAATATATTCAGGAAAAAACGCATATGCCCTTTTTGGCCAAGTGCATCATTGTGGACGTTCTGCCTCTTTTCCTATGCTTTACATGCAATTCCAGTCTACCTCCTGAAATCGGTTTCCTGCAATTCTGCCCCGCTTTCAACTCCTCTTGGCTGCCTTACTTCAATATATTTTTGGAAGATAGCTGTCATTTATAACTCTGCATGTTTGTGAATTACAGTGCCCCTGAGCTCCTTTCTTCAACTCGCTTTCTTGTGAGCTGGCCGCAACACCACAGGATTGCTTCACGCCCTAGTGTGGTTCCGGCACGGCATGCTGAGCCTTTGGTTAATTCCTCTTCCTGGTGGGAAATGAGAGTTAAATTTGCTCGTCCACACACCTCCAGCTAGTCTCTCATTGGTTCTCCCTATTCCTGTACATTTTCCACAGAAATTGCAAACTGGGCCAAACAGGAGTTTAAAGGCACTGACTCTCCAAGTGGGGAGAGTGTTAGTAAAGCGTCTTGAATGTTGCACCCGAGTACCAGGGGACGAAAACTGAGACACATTTGAACACGTTTCCCGATCACACGGTGGATCATACTCTGGGTTCCACATGCATGTTTTAGCTGAAGGAAGAATCCCTTAAACCTGGAGAGTTGAGACCCATGGAATGGGTACCATGCAATATGACTTCAAAGGGTCTGCATTTGCTCACCGAACCTCACCAATCCTATCACTGCTGCGTTTATGCCGCCGTACACACGCTTGATTCTCTTTCGGAGACATATAAATGCGTAGGTTTTAAGATTATTTCTAGTCAGGTATATTCTTAGGCGTTTAATATGGGGTGTTGAGTCCACTTCGTTGAGCAAGGAGTAGCTCTTGTCTATTGCATATTTGGCTTATGGAACGATATCTGTGCTAATTTCAATCTCTGGTTTCATGCAGCACCCCAACTCACCTTTCCCCTTAAGCAAGCATAAGTTGGTGTTCTACATTTGAGACCCTGTTCTGTTTTGTAATTCATTTCTTGTGTAGCCAAGTTTATATTCCGTGTAGTAGTGATATCTTATGATGTTTCTTTTTCTGTGTGACTTATTTCACTTAGAATCATCGTACCTGAATCCACTCATTATGCTGCGACGGGCCTGATGACAAGATTTCATTGCTGAGTGATATTGCATTGTACGTGAGTACCACAACTTCTTTATCCATTTTTCGCTTTTGTGATATTGAACTTGTACCGTAAACAAGATTCTTGTAAACAGAGCCGTCCCAAACTTTGGGGTGGCTGTGTCTTTTTGATTTTAATTTCCCTAAGCTATAGGACCATAAGTGGAAGTGCCCTAGGCTCTGTTGCTTGTTTTTTAGATGTTTCAGGAAACACCATACACTTATCCAGAGTGGCTGTTGGCAATTTACATCCCGCCCATCAGCATAACAAGGCTCCCAGTTCTCCATGGCCTGTCCTGCCTTTCTGGATTTTACACTTTTTCCAGATGGCCCTTTTGACCGGGGGGCAGTGAGACTTCATTGTAGTGCAGATTTCCTTTGAAAGCTTGCTTGGTTGGCCAAAAAGGGCGTATGCGTTTTTTCCTGAATATATTCAGGAAAAAACGCATACGCCCTTTTTGGCCAAGTGCATCATTGTGGACGTTCTGCCTCTTTTCCTATACTTTACATGCAATTCCCGTCTACCTCCTGAAATCGGTTTCCTGCAATTCTGCCCCGCTTTCAAGTCCTCTTGGCAGCCTTACTTCAATATATTTTTGGACGATAGCTGTCATTTATAACTCTGCATGTTTGTGAATTACAGTGGCCCTGAGCTCCTTTCTTCAACTCGCTTTCTTGTGAGCTGGCCGCAACACTGCAGGATTGCTTCAGGCCCTAGTGTGGTTCCGGCACGGCATGCTGAGCCTTTGGTTAATTCCTCTTCCTGGTGGGAAATGAGAGTTAAATTTGCCCGTCCACACACTTCCAGCTAGTCTCTCATTGGTTCTCCCTATTCCTGTACAGTTTCCGCAGAAATTGCAAACTGGGCCAAACAGGAGTTTAAAGACACTGACTCTCCAAGTGGGGACAGTGTTAGTAAAGCGTCTTGAATGTTGCACCCGAGTACCAGGGGACGAAAACTGAGACACATTTGAACACGTTTCCTGATCACACAGTGGATCATACTCTGTGTTCCACATGCATGTTTTAGCTGAAGGAAGAATCCCTTAAACTTGGAGAGTTGAGACCCATGGAATGGGTACCATGCAATATGACTTCAAAGGGTCTGCATTTGCTCACCGAACCTCACCAATCCTATCACTGCTGCGTTTATGCCGCTGTACACACGCTTGATTTACTTTTGGAGACATATAAATCCGTAGGTTTTAAGATTATTTCTAGTCAGGTATATTCTTAGGCGTTTAATATGGGGTGTTGAGTCCACTTCGTTCAGCAAGGAGTAGCTCTTGTCTATTGCATATTTGGCTTATGGAACGGTATCTGTGCTAATTTCAATCTCTGGTTTCATGCAGCACCCCAACTCACCTTTCCCCTTAAGCAAGCATAAGTTGGTTTTCTACATTTGAGACCCTGTTCTGTTTTGTAATTCAGTTCCTGTGTAGCCAAGTTTACATTCCGTGTAGTAGTGATACCTTATGATGTTTCTTTTTCTTTGTGACTTATTTCACTTAGAATCATCGTACCTGCATCCACTCATTATGCTGCTACGGGCCTGATGACATAGATTTCATTGCTGAGTGATATTGCATTGTACGTAAGTACCACAACTTCTTTATCCATTTTTCGCTTTCTGTGATATTGAACTTGTACCGTAAACGAGGTTCTTGTAAACAGAGCCGTCCCAAACTTTGGGGTGGCTGTGTCTTTTTGATTTTAATTTCCCTAAGCTATAGGACCATAAGTGGAAGTGCCCTAGGCTCTGTTGCTTTGTATTTTAGATGTTTCAGGAAACACCATACACTTCTCCAGAGTGGCTGTTGGTAATTTACATCCCGCCCACCAGCATAACAAGGCTCCCAGTTCTCCATGGCCTGTCCTGCCTTTCTGGATTTTACACTTTTTTCAGATGGCCCTTTTGACCGGGGGGCAGTGAGACTTCATTGTAGTGCAGATTTCCTTTGCAAGCTTGCTTGGTTGGCCAAAAAGGGCGTATGCGTTTTTTCCTGAATATATTCAGGAAAAAACGCATACGCCCTTTTTGGCCAAGTGCATCATTGTGGACGTTCTGCCTCTTTTCCTATGCTTTACATGCAATTCCCGTCTACCTCCTGAAATCGGTTTCCTGCAATTCTGCCCCGCTTTCAAGTCCTCTTGGCAGCCTTACTTCAATATATTTTTGGACGATAGCTGTCATTTATAACTCTGCAGGTTTGTGAATTACAGTGTCCCTGATCTCCTTTCTTCAACTCGCTTTCTTGTGAGCTGGCCGCAACACCGCAGGATTGCTTCAGGCCCTAGTGTGGTTCCGGCATGGCACGCTGAGCCTTTGGTTAATTCCTCTTCCTGGTGGGAAATGAGAGTTAAATTTGCCCGTATAGACACCTCCAGCTAGTCTCTCCTTGGTTCTCCATCTTCCTGTTCATCTTCCACAGAAACTGCAAACTGGGCCAAACAGGAGGTTAAAGGCACTGACTCTCCAAGTGGGGAGAGTGTTAGTAAAGCGTCTGGAATGTTGCACCCGAGTACCAGGGGACGAAAATTCAGACACATTTGAACACGTTTTCCGATCACACGGTGGATCATACTCTGGGTTCCACATGCATGTTTTAGCTGAAGGAAGAATCCCTTAAACCTGGAGAGTTGAGACCCATGGAATGGGTACCACGCAATATGACTTCAAAGGGTCTGCATTTGCTCACCGAACCTCACCAATCCTATCACTGCTGCGTTTATGCCACTGTACACACACTTGATTCTCTTTTGGAGACATATAAATCCATAGGTTTTAAGATTCTTACTAGTCAGGTATATTCTTAGGCGTTTAATATGGGGTGTTGAGTCCACTTCGTTGAGCAAGGAGTAGCACTTGTCTATTACATATTTGGCTTATGGAACGGTATCTGTGCTAATTTCAATCTCTTGTTGTATGCAGCACCCCAACTCACCTTTCCCCTTAAGCAAGCATAAGTTGGTTTTCTACATTTGACACCCTGTTCTGTTTAGTAATTCAGTTCCTGTGTAGCCAAGTTTACATTCCGTGTAGTAGTGATATCTTATGATGTTTCTTTTTCTGTGTGACTTATTTCACTTAGAATCATCGTACCTGAATCCACTCATTATGCTGGGCGTATGCCTTTTTTCCTGAATATATTCAGGAAATATATAGTAGTGATATCTTATGATGTTTCTTTTTCTGTGTGACTTATTTTTTTATTTTTTTATTTTTTTATTTATTTTTTTTTTTTGCGGTACGTGGGCCTCTCACTGTTGTGGTTTTTCCCATTGCGGAGCACAGGCTCCGGACGCGTAGGCTCAGCGGCCATGGCTCACAGGCCCAGCCGCTCCGCGGCATGTGGGATCTTCCCGTAGCGGGGCACGAACCCATGTCCTCTGCATCGGCAGGCGGACTCTCAACCACTGCGCCACCAGGTAAGCCCTGTGTGACTTATTTCACTTAGAATCATCGTACCTGAATCCACTCATTATCCTGCTACAGGCCTGATGACATAGATTTCATTGCTTAGTGATATTGCATTGTACGTAAGTACCACAACTTCTTTATCCATTTTTCGCTTTTTGCGATATTGAACTTGTACCGTAAACGAGGTTCTTGTAAACAGAGCCGTCCCAACCTTTGGGGTGGCTGTGTCTTTTTGATTTTAATTTCCCTAAGCTATAGGACCATAAGTGGAAGTGCCCTAGGCTCTGTTGCTTAGTTTTTTGGATGTTTCAGGAAACACCATACACTTCTCCAGAGTGGCTGTTGGCAATTTACATCTCGCCCATCAGTATAACAAGGCTCCCAGTTCTCCATGGCCTGTCCTGCCTTTCTGGATTTTACTCTTTTTTCAGAAGTCCCTTTGACCGGGGGGCAGTGAGACTTCATTGTAGTGCAGATTTCCTTTGCGAGCTTGCTTGGTTGGCCAGAAAGGGCGTATGCGTTTCTTCCTGAATATATTCAGGAAAGAACGCATACGCCCTTTTTGGCCAAGTGCATCATTGTCGACGTTCTGAGTCTTTTCATATGTTTTCAGTGCAATTCCAGTCTACCTCCTGAAATAGGTTTCCTGCAGTTCTGCCTTGCTCTCAGTGCCTCTTCATAGCCTTACTTCAATATACTTTTGGAAAATAGTTGGCCTTTATAACTCTGCAGGTTTTTGAATTGCAGTGGCCCTTAGCTCCATTTTTCAGCTCTTATTTTTGTGATCTTGCCTCATATCCACAGGATTTCTTCAGGCCCTATTCTTCTTCTGGGGCGCCTTGCTCTGCCTTTGGTTAATTCTTCTTCCTGAATTGAAATTAGAGTGACATGTGCCCATTGAAACCGCTACAGCTATTTTCTCACTGGTTCCCCCTATTCCCATTCATCCTCCGCACTAACTGCAGACTGTGTGATACCGGAACTTAAAGGCATTGACTCTCCATGTGGAGATGTTGTTAGTAAAGTGGCTGGAATGTTGATCCGGAGCCCCAGGAGAGGAAAATGAGGTGCATTTTAGAAACCTTTCCCGATCATATGGTATACCATCCGCTGGATTTCCCATGCATGGTTTAGCTGTAGGAAGATTCCCTTCAACTTGGAGTGTTGGGACCCTTGGAATAAGTAGCATGAAGTATTGCATTAAACTTTCGGCAGTTGCTCACCAAAGCTCTCCAATCCTTTCAGCCCCAAGTGTCCAGCCTTATGTCTTATCCAGCTGTGGGTTTATATGTGGTCATTCCAGGTTGCATCACAGCCCCTGAGCGAATTTTGTAAGAATTTTTCTCTCTTTCATTGTTTCTGCGTTTTGGTTTTAAAATTTATTTCTATAATGGGGTTTAGCTCATTTTCACTGCTGTGTTTGTGCCGCTCTGCGCACACTTGATTCCCTTATGGAGATATATCAATACATGGGTTTTAAGATTCTTATTACTCAGATATATTTCTCTGTGGTTTATAGGGTGTGTTGAGGCCAGTTCATTGAGCAAGGTGTAGATCTTGTCTGATACCTATTTGGTTTATTGAACGGTATCTGTGCTAATTTCAAACTCTGGTTTTATGCATCACCCCACCTCTCCTTTCCCCTTAAGCTGACATAAGTGTGTTTTCTAAATGTGAGACACTGTTCTGTTTTGTAATTCATTTTTTGTGCAGCCATATTTATCCTCCCTCTATAAGTGATATCTTATGATATGTTTCTTTTTCTGTTTGACTTATTTCAAGTAGTATTATCGGACCTCAATCCACTCTTTATCCTTCTACTAGCCTTATTACATTGATTTCATGGTGAAGAGATATTCCATTGTACATAAGTACCACATTTTCTTTATCCATTGTTCTCTTTCCTGGGATATTTAAGGTGTACTGAAGTTGAGGTTCTTGTAAACAGAGTAGCCCTAAACTGTGGTGTGCTTGTGTCTTGTTGATTTTTAGACTTCCCTAGATATACTCCCGTGATTGGAAGTGCCCTATGCTCTGTCGCTCTGTTTTTTAGATGATTTAGGAACCACCATACACTTCTCCAGAGTGGCTCTCGGCAGTTCACACACTGTCCATCAGCGTATAAAGGCTCCCTGTTCTCCATGGCCTGTCCTGCATTTCTGGTTTTTACAATTTTTTCGGATGGCCCTTTTGACCGGTGGGAAATGAGACTTCTTTGTTGTGCACATTTGCATTGCTTGCTTGCTTGGTTGCCCATAAAGTGCGTATGCGTTTTTTCCTGGATATATTCAGGAAAAAACGCATACTCCCTTTTGGGCCAACTGCATCATTGTCGAAATTCTGCCGCTTTTCATGTGCTTTAAAGGCGAGTCCAATCTATCTCTTGAAATCTGTTTCTTGCAATTCTGTCTTGCATTCAGATCCTCTTCTTTGCCTTACCTCAACATATTTTTGGACGTTAGTTTTCATTTATAACTCTGCAGGTTTGTGAATTGCAGTGACCCTGAGCTCCATTTTTTAAGTTGCTCTTTTGTGAGCTGGCCTCAAAACCGCAGGATTGCTTCAGGCCCTATTTTGGCTCCGGCGAGGCGGGCTGAGCCTTTTTTTAATTCTTATTCTTAATGGGAAATTAGAGTGACATGTGCCCGTCCAAACCCCTACAACTATTCTCTCATTGGTTCCCGCTGTTCCCGTTCATCCTCCTCACAATTTGCAAAATGTGTGAAACAGAAGTTTAAATGTGCTGATTCTCTAAGTGGGGAGATTCTAAGTAACGTGGCTGGAATGATGAACAGGAGCACCAGGAGAGGATAAATGAGGTGCATTTTAGACACATCTCCCGATCACATGGTGTACAGTCCTCTGGGTTTTCCATGCATGTTTTAGCTGTAGGAAGATTCCTTGAACCTGCAGATTTGGGACCCATTGAATGGGTACCAGGTAGTATTACTTTAAAGGGTGTGCATTTCCTCACCCAACCTCACATTTCTCTTAGTGCGAACAGTTTCCAGCCTTATGTCTCATCCTGCTGTGGGTCTAGATGTGTTCAATCCATGTTGCATCACCGTCCCTGAGGAAAAGTTGTAAGAGGTTTTCTCTGTCTCTCTGTCGTTTATTTTTTTCAATTTATTACTATGTTGTTTACAGCTGATTTTCAAAGCTCTGTTTCTTGCTGCTGTACATCCACTTGATTCACGTACAGAGAGACATCAATAATTTCTTTTTCAGATTCTTACCAGTCATAGATATTCTTTTCCGGTGACTTGAGTGTGCTGAGTGCAGTTCTTTTAGCTACCGTGTAGGCCTTGTTGATTATCAGTTTGGTATTTGGAATGGTATCTTTGCTAATTTCAACCTCCTGGATGATGCCTCACCCCTCCCCACCTTTCCCGTTTAGCAGCCTTACGCGTGTTTTCTACATATTTATGTCACTTAGAATGATCATACGTAACTCCTCCGGAGTTGTTACAACTGGCCATATTTCATTGATTTCCAGGCTGAGTAATATTCCACTCTACATAAGTACCACATCTCTATCCATTTTTTCCCTCCAGAGACATTTAAGTTATATCCTAGTCGAGGATCTTTTAAACAGAGAAGCAGTAAACATTGGGGTGCCTGTGTCCTCTCGATTTTTGTTTTTCCCAAGATATACGCCCATGAGTGCAAGTGCCCTATGCTCTGTAGCTCATTTTTTAGATGCTTTAGTAAACACAATACACTTCTCCAGAATGGCCGTTGGCAATATACATTTCCACTATAAGCCTCACAGGGCTCCCTCTTCTCCTTGCCCTGTCCTGCATTTCTGGCGTTTACACTTTATGAGGATGGCTCTTCTGACTGATGCGAAGTGATATCTTTTGTAGTATTGATTTCCAGTGCCCACCTGTTTGGTTGGCTAAAAAAGTGTATGCCCTTTTCTTGAATATATACAGAAAAAAACGCATACAGCCTTTTTGGCCAACTGCAATGTCGGCAATGTTCAGCCCCTTTTCTTGTGCTTAATGGCGAGTCCTTTCTACCTCCTCAAATCCCTTTCCTGCCATTCTCCCTTGCTTGCCAATCCTTTTCTCTGACTTTCCTCAAGACATTTTTCAGTGATAGATATTTTCAACTCTGCAGTTTCGTGAATTTTACTGCCCCTGAGTTCCATTGTTCAACTTGTGTTTATGGGAACTGGCCACAAAGCAGTGGGATTTCCTCAAGCCCTATACTGTTTCCATGGGCAACCCTAGCCTTTGGTCAATTCATCTTCCTGATTGGAAATTAGAGTGACATGTGCCTGTCTGAACACCTAGGACTTGTCTCTCATTGTTCCTCATCCTTCCGCTTCATCCTCTGGACAAATTCCAAACTGTACGCAACAGGATGTTGACAGTGTTGACATCTCCAAGTGGGGAGACTGTTAGTAAAGACGCTGGAGGGGTGAACCCGAGCACCAGGAGATGAGGAGATGAGATGCCTTTTCCAAACTCTTCCCGATCAGACGGTATACCATCCTCTGGATGTGACAGACATGTTTTAGCAGTAGAAAGAGTCCCATTCATGTAAGGAGAACACCAGGGCTTTTTCAAAATCAGTGTCTCCCCGAAACCCAAACTGGGGAGTTTTTTAAGCTACGGCTACACATATGTTCATTAAGGGCCTTGGGAAGTAGGCAGAGTCCAAACTTTAGATGACTGAAGTCTTCAGGGTCAGAAGCACTCACCACCGGCTTCCCTTAGGTTACACTTTAACTGTCATTGATAGATGATGTCAATAAAAATATCTATTCTTTTTCCGATTATTTCCCCTTATAGGTTATTGCACAATATTGAGTGTAGTTCCCTGTGCTATACAGTAGTTCCTTGTTGATGATCTATTTTATACATAGCAGTGTGTATGTGTTAATTCCAAACTGTTAATTTATCCCTCCTCCCACCTTTCCCCTTTGGTAATAATAAATTATAAGATTTTATACTTCTCAGAAATGGGGGAGCTGAAAGAGAGGTATCATTTTCAATGGAAAAGCATTTAAAACAAGATTGAAGCTTTAACCAAGATTATTAGATGTACATCCTTGGAAAGAAATCACTTCATTTCTCTAATATTGACCTGACAAATAAGACAAACCTTTTCACTGAACTTGCTTATAATAAAGTGATGGAAATATCAAATGGAAGTGTTAGAAACATCTTATTTTACCCGAGCCTTATAAACTGTTCTATGTTAACTACAGTTTGGCTCACACATCTGTTCACTGAAGTTACAATAGTCTCAATTTCTGTTACTGATCCTCCAGAGTGGACCCCAACAAGGGTCCCCCTGCCCAGTGTCATTGGGGCCAACAGATCGAGACTGAGTTTGGTTCCCAAGCAAAGGAAACTTTATATTTTCATCAGAGAATGGAGAGGTGAGAGCATGCACTACCCCGTGGGCTGTGGGCTGGGCTGCTGTGTAGAGATCCTGTCAGAGTCAGTGGGAGGGAGGGGGCGGAGCTCTCAAGGGCCGGGTTGGCTGCAGCTCAGGCTCTATATCTCGGAGTCTGCACTGGGCCCCAGGAGCTGAGGTGTCGACCCAGCCATTCTGCACCAGGAAATCTGGTCTGAAGTGCCGGGTGTGGAACCTCTGCATGCGGGACCCTAGGAGCACGTGAAATTAGACAAAGCACAAAGGATAAAAAAGGTCAGACTTGACTTTATTGCCCACATTCTATTTTTATCTCCCAGGGATTTTTAATGGGCTTTGCTGGGGACAAACCCCTCCTCTGCCTTTTGTCCCGTTCCTCATTCTTGGAGTGCTGAGGGTGCAGACCCTTCTTCTGTAACTGCTGAGTGCTGAGTTGGGAGCCCTCATACCAGGGGACGAGGGTCAGAACTTCTCCCCAGCAGCCTCCAGGTGACGTTGATTGGCCCCAGGACCCCTGCCTCCCTGCTCGTCCGCCTGAGCACCAGCATTGGAAGTGTTATAGATTCTAATGACCTTTAAGGGTCCAGGAAAGAGATGTGCAGAGACGCTGTGGGGGCCGGTTTCACCCCGCCCCACATTTGTTCGGCCACCTTAGGCTGACCGTTTCTGCCAGCCTAGATGCTCTGACCAGTAGTCTGCTCTTTCTTCAATTAGGCCCCTGAATTAACGTAAAAACAGCACCAGGTGTCAGAGCCCTGCCCGCTCAACTCCCAGACAGTCCAGGGTCAGTGGTGATCAAGGACCATGATGGCCACTGAGTCAACAGCCTTTTGAAGTAAACAGGAGTCCAGCCGGTCTTATTGGTCACCATCATCACGGTGTCTGTAGGCTTTTCTATGGTGACGGTGTGATATACGGTTCCCCCGCCAAGATTATTAGCTCCCCTCCGGGTGCAGGAAGTCCTGCAAGCAGTAGTCTACTCCTTCGGGACACACTATTGTTGTTTTATGAGAGAAACTCCAGGTCAAGTGATGTTCACACGAGTCGTCATGGTGCCCTGTTGCCCCCGGTTATCTCTCTGGATGTTGGAGTTGGAGGGCCTCCTCACTCGAGGTCGGTGTGCCCACGGAGCGAACCCTGCAACTTCAGGGCATGGTTGGTGATTAGGATCACCACGTGGGGTCCTTTTCCCTTAGGAGGGAGGTGGCCTTTTGGGCTGCTGATTTCCAGGTTTTTAGATACCGCCAGTATCTTGGCCAGATGTGGCAGTGGGCCAAGCCCCTTGGTGACTGTAGTTTATCCTACCTGGATGGCATTCTTGCGTTGTTCCATTTCAAGTGGTCCCAGTTTTTGCACTAATTCTCCAATGGCGATTCACCTTTCACCGGGAATGGAAAGGTCAAAGGGTTTAGCTCAATTAGGGAGTTCCAGGGCAAGGGTCTGAATTGACTGCTCTTTCCATTCTTGAAAGGCCACTTCTGGATTCTGTTCAAAAGGATCATCATCTTTTCCTTTCAGTGTTTCATATAGAGGCCCAGCTAGTAGACTGTAGTTAGGGATCCAGAAGCAGCAAACCCTGGCCTCCCCAGGAACCCCTAAGCTGTCTTCTAGTTTTAGAAAGGGGTAAGGCTGCAAATGGTTTCTTCCCTTTCCTGGGATGGGCTTCTCTGACCTTGTGTGAGAATGAAGCCCAGGCAGGTCACTGCAGTCTGTGATATTTGAGCTTTTTCTTGGACAACTTCTATCCTTTATTGGCTTGGTAGTTCAGAGGCCTCCTTAGTAGGGCTGGCGATCAGAATGTCGTCTGCATATTGAAGGAGGGTTTCCTTTTCCAGAGGTAGAACTTTTCGGTCGTTAGCTAAGCTTTCCCCAAAGATGGTGTGGGAATTTTTGAACCCTTGGGGCAAGACGGCCCGGAAGTATTGTTTTAGTTGTATGTTGAGTCCTGCCACTCACAAGCCAAAATTTCTTGTGACTCTGGGACTAATGGAATACAAAAGAAGGCATCATTGAAGACTAATACAGAATACCATGTCCTGGTGGTTGGTAGAATGACCAGCAGGGTGTAGGGATCAGGAGCAACTGGAGGTATATCCTCGGTGGCTTCACTGACTGTCCTGACATCCTTTACCAGGTCCCCAGCAGCCCATGGGGCTCTCGTGGTCAGGCCAATCCCAGGATATGGAGCTCTCCTGGGCAGGTACCCCACCCCCAACCCAGCCCACGGGGCTCTCATGGTCAGGCCCCTCCCAGGATACAGAGCTACCCTTGCAGGTACCGTGGCAGGGCTGGGCACACAGGAACCGTGCACATAGCCCTCATTGAAGAGCACCCCCAGCTCACCTGTCGCTCAGAGCTGACACAGAGCACCTCAGAGCAGGACTTGAACTAACAAACAGCAGCTCCGACAGGTCTGTGACCCTGGGCATCACTCTGTGTGGCCTCCCTCCACCTGGTCTTCCAGAGACTTCCACTGCACCCAGGGCACCAGGCCTCTGTCTCCAACCACCACCCACCCCTCCTCTCCCTGACTCCTGGGTTCCTCTCATTAGGAGAGGGTTTTCTTGAAGTTGTCTCCCACTCATGGGCCAGATAAAATGATTAGAAAACAAGCCAAAGCTGCAGCCCCTTGTCTATCCTGACTCTCAGGAGCCCACACCTGTTCCTTGGACCTGGCCGGTTCAGCAAGTTCCATTTTCTGCAACTGTGAGCCCCTGAGGGGTGATGATTGGCTGACCTGGGCAGCCTTACCATGCCGGCCAGCCCTCCCCAGGTGTGCCTGGGTTGAGATCAATATAAATACCACTCCAGGCAGCAAAAGCCCCTGCAGCTGTGCCTGACGCCATTTTCTCTGCCCTGTCAGCAGTCTCGGGGCTGGGCTGGTGGGAGGGAGTGAGAGGCCACGGCTTTGTGGGTGGCCCAGTGTGAGTGGGGCTCTGCTGGACTTTCTGCAGCAGTTGCCAGGCTGCCACCTGCTAAAGAAGAGGATGTGTCACCCATACCTGCTGCTGGAATTTCTCCCTGGGCAGAGGTGAGGAAGGAAAAAAGCAGTGGGGGCAGGGACAGGACGGGTATCTCAGGCAGGGAAATGGAAATCTTCCAGAAGAGCACCCAGGGCCAGGACCATCCTGGCTGGCCTGCAGGCACCAAGTCAGCTGGCATGCTGTCACTCGTGTGGCTCCATGGCCCTTCCTCTAGGCTTTCAAGTCCTTGTATATATTCAGGTGTTTTACCTGGGAAGGGCGGGAACAGTTCAGCAGCAACTGGCCTGGGGTTCAGCTCACGTTTACTCACAGATGCCTCGGCACGGTGCCCCAGCTTTGCAATGAGGACGCTTGTTGTGTGGGGGCTGCTGGCTGAATGGGAGACGATTCCCCACCACTGACCAACTTCAGAATTGTTTACAACTGGAGCAAGTGCCCTGATACGGTTTTCCTCTGAGTAACTGGTGGGTTCTGTTTTTTTTTTTCTCTTTTTCGTTTTTGGTTCAAGGTAGATTTTATTCCTCTTTTTTGTATTTACAGATATAAGCATGGAAATAATTTATTCATATAAATACATGTATGTGAAGGGAATAATTGTTTTTTCTGTTTTATTTTTTAAATTTTATTTCTTTTTAATTTTGAATTTTATTTTATATTTTTATACAGCAGGTTCTCATTGGTTATCTATTTTATACATATAAATGTTTACATGCCAATCCCAATCTCTCAACTCCTCCCACCACCACCCCTCCAAGAGCTTTCCCCCCTTGTTGTCCATACGATTGTTGTCTACATCTGTTGCTCTATTTATGCCTTGCAAAACGGTTAATCTGTACAGTTTTTCTAGGTTCCACATATATGCATGAATATACAAGATTTGTTTTTCTCTTTCTGACTTACTTCACTCTGTATGACAGTCTCTAGATCCATCGACGTCTCTACAAATGACCCAATTTCATTCCTTTCATGGCTTAGTAATATTCCATTTTATATATGTACCACATCTTTATGCATTCGTCTGTCTGTGGGCATTTAGGTTGCTTCCATTACCTCGATATTGTAAATAGTGATGCAATGAACATTGCGGTGAATGTCTCTTTTTGATTTATGGTTTTGTCTGGGTATATGTCCAGTCCTGGGATTGCTGTATCATATGGTAATTCTATTATTAGTTTCTTAAGAAACTCCATATTGTTCTCCATAGTGACTGTATCAATTTATATTCCCAGCAATAGTGGAAGAGGCTTCCTTTTCTCCACACCCTTTCCAGCATTTGTTGTTTGTAGATTTTCAGATGATGCCCATTCTAACAGGTGTGAGGTGATACCTCATTGTTGAGTCCATTTCGTTGAGCAAGGGGTAGGTCTTGTCTATTACGTATTTGGCTTATGGAACGGTATCTGTGCTAATTTCAAACTCTGGTTTTATGCAGCACCCCAACTCACCTTTCCCCTTAAGCAAGCATAAGTTGGTTTTCTAAACTTGAGACCCTGTTCTGTTTTGTAATTCAGTTCATGTGTAGCCAAGTTTACATTCCGTGCATTAGTGATACCTTATGATGTTTCTTTTTCTGTGTGACTTATTTCACTTAGAATCATCATGCCTCAATCCACTCATTATGCTGGTACAGGCCTGGTGACACAGATTTCATTGCTGAGTGGTATTCTGTTGTACATAAGTACCGCAACTTCTTTATCAATTATTTGTTCTCTGGGATATTTAACTTGTACTGTAGAAGAGGCTCCTGTAAACAGAGCCGTTGTAAATTTTGGGGTGGCTGTGTCTTTTTGATTTTAATTTCCCTAAGCTATAGGACCATAAGTGGAAATGCCCTAGACTCTGTTGCTTTGTTTTTCAGATGTATCAGGAAACACCATACACTTCTCCAGAGTGGCTGTTGGCAATGTACATCCCGCCCATCAGCATAACAAGGCTCCTTTTTCCCCATGGCCTGTCTTGCCTTTCTGGATTTTACACTTTTCTCAGATGGCCCTTTAGACCGGGGGGAAGTGACACTTCATAGTAGTTCGGATTTCCATTGCAAGCTTGCTTGGTTTGCCAAAAAGGGCGTATGTGTTTGTTCCTGAATATATTCAGGAAAAAACGCATATGCCCTTTTTGGCCAAGTGCATCATTGTGGACGTTCTGCCTCTTTTCCTATGCTTTAAATGCAAATCCAGTCTACCTCCTGAAATCGGTTTCCTGCAATTCTGCCCCGCTTTCAAGTCCTCTTGGCAGCCTTACTTCAATATATTTTTGGACGATAGCTGTCATTTGTAACTCTGCAGGTTTGTGAATTACAGTGCCCCTGAGCTCCTTTCTTCAACTCGCTTTCTTGTGAGCTGGCCGCAACACCGCAGGATTGCTTCAGGCCCTAGTTTGTTTCCCGGCACGGCATGCTGAGCCTTTGGTTAATTCCTCTTCCTGGTGGGAAATGAGAGTTAAATTTGCCCGTCCAGACAGCTCCAGCTAGTCTCTCATTGGTTCTCCCTATTCCTGTTCATTTTCCACAGAAATTGCAAACTGGGCCAAACAGGAGGTTAAAGGCACTGACTCTCCAAGTGGGGAGAGTGTTAGTAAAGCGTCTGGAATGTTGCACCCGAGTACCAGGGGACGTAAACTGAGACACATTTGAACACGTTTTCCGATCACACGGTGGATCATACTCTGGGTTCCACATGCATGTTTTAGCTGAAGGAAGAATCCCTTAAACCTGGAGAGTTGAGACCCATGGAATGGGTACCATGCAATATGACTTCAAAGGGTCTGCATTTGCTCACCGAACCTCACCAATCCTATCACTGCTGCGTTTATGCCGCTGTACACACGCTTGATTCTCTTTCGGAGACATATAAATCCATAGTTTTTAAGATTCTTACTAGTCAGGTATATTGTTAGGCGTTTAATATGGGGTGTTGAGTCCACGTCGTTGAGCAAGGAGTAGCACTTGTCTATTATATATTTGGCTTATGGAACGGTATCTGTGCTAATTTCAATCTCTTGTTGTATGCAGCACCCCAACTCACCTTTCCCCTTAAGCAAGCATAAATTGGTTTTCTACATTTCACACTCTGTTCTGTTTAGTAATTTAGTTCCTGTGTAACCAAGTTTACATCCGTGTAGTAGTGATATCTTATGATGTTTCTTTTTCTGTGTGACTTATTTTTTATTTTTTTATTTTTTTATTTTTTTATTTATTTTTTTTTTTGCGGTACGTGGGCCTCTCACTGTTGTGGTCTTTCCCATTTCAGAGCACAGGCTCCGGACGCGCAGGCTCAGCGGCCATGGCTCACAGGCCCAGCCACTCCGCGGCATGTGGGATCTTCCCGGATCGGGGCACGAACCCATGTACTCTGCATCGGCAGGCGGACTCTCAACCACTGCGCCACCAGGTAAGCCCTGTGTGACTTATTTCACTTAGAATCATCGTACCTGAATCCACTCATTATGCTGCTACAGGCCTGATGACATAGATTTCATTGCTGAGTGATATTGCATTGTACGTAAGTACCACAACTTCTTTATCCATTTTTCGCTTTCTGTGATATTGAACTTGTACCGTAAACGAGGTTCTTGTAAACAGAGCCGTCCCAAACTTGGGGTGGCTGTGTCTTTTTGATTTTAATTTCCCTAAGCTATAGGACCATAAGTGGAAGTGCCCTAGGCTCTGTTGCTTTGTTTTTTGGATGTTTCAGGAAACACCATACACTTCGCCAGAGTGGCTGCTGGCAATTTACATGCCGCCCATCAGCATAACAAGGCTCCCAGTTCTCCATGGCCTGTCCTGCCTTTCTGGATTTTACACTTTTTTCAGATGGCCCTTTTGACCGGGGGGCAGTGAGACTTCATTGTAGTGCAGATTTCCTTTGCAAGCTTGCTTGGTTGGCCAAAAAGGGCGTATGCGTTTTTTCCTGAATATATTCAGGAAAAAACGCATACGCCCTTTTTGGCCAAGTGCATCATTGTGGACGTTCTGCCTCTTTTCCTATGCTTTACATGCAATTCCAGTCTACCTCCTGAAATCGGTTTCCTGCAATTCTGCCCCGCTTTCAACTCCTCTTGGCTGCCTTACTTCAATATATTTTTGGAAGATAGCTGTCATTTATAACTCTGCAGGTTTGTGAATTACAGTGCCCCTGAGCTTTCTTCAACTCGCTTTCTTTTGAGCTGGCCGCAACACCGCAGGATTGCTTCAGGCCCTAGTTTGTTTCCGGCACGGCATGTTGAGCCTTTGGTTAATTCCTCTTCCTGGTGGGAAATGAGAGTTAAATTTGCCCGTCCAGACACCTCCAGCTAGTCTCTCATTGGTTCTCCCTATTCCTGTTCATTTTCCACAGAAATTGCAAACTGGGCCAAACAGGAGGTAAAAGGCACTGACTCTCCAAGTGGGGAGAGTGTTAGTAAAGCATCTGGAATATTGCACCCGAGTTCTACGGGACGAAAACTGAGACACATTTGAACACGTTTCCCGATCACACGGTGGATCATACTCTGGATTCCACATGCATGTTTTAGCTGAAGGAAGAATCCCTTAAACCTGGAGAGTTGAGTCCCATGGAATGGGTACCATGCAATATGACTTCAACGGGTCTGCATTTGCTCACCGAACTTCACCAATCCTATCACTGCTGCGTTTATGCCACCGTACACACGCTTGATTCTCTTTCGGAGACATATACATCGGTAGGTTTTATATTCTTACTAGTCAGGTATATTCTTAGGCGTTTATATGGGGTGTTGAGTCCACTTCGTTCAGCAAGGAGTAGCTCTTGTCTATTGCTTATTTGGCTTATGGAACGGTATCTGTGCTAATTTCAATCTCTGGTTTCATGCAGCACCCCAACTCACCTTTCCCCTTAAGCAAGCATAAGTTGGTTTTCTACATTTGAGACCCTGTTCTGCTTTGTAATTCAGTTCCTGTGTAGCCAAGTTTACATTCCGTGTAGTAGTGATACCTTATGATGTTTCTTTTTCTGTGTGACTTATTTCACTTAGAATCATCGTACCTGCATCAACTCATTATGCTGCTACGGGCCTGATGACATAGATTTCATTGCTGAGTGATATTGCATTGTACGTAAGTACCACAACTTCTTTATCCATTTTTCGCTTTCTGTGATATTGAACTTGTACCGTAAACGAGGTTCTTGTAAACAGAGCCGGCCCAAACTTTGGGGTGGCTGTGTCTTTTTGATTTTAATTTCCCTAAGCTATAGGACCATAAGTGGAAGTGCCCTAGGCTCTGTTGCTTTGTATTTTAGATGTTTCAGGAAACACCATACACTTCTCCAGAGTGGCTGTTGGTAATTTACATCCCGCCCACCAGCATAACAAGGCTCCCAGTTTTCCATGGCCTGTCCTGCCTTTCTGGATTTTACACTTTTTTCAGATGACCCTTTTGACCGGGGGGCAGTGAGACTTCATTGTAGTGCAGATTTCCTTTGCAAGCTTGCTTGGTTGGCCAAAAAGGGCGTATGCGTTTTTTCCTGAATATATTCAGGAAAAAACGCATACGCCATTTTTGGCCAAGTGCATCATTGTGGACGTTCTGCCTCTTTTCCTATGCTTTACATGCAATTCCCGTCTACCTCCTGAAATCGGTTTCCTGCAATTCTGCCCCGCTTTCAAGTCCTCTTGGCAGCCTTACTTCAATATATTTTTGGACGATAGCTGTCATTTATAACTCTGCAGGTTTGTGAATTACAGTGTCCCTGATCTCCTTTCTTCAACTCGCTTTCTTGTGAGCTGGCCGCAACACCGCAGGATTGCTTCAGGCCCTAGTGTGGTTCCGGCATGGCACGCTGAGCCTTTGGTTAATTCCTCTTCCTGGTGGGAAATGAGAGTTAAATTTGCCCGTATAGACACCTCCAGCTAGTCTCTCCTTGGTTCTCCATCTTCCTGTTCATCTTCCACAGAAACTGCAAACTGGGCCAAAGAGGAGGTTAAAGGCACTGACTCTCCAAGTGGGGAGAGTGTTAGTAAAGCGTCTGGAATGTTGCACCCGAGTACCAGGGGACGAAAATTCAGACACATTTGAACACGTTTTCCGATCACACGGTGGATCATACTCTGGGTTCCACATGCATGTTTTAGCTGAAGGAAGAATCCCTTAAACCTGGAGAGTTGAGACCCATGGAATGGGTACCACGCAATATGACTTCAAAGGGTCTGCATTTGCTCACCGAACCTCACCAATCCTATCACTGCTGCGTTTATGCCACTGTACACACACTTGATTCTCTTTTGGAGACATATAAATCCGTAGGTTTTAAGATTATTTCTAGTCAGGTATATTCTTAGGCGTTTAATATGGGGTGTTGAGTCCACTTCGTTGAGCAAGGAGTAGCACTTGTCTATTACATATTTGGCTTATGGAACGGTATCTGTGCTAATTTCAATCTCTTGTTGTATGCAGCACCCCAACTCACCTTTCCCCTTAAGCAAGCATAAGTTGGTTTTCTACATTTGACACCCTGTTCTGTTTAGTAATTCAGTTCCTGTGTAGCCAAGTTTACATTCCGTGTAGTAGTGATATCTTATGATGTTTCTTTTTCTGTGTGACTTATTTCACTTAGAATCATCGTACCTGAATCCACTCATTATGCTGGTACGGGCCTGATGACATAGATTTCATTGCTGAGTGATATTGCATTGTACCTAAGTACCACAACTTCTTTATCCATTTTTCGCTTTCTGTGATATTGAACTTGTACCATAAACGACGTTCTTGTAAACAGAGCCTTCCCAAACTTTGGGGTGGCTGTGTCTTTTTGATTTTAATTTCCCTAAGCTATAGGACCATAAGTGGAAGTGCCCTAGGCTCTGTTGCTTTGTTTTTTAGATGTTTCAGGAAACACCATACATTTCTCCAGAGTGGCTGTTGGCAGTTTACATCCCGCCCATCAGCATAACAAGGCTCCCAGTTCTCCATGGCCTGTCCTGCCTTTCTGGATTTTACACATTTTTCAGATGGCCCTTTTAACTGGGCGGCAGTGAGACTTCATTGTAGTGCAGATTTCCTTTGCAAGCTTGCTTGGTTGGCCAAAAAGGGCGTATGCGTTTTTTCCTGAATATATTCAGGAAAAAACGCATACGCCCTTTTTGCCCAAGTGCATCATTGTGGACGTTCTGCCTCTTTTCCTATGCTTTACATGCAATTCCAGTCTACCTCCTGAAATCGGTTTCGTGCAATTCTGCACCACTTTCAAGTCCTCTTGGCAGCCTTACTTCAATATATTTTTCGACGATAGCTGTCATTTATAACTCTGCAGGTTTGTGAATTACAGTGCCCCTGAGCTCCTTTCTTCAACTCGCTTTTTTGTGAGCTGGCCGCAGCACCGCAGGATTGCTTCAGGCCCTAGTGTGGATCCAGCACGGCACGCTGAGCCTTTGGTTAATTCCTCTTCCTGGTGGGAAATGAGAGTTAAATTTGCCCGTCCAGACACCTCCAGCTAGTTTATCATTGGTTCTCCCTATTCCTGTACATTTTCCGCAGAAATTGCAAACTGGGCCATACAGGAGGTTAAAGGCACTGACTCTCCAAGTGGAGAGAGTGTTAGTAAAGCGTCTGGAGTGTTGCACCCGAGTACCAGGGGACGAAAACTGAGACACATTTGAACACGTTTCCTGATCACACGGTGGATCATACTCTGTGTTCCACATGCATGTTTTAGCTGAAGGAAGAATCCCTTAAACTTGGAGAGTTGAGACCCATGGAATGGGTACCATGCAATATGACTTCAAAGGGTCTGCATTTGCTCACCGAACCTCACCAATCCTATCACTGCTGCGTTTATGCTGCTGTACACACGCTTGATTCTCTTTCGGAGACATATAAATCCGTAGGTTTTAATATTCTTACTAGTCAGGTATATTCTTTGGCGTTTAATATGGGGTGTTGAGTCCACTTCGTTGAGCAAGGAGTAGCTCTTGTCTACTACATATTTGGCTTATGGAACGGTATCTGTGCTAATTTCAATCTCTGGTTTCATGCAGCACCCCAACTCACCTTTCCCCTCAAGCAAGCATAAGTTGGTTTTCTACATTTGAGACACTGTTCTGTTTTGTAATTCAGTTCTTGTGTAGCCAAGTTTACCTTCCGTGCAGTAGTGATATCTTATGGTGTTTCTTTTTCTGTGTGACTTATTTCACTTAGAATCATCATACCTGAATCCACTCATTATGCTGCTACGGGCCTGATGACATAGATTTCATTGCTGAGTGATATTGCATTGTATGTAAGTACCACAACTTCTGTATCCATTTTTCGCTTTCTGTGATATTGAACTTGTACGGTAAATGAGGTTCTTGTAAACAGAGCCCTCCCAAAGTTTGGGGAGGCTGTGTCTTTTTGATTTTAATTTCCCTAAGCTATAGGACCATAAGTGGAAGTGCCCTAGGCTCTGTTGCTTTGTTTTTTAGATGTTTCAGGAAACACCATACACTTCTCCAGAGTGGCTGTTGGCAATTTACATCCCGCCCATCAGCATAACAAGGCTCCCAGTTCTCCATGGCCTGTCCTGCCTTTCTGGATTTTACACTTTTTTCAGATGGCCCTTTTGACCGGGGGGCAGTGAGACTTCATTGTAGTGCAGATTTCCTTTGCAAGCTTGCTTGGTTGGCCAAAAAGGGCGTATGCGTTTTTTCCTGAATATATTCAGGAAAAAATGCATACGCCCTTTTTGCCCAAGTGCATCATTGTGTTCGTTCTGCCTCTTTTCCTATGCTTTACATGCAATTTCTGTCTACCTCCTGAAATCGGTTTCCTGCAATCCTGCCCCGCTTTCAAGTCCTCTTGGCAGCCTTACTTCAATATATTTTTGGACGATAGCTGTCATTTATAACTCTGCAGGTTTGTGAATTACAGTGCCCCTGAGCTCCTTTCTTCAACTCGCTTTCTTGTGAGCTGGCCGCAACACCGCAGGATTGCTTCAGGCCCTAGTGTGGTTCCGGCAAGGCATGCTGAGCCTTTTGTTAATTCCTCTTTCTGGTGGGAAATGAGAGTTAAATTTGCCCGTCCAGACACCTCCAGCTAGTTTCTCATTGGTTCTCCCTATTCTTGTACATTTTCCGCAGAACTTGCAAACTGGGCCAAACAGGAGTTTAAAGACACTGACTCTCCAAGTGGGGAGAGTGCTAGTAAAGCGTCTTGAATGTTGCACCCGAGTACCAGGGGACGAAAACTGAGACACATTTGAACACGTTTCCTGATCACACGGTGGATCATACTCTGTGTTCCACATGCATGTTTTAGCTGAAGGAAGAATCCCTTAAACCTGGAGAGTTGAGACCCATGGAATGGGTACCATGCAATATGACTTCAAAGGGTCTGCATTTGCTCACCTAACCTCACCAATCCTATCACTGCTGCGTTTATGCCGCTGTACACACGCTTGATTCTCTTTCGGAGACATATAAATCCGTAGGTTTTAAGATTATTTCTAGTCAGGTATATTCTTAGGCGTTTAATATGGGGTGTTGAGTCCACTTCGTTCAGCAAGGAGTAGCTCTAGTCTATTGCATATTTGGCTTATGGAACAGTATCTGTGCTAATTTCAATCTCTGGTTTCATGCAGCACCCCAACTCACCTTTCCCCTTAAGCAAGCATAAGTTGGTTTTCTACATTTGACACCCTGTTCTGTTTTGTAATTCAGTTCCTGTGTTGCCAAGTTTACATTCCGTGTAGTAGTGATATCTTATGATGTTTCTTTTTCTGTGTGACTTATTTCACTTAGACTCATCATACCTGCATCCACTCATTATGCTGCTACGGGCCTGATGACATAGATTTCATTGCTGAGTGATATTGCATTGTACGTAAGTACCACAACTTCTTTATCCATTTTTTGCTTTCTGTGATATTGAACTTGTAACATAAACGAGGTTCTTGTAAACAGAGCCGGCCCAAACTTTGGGGTGGCTGTGTCTTTTTGATTTTAATTTCCCTAAGCTATAGGACCATAAGTGGAAGTGCCCTAGGCTCTGTTGCTTTGTTTTTTAGATGTTTCAGGAAACACCATACACTTCTCCAGAGTGGCTGTTGGCAATTTACATCACGCCCACCAGCATAACAAGGCTCCCAGTTCTCCATGGCCTGTCCTGCCTTTCTGGATTTTACACTTTTTTCAGATGGCCCTTTTGACCGGGGGGCAGTGAGACTTCATAGTAGTGCAGAATTCCTTTGCAAGCTTGCTTGGTTGGCCAAAATGGGCGTATGCGTTTTTTCCTGAATATATTCAGGAAAAAATCCATACGCCCTTTTTGGCCAAGTGCATCATTGTGGACGTTCTGCCTATTTTCCTATGCTTTACATGCAATTCCAGTGTACCTCCTGAAATCGATTTCCTGCAATTCTGCCCCGCTTTCAAGTCCTCTTGGCAGCCTTACTTCAATATATTTTTGGACGATAGCTGTCATTTATAACTCTGCAGTTTTGTGAATTACAGTGCCCCTGAGCTCGTTTCTTCAACTCGCTTTCTTGTGAGCTGGCCGCAACACCGCAGGATTGCTTCAGGCCCTAGTGTAGTTCCGGCATGGCACGCTGAGCCTTTGGTTAATTCCTCTTCCTGGTGGGAAATGAGAGTTAAATTTGCCCGTCCAGACACCTCCAGCTAGTCTCTCTTTCGTTCTCCCTATTCCTGTTCATTTTCCACAGAAATTACAAACTGGGCCAAACAGGAGGTTAAAGGCACTGACTCTCCAAGTGGGGAGAGTGTTAGTAAAGCGTCTGGAGTGTTGCACCCGAGTACCAGGGGACGAAAACTGAGACACATTTGAACACGTTTCCTGATCACACGGTGGATCATACTCTGTGTTCCACATGCATGTTTTAGCTGAAGGAAGAATCCCTTAAACTTGGAGAGTTGAGACCCATGGAATGGGTACCATGCAATATGACTTCAAAGGGTCTGCATTTGCTCACCGAACCTCACCAATCCTATCACTGCTGCGTTTATGCTGCTGTACACACGCTTGATTCTCTTTCGGAGACATATAAATCCGTAGGTTTTAATATTCTTACTAGTCAGGTATATTCTTTGGCGTTTAATATGGGGTGTTGAGTCCACTTCGTTGAGCAAGGAGTAGCTCTTGTCTATTACATATTTGGCTTATGGAACGGTATCTGTGCTAATTTCAATCTCTGGTTTCATGCAGCACCCCAACTCACCTTTCCCCTCAAGCAAGCATAAGTTGGTTTTCTACATTTGAGACACTGTTCTGTTTTGTAATTCAGTTCTTGTGTAGCCAAGTTTACCTTCCGTGCAGTAGTGATATCTTATGGTGTTTCTTTTTCTGTGTGACTTATTTCACTTAGAATCATCATACCTGAATCCACTCATTATGCTGCTACGGGCCTGATGACATAGATTTCATTGCTGAGTGATATTGCATTGTATGTAAGTACCACAACTTCTGTATCCATTTTTCGCTTTCTGTGATATTGAACTTGTACGGTAAACAAGGTTCTTGTAAACAGAGCCTTCCCAGACTTTGGGGTGGCTGTGTCTTTTTGATTTTAATTTCCCTAAACTATAGGACCATAAGTGGAAGTGCCCTAGGCTCTGTTGCTTTGTTTTTTAGATGTTTCAGGAAACACCATACACTTCTCCAGAGTGGCTGTTGGCAATTTACATCACGCCCACCAGCATAACAAGGCTCCCAGTTCTCCATGGCCTGTCCTGCCTTTCTGGATTTTACACATATTTCAGATGGCCCTTTTGACCGGGGGGCAGTGAGACTTCATTGTAGTGCAGATTTCCTTTGCAAGCTTTCTTGGTTGGCCAAAAAGGGCGTATGCGTTTTTTCCTGAATATATTCAGGAAAAAACGCATACGCCCTTTTTGGCCAAGTGCATCATTGTGGACGTTCTGCCTCTTTTCCTATGCTTTACATGCAATTCCTGTCTACCTCCTGAAATCGGTTTCCTGCAATTCTGCCCCGCTTTCAAATCCTCTTGGCAGCCTTACTTCAAAATATTTTTGGACGATAGCTGTCATTTATAACTCTGCAGGTTTGTGAATTACAGTGCCCCTGAGCTCCTTTCTTCAACTCGCTTTCTTGTGAGCTGGCTGCAACACCAAAGGATTGCTTCTGGTCCTAGTGTGGATCCGGCACGGCACGCAGAGCCTTTGGTTAATTCCTCTTCCTGGTGGGAAATGAGAGTTAAATTTGCCCGTCCAGACACCTCCAGGTAGTTTCTCATTGGTTCTCCCTATTCCTGAACATTTTCCGCAGAAATTGCAAACTGGGCCATACAGGAGGTTAAAGGCACTGACTCTCCAAGTGGGGAGAGTGTTAGTAAAGCGTCTGGAGTGTTGCACCCAAGTACCAGGGGAAGAAAACTGAGACACATTTGAACACGTTTCCCGATCACACGGTGGATCATACTCTGTGTTCCACATGCATGTTTTAGCTGAAGGAAGAATCCCTTAAACCTGGAGAGTTGAGACCCATGGAATGGGTACCATGCAATATGACTTCAAAGGGTCTGCATTTGCTCACCGAACCTCACCAATCCTATCACTGCTGCGTTTATGCCGCTGTACACACGCTTGATTCTCTTTCGGAGACATATAAATCCGTAGGTTTTAATATTCTTACTAGTCAGGTATATTCTTAGGCGTTTAATATGGGGTGTTGAGTCCACTTCGTTCAGCAAGGAGTAGCTCTTGTCTATTGCATATTTGGCTTATGGAACGGTATCTGTGCTAATTTCAATCTCTGGTTTCATGCAGCACCCCAACTCACCTTTCCCCTTAAGCAAGCATAAGTTGGTTTTCTACATTTGACACCCTGTTCTGTTTTGTAATTCAGTTCTTGTGTAGCCAAGTTTACATTCCATGTATTAGTGATATCTTATGATGTTTCTTTTTCTGTGTGACTTATTTCACTTAGAATCATCGTACCTGAATCCATTCATTATGCTGCTACGGGCCTGATGACATAGATTTCATTGCTGACTGATATTGCGTTGTACGTAAGTACCACAACTTCTTTATCCATTTTTCGCTTTCTGTGATATTGAACTTGTACCGTAAACGAGGTTCTTGCAAACAGAGCCGTCCCAAACTTTAGGGTGGCTGTGTCTTTTTGATTTTAATTTCCCTAAGCTATAGGACCATAAGTGGAAGTGCCCTAGGCTCTGTTGCTTTGTTTTTTGGATGTTTCAGGAAACACCATACACTACTCCAGAGTGGCTGTTGGCAATTTACATCACGCCCATCAGCATAACAAGGCTCCCAGTTCTCCATGGCCTGTCCTGCCTTTCTGGATTTTACACTTTTTTCAGATGGCCCTTTTGACCGGGGGGCAGTGAGACTTCATTGTAGTGCAGATTTCCTTTGCAAGCTTGCTTGGTTGGCCAAAAAGGGCGTATGCGTTTTTTCCTGAATATATTCAGGAAAAAACGCATACGCCCTTTTTGGCCAAGTGCATCATTGTGGCCGTTCTGCCTCTTTTCCTATGCTTTACATACAATTCCAGTCTACCTCCTGAAATCGGTTTCCTGCAATTCTGCCACGCTTTCAACTCCTCTTGGCAGCCTTACTTCAATATATTTTTGGAAGATACCTGTCATTTATAACTCTGCAGGTTTGTGAATTACAGTGCCCCTGAGCTCCTTTCTTCAACTCGCTTTCTTGTGAGCTGGCCGCAACACTGCAGGATTGCTTCAGGCCCTAGTTTGGTTCTGGCACGGCATGCTGAACCTTTGGTTAATTCCTCTTCCTGGTGGGAAATGAGAGTTAAATTTGCCCGTCCAGACACCTCGAGCTAGTCTCTCATTGGTTCTCACTATTCCTGTTCATCTTCCACAGAAATTGCAAACTGGGCCAAACAGGAGGTTAAAGGCACTGACTCTCCAAGTGGGGAGACTGTTAGTAAAGCGTCTGGAGTGTTGCACCCTAGTACCAGGGGACTAAAACTGAGACACATTTGAACACATTTCCCGATCACATGGTGGATCATACTCTTGGTTCCACATGGATGTTTTAGCTGAAGGAAGAATCCCTTAGACCTAGAGAGTTGAGACCGATGTAATGGGTACCATGCAATATGACTTCAAAGGGTCTGCATTTGCTCACCGAACCTCACCAATCCTATCACTGCTGCGTTTATGCCGCTGTACACACGCTTGATTCTCTTTCGGAGACATATAAATCCATAGGTTTTAAGATTCTTACTAGTCAGGTATATTCTTAGGCGTTTAATATGGGGTGTTGAGTCCACTTCGTTGAGTAAGGAGTAGCTCTTGTCTATTACATATTTGGCTTATGGAACGGTATCTGTGCTAATTTCAATCTCTGGTTTTATGCAGCACCCCAACTCACCTTTCCCCTTAAGCAAGCATAAGTTGGTTTTCTACATTTGAGACCCTGTTTTGCTTTGTAATTCAGTTCCTGTGTAGCCAAGTTTACATTCCATGTATTAGTGATACCTTATGATGTTTCTTTTTCTGTGTGACTTATTTCACTTAGAATCATCGTACCTGAATCCAGTCATTATGCTGCTACAGGCCTGATGACATAGATTTCATTGCTGAGTGATATTGCATTGTACGTAAGTACCACAACTTCTTTATCCATTTTTCGCTTTCTGTGATATTGAACTTGTACCGTAAACGAGGTTCTTGTAAACAGAGCCGTCCCAAACTTGGGGTGGCTGTGTCTTTTTGATTTTAATTTCCCTAAGCTATAGGTCCATAAGTGGAAGTGCCCTAGGCTCTGTTGCTTTGTTTTTTGGATGTTTCAGGAAACACCATACACTTCTCCAGAGTGGCTGCTGGCAATTTACATCCCGCCCATCAGCATAACAAGGCTCCCAGTTCTCCATGGCCTGTCCTGCCTTTCTGGATTTTACACTTTTTTCAGATGGCCCTTTTGACCGGGGGGCAGTGAGACTTCATTGTAGTGCAGATTTCCTTTGCAAGCTTGCTTGGTTGGCCAAAAAGGGCGTATGCGTTTTTTCCTGAATATATTCAGGAAAAAACGCATACGCCCTTTTTGGCCAAGTGCATCATTGTGGACGTTCTGCCTCTTTTCCTATGCTTTACATGCAATTCCAGTCTACCTCCTGAAATCGGTTTCCTGCAATTCTGCCCCGCTTTCAAGTCCTCTTGGCAGCCTTACTTCAATATATTTTTGGACGATAAGTGTCATTTATAACTCTGTAGGGTTGTGAATTACAGTGTCCCTGAGCTCCTTTCTTCAACTCGCTTTTTTGTGAGCTGGCCGCAACACCGCAGGATTGCTTCAGACCCTAGTGTGGTTCCGGCATGGCACGCTGAGCCTTTGGTTAATTCCTCTTCCTGGTGGGAAATGAGAGTTAAATTTGCCCGTATAGACACCTCCAGCTAGTCTCTCCTTGGTTCTCCATCTTCCTGTTCATCTTCCACAGAAATTACAAACTGGGCCAAAGAGGAGGTTAAAGGCACTGACTCTCCAAGTGGGGAGAGTGTTAGTAAAGCATCTGGAATGTTGCACCCGAGTACCAGGGACGAAAACGAGACACATTTGAACACGTTTCCCGATCACACGGTGGATCATACTCTGGGTTCCACATGCATGTTTTAGCTGAAGGAAAAATCCCTTAAACCTGGAGAGTTGAGACCCATGGAATGGGTACCATGCAATATGACTTCAAAGGGTCTGCATTTGCTCACCTAACCTCACCAATCCTATCACTGCTGCGTTTATGCCACTGTACACACGCTTGATTCTCTTTCGGAGACATATAAATCCGTAGGTTTTAAGATTATTTCTAGTCAGGTATATTCTTAGGCGTTTAATATGGGGTGTTGAGTCCACTTCGTTCAGCAAGGAGTAGCTCTAGTCTCTTGCATATTTGGCTTATAGAACAGTATCTGTGCTAATTTCAATCTCTGGTTTCATGCAGCACCCCAACTCACCTTTCCCCTTAAGCAAGCATAAGTTGGTTTTCTACATTTGACACCCTGTTCTGTTTTGTAATTCAGTTCCTGTGTAGCCAAGTTTACATTCCGTGTAGTAGTGATATCTTATGATGTTTCTTTTTCTGTGTGACTTATTTCACTTAGACTCATCATACCTGCATCCACTCATTATGCTGCTACGGGCCTGATGACATAGATTTCATTGCTGAGTGATATTGCATTGTACGTAAGTACCACAACTTCTTTATCCATTTTTTGCTTTCTGTGATATTGAACTTGTACCGTAAACGAGGTTCTTGTAAACAGAGCCATCCCAAACTTTGGGGTGACCGTGTCTTTTTGATTTTAATTTCCCTAAGCTATGGGACCATAAGTGGAAGTGCCCTAGGCTCTGTTGCTTTGTTTTTAGATGTTTCAGGAAACACCATACACTTCTCTAGAGTGGCTGTTGGCAATTTACATCACGACCACCAGCATAACAAGGCTCCCAGTTCTCCATGGCCTGTCCTGCCTTTCTAGATTTTACACTTTTTTCAGATGGCCCTTTTGACCGGGGGGCAGTGAGACTTCATTGTAGTGCAGATTTCCTTTGCAAGCTTGCTTGGTTGGCCAAAAAGGGCGTATGCGTTTTTTCCTGAATATATTTAGGAAAAAATGCATACGCCCTTTTTGGCCAAGTGCATCATTGTGGACGTTCTGCCTCTTTTCCTATGCTTTACATGCAATTCCAGTGTACCTCCTGAAATCGATTTCCTGCAATTCTGCCCCGCTTTCAAGTCCTCTTGGCAGCCTTACTTCAATATATTTTTGGACGATAGCTGTCATTTATAACTCTGCAGGTTTGTGAATTACAGTGCCCCTGAGCTCGTTTCTTCAACTCGCTTTCTTGTGAGCTGGCCCCAACACCGCAGGATTGCTTCAAGCCCTAGTGTAGTTCCGGCACGGCACGCTGAGCCTTTGGTTAATTCCTCTTCCTGGTGGGAAATGAGAGTTAAATTTGCCCGTCCAGACACCCCCAGCTAGTCTCTCATTGGTTCTCCCTATTCCTGTACATTTTCCGCAGAAATTGCAAACTGGGCCAAACAGGAGGTTAAAGGCACTGACTCTCCAAGTGGGGAGAGTGTTAGTAAAGCGTCTGGAGTTTGCACCCGAGTACCAGGGGACGAAAACTGAGACACATTTGAACACGTTTCCCGATCACACGGTGGATCATACTCTGGGTTCCACATGCATGTTTTAGCTGAAGGAAGAATCCCTTAAACCTGGAGAGTTGAGACCCATGGAATGGGTACCATGCAATATGACTTCAAAGGGTCTGCATTTGCTCACCGAACCTCACCAATCCTATCACTGCTGCGTTTATGCCGCTGTACACACGCTTGATTGTCTTTTGGAGACATATAAATCCGTAGGTTTTAAGATTATTTCTAGTCAGATATATTCTTAGGCGTTTAATATGAGGTGTTGAGTCCACTTCGTTGAGCAAGGAGTAGCTCTTGTCTATTACATATTTGGCTTATGGAACGGTATCTGTGCTAATTTCAATCTCTGGTTTCATGCAGCACCCCAACTCACCTTTCCCCTTAAGCTAGCGTAAGTTGGTTTTCTACATTTGAGACCCTGTTCTGTTTTGTAATTCAGTTCCTGTGTAGCCAAGTTTACATTCCGTGTAGTAGTGATATCTTATGATGTTTCTTTTTCTGTGTGACTTATTTCACTTACAATCATCGTACCTTAATCCACTCATTATGCTGCTACGGGCCTGATGACATAGATTTCATTGCTGAGTGATATTGCATTGTACGTAAGTACCACAACTTCTTTATCCATTTTTCGCTTTCTGTGATATTGAACTTGTACCGTAAACAAGGTTCTTGTAAACAGAGCCGTCCCAAACTTTGGGGTGGCTGTGTCTTTTTGATTTTAATTTCCCTAAGCTATAGGACCATAAGTGGAAGTGCCCTAGGCTCTGTTGCTTTGTTTTTTAGATGTTTCAGGAAACAGCATACACTTCTCCAGAGTGGCTGTTGGCAATTTACATCCCGCCCATCAGCATAACAAGGCTCCCAATTCTCCATGTCCTGTCTTGCCTTTCTGGATTTTACACTTTTTTCAGATGGCCCTTTTGACCGGGGGGCAGTGAGACTTCATTGTAGTGCAGATTTCCTTTGCAAGCTTGCTTGGTTGGCCAAAAAGGGCGTATGCGGTTTTTCCTGAATATATTCAGGAAAAACCGCATACGCCCTTTTTGGCCAAGTGCATCATTGTGGACGTTCTGGCTCTTTTCCTATGCTTTACATGCAATTACCGTCTACCTCCTGAAATCGGTTTCCTGCAATTCTGCCCCGCTTTCAAGTCCTCTTGGCAGCCTTACTTCAATATATTTTTGGACGATAGCTGTCATTTATAACTCTGCAGGTTTGTGAATTACAGTGCCCCTGAGCTCGTTTCTTCAACTCGCTTTCTTGTGAGCTGGCCCCAACACCGCAGGATTGCTTCAAGCCCTAGTGTAGTTCCGGCACGGCACGCTGAGCCTTTGGTTAATTCCTCTTCCTGGTGGGAAATGAGAGTTAAATTTGCCCGTCCAGACACCTCCAGCTAGTCTCTCTTTCGTTCTCCCTATTCCTGTTCATTTTCCACAGAAATTACAAACTGGGCCAAACAGGAGGTTAAAGGCACTGACTCTCCAAGTGGGGAGAGTGTTAGTAAAGCATCTGGAATGTTGCACCCGAGTACCAGGGGACGAAAACTGAGACACATTTGAACACGTTTCCCGATCACACGGTGGATCATACTCTGTGTTCCACATGCATGTTTTAGCTGAAGGAAGAATCCCTTAAACCTGGAGAGTTGAGACCCATGGAATGGGTACCATGCAATATGACTTCAAAGGGTCTGCATTTGCTCACCGAACCTCACCAATCCTATCACTGCTGTGTTTATGCCGCTGTACACACGCTTGATTCTCTTTCGGAGACATATAAATCCGTAGGTTTTAAGATTATTTCTAGTCAGGTATATTCTTAGGCGTTTAATATGGGGTGTTGAGTCCACTTCGTTCAGCAAGGAGTAGCTCTTGTCTATTGCATATTTGGCTTATGGAACGGTATCTGTGCTAATTTCAATCTCTGGTTTCATGCAGCACCCCAACTCACCTTTCCCCTTAAGCAAGCATAAGTTGGTTTTCTACATTTGAGACCCTGTTCTGTTTTGTAATTCAGTTCCTATGTAGCCATGTTTACATTCCGTGTATTGGTGATATCTTATGATGTTTCTTTTTCTGTGTGACTTATTTCACTTAGAATCATCGTACCTGAATCCACTCATTATGCTGCTACGGGCCTGATGACATAGATTTCATTGCTGAGTGATATTGCATTGTACGTAAGTACCACAAATTCTTTATCCATTTTTCGCTTTCTGTGATATTGAACTTGTACCGTAAACGAGGTTCTTGTAAACAGAGCTGTCCCAAACTTTGGGGTGACCGTGTCTTTTTGATTTTAATTTCCCTAAACTATAGGACCATAAGTGGAAGTGTCCTAGGCTCTGTTGCTTTGTTTTTTAGATGTTTCAGGAAACACCATACACTTCTCCAGAGTGGCTGTTGGCAATTTACATCACGCCCACCAGCATAACAAGGCTCCCAGTTCTCCATGGCCTGTCCTGCCTTTCTGGATTTTACACATATTTCAGATGGCCCTTTTGACCGGGGGGCAGTGAGACTTCATTGTAGTTCAGATTTCCTTTGCAAGCTTGCTTGGTTGGCCAAAAAGGGCGTATGCGTTTTTTCCTGAATATATTCAGGAAAAAACGCATACGCCCTTTTTGGCCAAGTGCATCATTGTGGACGTTCTGCCTCTTTTCCTATGCTTTACATGCAATTCCTGTCTACCTCCTGAAATCGGTTTCCTGCAATTCTGCCCCGCTTTCAAGTCCTCTTGGCAGCCTTACTTCAATATATTTTTGGACGATAGCTGTCATTTATAACTCTGCAGGTTTGTGAATTACAGTGCCCCTGATCTCCTTTCTTCAACTCGCTTTTTTGTGAGCTGGCCGCAACACCGCAGGATTGCTTCAGGCCCTAGTGTGGATCCGGCACGGCACGCTGAGCCTTTGGTTAATTCCTCTTCCTGGTGGGAAATGAGAGTTAAATTTGCCCGTCCAGACACCTCCAGCTAGTTTATCATTGGTTCTCCCTATTCCTGTACATTTTCCGCAGAAATTGCAAACTGGGCCATACAGGAGGTTAAAGGCACTGACTCTCCAAGTGGAGAGAGTGTTAGTAAAGCGTCTGGAGTGTTGCACCCGAGTAACAGGGGACTAAAACTGAGACACATTTGAAGACGTTTCCTGATCACATGGTGGATCATACTCTGTGTTCCACATGCATGTTTTAGCTGAAGGAAGAATCCCTTAAACCTGGAGAGTTGAGACCCATGGAATGGGTACCATGCAATATGACTTCAAAGGGTCTGCATTTGCTCACCGAACCTCACCAATACTATCACTGCTGCGTTTATGCCACTGTACACACGCTTGATTCTCTTTCGGAGACATATAAATCCATAGGTTTTAAGATTCTTACTAGTCAGGTATATTGTTAGGCGTTTAATATGGGGTGTTGAGTCCACTTCGTTGACCAAGGAGTAGCTCTTGTCTATTACATATTTGGCTTATGGAACGGTATCTGTGCTAATTTCAATCTCTGGTTTCATGCAGCACCCCAACTCACCTTTCCCCTTAAGCAAGCATAAGTTGGTTTTCTACATTTGACACCCTGTTCTGTTTTGTAATTCAGTTCCTTTGTAGCCAAGTTTACATTCCGTGTAATAGTGATATCTTATGATGTTTCTTTTTCTGTGTGACTTATGTCACTTAGAATCATTGTACCTAAATCCACTCATTATGCTGCTACGGGCCTGATGACATAGATTTCATTGCTGAGTGATATTGCATTGTACGTAAGTACCACAACTTCTTTATACATTTTTCGCTTTCTGTGATATTGAACTTGTACCGTAAACGAGGTTCTTGTAAACAGAGCCATCCCAAACTTTGGGGTGGCTGTGTCTTTTTGATTTTAATTTCCCTAAGCTATAGGACCATAAGTGGAAGTGCCCTAGGCTCTGTTGCTTTGTTTTTTAGATGTTTCAGGAAACACCATACACTTCTCCAGAGTGGCTGTTGGCAATTTACATCCCGCCCATCAGCATAACAAGGCTCCCAGTTCTCCATGGCCTGCCCTGCCTTTCTGGATTTTACACATTTTTCAGATGGCCCTTTTGACTGGGCGGCAGTGAGACTTCATTGTAGTGCAGATTTCCTTTGCAAGCTTGCTTGGTTGGCCAAAAAGGGCGTATGCGTTTTTTCCTGAATATATTCAGGAAAAAACGCATACGCCCTTTTTGGCCAAGTGCATCGTTGTGGACGTTCTGCCTCTTTTCCTATGCTTTACATGCAATTCCAGTCTACCTCCTGAAATCGGTTTCGTGCAATTCTGCACCACTTTCAAGTCCTCTTGGCAGCCTTACTTCAATATATTTTTGGACGATAGCTGTCATTTATAACTCTGCAGGTTTGTGAATTACAGTGCCCCTGAGCTCCTTTCTTCAACTCGCTTTTTTGTGAGCTGGCCGCAACACCGCTGGATTGCTTCAGGCCCTAGTGTGGATCCGGCACGGCACGCTGAGCCTTTGGTTAATTCCTCTTCCTGGTGGGAAATGAGAGTTAAATTTGCCCGTCCAGACACCTCCAGCTAGTTTATCATTGGTTCTCCCTATTCCTGTACATTTTCCGCAGAAATTGCAAACTGGGCCATACAGGAGGTTAAAGGCACTGACTCTCCAAGTGGAGAGAGTGTTAGTAAAGCGTCTGGAGTGTTGCACCCGAGTACCAGGGGACGAAAACTGAGACACATTTGAAGACGTTTCCTGATCACACGGTGGATCATACTCTGTGTTCCACATGCATGTTTTACCTGAAGGAAGAATCCCTTAAACTTGGAGAGTTGAGACCCGTGGAATGGGTACCATGCAATATGACTTCAAAGGGTCTGCATTTGCTCACTGAACCTCACCAATCCTATCACTGCTGCGTTTATGCTGCTGTACACACGCTTGATTCTCTTTCGTGGACATATATATCCATAGGTTTTAAGATTCTTATTAGTCAGGTATATTGTTAGGCGTTTAATATGGGGTGTTGAGTCCACTTCGTTGAGCAAGGAGTAGCTCTTGTCTATTACATATTTGGCTTATGGAACGGTATCTGTGCTAATTTCAATCTCTTGTTGTATGCAGCACCCCAACTCACCTTTCCCCTTAAGCAAGCATAAGTTGGTTTTCTACATTTGACACCCTGTTCTGTTTTGTAATTCAGTTCCTGGGTAGCCAAGTTTACATTCCGTGTAATAGTGATATCTTATGATGTTTCTTTTTCTGTGTGACTTATTTCACTTAGAATCATTGTACCTGAATCCACTCATTATGCTGCTACGGGCCTGATGACATAGATTTCATTGCTGAGTGATATTGCATTGTACGTAAGTACCACAACTTCTTTATACATTTTTCGCTTTCTGTGATATTGAACTTGTACCGTAAACGAGGTTCTTGTAAACAGAGCCATCCCAAACATTGGGGTGGCTGTGTCTTTTTGATTTTAATTTCCCTAAGCTATAGGACCATAAGTGGAAGTGCCCTAGGCTCTGTTGCTTTGTATTTTGGATGTTTCAGGAAACACTATACACTTCTCCAGAGTGGCTGCTGGCAATTTACATCCCGCCCATCAGCATAAATAGGCTCCCAGTTCTCCATGGCCTTTCCTGCCTTTCTGGATTTTAAACTTTTTTCAGATGGCCCTTTTGACCGGGGGGCAGTGAGACTTCATTGTAGTGCAGATTTCCTTTGCAAGCTTGCTTGGTTGGCCAAAAAGGGCGTATGCGTTTTTTCCTGAATATATTCAGGAAAAAACGCATACGCCCTTTTTGGCCAAGTGCATCATTGTGGACGTTCTGCCTCTTTTCCTATGCTTTACATGCAATTCCTGTCTGCCTCCTGAAATCGGTTTCCTGCAATTCTTCTCCGCTTTCAACTCCTCTTGGCTGCCTTACTTCAATATATTTTTGGAAGATAGCTGTCATTTATAACTCTGCAGGTTTGTGAATTACAGTGCCCCTGAGCTCCTTTCTTCAACTCGCTTTCTTGTAAGCTGGCTGCAACACCAAAGGATTGCTTCTGGACCTAGTGTGGATCCGGCACGGCACGCTGAGCCTTTGGTTAATTCCTCTTCCTGGTGGGAAATGAGAGTTAAATTTGCCCGTCCAGACACCTCCAGCTAGTTTCTCATTGGTTCTCCCTATTCCTGAACATTTTCCGCAGAAATTGCAAACTGGGCCATACAGGAGGTTAAAGGCACTGACTCTCCAAGTGGGGAGAGTGTTAGTAAAGCGTCTGGAGTGTTGCACCCGAGTACCAGGGGACGAAAACTGAGACACATTTGAACACGTTTCCCGATCACACGGTGGATCATACTCTGTGTTCCACATGCATGTTTTAGCTGAAGGAAGAATCCCTTAAACCTGGAGAGTTGAGACCCATGGAATGGGTACCATGCAATATGACTTCAAAGGGTCTGCATTTGCTCACCGAACCTCACCAATCCTATCACTGCTGCGTTTATGCCGCTGTACACACGCTTGATTCTCTTTCGGAGACATAAATTCAAAGGTTTTAAGATTCTTACTAGTCAGGTATATTCTTAGGCGTTTAATATGGGGTGTTGAGTCCACTTCGTTGAGCAAGGAGTAGCTCTTGTCTATTACATATTTGGCTTATGGAACGGTATCTGTGCTAATTTCAATCTCTGGTTTTATGCAGCACCCCAACTCACCCTTCCCCTTAAGCAAGCCTAAGTTGGTTTTCCACATTTGACACTCTGTTCTGTTTTGTAATTCAGTTCTTGTGTAGCCAAGTTTACATTCCATGTATTAGTGATATCTTATGATGTTTCTTTTTCTGTGTGACTTATTTCACTTAGAATCATCGTACCTGAATCCATTCATTATGCTGCTACGGGCCTGATGACATAGATTTCATTGCTGACTGATATTGCATTGTACGTAAGAACCACAACTTCTTTATCCATTTTTCGCTTTCTGTGATATTGAACTTGTACCGTAAACGAGGTTCTTGCAAACAGAGCCGTCCCAAACTTTAGGGTGGCTGTGTCTTTTTGATTTTAATTTCCCTAAGCTATAGGACCATAAGTGGAAGTGCCCTAGGCTCTGTTGCTTTGTTTTTTGGATGTTTCAGGAAACACCATACACTTCTCCAGAGTGGCTGTTGGCAATTTACATCACGCCCATCAGCATAACAAGGCTCCCAGTTCTCCATGGCCTCTCCTGCCTTTCTGGATTTTACACTTTTTTCAGATGGCCCTTTTGACCGGGGGGCAGTGAGACTTCATTGTAGTGCAGATTTCCTTTGCAAGCTTGCTTGGTTGGCCAAAAAGGGCGTATGCGTTTTTTCCTGAATATATTCAGGAAAAAACGCATACGCCCTTTTTGGCCAAGTGCATCATTGTGGCCGTTCTGCCTCTTTTCCTATGCTTTACATACAATTCCAGTCTACCTCCTGAAATCGGTTTCCTGCAATTCTGCCACGCTTTCAACTCCTCTTGGCAGCCTTACTTCAATATATTTTTGGAAGATACCTGTCATTTTTAACTCTGCAGGTTTGTGAATTACAGTGCCCCTGAGCTCCTTTCTTCAACTCGCTTTCTTGTGAGCTGGCCGCAACACTGCAGGATTGCTTCAGGCCCTAGCTTGGTTCTGGCACGGCATGCTGAACCTTTGGTTAATTCCTCTTCCTGGTGGGAAATGAGAGTTAAATTTGCCCATCCAGACACCTCGAGCTAGTCTCTCATTGGTTCTCACTATTCCTGTTCATCTTCCACAGAAATTGCAAACTGGGCCAAACAGGAGGTTAAAGGCACTGACTCTCCAAGTGGGGAGAGTGTTAGTAAAGCGTCTGGAGTGTTGCACCCTAGTACCAGGGGACTAAAACTGAGACACATTTGAACACATTTCCCGATCACATGGTGGATCATACTCTTGGTTCCACATGGATGTTTTAGCTGAAGGAAGAATCCCTTAGACCTAGAGAGTTGAGACCGATGTAATGGGTACCATGCAATATGACTTCAAAGGGTCTGCATTTGCTCACCGAACCTCACCAATCCTATCACTGCTGCGTTTATGCCGCTGTACACACGCTTGATTCTCTTTCGGAGACATATAAATCCATAGGTTTTAAGATTCTTACTAGTCAGGTATATTCTTAGGCGTTTAATATGGGGTGTTGAGTCCACTTCGTTGAGTAAGGAGTAGCTCTTGTCTATTACATATTTGGCTTATGGAACGGTATCTGTGCTAATTTCAATCTCTGGTTTTATGCAGCACCCCAACTCACCTTTCCCCTTAAGCAAGCATAAGTTGGTTTTCTACATTTGAGACCCTGTTTTGCTTTGTAATTCAGTTCCTGTGTAGCCAAGTTTACATTCCATGTATTAGTGATACCTTATGATGTTTCTTTTTCTGTGTGACTTATTTCACTTAGAATCATCGTACCTGAATCCAGTCATTATGCTGCTACAGGCCTGATGACATAGATTTCATTGCTGAGTGATATTGCATTGTACGTAAGTACCACAACTTCTTTATCCATTTTTCGCTTTCTGTGATATTGAACTTGTACCGTAAACGAGGTTCTTGTAAACAGAGCCGTCCCAAACTTGGGGTGGCTGTGTCTTTTTGATTTTAATTTCCCTAAGCTATAGGACCATAAGTGGAAGTGCCCTAGGCTCTGTTGCTTTGTTTTTTGGATGTTTCAGGAAACACCATACACTTCTCCAGAGTGGCTGCTGGCAATTTACATCCCGCCCATCAGCATAACAAGGCTCCCAGTTCTCCATGGCCTGTCCTGCCTTTCTGGATTTTACACTTTTTTCAGATGGCCCTTTTGACCGGGGGGCAGTGAGACTTCATTGTAGTGCAGATTTCCTTTGCAAGCTTGCTTGGTTGGCCAAAAAGGGCGTATGCGTTTTTTCCTGAATATATTCAGGAAAGAAAGCATACGCCCTTTTTGGCCAAGTGCATCATTGTGGACGTTCTGCCTCTTTTCCTATGCTTTACATGCAATTCCAGTCTACCTCCTGAAATCGGTTTCCTGCAATTCTGCCCCGCTTTCAAGTCCTCTTGGCAGCCTTACTTCAATATATTTTTGGACGATAAGTGTCATTTATAACTCTGTAGGGTTGTGAATTACAGTGTCCCTGAGCTCCTTTCTTCAACTCGCTTTTTTGTGAGCTGGCCGCAACACCGCAGGATTGCTTCAGTCCCTAGTGTGGTTCCGGCATGGCACGCTGAGCCTTTGGTTAATTCCTCTTCCTGGTGGGAAATGAGAGTTAAATTTGCCCTTCCAGACACCTCCAGCTAGTCTCTCCTTGGTTCTCCATCTTCCTGTTCATCTTCCACAGAAATTACAAACTGGGCCAAACAGGAGGTTAAAGGCACTGACTCTCCAAGTGGGGAGAGTGTTAGTAAAGCATCTGGAATGTTGCACCCGAGTACCAGGGACGAAAACGAGACACATTTGAACACGTTTCCCGATCACACGGTGGATCATACTCTGGGTTCCACATGCATGTTTTAGCTGAAGGAAAAATCCCTTAAACCTGGAGAGTTGAGACCCATGGAATGGGTACCATGCAATATGACTTCAAAGGGTCTAAATTTGCTCACCTAACCTCACCAATCCTATCACTGCTGCGTTTATGCCACTGTACACACGCTTGATTCTCTTTTGTAGACATATAAATCCGTAGGTTTTAAGATTATTTCTAGTCAGGTATATTCTTAGGCGTTTAATATGGGGTGTTGAGTCCACTTCGTTCAGCAAGGAGTAGCTCTAGTCTCTTGCATATTTGGCTTATAGAACAGTATCTGTGCTAATTTCAATCTCTGGTTTCATGCAGCACCCCAACTCACCTTTCCCCTTAAGCAAGCATAAGTTGGTTTTCTACATTTGACACACTGTTCTGTTTTGTAATTCAGTTCCTGTGTAGCCAAGTTTACATTCCGTGTAGTAGCGATATCTTATGATGTTTCTTTTTCTGTGTGACTTATTTCACTTAGACTCATCATACCTGCATCCACTCATTATGCTGCTACGGGCCTGATGACATAGATTTCATTGCTGAGTGATATTGCATTGTACGTAAGTACCACAACTTCTTTATCCATTTTTTGCTTTCTGTGATATTGAACTTGTACCGTAAACGAGGTTCTTGTAAACAGAGCCATCCCAAACTTTGGGGTGACCGTGTCTTTTTGATTTTAATTTCCCTAAGCTATGGGACCATAAGTGGAAGTGCCCTAGGCTCTGTTGCTTTGTTTTTTAGATGTTTCAGGAAACACCATACACTTCTCCAGAGTGGCTGTTGGCAATTTACATCACGACCACCAGCATAACAAGGCTCCCAGTTCTCCATGGCCTGTCCTGCCTTTCTGGATTTTACACTTTTTTCAGATGGCCCTTTTGACCGGGGGGCAGTGAGACTTCATTGTAGTGCAGATTTCCTTTGCAAGCTTGCTTGGTTGGCCAAAAAGGGCGTATGCGTTTTTTCCTGAATATATTCAGGAAAAAATGCATACGCACTTTTTGGCCAAGTGCATCATTGTGGACGTTCTGCCTCTTTTCCTATGCTTTACATGCAATTCCAGTGTACCTCCTGAAATCGATTTCCTGCAATTCTGCCCCGCTTTCAAGTCCTCTTGGCAGCCTTACTTCAATATATTTTTGGACGATAGCTGTCATTTATAACTCTGCAGGTTTGTGAATTACAGTGCCCCTGAGCTCGTTTCTTCAACTCGCTTTCTTGTGAGCTGGCCCCAACACCGCAGGATTGCTTCAAGCCCTAGTGTAGTTCCGGCACGGCACGCTGAGCCTTTGGTTAATTCCTCTTCCTGGTGGGAAATGAGAGTTAAATTTGCCCGTCTAGACACCTCCAGCTAGTCTCTCTTTCGTTCTCCCTATTCCTGTTCATTTTCCACAGAAATTACAAACTGGGCCAAACAGGAGGTTAAAGGCACTGACTCTCCAAGTGGGGAGAGTGTTAGTAAAGCATCTGGAATGTTGCACCCGAGTACCAGGGACGAAAACGAGACACATTTGAACACGTTTCCCGATCACACGGTGGATCATACTCTGGGTTCCACATGCATGTTTTAGCTGAAGGAAGAATCCCTTAAACCTGGAGAGTTGAGACCCATGGAATGGGTACCATGCAATATGACTTCAAAGGGTCTGCATTTGCTCACCGAACCTCACCAATCCTATCACTGCTGCGTTTATGCCGCTGTACACACGCTTGATTCTCTTTCGGAGACATATAAATCCGTAGGTTTTAAGATTATTTCTAGTCAGGTATATTCTTAGGCGTTTAATATGGGGTGTTGAGTCCACTTCGTTCAGCAAGGAGTAGCTCTTGTCTATTGCATATTTGGCTTATGGAACGGTATCTGTGCTAATTTCAATCTCTGGTTTCATGCAGCACCCCAACTCACCTTTCCCCTTAAGCAAGCATAAGTTGGTTTTCTACATTTGAGACCCTGTTCTGTTTTGTAATTCAGTTCCTGTGTAGCCAAGATTACATTCCGTGTAGTAGTGATATCTTATGATGTTTCTTTTTCTGTGTGACTTATTTCACTTAGACTCATCAAACCTGCATCCACTCATTATGCTGCTACGGGCCTGATGACATAGATTTCATTGCTGAGTGATATTGCATTGTACGTAAGTACCACAACTTCTTTATCCATTTTTTGCTTTCTGTGATATTGAACTTGTACCGTAAACGAGGTTCTTGTAAACAGAGCCGTCCCAAACTTTGGGGTGGCTGTGTCTTTTTGATTTTAATTTCCCTATACTATAGGACCATAAGTGTAAGTGCCCTAGGCTCTGTTGCTTTGTTTTTTAGATGTTTCAGGAAACACCATACACTTCTCCAGAGTGGCTGTTGGCAATTTACATCACGCCCACCAGCATAACAAGGCTCCCAGTTCTCCATGGCCTGTCCTGCCTTTCTGGATTTTACACATATTTCAGATGGCCCTTTTGACCGGGGGGCAGTGAGACTTCATTGTAGTGCAGATTTCCTTTGCAAGCTTGCTTGGTTGGCCAAAAAGTGCGTATGCGTTTTTTCCTGAATATATTCAGGAAAAAACGCATACGCCCTTTTTGGCCAAGTGCATCATTGTGGACGTTCTGCCTCTTTTCCTATGCTTTACATGCAATTCCTGTCTACCTCCTGAAATCGGTTTCCTGCAATTCTGCCCCGCTTTCAAGTCCTCTTGGCAGCCTTACTTCAATATATTTTTGGACGATAGCTGTCATTTATAACTCTGCAGGTTTGTGAATTACAGTGCCCCTTAGCTCCTTTCTTCAACTCGCTTTCTTGTGAGCTGGCCGCAACACCGTAGGATTGCTTCAGGCCCTAGTGTGGTTCCGGCACGGCATGCTGAGCCTTTGGTTAATTCCTCTTTCTGGTGGGAAATGAGAGTTAAATTTGCCCGTCCAGACACCTCCAGCTAGTTTCTCATTGGTTCTCCCTATTCCTGTACATTTTCCGCAGAAATTGCAAACTGGGCCATACAGGAGGTTAAAGGCACTGACTCTCCAAGTGGGCAGAGTGTTAGTAAAGCGTCTGGAATGTTGCACCCGAGTACCAGGGGACGAAAACTGAGACACATTTGAACACGTTTCCCGATCACACGGTGGATCATACTCTGTGTTCCACATGCATGTTTTAGGTGAAGGAAGAATCCCTTAAACCTGGAGAGTTGAGACCCATGGAATGGGTACCATGCAATATGTCTTCAAAGGGTCTGCATTTGCTCACCGAACCTCACCAATCCTATCACTGCTGCGTTTATGCCGCTGTACACACGCTTGATTCTCTTTCGGAGACATATAAATCCGTAGGTTTTAAGATTATTTCTAGTCAGGTATATTCTTAGGCGTTTAATATGGGGTGTTGAGTCCACTTCGTTCAGCAAGGAGTAGCTCTTGTCTATTGCATATTTGGCTTATGGAACGGTATCTGTGCTAATTTCAATCTCTGGTTTCATGCAGCACCCCAACTCACCTTTCCCCTTAAGCAAGCATAAGTTGGTTTTCTACATTTGAGACCCTGTTCTGTTTTGTAATTCAGTTCCTATGTAGCTAAGTTTACATTCCGTGTATTGGTGATATCTTATGATGTTTCTTTTTCTGTGTGACTTATTTCACTTAGAATCATCGTACCTGAATCCACTCATTATGCTGCTACGAGCCTGATGACATAGATTTCATTGCTGAGTGATATTGCATTGTACGTAAGTACCACAAATTCTTTATCCATTTTTCGCTTTCTGTGATATTGAACTTGTACCGTAAACGAGGTTCTTGTAAACAGAGCTGTCCCAAACTTTGGGGTGACCGTGTCTTTTTGATTTTAATTTCCCTAAGCTATAGGACCATAAGTGGAAGTGTCCTAGGCTCTGTTGCTTTGTTTTTTAGATGTTTCAGGAAACACCATACACTTCTCCAGAGTGGCTGTTGGCAATTTACATCACGCCCACCAGCATAACAAGGCTCCCAGTTCTCCATGGCCTGTCCTGCCTTTCTGGATTTTACACATATTTCAGATGGCCCTTTTGACCGGGGGGCAGTGAGACTTCATTGTAGTGCAGATTTCCTTTGCAAGCTTGCTTGGTTGGCCAAAAAGGGCGTATGCGTTTTTTCCTGAATATATTCAGGAAAAAACGCATACGCCCTTTTTGGCCAAGTGCATCATTGTGGACGTTCTGCCTCTTTTCCTATGCTTTACATGCAATTCCTGTCTACCTCCTGAAATCGGTTTCCTGCAATTCTGCCCCGCTTTCAAGTCCTCTTGGCAGCCTTACTTCAATATATTTTTGGACGATAGCTGTCATTTATAACTCTGCAGGTTTGTGAATTACAGTGCCCCTGATCTCCTTTCTTCAACTCGCTTTTTTGTGAGCTGGCCGCAACACCGCTGGATTGCTTCAGGCCCTAGTGTGGAACTGGCACGGCACGCTGAGCCTTTGGTTAATTCCTCTTCCTGGTGGGAAATGAGAGTTAAATTTGCCCTTCCAGACACCTCCAGCTAGTCTCTCCTTGGTTCTCCATCTTCCTGTTCATCTTCCACAGAAACTGCAAACTGGGCCAAACAGGAGGTTAAAGGCACTGACTCTCCAAGTGGGGAGAGTGTTAGTAAAGCGTCTGGAATGTTGTACCCGAGTACCAGGGGACGAAAACTGAGACACATTTGAACACGTTTCCCGATCACACCGTGGATCATACTCTGGGTTCCACATGCATGTTTTAGCTGAATGAAGAATCCCTTAAACCTGGAGAGTTGAGACCATGGAATGGGTACCATGCAATATGACTTCAAAGGGTCTGCATTTGCTCACCGAACCTCACCAATCCTATCACTGCTGCATTTATGCCGCTGTACACATGCTTGATTCTCTTTCGGAGACATATAAATCCATAGGTTTTAAGATTCTTACTAGTCAGGTATATTCTTAGGCTTTTAATATGTGATGTTGAGTCCACTTCGTTGAGCAAGGAGTAGCTCTTGTCTATTACATATTTGTGTTATGGAACGGTATCTGCTAATTTCAATTTCTGGTTTTATGCAGCACCCCAACTCACCTTTCCCCTTAAGCAAGCATAAGTTGGTTTTCTACATTTGAGACCCTGTTCTGTTTTGTAATTCAGTTCCTGTGTAGCCAAGTTTACATTCCGTGTAGTAGTGATATCTTATGATGTTTCTCTTTCTGTGTGACTTATTTCACTTAGAATCATCGTACCTGAATCCACTCATTATGCTGCTACGGGCCTGATGACATAGATTTCATTGCTGAGTGATATTGCATTGTACGTAAGTACCACAACTTCTTTATCCATTTTTCGCTTTTTGCGATATTGAACGTGTACCGTAAATGAGGTTCTTGTAAACAGAGCCATCCCAACCTTTGGGGTGGCTGTGTCTTTTTGATTTTAATTTCCCTAAGCTATAGGACCATAAGTGGAAGTGCCCTAGGCTCTGTTGCTTAATTTTTTGAATGTTTCAGGAAACACCATACACTTCTCCAGAGTGGCTGTTGGCAATTTACATCTCGCCCATCAGCATAACAAGGCTCCCAGTTCTCCATGGCCTGTCCTGCCTTTCTGGATTTTACTCTTTTTTCAGAAGTCCCTTTGACCGGGGGGCAGTGAGACTTCATTGTAGTGCAGATTTCCTTTGCAAGCTTGCTTGGTTGGCCAGAAAGGGCGTATGCGTTTCTTCCTGAATATATTCAGGAAAGAACGCATACGCCCTTTTTGGCCAAGTGCATCATTGTCGACGTTCTGAGTCTTTTCATAAGTTTTCAGTGCAATTCCAGTCTACCTCCTGAAATTGGTTTCCTGCAGTTCTGCCTTGCTCTCAGTGCCTCTTCATAGCCTTACTTCAATATACTTTTGGAAAATAGTTGGCCTTTATAACTCTGCAGGTTTTTGAATTGCAGTGGCCCTTAGCTCCATTTTTCAGCTCTTATTTTTGTGATCTTGCCTCATATCCACAGGATTTCTTCAGGCCCTATTCTTCTTCTGGGGCGCCTTGCTCTGCCTTTGGTTAATTCTTCTTCCTGAATTGAAATTAGAGTGACATGTGCCCATTGAAACCGCTACAGCTATTTTCTCACTGGTTCCCCCTATTCCCATTCATCCTCCGCACTAACTGCAGACTGTGCGATACCGGAACTTAAAGGCATTGACTCTCCATGTGGAGATGTTGTTAGTAAAGTGGCTGGAATGTTGATCCGGAGCCCCAGGAGAGGAAAATGAGGTGCATTTTAGAAACCTTTCCCGATCATATGGTATACCATCTGCTGGATTTCCCATGCATGGTTTAGCTGTAGGAAGATTCCCTTCAACTTGGAGTGTTGGGACCCTTGGAATAAGTAGCATGAAGTATTGCATTAAACTTTCGGCAGTTGCTCACCAAAGCTCTCCAATCCTTTCAGCCCCAAGTGTCCAGCCTTATGTCTTATCCAGCTGTGGGTTTATATGTGGTCATTCCAGGTTGCATCACAGCCCCTGAGCGAATTTTGTAAGAATTTTTCTCTCTTTCATTGTTTCTGCGTTTTGGTTTTAAAATTTATTTCTATAATGGGGTTTAGCTCATTTTCACTGCTGTGTTTGTGCCGCTCTGCTCACACTTGATTCCCTTATGGAGATATATCAATACATGGGTTTTAAGATTCTTATTACTCAGATATATTTCTCTGCGGTCTATAGGGTGTGTTGAGGCCAGTTCATTGAGCAAGGTGTAGATCTTGTCTGATACCTATTTGGTTTATTGAACGGTATCTGTGCTAATTTCAAACTCTGGTTTTATGCATCACCCCACCTCTCCTTTCCCCTTAAGCTGACATAAGTGTGTTTTCTAAATGTGAGACACTGTTCTGTTTTGTAATTCATTTTTTGTGCAGCCATATTTATCCTCCCTCTATAAGTGATATCTTATGATATGTTTCTTTTTCTGTTTGACTTATTTCAAGTAGTATTATCGGACCTCAATCCACTCTTTATCCTTCTACTAGCCTTATTACATTGATTTCATGGTGAAGAGATATTCCATTGTACATAAGTACCACATTTTCTTTATCCATTGTTCTCTTTCCTGGGATATTTAAGGTGTACTGAAGTTGAGGTTCTTGTAAACAGAGTAGCCCTAAACTGTGGTGTGCTTGTGTCTTGTTGATTTTTAGACTTCCCTAGATATACTCCCGTGATTGGAAGTGCCCTATGCTCTGTCGCTCTGTTTTTTAGATGATTTAGGAACCACCATACACTTCTCCAGAGTGGCTCTCGGCAGTTCACACACTGTCCATCAGCGTATAAAGGCTCCCTGTTCTCCATGGCCTGTCCTGCATTTCTGGTTTTTACAATTTTTTCGGATGGCCCTTTTGACCGGTGGGAAATGAGACTTCTTTGTTGTGCACATTTGCATTGCTTGCTTGCTTGGTTGCCCATAAAGTGCGTATGCGTTTTTTCCTGGATATATTCAGGAAAAAACGCATACTCCCTTTTGGGCCAACTGCATCATTGTCGAAATTCTGCCGCTTTTCATGTGCTTTAAAGGCGAGTCCAATCTATCTCTTGAAATCTGTTTCTTGCAATTCTGTCTTGCATTCAGATCCTCTTCTTTGCCTTACCTCAACATATTTTTGGACGTTAGTTTTCATTTATAACTCTGCAGGTTTGTGAATTGCAGTGACCCTGAGCTCCATTTTTTAAGTTGCTCTTTTGTGAGCTGGCCTCAAAACCGCAGGATTGCTTCAGGCCCTATTTTGGCTCCGGCGAGGCGGGCTGAGCCTTTTTTTAATTCTTATTCTTAATGGGAAATTAGAGTGACATGTGCCCGTCCAAACCCCTACAACTATTCTCTCATTGGTTCCCCCTGTTCCCGTTCATCCTCCTCACAATTTGCAAAATGTGTGAAACAGAAGTTTAAATGTGCTGATTCTCTAAGTGGGGAGATTCTAAGTAACGTGGCTGGAATGATGAACAGGAGCACCAGGAGAGGATAAATGAGGTGCATTTTAGACACATCTCCCGATCACATGGTGTACAGTCCTCTGGGTTTTCCATGCATGTTTTAGCTGTAGGAAGATTCCTTGAACCTGCAGATTTGGGACCCATTGAATGGGTACCAGGTAGTATTACTATAAAGGGTGTGCATTTCCTCACCCAACCTCACATTTCTCTTAGCGCGAACAGTTTCCAGCCTTATGTCTCATCCTGCTGTGGGTCTAGATGTGTTCAATCCATGTTGCATCACCGTCCCTGAGGAAAAGTTGTAAGAGGTTTTCTCTGTCTCTCTGTCGTTTATTTTTTTCAATTTATTACTATGTTGTTTACAGCTGATTTTCAAAGCTCTGTTTCTTGCTGCTGTACATCCACTTGATTCACGTACAGAGAGACATCAATAATTTCTTTTTCAGATTCTTACCAGTCATAGATATTCTTTTCCGGTGACTTGAGTGTGCTGAGTGCAGTTCTTTTAGCTACCGTGTAGGCCTTGTTGATTATCAGTTTGGTATTTGGAATGGTATCTTTGCTAATTTCAACCTCCTGGATGATGCCTCACCCCTCCCCACCTTTCCCGTTTAGCAGCCTTACACGTGTTTTCTACATATTTGACTATGTTTTTGTTTTGTAATTTATTTCATGTGTAGCCATTTTGGATTCCACCTTTAAGTGATATCTTATGATATGTGTCTTTTTCTTTTTGAATTATGTCACTTAGAATGATCATACGTAACTCCTCCGGAGTTGTTACAACTGGCCATATTTCATTGATTTCCAGGCTGAGTAATATTCCACTCTACATAAGTACCACATCTCTATCCATTTTTTCCCTCCAGAGACATTTAAGTTATATCCTAGTCGAGGATCTTTTAAACAGAGAGGCAGTAAACATTGGGGTGCCTGTGTCCTCTCGATTTTTGTTTTTCCCAAGATATACGCCCATGAGTGCAAGTGCCCTATGCTCTGTAGCTCATTTTTTAGATGCTTTAGTAAACACAATACACTTCTCCAGAATGGCCGTTGGCAATATACATTTCCACTATAAGCCTCACAGGGCTCCCTCTTCTCCTTGCCCTGTCCTGCATTTCTGGCGTTTACACTTTATGAGGATGGCTCTTCTGACTGATGCGAAGTGATATCTTTTGTAGTATTGATTTCCAGTGCCCACCTGTTTGGTTGGCTAAAAAAGTGTATGCCCTTTTCTTGAATATATACAGAAAAAAACGCATACAGCCTTTTTGGCCAACTGCAATGTCGGCAATGTTCAGCCCCTTTTCTTGTGCTTAATGGCGAGTCCTTTCTACCTCCTCAAATCCCTTTCCTGCCATTCTCCCTTGCTTGCCAATCCTTTTCTCTGACTTTCCTCAAGACATTTTTCAGTGATAGATATTTTCAACTCTGCAGTTTCGTGAATTTTACTGCCCCTGAGTTCCATTGTTCAACTTGTGTTTATGGGAACTGGCCACAAAGCAGTGGGATTTCCTCAAGCCCTATACTGTTTCCATGGGCAACCCTAGCCTTTGGTCAATTCATCTTCCTGATTGGAAATTAGAGTGACATGTGCCTGTCTGAACACCTAGGACTTGTCTCTCATTGTTCCTCATCCTTCCGCTTCATCCTCTGGACAAATTCCAAACTGTACGCAACAGGATGTTGACAGTGTTGACATCTCCAAGTGGGGAGACTGTTAGTAAAGACGCTGGAGGGGTGAACCCGAGCACCAGGAGATGAGGAGATGAGATGCCTTTTCCAAACTCTTCCCGATCAGACGGTATACCATCCTCTGGATGTGACAGACATGTTTTAGCAGTAGGAAGAGTCCCATTCATGTAAGGAGAACACCAGGGCTTTTTCAAAATCAGTGTCTCCCCGAAACCCAAACTGGGGAGTTTTTTAAGCTACGGCTACACATATGTTCATTAAGGGCCTTGGGAAGTAGGCAGAGTCCAAACTTTAGATGACTGAAGTCTTCAGGGTCAGAAGCACTCACCACCGGCTTCCCTTAGGTTACACTTTAACTGTCATTGATAGATGATGTCAATAAAAATATCTATTCTTTTTCCGATTATTTCCCCTTATAGGTTATTGCACAATATTGAGTGTAGTTCCCTGTGCTATACAGTAGTTCCTTGTTGATGATCTATTTTATACATAGCAGTGTGTATGTGTTAATTCCAAACTGTTAATTTATCCCTCCTCCCACCTTTCCCCTTTGGTAATAATAAATTATAAGATTTTATACTTCTCAGAAATGGGGGAGCTGAAAGAGAGGTATCATTTTCAATGGAAAAGCATTTAAAACAAGATTGAAGCTTTAACCAAGATTATTAGATGTACATCCTTGGAAAGAAATCACTTCATTTCTCTAATATTGACCTGACAAATAAGACAAACCTTTTCACTGAACTTGCTTATAATAAAGTGATGGAAATATCAAATGGAAGTGTTAGAAACATCTTATTTTACCCGAGCCTTATAAACTGTTCTATGTTAACTACAGTTTGGCTCACACATCTGTTCACTGAAGTTACAATAGTCTCAATTTCTGTTACTGATCCTCCAGAGTGGACCCCAACAAGGGTCCCCCTGCCCAGTGTCATTGGGGCCAACAGATCGAGACTGAGTTTGGTTCCCAAGCAAAGGAAACTTTATATTTTCATCAGAGAATGGAGAGGTGAGAGCATGCACTACCCCGTGGGCTGTGGGCTGGGCTGCTGTGTAGAGATCCTGTCAGAGTCAGTGGGAGGGAGGGGGCGGAGCTCTCAAGGGCCGGGTTGGCTGCAGCTCAGGCTCTATATCTCGGAGTCTGCACTGGGCCCCAGGAGCTGAGGTGTCGACCCAGCCATTCTGCACCAGGAAATCTGGTCTGAAGTGCCGGGTGTGGAACCTCTGCATGCGGGACCCTAGGAGCACGTGAAATTAGACAAAGCACAAAGGATAAAAAAGGTCAGACTTGACTTTATTGCCCACATTCTATTTTTATCTCCCAGGGATTTTTAATGGGCTTTGCTGGGGACAAACCCCTCCTCTGCCTTTTGTCCCGTTCCTCATTCTTGGAGTGCTGAGGGTGCAGACCCTTCTTCTGTAACTGCTGAGTGCTGAGTTGGGAGCCCTCATACCAGGGGACGAGGGTCAGAACTTCTCCCCAGCAGCCTCCAGGTGACGTTGATTGGCCCCAGGACCCCTGCCTCCCTGCTCGTCCGCCTGAGCACCAGCATTGGAAGTGTTATAGATTCTAATGACCTTTAAGGGTCCAGGAAAGAGATGTGCAGAGACGCTGTGGGGGCCGGTTTCACCCCGCCCCACATTTGTTCGGCCACCTTAGGCTGACCGTTTCTGCCAGCCTAGATGCTCTGACCAGTAGTCTGCTCTTTCTTCAATTAGGCCCCTGAATTAACGTAAAAACAGCACCAGGTGTCAGAGCCCTGCCCGCTCAACTCCCAGACAGTCCAGGGTCAGTGGTGATCAAGGACCATGATGGCCACTGAGTCAACAGCCTTTTGAAGTAAACAGGAGTCCAGCCGGTCTTATTGGCCACCATCATCACGGTGTCTGTAGGCTTTTCTATGGTGACGGTGTGATATACGGTTCCCCCGCCAAGATTATTAGCTCCCCTCCGGGTGCAGGAAGTCCTGCAAGCAGTAGTCTACTCCTTCGGGACACACTATTGTTGTTTTATGAGAGAAACTCCAGGTCAAGTGATGTTCACACGAGTCGTCATGGTGCCCTGTTGCCCCCGGTTATCTCTCTGGATGTTGGAGTTGGAGGGCCTCCTCACTCGAGGTCGGTGTGCCCACGGAGCGAACCCTGCAACTTCAGGGCATGGTTGGTGATTAGGATCACCACGTGGGGTCCTTTTCCCTTAGGAGGGAGGTGGCCTTTTGGGCTGCTGATTTCCAGGTTTTTAGATACCGCCAGTATCTTGGCCAGATGTGGCAGTGGGCCAAGCCCCTTGGTGACTGTAGTTTATCCTACCTGGATGGCATTCTTGCGTTGTTCCATTTCAAGTGGTCCCAGTTTTTGCACTAATTCTCCAATGGCGATTCACCTTTCACCGGGAATGGAAAGGTCAAAGGGTTTAGCTCAATTAGGGAGTTCCAGGGCAAGGGTCTGAATTGACTGCTCTTTCCATTCTTGAAAGGCCACTTCTGGATTCTGTTCAAAAGGATCATCATCTTTTCCTTTCAGTGTTTCATATAGAGGCCCAGCTAGTAGACTGTAGTTAGGGATCCAGAAGCAGCAAACCCTGGCCTCCCCAGGAACCCCTAAGCTGTCTTCTAGTTTTAGAAAGGGGTAAGGCTGCAAATGGTTTCTTCCCTTTCCTGGGATGGGCTTCTCTGACCTTGTGTGAGAATGAAGCCCAGGCAGGTCACTGCAGTCTGTGATATTTGAGCTTTTTCTTGGACAACTTCTATCCTTTATTGGCTTGGTAGTTCAGAGGCCTCCTTAGTAGGGCTGGCGATCAGAATGTCGTCTGCATATTGAAGGAGGGTTTCCTTTTCCAGAGGTAGAACTTTTCGGTCGTTAGCTAAGCTTTCCCCAAAGATGGTGTGGGAATTTTTGAACCCTTGGGGCAAGACGGCCCGGAAGTATTGTTTTAGTTGTATGTTGAGTCCTGCCACTCACAAGCCAAAATTTCTTGTGACTCTGGGACTAATGGAATACAAAAGAAGGCATCATTGAAGACTAATACAGAATACCATGTCCTGGTGGTTGGTAGAATGACCAGCAGGGTGTAGGGATCAGGAGCAACTGGAGGTATATCCTCGGTGGCTTCACTGACTGTCCTGACATCCTTTACCAGGTCCCCAGCAGCCCATGGGGCTCTCGTGGTCAGGCCAATCCCAGGATATGGAGCTCTCCTGGGCAGGTACCCCACCCCCAACCCAGCCCACGGGGCTCTCATGGTCAGGCCCCTCCCAGGATACAGAGCTACCCTTGCAGGTACCGTGGCAGGGCTGGGCACACAGGAACCGTGCACATAGCCCTCATTGAAGAGCACCCCCAGCTCACCTGTCGCTCAGAGCTGACACAGAGCACCTCAGAGCAGGACTTGAACTAACAAACAGCAGCTCCGACAGGTCTGTGACCCTGGGCATCACTCTGTGTGGCCTCCCTCCACCTGGTCTTCCAGAGACTTCCACTGCACCCAGGGCACCAGGCCTCTGTCTCCAACCACCACCCACCCCTCCTCTCCCTGACTCCTGGGTTCCTCTCATTAGGAGAGGGTTTTCTTGAAGTTGTCTCCCACTCATGGGCCAGATAAAATGATTAGAAAACAAGCCAAAGCTGCAGCCCCTTGTCTATCCTGACTCTCAGGAGCCCACACCTGTTCCTTGGACCTGGCCGGTTCAGCAAGTTCCATTTTCTGCAACTGTGAGCCCCTGAGGGGTGATGATTGGCTGACCTGGGCAGCCTTACCATGCCGGCCAGCCCTCCCCAGGTGTGCCTGGGTTGAGATCAATATAAATACCACTCCAGGCAGCAAAAGCCCCTGCAGCTGTGCCTGACGCCATTTTCTCTGCCCTGTCAGCAGTCTCGGGGCTGGGCTGGTGGGAGGGAGTGAGAGGCCACGGCTTTGTGGGTGGCCCAGTGTGAGTGGGGCTCTGCTGGACTTTCTGCAGCAGTTGCCAGGCTGCCACCTGCTAAAGAAGAGGATGTGTCACCCATACCTGCTGCTGGAATTTCTCCCTGGGCAGAGGTGAGGAAGGAAAAAAGCAGTGGGGGCAGGGACAGGACGGGTATCTCAGGCAGGGAAATGGAAATCTTCCAGAAGAGCACCCAGGGCCAGGACCATCCTGGCTGGCCTGCAGGCACCAAGTCAGCTGGCATGCTGTCACTCGTGTGGCTCCATGGCCCTTCCTCTAGGCTTTCAAGTCCTTGTATATATTCAGGTGTTTTACCTGGGAAGGGCGGGAACAGTTCAGCAGCAACTGGCCTGGGGTTCAGCTCACGTTTACTCACAGATGCCTCGGCACGGTGCCCCAGCTTTGCAATGAGGACGCTTGTTGTGTGGGGGCTGCTGGCTGAATGGGAGACGATTCCCCACCACTGACCAACTTCAGAATTGTTTACAACTGGAGCAAGTGCCCTGATACGGTTTTCCTCTGAGTAACTGGTGGGTTCTGTTTTTTTTTTTCTCTTTTTCGTTTTTGGTTCAAGGTAGATTTTATTCCTCTTTTTTGTATTTACAGATATAAGCATGGAAATAATTTATTCATATAAATACATGTATGTGAAGGGAATAATTGTTTTTTCTGTTTTATTTTTTAAATTTTATTTCTTTTTAATTTTGAATTTTATTTTATATTTTTATACAGCAGGTTCTCATTGGTTATCTATTTTATACATATAAATGTTTACATGCCAATCCCAATCTCTCAACTCCTCCCACCACCACCCCTCCAAGAGCTTTCCCCCCTTGTTGTCCATACGATTGTTGTCTACATCTGTTGCTCTATTTATGCCTTGCAAAACGGTTAATCTGTACAGTTTTTCTAGGTTCCACATATATGCATGAATATACAAGATTTGTTTTTCTCTTTCTGACTTACTTCACTCTGTATGACAGTCTCTAGATCCATCGACGTCTCTACAAATGACCCAATTTCATTCCTTTCATGGCTTAGTAATATTCCATTTTATATATGTACCACATCTTTATGCATTCGTCTGTCTGTGGGCATTTAGGTTGCTTCCATTACCTCGATATTGTAAATAGTGATGCAATGAACATTGCGGTGAATGTCTCTTTTTGATTTATGGTTTTGTCTGGGTATATGTCCAGTCCTGGGATTGCTGTATCATATGGTAATTCTATTATTAGTTTCTTAAGAAACTCCATATTGTTCTCCATAGTGACTGTATCAATTTATATTCCCAACAATAGTGGAAGAGGCTTCCTTTTCTCCACACCCTTTCCAGCATTTGTTGTTTGTAGATTTTCAGATGATGCCCATTCTAACAGGTGTGAGGTGATACCTCATTGTTGAGTCCATTTCGTTGAGCAAGGGGTAGGTCTTGTCTATTACATATTTGGCTTATGGAACGGTATCTGTGCTAATTTCAAACTCTGGTTTTATGCAGCACCCCAACTCACCTTTCCCCTTAAGCAAGCATAAGTTGGTTTTCTAAACTTGAGACCCTGTTCTGTTTTGTAATTCAGTTCATGTGTAGCCAAGTTTACATTCCGTGCATTAGTGATACCTTATGATGTTTCTTTTTCTGTGTGACTTATTTCACTTAGAATCATCATGCCTCAATCCACTCATTATGCTGGTACAGGCCTGGTGACACAGATTTCATTGCTGAGTGGTATTCTGTTGTACATAAGTACCGCAACTTCTTTATCAATTATTTGTTCTCTGGGATATTTAACTTGTACTGTAGAAGAGGCTCCTGTAAACAGAGCCGTCCCAAATTTTGGGGTGGCTGTGTCTTTTTGATTTTAATTTCCCTAAGCTATAGGACCATAAGTGGAAATGCCCTAGACTCTGTTGCTTTGTTTTTCAGATGTATCAGGAAACACCATACACTTCTCCAGAGTGGCTGTTGGCAATGTACATCCCGCCCATCAGCATAACAAGGCTCCTTTTTCCCCATGGCCTGTCTTGCCTTTCTGGATTTTACACTTTTCTCAGATGGCCCTTTAGACCGGGGGGAAGTGACACTTCATAGTAGTTCGGATTTCCATTGCAAGCTTGCTTGGTTTGCCAAAAAGGGCGTATGTGTTTGTTCCTGAATATATTCAGGAACAAACTCATACGCCCTTTGTTGCCAAGTGCATCATTGTCGATGTTCTGCCTCTTTTCCTATGCTTTAAATGCAAATCCAGTCTACCTCCTGAAATCGGTTTCCTGCAATTCTGCCCCGCTTTCAAGTCCTCTTCGCAGCCTTACTTCAATATATTTTTGGACGTTATCTGTCATTTATAACTCTGCAGGTTTGTGAATTACAGGGCCCCTGAGCTCCTTTCTTCAACTCGCTTTCTTGTGAGCTGGCCGCAAACCCGCAAGGCTGCTTCAGGCCCTAATCTGCTTCTGGCAGGGCACGCTGAGCCTTTGGTTAATTCCTCTTCCTGGTGGGAAATGAGTGTTAAATATGCCCGTCCAGACACCTACCTCACTCTCAACCCCTTGGTGATGTGGGTCCTCTGGTTTGTGGCCACTTTTGCTGGGTTCCTCACCTTTCGATGATGTGGCCCCACTAGTGTGAGGACACTCCTGCTTGGTTCTCATCCACGTGGTTATGTGGACCCCCTGGTGAGAGTCTGTTCCTGGCTTTGTTCCTCACCCACCTGTGAGGGAGACCCTCTGCTGATAGGTCACTCCTGCATGGCTGGCACACATTGCCTTGTTGAAGTCAGCCGTGTGGTGGCAGTTGGAGCGTGCTGGGAATCTCTTCCCCCCGGTGATGTGGGCCCTCTTGCATCAGGCCCTGACTGCTGGGCTCACCAACTTTTCTTAGTGAGCCCAGTGATGCTTTGGCACTCCTCTTAGGATCCCATCTCCATGGGGATGTGGGCCTTCTGCTCTGAGGTCCCAACGGCTGGGTTGTTCACATTTTCATGATGTGGGCTCTCTGGTGTTAGTTCACAGAAGCCTGGATCCCATAGCCTCTGTGCTCTTGGCCGCCTGCTGGGAGGTTCCAACTGCTGGATTCCTCACTTTTTTAAATTTTTGGGCCCTCTGTTGTGAGGATCCTCCTGCCTGCCTCACTCCCAGCCCCTTCGTGATGTGTGTCGTCTGGTTTGAGGCCACATGTGCTGGGTTCCTCACCTTTCGATGATGTGGGACCAATGGTCTTAGGAGACTCCTGCCTGGTTCACATCCCCTTGGTGATGTGGGCCCTCTGTTGAGAGTCTGATCCTGGCTGGGTTCCTCACCCATCTGTGAGGTAGGCCGTCTGATGTGAGGTCACTCTTGCCTGGCTTGCTCACCTCGCCTTGTGGACATGAGCCCTCTGGTGGCGCTTGGAGCCTGCTGGGAGCCTCCTCTCCTCGGTGATGAGGGCCCTCTGGCATCAGGCCCTAACTGCTGGGCTCCCCACATTTTGTGATGTGTGCCCAGTGGTGCGAGGACACTCCAGCCAGGTTCACATCCCCATTGGGGTGTGGGCCTTCTGCTCTGAGGTCCCAAAGCCTGGGTTGCTCACAGTTTCATGATGTGGGCTCTCTGCTGTTAGTTCACTCCTGCCTGCATCCCATAGCTTCTGTGCTCTGGACCGCCTGCTGGGAGGTTCCAACTGCTGGATTCCTCACCTTTCTTATTCTTTGGGCCCTCTGTTTTTAGGCTACTCCTGCCTGCCTCACTCCCATTCCCTTTGTGATATGTGTCCTCTGATTTGAGGCCACATGTGCTGGGTTCCGCACCTTTCGATGATGTGACCCCACTGGAGGGAAGACAGTCCTGACTGGTTCCCATCCCCTTGCTGATGTGGGCCCTCAGGTGAGAGTCTGATCCTGGCTGGGTTCCTCACCCTTCTGTGAGGTGGGCCCTCTGCTGTGAGGTCAATCATGCCTGTCTGGCACAGGTCACCTTGGCGACGTGGGCCCTCTGGTGGCAGTTGGAGTGTGCTGGGATCCTCCTCCCCTCGGTGATGAGGGCCCTCTTGCCTTAGGCCATAACTGCTGGGCTCCCCACATTTTCTGATGTGCGCCAAGTGAGTGAGGAGACTCTTGCCAGGTTCCCATCCCCATGGCGATATGGGCCTTCTGCTCTGAGGTCAAAACGGCTGGCTTGCTCACAGTACCATGATGTGGGCCCTCTGCTGTGAGTTCACTCCGGCAAGGATCCCTTATCATCGGTGCTCTGAGCCGCCTGCTGGGAGGTTCCAACTGCTGGATTCCTCAACTTTTTTATTCTATGTGCCCTCTGTTGTGAGGCTCCTCCTGCCTGCCTCACTGCCAGCCCCTTGGTGATGACTGTCCTATGGCTTGAGGCCACATGTGCTGCGTTCCTCACCTTTCGATGATGTGACCCCACTCGTGTGAGGACACTCCTGCCTGGTTCCCATCCCCTTGGTGAGGTGGGCCCTCTGGCGAGAGTCTAATCCTGGCTGGGTTCCTCAACGTTCTGTGAGGTAGGCCCTCTGCTGTGAGGTCACTCCTGCCTGGCTGGCACACGTCACCTTGGAGACGTGAGCCCTCTGGTGGCAGTTGGAGCGTGCAGGGCGCCTCCTCCTCTCGGTGATGACGGCCCTCTGGCGTCAGGCCCTAAATGGTGGGCTCCCCACATTTTCTGATGTGCGCCCAGTGGTGCGAGGACACTCCAGCCAGGTTCCCATTCCCATGGGGATGTGGGCCTTCTGCGCTGAGGTCTCAACTCCTGGGTTGCTCACAGTTTTGTGATGTGGGCCCTCTGCTGTGAGTTCACTGTGGCCTGGATCCCATAGCCTCGGTGTTCTGGGCCGCCTGCTGGAAGGTCTAAATGCTGGAATCCTCACGTTTTTTATATTATGTGCCCTGTGTTGTGAGGCTACTCCTGCCTGCCTCACTCCAAGGCCCTTGGTGATGTGGGTCCTCTGGTTTGAGGACACATGTGCTGGGTTCCTCACCTTAAGATGATGAGGCCCCACTGGTGTGAGGATAATCCTGACTGGGTCCCATCCCCTTTGTGATGTGGGCCCTCTGGTGAGAGTCTGATCCTGGCTGGGTTCCTCACCCATCTGTGAGGTGGGCCCTCTACTATCAGGTAACTCTTGCCTGGGTTGCTCACCTCGCCTTGTTGACATGAGCCCTCTGGTGGCAATTGGACCCTGCTGGGAGCCTCCTCAGCTCTGTGATGAGGGCCCTCTGACGTCAGGCCCTAACTGCTGGGCTCCCCAACTTTTCTTAGTGAGCCCAGTGTTGCTCAAGCACTCCTCTTAGGTTCCCATCCCCATGGGGATGTGGGCCTTCTGCTCTGAGGTTCCAACGGCTGGGTTGATCACAATTTCATGATGTGGGCTCTCTGGTGTTAGTTCACTGTGGCCTGGATCCCATAGCCTCTGTGGTCTTGGCTGCCTGCTGGGAGGTTCCAACTGCTCGATTCCTCAACTTTTGTATTCTATGGGTCCTGTGTTGTGATGCTCCTCCTGCCTGCCTCACTCGCAACCCCTTCGTGATGTGGGTCTTCTGGTTTGAGGCCACATGTGCTGGGTTAGGCAACTTTCAATGATGTGGCCCCACTGGTGTGAGGACACTCCTGCCTGGTTCCCATCCCCTTGGTGATGTGGGCCTTCTGGTGACAGTCTTATCCTGGCTGGGTTCCTCACTCTTCTGTGAGGTAGGCCCTCTGCTGTGAGGTCAATCCTGCCTGACTTGCACACATCACCTTGGCGATGTGGGCCCTCTGTTGGCACATGGAACCTGCTGGGAGCCTCCTGCCCTCGGTGATGACGGCCCTCTAGCATCAGGCTCTAACTGCTGGGCTCCCCACGTTTTCTGATGTGAGCCCAGTGATGCCAGGACACTCCTGTCAGGTTCCCATCCCCATGGGGATGTGGGCTTTCTGCTCTGAGGTCCCAATGCCTGGGTTGCTCACAGTTTCATGATGTGGGCTCTCTGCTGTTAGTTCACTCCTGCCTGCATCCCATAGCTTCTGTGCTCTCGGCCGCCTGCTGGGAGGTTCCAAATGCTGGATTCCTCACTTTTTTTATTCTTTGGGCCCTCTGTTTTTAGGCTACTCCTACCTGCCTCACTCCCATCCCCTTTGTGATGTATGTCCTCTGATATGAGGCCACATGTGCTGGGTTCCTCACCTTTCGATGATGTGGCCCCACTGGTGGGAGGACAGTCCTGACTGGTTCCCATCCCCTTGGTGTTGTGGGCCCTCTGGTGAGAGTCTCATCCTGCCTCGGTTCCTCACCCTTCTGTGAGATAGGCCCTCTGCTGTGAGGTCACTACTGCCTGCCTGGCGCATGCCACCTTGTAGACGTGGGCCCTCTGTTGGCAGTTGGAACCTGCTGGGAGTCTCCTCCCCTCAGTTATGAGGGCCCCCTGGCGTCAGGCCCTAACTGCTGGGCTCCTAACATTTTCTGATATGTGCTAAGTGGTGCAAAGCCACTCCTGCCAGGTTCCCATCCCAATGGGGATGTGGGCCTTCTGTTCTGAGGTCCCAACAGCTGGGCTGCTCACAGGTTCATGATGTGGGCCCTCTGCTGTGAGTTCACTGCGGCCTGGATCCCATAGCCTCGGTGCTCTGGGCCACTTGCTGGGAGGTTCCAACTGCTGGATTCCTCAACTTTTATATTCTATGGACCCTGTGTTGTGAGGCCAGTCCTGCCAGCCTCATTCCGAACCCCTTGGTGATGTGGTTCCTCTGGTTTGAGGACACATGTGCTGGGATCCTCACCTTTCGATGATGTTGTCCCACTGGTGTGGGGACATTCCTGCCTGGTTCCCATCCCCTTGGTGATGTGGGCCCTCTGGTGAGAGTCTGATCCTGGCTGTGTTCCTCACCCTTCTGTGAGGTGGGCCCTCTGCTGTGAGGTCACTCCTGCCAGGCTGGCACACATCACCTTGGCGACGTTGGCCCTCTGGTGGCAGCTGGAGCCTGCTGGGAGCCTCCTCCTCTCGGTGATGAGTGCCCTCTAGCGTCAGGCCCTAACTTCTGAGCACCCCACGTTTTCTGATGTGAGCCCAGTGATGCCAGGACACTCCTGTCATGTTCCCATCACCATGGGGATGTGGGCCTTCTGCTCTGAGGTCCCAATGTCTGGGTTGCTCACAGTTTCATGATGTGGGCTGTCTGGTGTTAGTTCACTCTGGCCTGGTTCCTCTAGCCTCTGTGCTCTGGGCCGCCTGCTGGGAGGTTCCAACTGCTGGATTCCTCACCTTTCTTATTTTTGGGCCCTCTGTTATGAGGCTCCTCCTGCCTGCCTCACTCCCAGCCCCTTGGTGATGGGTGTCCTATGGTTTGAAGCCACATGTTCTGGGTTCCTCACCTTTAGATGATGTGGCCCTACTCATGTGAGGACACTCCTGCCTGGTTCCAATCCATTTGGTGATGTGGGCCCTCTGGTGCGAGTCTGATCCTGACTGGGTTCGTCACACTTCTCTGAGGTGGGCCCTCTGTTGTGAGGTCATTTGTGCCTGGTTGGCACACATCGCCTTGGCGATGTCAGCCCTCTGGTGGCAGTTGGAGCCTGCTGGGAGCCTCCTTCCCTTGGTGATGAGGGTCCTCTGGCGTCAGGCCCTAACTGCTGGTCGCCCAAAATTTTCTGATACGTTCTCAGTGGTGCGAGGACACTCCTACCAGAATTCCATCCCCATGGGGATGTGGGCCTCCTGCTCTGAGGTCCCAATGGCTGGGTTGCTCAGTTTCATGACATGGGCCCTCTTCTGTGAGTTCACTGTGGCCTGGATCCCATGGCCTCGGTGCTCTGGGCCGCCTGCTGGGAGGTTCCAACTGCTGGATTCCTCACTTTTTTATTCTATGGGCCCAGTGTTGTGAGGCTACTCCTGCCTGCCTCACTCCGAGGTTCTTGGTGATATGGGTCCTCTGGTTTGAGGACACATGTGCTGAGTACCTCAGCTTTTGATGATGTGGCCCCACTGATGTGAAGACACTCCTGCCTGGTTCCCATCCCCTTGGTGATGTGGACCCTCTGGTGAGAGTCTGATGTTGGCTGGGTTTCTCACCCTTCTGTGAGGTGGGACCTCTGCTGTGAGGTAACTCCTGCCTGGCATGCTCACGTTGCCTTGGCAATGTGAGCCCTCAGGTGGCAGTTGGAGCCTGCTGGGAATCTCCTCCCCTCAGGTATGAGAGCTCTGGATAAAACACATATGCCCTTTTTTGCCAAGTGCATTATTTTCCAAGTTCTGTCTCTTTTCCTATACTTTAAGAGCTACTCCCGTGTACGTTCTGAAATCAGTTTCCAGCAATTCTGCCCCGCATTCAAGTCCTCTTCGCAGCCTTACTTCAGTATAATTTTGGATGATAGCTGTCATTTATAACTCCGCAGGTTTCTGAATTACAGTGCCCCTGAGCTCCTTTCTTCAACTCGCTTTCTTGTGAGCTGGCCGCAACACCGCAGGATCTCCTCAGGCCCTAATCTAGTTCCAGCATGGCACGCGGAGCCTTTGGTTCATTTATCTTCCTGGTGGGAAATGAGAGTTAAATTTGCCCGTCCAGACACCTACAGATAGTCTCCCATTGCTTCTCCTTATTCCTGTTCATCTTCCGAAGAAATTGCAAACTGGGCCAAACAGGAGGTTAAAGGCACTGACTCTCCAAGTGGGGAGAGTGTTAGTAAAGCGTCTGGAATGTTGCACCCGAGTACCAAGGGACGAAAACTGAGACACATTTGAACACGTTTCCCGATCACACGGTGGATCATACACTCCGTTCCACATGCATGTTTTAGCTGAAGGAAGAATCCCTTAAACCTGGAGAGTTGAGACCCATGGAATGGGTACCATGCAATATGACTTCAAAGGGTCTGCATTTGCTCACCGAACCTCACCAATCCTATCACTGCTGCGTTTATGCTGCTGTACACACGCTTGATTCTCTGTCGGAGACATATAAATTCAAAGGTTTTAAGATTCTTACTAGTCAGGTATATTGTTAGGCGTTTAATATGGGGTGTTGAGTCCACTTCGTTGAGCAAGGAGTAGCTCTTGTCTATTACATATTTGGCTTATGGAACGGTATCTGTGCTAATTTCAATCTCTGGTTTCATGCAGCACCCCAACTCACCTTTGCCCTTAAGCAAGCATAAGTTGGTTTTCTACATTTGAGACCCTGTTCTGTTTTGTAATTCAGTTCCTGTGTAGCCAAGTTTACATTCCGTGTATTAGGGATATCTTATGATGTTCCTTTTTCTGTGTGACTTATTTCACTTAGAATCATCGTACCTGAATCCACTCATGATGCTGCTATGGGCTGATGACATAGATTTCATTGCTGACTGATATTGCATTGTACGTAAGTACCACAACTTCTGTATCCATTTTTCGCTTTCTGTGATATTGAACTTGTACGGTAAACGAGGTTCTTGTAAACAGAGCCGTCCCAAACTTTGGGGTGGCTGTGTCTTTTTGATTTTAATTTCCCTAATCTATAGGACCATAAGTGGAAGTGCCCTAGGCTCTGTTGCCTTGTTTTTTGGATGTTTCAGGAAACACCATACACTTCTCCAGAGTGGCTGCTGGCAATTTACATCCCGCCCATCAGCATAACAAGGCTCCCAGTTCTCCATGGCCTGTCCTGCCTTTCTGGATTTTACACTTTTTTCAGATGGCCCTTTTGACCGGGGGGCAGTGAGACTTCATTGTAGTGCAGATTTCCTTTGCAAGCTTGCTTGGTTGGCCAAAAAGGGCGTATGCGTTTTTTCCTGAATATATTCAGGAAAAAACGCATACGCCCTTTTTGGCCAAGTGCATCATTGTGGACGTTCTGCCTCTTTTCCTATGCTTTACATGCAATTCCAGTCTACCTCCTGAAATCGGTTTCCTGCAATTCTGCCCCGCTTTCAACTCCTCTTGGCAGCCTTACTTCAATATATTTTTGGAAGATAGCTGTCATTTATAACTCTGCAGGTTTGTGAATTACAGTGCCCCTGAGCTCCTTTCTTCAACTCGCTTTCTTGTGAGCTGGCCGCAACACCGCAGGATTGCTTCAGGCCCTAGTTTGGTTCCGGCACGGCATGCTGAGCCTTTGGTTAATTCCTCTTCCTGGTGGGAAATGAGAGTTAAATTTGCCCGTCCAGACACCTCCACCTAGTCTCTCATTGGTTCTCCCTATTCCTGTTCATTTTCCACAGAAATTGCAAACTGGGCCAAACAGGAGGTTAAAGGCACTGACTCTCCAAGTGGGGAGAGTGTTAGTAAAGCGTCTGGAATGTTGCACCCGAGTAGCAGTGGACGAAAACTGAGACACATTTGAACACGTTTTCCGATCACACGGTGGATCATACTCTGGGTTCCACATGCATGTTTTAGCTGAAAGAAGAATCCCTTAAACATGGAGAGTTGAGACCCATGGAATGGGTACCATGCAATATGACTTCAAAGGGTCTGCATTTGCTCACCGAACCTCACCAATCCTATCCCTGCTGCGTTTATGCCGCTGTACACACGCTTGATTCTCTTTCGGAGACATATAAATCCATAGGTTTTAAGATTCTTACTAGTCAGGTATATTGTTAGGCGTTTAATATGGGGTGTTGAGTTCACTTCGTTGAGCAAGGAGTAGCTCTTGTCTATTACATATTTGGCTTATGGAATGGTATCTGTGCTAATTTCAATCTCTTGTTGTATGCAGCACCCCAACTCACCTTTCCCCTTAAGCAAGCATAAGTTGGTTTTCTACATTTGACACTCTTTTCTGTTTAGTAATTTAGTTCCTGTGTAGCCAAGTTTACATTCCGTGTAGTAGTGATATCTTATGATGTTTCTTTTTCTGTGTGACTTATTTCACTTAGAATCATCGTACCTGAATCCACTCATTATGCTGCTATGTGCCTGATGACATAGATTTCATTGCTGAGTGATATTGCATTGTACGTAAGTACCACAACTTCTTTATCCATTTTTCGCTTTCTGTGATATTGAACTTGTACGGTGAACAAGGTTCTTGTAAACAGAGCCGTCCCAAACTTTGGGATGGCTGTGTTTTTTTGATTTTAATTTCCCTAAGCTATAGGACCATAAGTGGAAGTGCCCTAGGCTCTGTTGCTTTGTTTTTTGGATGTTTCAGGAAACACCATACACTTCTCCAGAGTGGCTGCTGGTAATTTACATCCCACCCATCAGCATAACAAGGCTCCCAGTTCTCCATGGCCTGTCCTGCCTTTCTGGATTTTACACTTTTTTCAGATGGCCCTTTTGACCAGGGGGCAGTGAGACTTCATTGTAGTGCAGATTTCCTTTGCAAGCTTGCTTGGTTGGCCAAAAAGGGCGTATGCGTTTTTTCCTGAATATATCCAGGAAAAAACGCATATGCCCTTTTTGGCCAAGTGCATCATTGTGGACGTTCTGCCTCTTTTCGTATGCTTTACATGCAATTCCAGTCTACCTCCTGAAATTGGTTTCCTGCAATTCTGCCCCGCTTTCAACTCCTCTTGGCAGCCTTACTTCAATATATTTTTGGACGATAGCTGTCATTTATAACTCTGCAGGTTTGTGAATTACAGTGCCCCTGAGCTCCTTTCTTCAACTCGCTTTCTTGTGAGCTGGCCGCAACACTGCAGGATTGCTTCAGGCCCTAGTTTGGTTCCGGCACGGCATGCTGAGCCTTTGGTTAATTCCTCTTCCTGGTGGGAAATGAGAGTTAAATTTGCCCGTCCAGACACCTCCACCTAGTCTCTCATTGGTTCTCCCTATTCCTGTTCATTTTCCACAGAAATTGCAAACTGGGCCAAACAGGAGGTTAAAGGCACTGACTCTCCAAGTGGGGAGCGTGTTAGTAAAGCGTCTGGAATGTTGCACCCGAGTAGCAGGGGACGAAAACTGAGACACATTTGAACACGTTTTCCGATCACACGGTGGATCATACTCTGGGTTCCACATGCATGTTTTAGCTGAAAGAAGAATCCCTTAAACATGGAGAGTTGAGACCCATGGAATGGGTACCATGCAATATGACTTCAAAGGGTCTGCATTTGCTCACCGAACCTCACCAATCCTATCACTGCTGCGTTTATGCCGCTGTACACACGCTTGATTCTCTTTCGGAGACATATAAATCCATAGGTTTTAAGATTCTTACTAGTCAGGTATATTGTTAGGCGATTAATATGGGGTGTTGAGTCCACTTCGTTGAGCAAGGAGTAGCTCTTGCCTATTACATATTTGGCTTATGGGATGGTATCTGTGCTAATTTCAATCTCTTGTTGTATGCAGCACCCCAACTCACCTTTCCCCTTAAGCAAGCATAAGTTGGTTTTCTACATTTGACACCCTGTTCTGTTTAGTAATTCAGTTCCTGTGTAGCCAAGTTTACATTACGTGTAGTAGTGATATCTTATGATGTTTCTTTTTCTGTGTGACTTATTTCACTTAGAATCATCGTACCTGAATCCACTCATTATGCTGCTATGGGCCTGATGACATAGATTTCATTGCTGAGTGATATTGCATTGTACGTAAGTACCACAACTTCTTTATCCATTTTTCGCTTTCTGTGATATTGAACTTGTACTGTAAACGAGTTTCTTGTAAACAGAGCCGTCCCAAACTTTGGGGTGGCTGTGTCTTTTTGATTTTAATTTCCCTAAGCTATAGGACCATAAGTGGAAGTGCCCTAGGCTCTGTTGCTTTGTTTTTTGGATGTTTCAGGAAACACCATACACTTCTCCAGAGTGGCTGTTGGCAATTTACATCCCGCCCATCAGCCTAACAAGGCTCCCAGTTCTCCATGGCCTGTCCTGCCTTTCTGGATTTTACACTTTTTTCAGATGGCCCTTTTGACCGGGGGGCAGTGAGACTTCATTGTAGTGCAGATTTCCTTTGCAAGCTTGCTTGGTTGGCCAAAAAGGGCGTATGCGTTTTTTCCTGAATATATTCAGGAAAAAACGCATACGCCCTTTTTGGCCAAGTGCATCATTGTGGACGTTCTGCCTCTTTTCCTATCCTTTACATGCAATTCCCGTCTACCTCCTGAAATCGGTTTCCTGCAATTCTGCCCCGCTTTCAAGTCCTCTTGGCAGCCTTACTTCAATATATTTTTGGACGATAGCTGTCATTTATAACTCTGCAGGTTTGTGAATTACAGTGCCCCTGAGCTCCTTTCTTCAACTCGCTTTCTTGTGAGCTGGCCGCAACAGCGCAGGATTGCTTCAGGCCCTAGTGTGGTTCCGGCACGGCACGCTGAGCCTTTGGTTAATTCCTCTTCCTGGTGGGGAATGAGAGTTAAATTTGCCCGTCCAGACACCCCCAGCTAGTCTCTCATTGGTTCTCCCTATTCCTGTACATTTTCCGCAGAAATTGCAAACTGGGCCAAACAGGAGGTTAAAGGCACTGACTCTCCAAGTGGGCAGAGTATTAGTAAAGCATCTGGAGTTTGCACCCGAGTACCAGGGGACGAAAACTGAGACACATTTGAACACGTTTCCCGATCACACGGTGGATCATACTCTGGGTTCCACATGCATGTTTTAGCTGAAGGAAGAATCCCTTAAACCTGGAGAGTTGAGACCCATGGAATGGGTACCATGCAATATGACTTCAAAGGGTCTGCATTTGCTCACCGAACCTCACCAATCCTATCACTGCTGCGTTTATGCCGCTGTACACACGCTTGATTGTCTTTCGGAGACATATAAATCCGTAGGTTTTAAGATTATTTCTAGTCAGGTATATTCTTAGGCGTTTAATATGGGGTGTTGAGTCCACTTCGTTGAGCAAGGAGTAGCTCTTGTCTATTACATATTTGGCTTATGGAACGGTATCTGTGCTAATTTCAATCTCTGGTTTCATGCAGCACCCCAACTCACCTTTCCCCTTAAGCTAGCGTAAGTTGGTTTTCTACATTTGAGACCCTGTTCTGTTTTGTAATTCAGTTCCTGTGTAGCCAAGTTTACATTCCGTGTAGTAGTGATATCTTATGATGTTTCTTTTTCTGTGTGACTTATTTCACTTACAATCATCGTACCTTAATCCACTCATTATGCTGCTACGGGCCTGATGACATAGATTTCATTGCTGAGTGATATTGTATTGTACGTAAGTACCACAACTTCTTTATCCATTTTTTGCTTTCTGTGATATTGAACTTTTACCGTAAACAAGGTTCTTGTAAACAGAGCCGGCCCAAACTTTGGGGTGTCTGTGTCTTTTTGATTTTAATATTCCTAAGCTATAGGACCATAAGTGGAAGTGCCCTAGGCTCTGTTGCTTTGTTTTTTAGATGTTTCAGGAAACAGCATACACTTCTCCAGAGTGGCTGTTGGCAATTTACATCCCTCCCACCAGCATAACAAAGCTCCCATTTCTCCATGGCCTGTCCTGCCTTTCTGGATTTTACACTTTTTTCATATGGCCCTTTTGACCGGGGGGCAGCGAGACTTCATTGTAGTGCAGATTTCCTTTGCAAGCTTGCTTGATTGGCCAAAAAGGCCGTATGCGTTTTTTCCTGGAAAAAACGATTACACCCTTTTAGGCCAAGTGCATCATTGTGGACGTTCTGCCTCTTTTCCTATGCTTTACATGCAATTCCCGTCTACCTCCTGAAATCGGTTTCCTGCAATTCTGCCCCGCTTTCAAGTCCTCTTGGCAGCCTTACTTCAATATATTTTTAGACGATAGCTGTCATTTATAACTCTGCAGGTTTGTGAATTACAGTGCCCCTGAGCTCCTTTCTTCAACTCGCTTTCTTGTGAGCTGGCCGCAACACCGCAGGATTGCTTCAGGCCCTAGTGTGGTTCCGGCACGGCACGCTGAGCCTTTGGTTAATTCCTCTTCCTGGTGGGAAATGAGAGTTAAATTTGCCCGTCCAGACACCTCCAGCTAGTCTCTCTTTGGTTCTCCCTATTCCTGTTCATTTTCCACAGAAATTGCAAACTGGGCCAAACAGGAGGTTAAAGGCACTGACTCTCCAAGTTGGGAGAGTGTTAGTAAAGCATCTGGAATGTTGCACCCGAGTTCCACGGGACGAAAACTGAGACACATTTGAACACGTTTCCCGATCACACGGTTGATCATACTCTGGGTTCCACATGCATGTTTTAGCTGAACGAAGAATCCCTTAAACCTGGAGAGTTGAGACCCATGGAATGGGTACCATGCAATATGACTTCAAAGGGTCTGCATTTGCTCACCGAACTTCACCAATCCTATCACTGCTGCGTTTATGCCGCCGTACACACGCTTGATTCTCTTTCGGACACATATAAATCGGTAGGTTTTAATATTCTTGCTAGTCAGATATATTTTAGGCGTTTAATATGGGGTGTTGAGTCCACTTCGTTGAGCAAGGAGTAGCTCTTGTCTATTACATATTTGGCTTATGGAACGGTATCTGTGCTAATTTCAATCTCTGGTTTCATGCAGCACCCCAACTCACCTTTCCCCTTAAGCTAGCGTAAGTTGGTTTTCTACATTTGAGACCCTGTTCTGTTTTGTAATTCAGTTCCTGTGTAGCCAAGTTTACATTCCGTGTAGTAGTGATATCTTATGATGTTTCTTTTTCTGTGTGACTTATTTCACTTACAATCATCGTACCTTAATCCACTCATTATGCTGCTACGGGCCTGATGACATAGATTTCATTGCTGAGTGATATTGTATTGTACGTAAGTACCACAACTTCTTTATCCATTTTTTTGCTTTCTGTGATATTGAAGTTGTACCGTAAACAAGGTTCTTGTAAACAGAGCCGTCCCAAACTTTGGGGTGGCTGTGTCTTTTTGATTTTAATTTCCCTAAGCTATAGGACCATAAGTGGAAGTGCCCTAGGCTCTGTTGCTTTGTTTTTTAGATGTTTCAGGAAACACCATACACTTCTCCAGAGTGGCTGTTGGCAATTTACATCCCGCCCATCAGCATAACAAGGCTCCCAGTTCTCCATGGCCTGTCCTGCCTTTCTGGATTTTACACTTTTTTCAGATGGCCCTTTTGACCGGGGGGGCAGTGAGACTTCATTGTAGTGCAGATTTCCTTTGCAAGCTTGCTTGGTTGGCCAAAAAGGGCGTATGCGTTTTTTCCTGAATATATTCAGGAAAAAACGCATACGCCCTTTTAGGCCAAGTGCATCATTGTGGACGTTCTGCCTCTTTTCCTATGCTTTACATGCAATTCCCGTCTACCTCCTGAAATCGGTTTCCTGCAATTCTGCCCCGCTTTCAAGTCCTCTTGGCAGCCTTACTTCAATATATTTTTGAACAATAGCTGTCATTTATAACTCTGCAGGTTTGTGAATTACAGTGCCCCTGAGCTCCTTTCTTCAACTCGCTTTCTTGTGAGCTGGCCGCAACACCGCAGGATTGCTTCAGGCCCTAGTGTAGTTCCGGCATGGCACGCTGAGCCTTTGGTTAATTCCTCTTCCTGGTGGGAAATGAGAGTTAAATTTGCCCGTCCACACACCTCCAGCTAGTCTCTCATTGGTTCTCCCCATTCCTGTACATTTTCCGCAGAAATTGCAAACTGGGCCAAACAGGAGTTTAAAGACACTGACTCTCCAAGTGGGGAGAGTGTTAGTAAAGCGTCTTGAATGTTGCACCCGAGTACCAGGGGACGAAAACTGAGACACATTTGAACACGTTTCCTGATCACACGGTGGATCATACTCTGTGTTCCACATGCATGTTTCAGCTGAATGAAGAATCCCTTAAACCTGGAGAGTTGAGACCCATGGAATGGGTACCATGCAGTATGACTTCAAAGGGTCTGCATTTGCTCACCGAACCTCACCAATCCTATCACTGCTGCGTTTATGCCGCCGTACACACGCTTGATTCTCTTTCGGAGACAAATAAATCCGTAGGTTTTAAGATTATTTCTAGTCAGGTATATTCTTAGGCTTTTAATATGGGGTGTTGAGTCCACTGCATTGAGCAAGGTGTAGCTCTTGTCTATTACATATTTGGCTTATGGAACGGTATCTGTGCTAATTTCAATCTCTGGTTTTATGCAGCACCCCGAGTCACCTTTCCCCTTAAGCAAGCATAAGTTGGTTTTCTACATTTGAGACCCTGTTCTGTTTTGTAATTCAGTTCCTGTGTAGCCAAGTTTACATTCCGTGTAGTAGTGATACCTTATGATGTTTCTTTTTCTGTGTGACTTATTTCACTTAGAATCATCGTACCTGCATCCACTCATTATGCTGCTACGGGCCTGATGACATAGATTTCATTGCTCAGTGATATTGCATTGTACGTAAGTACCACAACTTCTTTATCCATTTTTCGCTTTCTGTGATATTGAACTTGTACCGTAAACGAGGTTCTTGTAAACAGAGCCGTCCCAAACTTTGGGGTGGCTGTGTCTGTTTGATTTTCATTTCCCTAAGCTATAGGACCATAAGTGGAAGTGCCCTAGGCTCTGTTGCTTAGTTTTTTAGATGTTTCAGGAAACAGCATACACTTCTCCAGAGTGGCTGTTGGCAATTTACATCCCGCCCATCAGCATAACAAGGCTCCCAGTTCTCCATGGCCTGTCCTGCCTTTCTGGATTTTACACTTTTTTCATATGGCCCTTTTGACCGGGGGGCAGCGAGACTTCATTGTAGTGCAGATTTCCTTTGCAAGCTTGCTTGGTTGGCCAAAAAGGGCGTATGCGTTTTTTCCTGGAAAAAACGCATACGCCCTTTTTGGCCAAGTGCATCATTGTGGACGTTCTGCCTCTTTTCCTATGCTTTACATGCAATTCCCGTCTACCTCCTGAAATCGGTTTCCTGCAATTCTGCCCCGCTTTCAAGTCCTCTTGGCAGCCTTACTTCAATATATTTTTGGACGATAGCTGTCATTTATAACTCTGCAGGTTTGTGAATTACAGTGCCCCTGAGCTCCTTTCTTCAACTCGCTTTCTTGTGAGCTGGCCGCAACACCGCAGGATTGCTTCAGGCCCTAGTGTGGTTCCGGCACGGCACGCTGAGCCTTTGGTTAATTCCTCTTCCTGGTGGGAAATGAGAGTTAAATTTGCCCGTCCAGACACCCCCAGCTAGTCTCTCATTGGTTCTCCCTATTCCTGTACATTTTCCGCAGAAATTGCAAACTGGGCCAAACAGGAGGTTAAAGGCACTGACTCTCCAAGTGGGGAGAGTGTTAGTAAAGCGTCTGGAGTTTGCACCCGAGTACCAGGGGACGAAAACTGAGACACATTTGAACACGTTTCCCGATCACACGGTGGATCATACTCTGGGTTCCACATGCATGTTTTAGCTGAAGGAAGAATCCCTTAAACCTGGAGAGTTGAGACCCATGGAATGGGTACCATGCAATATGACTTCAAAGGGTCTGCATTTGCTCACCGAACCTCACCAATCCTATCACTGCTGCGTTTATGCCGCTGTACACACGCTTGATTGTCTTTCGGAGACATATAAATCCGTAGGTTTTAAGATTATTTCTAGTCAGGTATATTCTTAGGCGTTTAATATGGGGTGTTGAGTCCACTTCGTTGAGCAAGGAGTAGCTCTTGTCTATTACATATTTGGCTTATGGAACGGTATCTGTGCTAATTTCAATCTCTGGTTTCATGCAGCACCCCAACTCACCTTTCCCCTTAAGCTAGCGTAAGTTGGTTTTCTACATTTGAGACCCTGTTCTGTTTTGTAATTCAGTTCCTGTGTAGCCAAGTTTACATTCCGTGTAGTAGTGATATCTTATGATGTTTCTTTTTCTGTGTGACTTATTTCACTTACAATCATCGTACCTTAATCCACTCATTATGCTGCTACGGGCCTGATGACATAGATTTCATTGCTGAGTGATATTGCATTGAACGTAAGTACCACAACTTCTTTATCCATTTTTCGCTTTCTGTGATATTGAACTTGTACCGTAAACAAGGTTCTTGTAAACAGAGCCGAACCCAAACTTTGGGGTGGCTGTGTCTTTTTGATTTTAATTTCCCTATGCTATAGGACCATAAGTGGAAGTGCCCTAGGCTCTGTTGCTTTGTTTTTTAGATGTTTCAGGAAACAGCATACACTTCTCCAGAGTGGCTGTTGGCAATTTACATCCCGCCCATCAGCATAACAAGGCTCCCAATTCTCCATGTCCTGTCTTGCCTTTCTGGATTTTACACTTTTTCAGATGGCCCTTTTGACCGGGGGGCAGTGAGACTTCATTGTAGTGCAGATTTCCTTTGCAAGCTTGCTTGGTTGGCCAAAAAGGGCGTATGCGTTTTTTCCTGAATATATTCAGGAAAAAACGCATACGCCCTTTTTGGCCAAGTGCATCATTGTGGACGTTCTGCCTCTTTTCCTATGCTTTACATGCAATTCCCGTCTACCTCCTGAAATCGGTTTCCTGCAATTCTGCCCCGCTTTCAAGTCCTCTTGGCAGCCTTACTTCAATATATTTATGGACGGTAGCTGTCATTTATAACTCTGCAGGTTTGTGAATTACAGTGCCCCTGAGCTCCTTTCTTCAACTCGCTTTCTTGTGAGCTGGCCGCAACACCACAGGATTGCTTCAGGCCCTAGTGTGGTTCCGGCACGGCACGCTGAACCTTTGGTTAATTCCTCTTCCTGGTGGGAAATGAGAGTTAAATTTGCCCGTCCAGACACCTCCAGCTAGTCTCTCATTGGTTCTCCCTATTCCTGTACATTTTCCGCAGAAATTGCAAACTGGGCCAAACAGGAGTTTAAAGGCACTGACTCTCCAAGTGGGGAGAGTGCTAGTAAAGCGTCTTGAATGTTGCACCCGAGTACCAGGGGACGAAAACTGAGACACATTTGAACATGTTTCCCGATCACACGGTGGATCATACTCTGTGTTCCACATGCATGTTTTAGCTGAAGGAAGAATCCCTTAAACCTGGAGAGTTGAGACCCATGGAATGGGTACCATGCAATATGACTTCAAAGGGTCTGCATTTGCTCACCGAACCTCACCAATCCTATCACTGCTGCGTTTATGCCACCGTACACACGCTTGATTCTCTTTCGGAGACATATAAATCCACAGGTTTTAAGATTCTTACTAGTCAGGTGTATTCTTAGGCGTTTAATATGGGGTGTTGAGTACACTTCGTTTAGCAAGGAGTTGCTCTTGTCTATTACATATTTGGCTTATGGCACGGTATCTGTGCTAATTTCAATCTCTGGTTTCATGCAGCACCCCAACTCACCTTTCCCCTTAAGCTAGCGTAAGTTGGTTTTCTACATTTGAGACCCTGTTCTGTTTTGTAATTCAGTTCCTGTGTAGCCAAGTTTACATTCCGTGTAGTACTGATATATTATGATGTTTCTTTTTCTGTGTGACGTATTTCACGTAGAATCATCGTACCTGAATCCACTCATTATGCTGCGACGGGCCTGATGACATAGATTTCATTGCTGAGTGATATTGCATTGTACGTAAGTACCACAACTTCTTTATCCATTTTTCGCTTTCTGTGATATTGAACTTGTACCGTAAACGAGGTTCTTGTAAACAGAGCCGGCCCAAACTTTGGGGTGGCTGTGTCTTTTTGATTTTAATTTCCCTAAGCTATAGGACCATAAGTGGAAGTGCCCTAGGCTCTGTTGCTTTGTTTTTCAGATGTTTCAGGAAACAGCATACACTTCTCCAGAGTGGCTGTTGGCAATTTACATCCCGCCCATCAGCATAACAAGGCTCCCAATTCTCCATGTCCTGTCTTGCCTTTCTGGATTTTACACTTTTTTCAGATGGCCCTTTTGACCGGGGGGCAGTGAGACTTCATTGTAGTGCAGATTTCCTTTGCAAGCTTGCTTGGTTGGCCAAAAAGGGCGTATGCGTTTTTTCCTGAATATATTCAGGAAAAAACGCATACGCCCTTTTTGGCCAAGTGCATCATTGTGGACGTTCTGCCTCTTTTCCTATGCTTTACATGCAATTCCCGTCTACCTCCTGAAATCGGTTTCCTGCAATTCTGCCCCGCTTTCAAGTCCTCTTGGCAGCCTTACTTCAATATATTTTTGGACGATAGCTGTCATTTATAACTCTGCAGGTTTGTGAATTACAGTGCCCCTGAGCTCCTTTCTTCAACTCGCTTTCTTGTGAGCTGGCCGCAACACCGCAGGATTGCTTCAGGCCCTAGTGTGGTTCCAGCACGGCACGCTGAGCCTTTGGTTAATTCCTCTTCCTGGTGGGAAATGAGAGTTAAATTTGCCCGTCCAGACACCCCCAGCTAGTCTCTCATTGGTTCTCCCTATTCCTGTACATTTTCCGCAGAAATTGCAAACTGGGCCAAACAGGAGGTTAAAGGCACTGACTCTCCAAGTGGGGAGAGTGTTAGTAAAGCGTCTGGAGTTTGCACCCGAGTACCAGGGGACGAAAACTGAGACACATTTGAACACGTTTCCCGATCACACGGTGGATCATACTCTGGGTTCCACATGCATGTTTTAGCTGAAGGAAGAATCCCTTAAACCTGGAGAGTTGAGACCCATGGAATGGGTACCATGCAATATGACTTCAAAGGGTCTGCATTTGCTCACCGAACCTCACCAATCCTATCACTGCTGCGTTTATGCCGCTGTACACACGCTTGATTGTCTTTCGGAGACATATAAATCCGTAGGTTTTAAGATTATTTCTAGTCAGGTATATTCTTAGGCGTTTAATATGGGGTGTTGAGTCCACTTCGTTGAGCAAGGAGTAGCTCTTGTCTATTACATATTTGGCTTATGGAACGGTATCTGTGCTAATTTCAATCTCTGGTTTCATGCAGCACCCCAACTCACCTTTCCCCTTAAGCTAGCGTAAGTTGGTTTTCTACATTTGAGACCCTGTTCTGTTTTGTAATTCAGTTCCTGTGTAGCCAAGTTTACATTCCGTGTAGTAGTGATATCTTATGATGTTTCTTTTTCTGTGTGACTTATTTCACTTACAATCATCGTACCTTAATCCACTCATTATGCTGCTACGGGCCTGATGACATAGATTTCATTGCTGAGTGATATTGTATTGTACGTAAGTACCACAACTTCTTTATCCATTTTTTGCTTTCTGTGATATTGAACTTTTACCGTAAACAAGGTTCTTGTAAACAGAGCCGGCCCAAACTTTGGGGTGGCTGTGTCTTTTTGATTTTAATATTCCTAAGCTATAGGACCATAAGTGGAAGTGCCCTAGGCTCTGTTGCTTTGTTTTTTAGATGTTTCAGGAAACAGCATACACTTCTCCAGAGTGGCTGTTGGCAATTTACATCCCTCCCACCAGCATAACAAAGCTCCCAGTTCTCCATGGCCTGTCCTGCCTTTCTGGATTTTACACTTTTTTCATATGGCCCTTTTGACCGGGGGGCAGCGAGACTTCATTGTAGTGCAGATTTCCTTTGCAAGCTTGCTTGATTGGCCAAAAAGGCCGTATGCGTTTTTTCCTGGAAAAAACGATTACACCCTTTTAGGCCAAGTGCATCATTGTGGACGTTCTGCCTCTTTTCCTATGCTTTACATGCAATTCCCGTCTACCTCCTGAAATCGGTTTCCTGCAATTCTGCCCCGCTTTCAAGTCCTCTTGGCAGCCTTACTTCAATATATTTTTAGACGATAGCTGTCATTTATAACTCTGCAGGTTTGTGAATTACAGTGCCCCTGAGCTCCTTTCTTCAACTCGCTTTCTTGTGAGCTGGCCGCAACACCGCAGGATTGCTTCAGGCCCTAGTGTGGTTCCGGCACGGCACGCTGAGCCTTTGGTTAATTCCTCTTCCTGGTGGGAAATGAGAGTTAAATTTGCCCGTCCAGACACCTCCAGCTAGTCTCTCTTTGGTTCTCCCTATTCCTGTTCATTTTCCACAGAAATTGCAAACTGGGCCAAACAGGAGGTTAAAGGCACTGACTCTCCAAGTGGGGAGAGTGTTAGTAAAGCATCTGGAATGTTGCACCCGAGTTCCACGGGACGAAAACTGAGACACATTTGAACACGTTTCCCGATCACACGGTGGATCATACTCTGGGTTCCACATGCATGTTTTAGCTGAACGAAGAATCCCTTAAACCTGGAGAGTTGAGACCCATGGAATGGGTACCATGCAATATGACTTCAAAGGGTCTGCATTTGCTCACCGAACTTCACCAATCCTATCACTGCTGCGTTTATGCCGCCGTACACACGCTTGATTCTCTTTCGGACACATATAAATCGGTAGGTTTTAATATTCTTGCTAGTCAGATATATTCTTAGGCGTTTAATATGGGGTGTTGAGTCCACTTCGTTGAGCAAGGAGTAGCTCTTGTCTATTACATATTTGGCTTATGGAACGGTATCTGTGCTAATTTCAATCTCTGGTTTCATGCAGCACCCCAACTCACCTTTCCCCTTAAGCTAGCGTAAGTTGGTTTTCTACATTTGAGACCCTGTTCTGTTTTGTAATTCAGTTCCTGTGTAGCCAAGTTTACATTCCGTGTAGTAGTGATATCTTATGATGTTTCTTTTTCTGTGTGACTTATTTCACTTACAATCATCGTACCTTAATCCACTCATTATGCTGCTACGGGCCTGATGACATAGATTTCATTGCTGAGTGATATTGTATTGTACGTAAGTACCACAACTTCTTTATCCATTTTTTTGCTTTCTGTGATATTGAAGTTGTACCGTAAACAAGGTTCTTGTAAACAGAGCCGTCCCAAACTTTGGGGTGGCTGTGTCTTTTTGATTTTAATTTCCCTAAGCTATAGGACCATAAGTGGAAGTGCCCTAGGCTCTGTTGCTTTGTTTTTTAGATGTTTCAGGAAACACCATACACTTCTCCAGAGTGGCTGTTGGCAATTTACATCCCGCCCATCAGCATAACAAGGCTCCCAGTTCTCCATGGCCTGTCCTGCCTTTCTGGATTTTACACTTTTTTCAGATGGCCCTTTTGACCGGGGGGGCAGTGAGACTTCATTGTAGTGCAGATTTCCTTTGCAAGCTTGCTTGGTTGGCCAAAAAGGGTGTATGCGTTTTTTCCTGAATATATTCAGGAAAAAACGCATACGCCCTTTTAGGCCAAGTGCATCATTGTGGACGTTCTGCCTCTTTTCCTATGCTTTACATGCAATTCCCGTCTACCTCCTGAAATCGGTTTCCTGCAATTCTGCCCCGCTTTCAAGTCCTCTTGGCAGCCTTACTTCAATATATTTTTGAACAATAGCTGTCATTTATAACTCTGCAGGTTTGTGAATTACAGTGCCCCTGAGCTCCTTTCTTCAACTCGCTTTCTTGTGAGCTGGCCGCAACACCGCAGGATTGCTTCAGGCCCTAGTGTAGTTCCGGCATGGCACGCTGAGCCTTTGGTTAATTCCTCTTCCTGGTGGGAAATGAGAGTTAAATTTGCCCGTCCACACACCTCCAGCTAGTCTCTCATTGGTTCTCCCCATTCCTGTACATTTTCCGCAGAAATTGCAAACTGGGCCAAACAGGAGTTTAAAGACACTGACTCTCCAAGTGGGGAGAGTGTTAGTAAAGCGTCTTGAATGTTGCACCCGAGTACCAGGGGACGAAAACTGAGACACATTTGAACACGTTTCCTGATCACACGGTGGATCATACTCTGTGTTCCACATGCATGTTTCAGCTGAATGAAGAATCCCTTAAACCTGGAGAGTTGAGACCCATGGAATGGGTACCATGCAGTATGACTTCAAAGGGTCTGCATTTGCTCACCGAACCTCACCAATCCTATCACTGCTGCGTTTATGCCGCCGTACACACGCTTGATTCTCTTTCGGAGACAAATAAATCCGTAGGTTTTAAGATTATTTCTAGTCAGGTATATTCTTAGGCTTTTAATATGGGGTGTTGAGTCCACTGCATTGAGCAAGGTGTAGCTCTTGTCTATTACATATTTGGCTTATGGAACGGTATCTGTGCTAATTTCAATCTCTGGTTTTATGCAGCACCCCGAGTCACCTTTCCCCTTAAGCAAGCATAAGTTGGTTTTCTACATTTGAGACCCTGTTCTGTTTTGTAATTCAGTTCCTGTGTAGCCAAGTTTACATTCCGTGTAGTAGTGATACCTTATGATGTTTCTTTTTCTGTGTGACTTATTTCACTTAGAATCATCGTACCTGCATCCACTCATTATGCTGCTACGGGCCTGATGACATAGATTTCATTGCTCAGTGATATTGCATTGTACGTAAGTACCACAACTTCTTTATCCATTTTTCGCTTTCTGTGATATTGAACTTGTACCGTAAACGAGGTTCTTGTAAACAGAGCCGTCCCAAACTTTGGGGTGGCTGTGTCTGTTTGATTTTCATTTCCCTAAGCTATAGGACCATAAGTGGAAGTGCCCTAGGCTCTGTTGCTTAGTTTTTTAGATGTTTCAGGAAACAGCATACACTTCTCCAGAGTGGCTGTTGGCAATTTACATCCCGCCCATCAGCATAACAAGGCTCCCAGTTCTCCATGGCCTGTCCTGCCTTTCTGGATTTTACACTTTTTTCATATGGCCCTTTTGACCGGGGGGCAGCGAGACTTCATTGTAGTGCAGATTTCCTTTGCAAGCTTGCTTGGTTGGCCAAAAAGGGCGTATGCGTTTTTTCCTGGAAAAAACGCATACGACCTTTTTGGCCAAGTGCATCATTGTGGACGTTCTGCCTCTTTTCCTATGCTTTACATGCAATTCCCGTCTACCTCCTGAAATCGGTTTCCTGCAATTCTGCCCCGCTTTCAAGTCCTCTTGGCAGCCTTACTTCAATATATTTTTGGACGATAGCTGTCATTTATAACTCTGCAGGTTTGTGAATTACAGTGCCCCTGAGCTCCTTTCTTCAACTCGCTTTCTTGTGAGCTGGCCGCAACACCGCAGGATTGCTTCAGGCCCTAGTGTGGTTCCGGCACGGCACGCTGAGCCTTTGGTTAATTCCTCTTCCTGGTGGGAAATGAGAGTTAAATTTGCCCGTCCAGACACCCCCAGCTAGTCTCTCATTGGTTCTCCCTATTCCTGTACATTTTCCGCAGAAATTGCAAACTGGGCCAAACAGGAGGTTAAAGGCACTGACTCTCCAAGTGGGGAGAGTGTTAGTAAAGCGTCTGGAGTTTGCACCCGAGTACCAGGGGACGAAAACTGAGACACATTTGAACACGTTTCCCGATCACACGGTGGATCATACTCTGGGTTCCACATGCATGTTTTAGCTGAAGGAAGAATCCCTTAAACCTGGAGAGTTGAGACCCATGGAATGGGTACCATGCAATATGACTTCAAAGGGTCTGCATTTGCTCACCGAACCTCACCAATCCTATCACTGCTGCGTTTATGCCGCTGTACACACGCTTGATTGTCTTTCGGAGACATATAAATCCGTAGGTTTTAAGATTATTTCTAGTCAGGTATATTCTTAGGCGTTTAATATGGGGTGTTGAGTCCACTTCGTTGAGCAAGGAGTAGCTCTTGTCTATTACATATTTGGCTTATGGAACGGTATCTGTGCTAATTTCAATCTCTGGTTTCATGCAGCACCCCAACTCACCTTTCCCCTTAAGCTAGCGTAAGTTGGTTTTCTACATTTGAGACCCTGTTCTGTTTTGTAATTCAGTTCCTGTGTAGCCAAGTTTACATTCCGTGTAGTAGTGATATCTTATGATGTTTCTTTTTCTGTGTGACTTATTTCACTTACAATCATCGTACCTTAATCCACTCATTATGCTGCTACGGGCCTGATGACATAGATTTCATTGCTCAGTGATATTGCATTGTACGTAAGTACCACAACTTCTTTATCCATTTTTCGCTTTCTGTGATATTGAACTTGTACCGTAAACGAGGTTCTTGTAAACAGAGCCGTCCCAACCTTTGGGGTGGCTGTGTCTTTTTGATTTTAATTTCCCTAAGCTATAGGACCATAAGTGGAAGTGCCCTAGGCTCTGTTGCTTTGTTTCTTAGATGTTTCAGGAAACAGCATACACTTCTCCAGAGTGGCTGTTGGCAATTTACATCCCGCCCATCAGCATAACAAGGCTCCCAATTCTCCATGTCCTGTCTTGCCTTTCTGGATTTTACACTTTTTTCAGATGGCCCTTTTGACCGGGGGGCAGTGAGACTTCATTGTAGTGCAGATTTCCTTTGCAAGCTTGCTTGGTTGGCCAAAAAGGGCGTATGCGTTTTTTCCTGAATATATTCAGGAAAAAACGCATACGCCCTTTTTGGCCAAGTGCATCATTGTGGACGTTCTGCCTCTTTTCCTATGCTTTACATGCAATTCCCGTCTACCTCCTGAAATCGGTTTCCTGCAATTCTGCCCCGCTTTCAAGTCCTCTTGGCAGCCTTACTTCAATATATTTTTGGACGATAGCTGTCATTTATAACTCTGCAGGTTTGTGAATTACAGTGCCCCTGAGCTCCTTTCTTCAACTCGCTTTCTTGTGAGCTGGCCGCAACACCGCAGGATTGCTTCAGGCCCTAGTGTGGTTCCGGCACGGCACGCTGAGCCTTTGGTTAATTCCTCTTCCTGGTGGGAAATGAGAGTTAAATTTGCCCGTCCAGACACCCCCAGCTAGTCTCTCATTGGTTCTCCCTATTCCTGTACATTTTCCGCAGAAATTGCAAACTGGGCCAAACAGGAGGTTAAAGGCACTGACTCTCCAAGTGGGGAGAGTGTTAGTAAAGCGTCTGGAGTTTGCACCCGAGTACCAGGGGACGAAAACTGAGACACATTTGAACACGTTTCCCGATCACACGGTGGATCATACTCTGGGTTCCACATGCATGTTTTAGCTGAAGGAAGAATCCCTTAAACCTGGAGAGTTGAGACCCATGGAATGGGTACCATGCAATATGACTTCAAAGGGTCTGCATTTGCTCACCGAACCTCACCAATCCTATCACTGCTGCGTTTATGCCGCTGTACACACGCTTGATTGTCTTTCGGAGACATATAAATCCGTAGGTTTTAAGATTATTTCTAGTCAGGTATATTCTTAGGCGTTTAATATGGGGTGTTGAGTCCACTTCGTTGAGCAAGGAGTAGCTCTTGTCTATTACATATTTGGCTTATGGAACGGTATCTGTGCTAATTTCAATCTCTGGTTTCATGCAGCACCCCAACTCACCTTTCCCCTTAAGCTAGCGTAAGTTGGTTTTCTACATTTGAGACCCTGTTCTGTTTTGTAATTCAGTTCCTGTGTAGCCAAGTTTACATTCCGTGTAGTAGTGATATCTTATGATGTTTCTTTTTCTGTGTGACTTATTTCACTTACAATCATCGTACCTTAATCCACTCATTATGCTGCTACGGGCCTGATGACATAGATTTCATTGCTCAGTGATATTGCATTGTACGTAAGTACCACAACTTCTTTATCCATTTTTCGCTTTCTGTGATATTGAACTTGTACCGTAAACGAGGTTCTTGTAAACAGAGCCGTCCCAACCTTTGGGGTGGCTGTGTCTTTTTGATTTTAATTTCCCTAAGCTATAGGACCATAAGTGGAAGTGCCCTAGGCTCTGTTGCTTTGTTTTTTAGATGTTTCAGGAAACAGCATACACTTCTCCAGAGTGGCTGTTGGCAATTTACATCCCGCCCATCAGCATAACAAGGCTCCCAATTCTCCATGTCCTGTCTTGCCTTTCTGGATTTTACACTTTTTTCAGATGGCCCTTTTGACCGGGGGGCAGTGAGACTTCATTGTAGTGCAGATTTCCTTTGCAAGCTTGCTTGGTTGGCCAAAAAGGGCGTATGCGTTTTTTCCTGAATATATTCAGGAAAAAACGCATACGCCCTTTTTGGCCAAGTGCATCATTGTGGACGTTCTGCCTCTTTTCCTATGCTTTACATGCAATTCCCGTCTACCTCCTGAAATCGGTTTCCTGCAATTCTGCCCCGCTTTCAAGTCCTCTTGGCAGCCTTACTTCAATATATTTTTGGACGATAGCTGTCATTTATAACTCTGCAGGTTTGTGAATTACAGTGCCCCTGAGCTCCTTTCTTCAACTCGCTTTCTTGTGAGCTGGCCGCAACACCGCAGGATTGCTTCAGGCCCTAGTGTGGTTCCGGCACGGCACGCTGAGCCTTTGGTTAATTCCTCTTCCTGGTGGGAAATGAGAGTTAAATTTGCCCGTCCAGACACCCCCAGCTAGTCTCTCATTGGTTCTCCCTATTCCTGTACATTTTCCGCAGAAATTGCAAACTGGGCCAAACAGGAGGTTAAAGGCACTGACTCTCCAAGTGGGGAGAGTGTTAGTAAAGCGTCTGGAGTTTGCACCCGAGTACCAGGGGACGAAAACTGAGACACATTTGAACACGTTTCCCGATCACACGGTGGATCATACTCTGGGTTCCACATGCATGTTTTAGCTGAAGGAAGAATCCCTTAAACCTGGAGAGTTGAGACCCATGGAATGGGTACCATGCAATATGACTTCAAAGGGTCTGCATTTGCTCACCGAACCTCACCAATCCTATCACTGCTGCGTTTATGCCGCTGTACACACGCTTGATTGTCTTTCGGAGACATATAAATCCGTAGGTTTTAAGATTATTTCTAGTCAGGTATATTCTTAGGCGTTTAATATGGGGTGTTGAGTCCACTTCGTTGAGCAAGGAGTAGCTCTTGTCTATTACATATTTGGCTTATGGAACGGTATCTGTGCTAATTTCAATCTCTGGTTTCATGCAGCACGCCAACTCACCTTTCCCCTAAGCTAGCGTAAGTTGGTTTTCTACATTTGAGACCCTGTTCTGTTTTGTAATTCAGTTCCTGTGTAGCCAAGTTTACATTCCGTGTAGTAGTGATATCTTATGATGTTTCTTTTTCTGTGTGACTTATTTCACTTACAATCATCGTACCTTAATCCACTCATTATGCTGCTACGGGCCTGATGACATAGATTTCATTGCTGAGTGATATTGTATTGTACGTAAGTACCACAACTTCTTTATCCATTTTTTTGCTTTCTGTGATATTGAAGTTGTACCGTAAACAAGGTTCTTGTAAACAGAGCCGTCCCAAACTTTGGGGTGGCTGTGTCTTTTTGATTTTAATTTCCCTAAGCTATAGGACCATAAGTGGAAGTGCCCTAGGCTCTGTTGCTTTGTTTTTTAGATGTTTCAGGAAACACCATACACTTCTCCAGAGTGGCTGTTGGCAATTTACATCCCCCCCATCAGCATAACAAGGCTCCCAGTTCTCCATGGCCTGTCCTGCCTTTCTGGATTTTACACTTTTTTCAGATGGCCCTTTTGACCGGGGGGGCAGTGAGACTTCATTGTAGTGCAGATTTCCTTTGCATGCTTGCTTGGTTGGCCAAAAAGGGTGTATGCGTTTTTTCCTGAATATATTCAGGAAAAAACGCATACGCCCTTTTAGGCCAAGTGCATCATTGTGGACGTTCTGCCTCTTTTCCTATGCTTTACATGCAATTCCCGTCTACCTCCTGAAATCGGTTTCCTGCAATTCTGCCCCGCTTTCAAGTCCTCTTGGCAGCCTTACTTCAATATATTTTTGAACAATAGCTGTCATTTATAACTCTGCAGGTTTGTGAATTACAGTGCCCCTGAGCTCCTTTCTTCAACTCGCTTTCTTGTGAGCTGGCCGCAACACCGCAGGATTGCTTCAGGCCCTAGTGTAGTTCCGGCATGGCACGCTGAGCCTTTGGTTAATTCCTCTTCCTGGTGGGAAATGAGAGTTAAATTTGCCCGTCCACACACCTCCAGCTAGTCTCTCATTGGTTCTCCCCATTCCTGTACATTTTCCGCAGAAATTGCAAACTGGGCCAAACAGGAGTTTAAAGACACTGACTCTCCAAGTGGGGAGAGTGTTAGTAAAGCGTCTTGAATGTTGCACCCGAGTACCAGGGGACGAAAACTGAGACACATTTGAACACGTTTCCTGATCACACGGTGGATCATACTCTGTGTTCCACATGCATGTTTCAGCTGAATGAAGAATCCCTTAAACCTGGAGAGTTGAGACCCATGGAATGGGTACCATGCAGTATGACTTCAAAGGGTCTGCATTTGCTCACCGAACCTCACCAATCCTATCACTGCTGCGTTTATGCCGCCGTACACACGCTTGATTCTCTTTCGGAGACAAATAAATCCGTAGGTTTTAAGATTATTTCTAGTCAGGTATATTCTTAGGCTTTTAATATGGGGTGTTGAGTCCACTGCATTGAGCAAGGTGTAGCTCTTGTCTATTACATATTTGGCTTATGGAACGGTATCTGTGCTAATTTCAATCTCTGGTTTTATGCAGCACCCCGAGTCACCTTTCCCCTTAAGCAAGCATAAGTTGGTTTTCTACATTTGAGACCCTGTTCTGTTTTGTAATTCAGTTCCTGTGTAGCCAAGTTTACATTCCGTGTAGTAGTGATACCTTATGATGTTTCTTTTTCTGTGTGACTTATTTCACTTACAATCATCGTACCTTAATCCACTCATTATGCTGCTACGGGCCTGATGACATAGATTTCATTGCTCAGTGATATTGCATTGTACGTAAGTACCACAACTTCTTTATCCATTTTTCGCTTTCTGTGATATTGAACTTGTACCGTAAACGAGGTTCTTGTAAACAGAGCCGTCCCAACCTTTGGGGTGGCTGTGTCTTTTTGATTTTAATTTCCCTAAGCTATAGGACCATAAGTGGAAGTGCCCTAGGCTCTGTTGCTTTGTTTTTTAGATGTTTCAGGAAACAGCATACACTTCTCCAGAGTGGCTGTTGGCAATTTACATCCCGCCCATCAGCATAACAAGGCTCCCAATTCTCCATGTCCTGTCTTGCCTTTCTGGATTTTACACTTTTTTCAGATGGCCCTTTTGACCGGGGGGCAGTGAGACTTCATTGTAGTGCAGATTTCCTTTGCAAGCTTGCTTGGTTGGCCAAAAAGGGCGTATGCGTTTTTTCCTGAATATATTCAGGAAAAAACGCATACGCCCTTTTTGGCCAAGTGCATCATTGTGGACGTTCTGCCTCTTTTCCTATGCTTTACATGCAATTCCCGTCTACCTCCTGAAATCGGTTTCCTGCAATTCTGCCCCGCTTTCAAGTCCTCTTGGCAGCCTTACTTCAATATATTTTTGGACGATAGCTGTCATTTATAACTCTGCAGGTTTGTGAATTACAGTGCCCCTGAGCTCCTTTCTTCAACTCGCTTTCTTGTGAGCTGGCCGCAACACCGCAGGATTGCTTCAGGCCCTAGTGTGGTTCCGGCACGGCACGCTGAGCCTTTGGTTAATTCCTCTTCCTGGTGGGAAATGAGAGTTAAATTTGCCCGTCCAGACACCCCCAGCTAGTCTCTCATTGGTTCTCCCTATTCCTGTACATTTTCCGCAGAAATTGCAAACTGGGCCAAACAGGAGGTTAAAGGCACTGACTCTCCAAGTGGGGAGAGTGTTAGTAAAGCGTCTGGAGTTTGCACCCGAGTACCAGGGGACGAAAACTGAGACACATTTGAACACGTTTCCCGATCACACGGTGGATCATACTCTGGGTTCCACATGCATGTTTTAGCTGAAGGAAGAATCCCTTAAACCTGGAGAGTTGAGACCCATGGAATGGGTACCATGCAATATGACTTCAAAGGGTCTGCATTTGCTCACCGAACCTCACCAATCCTATCACTGCTGCGTTTATGCCGCTGTACACACGCTTGATTGTCTTTCGGAGACATATAAATCCGTAGGTTTTAAGATTATTTCTAGTCAGGTATATTCTTAGGCGTTTAATATGGGGTGTTGAGTCCACTTCGTTGAGCAAGGAGTAGCTCTTGTCTATTACATATTTGGCTTATGGAACGGTATCTGTGCTAATTTCAATCTCTGGTTTCATGCAGCACGCCAACTCACCTTTCCCCTAAGCTAGCGTAAGTTGGTTTTCTACATTTGAGACCCTGTTCTGTTTTGTAATTCAGTTCCTGTGTAGCCAAGTTTACATTCCGTGTAGTAGTGATATCTTATGATGTTTCTTTTTCTGTGTGACTTATTTCACTTACAATCATCGTACCTTAATCCACTCATTATGCTGCTACGGGCCTGATGACATAGATTTCATTGCTGAGTGATATTGTATTGTACGTAAGTACCACAACTTCTTTATCCATTTTTTTGCTTTCTGTGATATTGAAGTTGTACCGTAAACAAGGTTCTTGTAAACAGAGCCGTCCCAAACTTTGGGGTGGCTGTGTCTTTTTGATTTTAATTTCCCTAAGCTATAGGACCATAAGTGGAAGTGCCCTAGGCTCTGTTGCTTTGTTTTTTAGATGTTTCAGGAAACACCATACACTTCTCCAGAGTGGCTGTTGGCAATTTACATCCCGCCCATCAGCATAACAAGGCTCCCAGTTCTCCATGGCCTGTCCTGCCTTTCTGGATTTTACACTTTTTTCAGATGGCCCTCTTGACCGGGGGGCAGTGAGACTTCATTGTAGTGCAGATTTCCTTTGCAAGCTTGCTTGGTTGGCCAAAAAGGGCGTATGCGTTTTTTCCTGAATATATTCAGGAAAGAACGCATACGCCCTTTTTGGCCAAGTGCATCATTGTGGACGTTCTGCCTCTTTTCCTATGCTTTACATGCAATTCCAGTGTACCCCCTGAAATCGATTTCCTGCAATTCTGCCCCGCTTTCAAGTCCTCTTGGCAGCCTTACTTCAATATATTTTTGGACGATAGCTGTCATTTATAACTCTGCAGGTTTGTGAATTACAGTGCCCCTGAGCTCCTTTCTTCAACTCGCTTTCTTGTGAGCTGGCCGCAACACCGCAGGATTGCTTCAGGCCCTAGTGTGGTTCCGGCACGGCACGCTGAGCCTTTGGTTAATTCCTCTTCCTGGTGGGAAATGAGAGTTAAATTTGCCCGTCCAGACACCCCCAGCTAGTCTCTCATTGGTTCTCCCTATTCCTGTACATTTTCCGCAGAAATTGCAAACTGGGCCAAACAGGAGGTTAAAGGCACTGACTCTCCAAGTGGGGAGAGTGTTAGTAAAGCGTCTGGAGTTTGCACCCGAGTACCAGGGGACGAAAACTGAGACACATTTGAACACGTTTCCCGATCACACGGTGGATCATACTCTGGGTTCCACATGCATGTTTTAGCTGAAGGAAGAATCCCTTAAACCTGGAGAGTTGAGACCCATGGAATGGGTACCATGCAATATAACTTCAAAGGGTCTGCATTTGCTCACCGAACCTCACCAATCCTATCACTGCTGCGTTTATGCCGCTGTACACACACTTGATTGTCTTTCGGAGACATATAAATCCGTAGGTTTTAAGATTATTTCTAGTCAGGTATATTCTTAGGCGTTTAATATGGGGTGTTGAGTCCACTTCGTTGAGCAAGGAGTAGCTCTTGTCTATTACATATTTGGCTTATGGAACGGTATCTGTGCTAATTTCAATCTCTGGTTTCATGCAGCACCCCAACTCACCTTTCCCCTTAAGCTAGCGTAAGTTGGTTTTCTACATTTGAGACCCTGTTCTGTTTTGTAATTCAGTTCCTGTGTAGCCAAGTTTACATTCCGTGTAGTAGTGATATCTTATGATGTTTCTTTTTCTGTGTGACTTATTTCACTTACAATCATCGTACCTTAATCCACTCATTATGCTGCTACGGGCCTGATGACATAGATTTCATTGCTGAGTGATATTGCATTGAACGTAAGTACCACAACTTCTTTATCCATTTTTCGCTTTCTGTGATATTGAACTTGTACCGTAAACAAGGTTCTTGTAAACAGAGCCGATCCCAAACTTTGGGGTGGCTGTGTCTTTTTGATTTTAATTTCCCTATGCTATAGGACCATAAGTGGAAGTGCCCTAGGCTCTGTTGCTTTGTTTTTTAGATGTTTCAGGAAACAGCATACACTTCTCCAGAGTGGCTGTTGGCAATTTACATCCCGCCCATCAGCATAACAAGGCTCCCAATTCTCCATGTCCTGTCTTGCCTTTCTGGATTTTACACTTTTTCAGATGGCCCTTTTGACCAGGGGGCAGTGAGACTTCATTGTAGTGCAGATTTCCTTTGCAAGCTTGCTTGGTTGGCCAAAAAGGGCGTATGCGTTTTTTCCTGAATATATTCAGGAAAAAACGCATACGCCCTTTTTGGCCAAGTGCATCATTGTGGACGTTCTGCCTCTTTTCCTATGCTTTACATGCAATTCCCGTCTACCTCCTGAAATCGGTTTCCTGCAATTCTGCCCCGCTTTCAAGTCCTCTTGGCAGCCTTACTTCAATATATTTATGGACGATAGCTGTCATTTATAACTCTGCAGGTTTGTGAATTACAGTGCCCCTGAGCTCCTTTCTTCAACTCGCTTTCTTGTGAGCTGGCCGCAACACCACAGGATTGCTTCAGGCCCTAGTGTGGTTCCGGCACGGCACGCTGAACCTTTGGTTAATTCCTCTTCCTGGTGGGAAATGAGAGTTAAATTTGCCCGTCCAGACACCTCCAGCTAGTCTCTCATTGGTTCTCCCTATTCCTGTACATTTTCCGCAGAAATTGCAAACTGGGCCAAACAGGAGTTTAAAGGCACTGACTCTCCAAGTGGGGAGAGTGCTAGTAAAGCGTCTTGAATGTTGCACCCGAGTACCAGGGGACGAAAACTGAGACACATTTGAACATGTTTCCCGATCACACGGTGGATCATACTCTGTGTTCCACATGCATGTTTTAGCTGAAGGAAGAATCCCTTAAACCTGGAGAGTTGAGACCCATGGAATGGGTACCATGCAATATGACTTCAAAGGGTCTGCATTTGCTCACCGAACCTCAACAATCCTATCACTCCTGCGTTTATGCCACCGTACACACGCTTGATTCTCTTTCGGAGACATATAAATCCACAGGTTTTAAGATTCTTACTAGTCAGGTGTATTCTTAGGCGTTTAATATGGGGTGTTGAGTACACTTCGTTTAGCAAGGAGTTGCTCTTGTCTATTACATATTTGGCTTATGGCACGGTATCTGTGCTAATTTCAATCTCTGGTTTCATGCAGCACCCCAACTCACCTTTCCCCTTAAGCTAGCGTAAGTTGGTTTTCTACATTTGAGACCCTGTTCTGTTTTGTAATTCAGTTCCTGTGTAGCCAAGTTTACATTCCGTGTAGTACTGATATCTTATGATGTTTCTTTTTCTGTGTGACGTATTTCACGTAGAATCATCGTACCTGAATCCACTCATTATGCTGCGACGGGCCTGATGACATAGATTTCATTGCTGAGTGATATTGCATTGTACGTAAGTACCACAACTTCTTTATCCATTTTTCGCTTTCTGTGATATTGAACTTGTACCGTAAACGAGGTTCTTGTAAACAGAGCCGGCCGAAACTTTGGGGTGGCTGTGTCTTTTTGATTTTAATTTCCCTAAGCTATAGGACCATAAGTGGAAGTGCCCTAGGCTCTGTTGCTTTGTTTTTCAGATGTTTCAGGAAACAGCATACACTTCTCCAGAGTGGCTGTTGGCAATTTACATCCCGCCCATCAGCATAACAAGGCTCCCAATTCTCCATGTCCTGTCTTGCCTTTCTGGATTTTACACTTTTTTCAGATGGCCCTTTTGACCGGGGGGCAGTGAGACTTCATTGTAGTGCAGATTTCCTTTGCAAGCTTGCTTGGTTGGCCAAAAAGGGCGTATGCGTTTTTTCCTGAATATATTCAGGAAAAAACGCATACGCCCTTTTTGGCCAAGTGCATCATTGTGGACGTTCTGCCTCTTTTCCTATGCTTTACATGCAATTCCCGTCTACCTCCTGAAATCGGTTTCCTGCAATTCTGCCCCGCTTTCAAGTCCTCTTGGCAGCCTTACTTCAATATATTTTTGGACGATAGCTGTCATTTATAACTCTGCAGGTTTGTGAATTACAGTGCCCCTGAGCTCCTTTCTTCAACTCGCTTTCTTGTGAGCTGGCCGCAACACCGCAGGATTGCTTCAGGCCCTAGTGTGGTTCCGGCACGGCACGCTGAGCCTTTGGTTAATTCCTCTTCCTGGTGGGAAATGAGAGTTAAATTTGCCCGTCCAGACACCCCCAGCTAGTCTCTCATTGGTTCTCCCTATTCCTGTACATTTTCCGCAGAAATTGCAAACTGGGCCAAACAGGAGGTTAAAGGCACTGACTCTCCAAGTGGGGAGAGTGTTAGTAAAGCGTCTGGAGTTTGCACCCGAGTACCAGGGGACGAAAACTGAGACACATTTGAACACGTTTCCCGATCACACGGTGGATCATACTCTGGGTTCCACATGCATGTTTTAGCTGAAGGAAGAATCCCTTAAACCTGGAGAGTTGAGACCCATGGAATGGGTACCATGCAATATGACTTCAAAGGGTCTGCATTTGCTCACCGAACCTCACCAATCCTATCACTGCTGCGTTTATGCCGCTGTACACACGCT